>NW_027507784.1:208259187-208880020 GCF_037356315.1 Lithobates pipiens
ACTACATACTGGAATAGCCCATCAGGGGTGGAGAATGCAGTTTTCTTTTTAGCCTCGCCAGAAAGTGGAATCTGCCAGTAGCCCTTTGTGAGATCGAGGGTGGTTATGTACCTGGCGTTACCTAACTTCTCAATCAACTCATCTACCCTGGGCATAGGATAAGCATCGAACTTGGAGATCTCATTCAACTTTCTGAAATCGTTACAGAACCTCCAAGTTCCATTGGGCTTTGGGATTAGCACAATCGGGCTGGACCATTCACTCTGTGACACCTCAATTACCCCCAGATCAAGCATACGTTTTGCCTCGTCAGATACGGCTTTCCTACGTGCCTCCGGTATCCTATAGGGCTTTAGGTTTACTCTGCTTCTAGGCTCAGTTTCAATGTGATGATGGATGAGGTGGGTACGCCCTGGGAGGTCAGAGAACTTGTTTTTGTTTTTCTGTAAAAATTCGAGAGCCTCCTGTTTCTGTGACACTGATAGAGCGTCACCTACTTTGACTGGAGGGATTGGTGGTGACAAATTATTAACAGTATTTGTCGCCACCAAGGATTCCCTGTCTTTCCAGGGCTTGATCAAGTTTATGTGATAAACTTGGAAAGGCTTCCTTCTACCTGGTTGGTGCACCTTGTAGTTCACCTCACTGATCTTTTCAACAATTTCATAAGGACCTTGCCACTTCGCTAAGAATTTACTCTCAACAGTGGGGACTAGTATAAGGACCCTATCGCCTGGGTTGAATGTCCTGATTCTTGCGGACCGGTTGTAAATTCTACTTTGGGCCTCTTGAGCTCTCTGGAGGTGTTCCCTTACCAGGGGCATTACAGTGGCTATACGGTCCTGCATTTGTGCTACATGCTCAATAACACTCTTGTATGGGGTGGACTCACTCTCCCATGTCTCTTTTGCAATGTCCAGTAGACCCCTAGGGTGACGACCATAGACCAACTCGAATGGTGAGAACCCTGTGGATGCTTGGGGCACCTCCCTAATAGCAAACATGAGGTAGGGTAATAAATGATCCCAGTCACGACCATCTTTTCCCACCACTTTCTTCAACATATGTTTCAAAGTTTTATTAAATTTCTCCACCAATCCGTCCGTCTGGGGGTGGTATACAGAGGTACGGATGTGTGAGACTTTAAATAGTTTGCATAATTCCTTCATCAGTTTTGACATAAATGGCGTACCTTGGTCAGTTAGGATTTCTTTGGGGATCCCAGTCCTAGAGAACATATAAAACAACTCACGTGCAATTGTTTTAGATGCAGTGTTTCTTAAGGGTACAGCCTCAGGATAGCGGGTCGCATAATCTATGACTACCAAAATATACTGGTGTCCTCTAGCTGACTTTACCACGGGACCCACTAAATCCATGGCAATACGCTCAAAAGGCACCTCTATAATAGGGAGCGAAACCAAAGGACTGCGAAAATGTGACACTGGGGCACTAACCTGACATGTGGGGCACGACTCGCAGTATTTTTTAATGTCATCATATATCGCCGGCCAAAAAAACCTCTGGAGAACCCTCTCTCGCGTTTTGTCAGTCCCCAAGTGTCCCCCAAGAACATGGTTATGTGCCATGTCAAGCACCTGACGCCGGTACGGCTTAGGTACCAGAAGCTGTTCCACAATCTCATCCTTAACCTTATTGACTCTATAGAAAAGATCATTAGTCACCGAAAAATGTGGAAATCTTTTTTCAGCATCTGGTTCCTGAGGTACCCCATTCATAACAGCAACCTGCTCTCTCGCATTTTTGAGAGTGGGGTCCTGTAATTGTGCAGCGCCAAAATTATCCCTAGACACCTCTAAGTCTAGTATATTTTGCTCAGTGGGAGGAGCCTCCTCCTCCCCAGCCAGGACCTGCAAAGGAGAACAATCATTTTCATCCTGCACACTTCTATCATTCACAGGGGACAAAGCAACCCCCTTAGAGGTATCCCCACTCCTTTTGGGGATTTTTCTTTTTTCCCAGAGAGCCCAGAATAATGGAAAATCACGCCCCAATATTACATTATGCATGAGGTTTTTTACCACACCCACTTCATATTGTACGGTGCCTTGTTCAGTCCCGACTTTAGCCAGCACTATAGGGTACACGTTTGTATCACCATGTATGCACACAACACTCATATGCTTTTTAGACTCTAAGTCCCCAGCCACCAGGCTAGCATGCACCAAGGTTACGAGGCTTCCCGAGTCCATTAACGCCTCAACGGGAAGGTCATTGATGGTAATATTGCAGATTTGCGGTTCAGTCTCTAGTCCAGGAACTGCAACACAAGATGGTTCCGCAAACAGCGACTGACGCCGGCTAGCGTCACACTCCATGGGTTCAGTGGTAAGAGGGCAATGGGCCGACACGTGTCCCGCCTCATGGCATCTCCAACACTGGATAGGGCCTGGTCTCTTTGGCAAGGAGTCCTTTTCAGAGCCCCTTAGCCACCCAGGACCATCACCAGTCTTTTGTCCCTGAGACACCACTTGAGCCCTTTTCCCTCCATCAGCACCCCTCCACACTCCCCCAATAGATGGAAGTCTCTTACCAGCTGACGGCACAGATCTGGCGCTCCGGGGAGGTGAAGATGCTGCAGGAACATCACGGAGGTAGTCCTCAGTCGCCTGGAACCTCTCCACAAGGTTGACAAGTTCGTTTGCATTCTTAGGATCACCTTGTCCCACCCAGCGTTGCAGGTCAGTAGGAAGCGCTCGGAGGTAGCGATCCATCACAACCTTCTCTAGGATTTGTGCAGGAGTAGAAGTGTCTGGCTCCAACCACTTTCTTGCCAAATGGATTAGGTCATACATCTGGGACCTCGCTGATTTGTCCAGACTGTAGCTCCAGTTGCGTACCCTCCGGGCACGGACTGCAGTAGTAACTCCTAGTCGGGCAAGTATCTCCTCTTTTAGCCGAGTATAGTCCTTAACCTCTTGCTCACTGAGGTCATAGTAGGCCTTTTGGGGTTCACCTGTTAAATAGGGCGCAATTACCTCTGCCCACTCAGCGGCTGGTAACTTCTCTCGCTCAGCCACGCGCTCAAATACTGTTAGAAAGGCCTCAACATCGTCCTCAGCAGTCATCTTTTGCAGCGCTTTCTGCACAGTCCTTCTCCCAAAAAAAATCTCTGGAGCGGCTCCCATTACTGTGGGTGGATTAGCAACCGCAGGCGCCTCTCGATTTGCTATCAGGTGCTCGATAAGTTGTTGTTGTGCAGCCATGGACTGTTCATGTCGTCTATTGGCCTCTATCTGAGCCTGCTGTTGTTGCAAACTCACTTGCATAAACTGCTTCAGCATCTCCTCCATGTTGCTGGACTGTTCTTGGAGTGTAGTTGCAGCTTTCACCCAGGACATCAGCAGCTGTAGCCAAGTCTGTCCACACCGTTGCCCCTAGCAACCGTGTTGCCCGCTACCTCCACCAATTGTAAGGGATCTTCCCAGGGTAGGGTGTGTTTGGACACAGTTCACAGCAGACTTGGACTTTATAAAGCAGACCTTGGCGTTTATTCGTGGTACAAACAGTCCAACAAACAAAATATACAGCAACACCGTGCTTCTTGTGTATAACAGGAACAAAATAATAACAAAAAAACAAACAACCTAGCCCGGCTGTGCGCTTACTAACAGGTTCTTCTCACCTATCTGACACTTATAAACACAGCGTCTTTCGCCTGGATATCGCAGGGTGGATTTTAGCTCCAGCAGTGGCTGTGCTTGCAGCTTCCTCAAACACACAGACTGTTCGTTTCCCTGGCTGAGAGCAAACACCTGCAGGCCCGCAGAGCCTTTACCTTCCCAGGCTAATTAGGATCAAAGCTCACCTGATCCAAAACCCAGAACTGGAACGAGGGATGGGGGGTGTGGAATGACAGGTCCCTCTACCAAACCTACCTGCCATTCCATATAAACCCAGGCCCGGCAAGATTAAATAACAACTCAGCAGCATATTGCTGCTGAGAAACTGATCCATCCTGGACTTACCATCTCACACTGTGTAGCAACCTAGGTGAGATGTACACCCCCTCAACCACTTCTCCAGTGACATGTCTACAATATATATAATATATATAATATAATATAATATATATATATATATATATATATATATATATATATATATATATATATATATATATATATATATATATATATATATATATATATAATCTCCTACATAAATCGGCCAACAATATTACAACACGGCTTAATTGCAGTTTTGTTCTTAGATATAGGAAGCGTACTAAAAGGCAACCTCAGGCTCCATTCACACCATGTCTTTACGTTTTGTGGGCAGAATCGCCGCGATTCTGCCAGCAATTCGGAAATGCAGCAAATCACGAGACGCCCTTGCGATCCTCGTTACCTTGAAAGGCACCAAATCGCTGCGAAATTCTGACACGATTGTACAAGAACTTCTTTTGGCCGTTGGGCATGCTGCGATTCTGTTTTCACCATTCTTCGGGCAAAAATCACGGCAGAATTGTGCCTTGATTTGGTGCCATTCAAAGTAACGTGGGATCTCAAGGGTGTCCTGCGATTTGTGTTTCCGAATCGGGGGATAGAATCGGGGCTAGAGATGTTTTTCTAATGTAGGTCTGTGTAAGAACACAAAACACTTTTAATTTTTTTTATTTGCTTGGCTCCATAATGAAATGCTTGGTATAAGAGCAATTTTAACAAAACTAGTTTACAAGTGACTTTTTTTTGTAAATATGTTACCGGTATATTAATTTTTAACAAAATGTGCGTTTTCCTTTAACTAGCAGTGAAACTGTTATCAGTTAAAATGGTTTTAAAAGACTAAAGTCCATTTCTACTACATAAATATGCTCTAAGGTGCAGTAAAAATTTAAAAAGTACAGTTTGCACTCTCAGATATGTAGCCAGTACTGTGTTTCTAAGTAACCCAAGCCAAGATTGAGTTAAACCTGGTGCACCGATCAGATTATTGGACAAATCGTCTGTTTTTTGTTGCATGTTAGTCTCATGTCAAAAGTGAAGAGGTTACTCAAAGTATAAAAATCCTTGTATGAAAGAATACAACTTTGTAAGTGATGTAATGTGTTGAAGTGTTTTGTAATTTATTCTCTCATTTCAGAGCATGCGTATTCTTGCTCTTATTTATTTATTTTTTTCCAGATGAAAATTACAAATTGAACAAAAATCGGATGTAGTGTTCATTTATGATAAACATTTTATAGCCTACCAGTTCAGGTTTTGTCATCTGAAAAGTCAGAATCGGCTGTCGAAAGCACTATACTAACAATCAGATAATTGGCCAATTGTTTGCCATATGAAATTTTACCTCAGATTTTTCTGATCGTGTGCATGGGCCTTTAGTGTATTCACTGTGAACTTGCTAATGATAAAAAGCAATAGCTTCCCATGCTGAATACAGACAGTCCCCAAGTTACATACATCTATCTAACTCACATTCGACTCATACTTACAAACGGAGGGAGACAACAGGAAGTTAGAAGGAAATCTACTCCTGGGAGGCAAAATTCACTCCTGTAAGTTATCATGGGTAAGATGTGTCTCCAATATAGCTCTATCACTGATCTTTCTTTGTTTCCACGACAACCCAAAATTTTCAAAATTCAATTGTCATAGGGCCAGAAAGTAAGGTGAAATCTTCTGAACAGGGGCACAGACAGCAAAACAAATGTGACAGGGTTGTTAACCCTTCCCTATGCTATACTAAAAATGTAAATAATTTTTTTGACTGGAGGTACACAGAAAAAATTTATCTGTTCCAACCTGCCTACAAATTCATCTTAACATCTAGGTTGTTAACCGGGGACTGCCTGTAGTAGCAAAACCTGCTAGTCCACTGAAAAAATATGTGCACTTAAATCCAGTTACTAATTCCAAGGGCTTAAAGGGAATGAATTTTTTGCAATTTTGTATAGTCAAGGGTTAGATTTTCAGTTAGTGTGTGGTGAATCTCCCTACTGGCAGTAAAAACTTCACAATGTCCTGTTGACCGTTGTCAGACTAAAGCATTCCATGGATATTTTTTTTTCTCCCTCTGACCAGCGCAGCAAGAATAAAAAAAGAATCTATTCCCCCATCCACACACTCGATGTGGATAAGGGGCTCACTCCTGCTGAGGTTTTGTATTCTGACAGCGGGGATACTTCCCCACCATGAAAATACACAGATCAGCACTGTCTCTGATGGCCGGTGGCGCTGATCGTGCTGTTCTTCAAACAGGTTGGTAGTACAGAAGTAATTTGGTAGATCGGCTCCTATACAACCAGTCTGCCCATACGTGTATTTAAATCGTTGGTGTTCCAACTACTGAGACTTTTTTTTACCTTAGTGGTTCTAGAGGCTGCAGGTTTTTTTCTTACCTTCATAAATCCTTCCTCATACGCTTAAGGACCATACGTCGTGCGGGTTTAGTTGCAACATCACAGCAGCCTATGGGGTTTTTACCCTAGAGGGCACATACAACCAGCTAAACTACTGGTTTGTCACAAAGTCTGCTTTATAGGCATACAGCATCTCGGCTATAGCCAGTAGTGGTCTGCAGTATCCTTACGTTGCAGGGTTAGTTTCTTGGGTGGTATAAACCTGTACCCACCCAAGTTTTGGTAAAAAATAAAATCTTACTCCTCCTCCCTGTCCCTGTACATTCAGGATCAGCATCCTTCTGGGAGCAAAGAACAGCCTACCTCAACCTTGCGCCAAAAGAAAGGTTGTTTCAACACGGATTAATCAGCCAGGTAACACTTAAAATTGGGGATCCCCTAATGCAGTGTCTGCCATACCAATAACTTTTTAACTTATTGGTGGAAACACACTGTAAAAGCTTTTCTTTAACTTTCCTGTTTGGATGATTTCGTTGAGGAGGAGTAGAAACAACCATCTCAACCATTGCTTTTTGATGCATTGTCTTTGAAGAGAAGCAGGTTTAAAAAGTGGGAATTTTTGCCAGTGGTAGATCCCCCAGCTTCCCATTTAAACCAGGCCATGGTGATTGCAGTGGAGGTTGCTCCTTCCTACATCCTACAGATAGGAAGATGGAAGCAGTTGCTAGGTCCCTCTACATTGTTACAGAATCGACAGTACGTCTGGCTGTAGCTTTGGTGCTGGTACAAATTTTGACAGCATGGACAAAACTTGCAGGTGGGTTTAAATGAGCAACCAGCCTCGCAGGTTTATGTGGACTTGGTGGAGCAACTGGTACAGGGCTTTCAATGTGGAATTGCACTCCAGGTTATTTGGCATTTAAGCTGTCTGTCTCTGCAGCAGTCATGAGCATCTTGTATCTTTAATGTTGGTCAGCTGACTGACCTTTTTACCTTTACCTGACCTTTTACAGATGTCATTCTAAAATGCTCTTTTGGGTATGCTAGGGGGATCAACTGTTGCATCAGTGGGTGAGATCATGAGAAACCTCCCCAAAAAAGTACCTTCTTTCCTCCACTTGAGAAAGTCAAGGATTCTTGTTGCAAATCTGGTCTACCATTCTCTGTTGTAAGGAAGTTTTGCTGAGGGCTTTAGCACACCTACCTCTGCAGGTGGCAAACAACCCTGGCAGCTCAATCCCACCAAGTCCACAGAGAAGCCCCCTCCTCCTTCACTTGAAGTATTGTCCCCATCTCTCCAGTTCAAGGTGGGGAGAAGGGGGGGCAACGTCTAACATTTAGAAGACTGGCTAGCCCATGTGTCAGACAAATCAGTTTATGAATTAGTATCTTTGAGGCACAAATCACATTTTGTACACTCCTTCACAGAAGTTTTTTTAATTTCCCTACCTGTGACTTCTCTCGCAAAAAAAAAATATCCAGAAAAAAACGCAAAAAAAAAAGTTATCAATTGATTTGCATTTCAATGAGTGAAATGAGTATTTAACCCCTTCTCAAAACATGACTTAGTATTTGGTGGCAAAACCCTTGTTGGCAATCGGATGTCAGCTGTTTCTTGTAGTTGGCCACCAGGTTTGCACACATCTCTGGAGGGCTTTTGTCCCACTCCTCTTTGCAGATCCTCTCCAAGTCCTTAAGATTTTGAGGCTGACGTTTGGTAACGCAAAACCTTCAGCTCCCTCCACATATTTTCTATGGGATTAAGGCCTGGAGACTGGCTAGGCCACTCCAGGACCCTAATGTGCATCTTCTTGAGCCACTCCTTTGTTACCTTGGTCGAGTGTTTTGGGTCATTGTCATGCTGGCATACCCATCCAAGATTTGACGGTACATGACCCCCATCCATCTTCTCTTTGATGCAGTGATGTGGTCCGATCACCTTAGCAGAAAAACACCCCCAAAGCATAATGTTTCCACCTCCATGTTTGACGATGGTGACTGAACTGAACTTTAAATACTTTATATAGCTGGTTGCGAAGGTTGGGGCTGGGTAGCCAGCCGCCATGTCCTTAACCGATGAATCCTTAGAATAAAAAAAGATTATTGCTGGCATCAAGAAAGGGGGAAAAAAATCGGTGTGAGACCCCCCCCCCCCATTCCGTATGGATTTGGATTTTTTTTTTATAAATGGTGCAAGTCTCCCCCCAATCCATACCAGACCCTTTTCTGAGCATGCAGCCCGAGTCCTTTATTAATAGTTATGAGCTGTCTTCTCCTTCTGCCGTCTTCTCCCTGTTTGCCGGTTACCCACAAAAAAAAAAAGCCATGGGCCAGCTCTCTGAGTGAAGTCATCTGGCCACGCCCCATGGCTATATAACAGATGCAAGACAGTGAGCGACAACACAGTAGAGGAAGACAGTCACAGAACAGTGGCTTTTTTATTTTATTTTTTTAGCAGGTAACCGGTGGCAAGGGAGAGGGTGGTGGAAGAAGATGGCTCGGGAATGATGGTGGCAGGAGAAGACAGCTCAGAGCTATTAATAAAGGACTTGATAAAAATCGTGTGTGTGTGTGTGTGTTTGTGTGTTTTTTTTTTGTGAAAGGGTAGTTTGTATGATGTACCCAATACCCATTCACATGGGGGGGCGCGACCTGGGGGCCCCCTTGTTAAAGGGTGCTTCCATATTCCGATAAGCCCTCCCCACCCGCAGCCCCCCGAAACCCACTGGCTAGGATTGTCGGGAAGAGGCCCTTGACCCCATCAACATGGGGGCAAGGTGCTTTGTGGTGGGGGGCACAGAGCTGCCACAAAGCATCCACCCCCCATGTTGAGGGCATGCGGACTGGTATGGTTGGGGGGGCACGCTCACTCATCTCCTCCCTTTCCTGATCTGACTGGCTTCATGCTCCAAAACGAGTTTGGTGTGGATTTTGGTGGGGAACGCAGTTGTCAGCGTGTCTAATGGCGGGAAATAAAAAAGGGTTGAAAAAAGGGTTGAAAACGGATGGCAGTGGATTGTCCACTAACATACGTTTTTCATCCGTTCCATTGTTTAACGGAAGAAAAATAGGGTTTTCTTCCATCTTAAACAGAGCTTAGCTTAACAGATGGATGTAAGCAGCATGTGTCTGTTTTCATCCGTCAGCTATATGGAGCACCTGTGTGAAAGGAGCCTTAATTGTACTTGACCCATCAAGAAAAGCACCATAGTTCAGCAGAGAAGATGGAACGTGTGCTGAAACTCACGGATCTGGTGTGTGCTATAGCCGTGCTTGGTAAGGTGGATGGTTGTCTCCATATGGAATTCCTGAGAGCGGTCAGGTGGCCTGTGGGGGCTTCTGATTGGAGTGGGACTCTGCTGGGCTAAACTCTGCCGTGGGAATAAATGGCCAGTGCCAGGGACATGCTGAGCTCCAGAAGCCGCGCTCAGAAGGTAGTATGGAGACGTTGGGCAGGGCTGAGCTATGGTGTGGAGATGAGAAGGAATTGGACAAATCGACGAAGCTCTCAGACAAACTACATGTTTCGGGGATTAACCCTTTCAAAGAGGTTTAAAAAGGAAATACCTTTTACTCTTCTCCTATTCTGATTTTATTGACAATTTTACATAACCAACAAACAACTAAACACAAAAAAGGGGGGGGAAAAAAAGCACACCATCCACATCCTAGAAGTAATAAAGAACATACCACTTTATAATAAAATATAAGACATATACCCACCCGCTACCAAACCCTATCAAGAAAAAGGGGAAAACAAAAAACAAACAAAAAAACAAAACAACAAAAAATTAGAACTACCCGAAATAACTACTCAAGCCAAAGTCGCCTCGCTCAACCCAACTCTACACCATTTTCATATCCTAGCTCCAACCTCCAATCAGATTCCGTAATTCACGGGATTCCCTTAGCGCCTTCCACGGCAGCCAAATTTGGCAACATTGAGACAAGAGTCTCCATCCTCTCAATATAATCCATCTCTGAAATCCACTCAGTCAACGATGAAGCATGTACCAACCGCCAATGGTGCGGTATAACCGCTCTTGCAGCTGTCAACCAGTGTCTCAGAAGGCCTTTTTTAATGCTTTTATACAAGCCAGGTAGGATGGATAACAAAGTAATTTGTGATATGTTGGGAATAGTTTTCCCAGTTACACGGGTATGAAGCTGGAGTATCATATACCAAAAATTATGAACTGAAGGACATTCGACACCAAATATGTAATAATGAACCTTTGGCAGAATGACAACGCCAACACAAGTCTGTGACATTTTGATATATCTGGTGAAGCAGTAACGGACATCTATACCAACGAGAAAGAAGCTTAAAATTTGTCTCTTGTGCCTTAGTTGCCAACGATATACTATGAGTAAGAGTAAACGCTTTTTCCCATTCCTCTGTTTTAATTTGAACATTCAAGTCTATGTGCCACTTTATTTGTAAACTCCGATAGATCTGGATGGAGTCTAAAAATAGGAACCCTATACACAGAAGACAAAATGTTCTGGTACAGTTTCTTGTAGCAGAAGAGATTCAAAGGTATCTGGCTCTCTATTAAACACATCTATAGATATAATACAAATAACAATAATACAATAAAAATATATATTACTGATCCTAGGGCTCAATGTAAAAATTACCAGTATCTCTAAAAAAGCAGATGTTATTTAATCATATGTCAAATCTTCAAATGTATATAGCCATACAATTTTACCATAGTCATAAACAGCATTACTACATTAACAGTGCTAGTAATTAACTAATTAAAAAACCTGTGTAAAAAAAATTTCATACACACTACTAAAGTTTATACAGTTAAAAAAGAGACATAGTTCATAAAGTCCCCAAGAACGCAGTTCATAAAGTGCAAGAAGTGCTCCAGAAACCCACAGACTTTATAGGAAATTCTTTCAGCGAATCCACACAACACCAAACGGGCAGAAGAAACCTTGTGCTCTGTGTGACCCCCTTTTGGTTGTGCACTTACCTCCTCAAGAGTTAATATCAGGCGCTTCACAAATCCCCACTTGTATTACTCAAACAGGTTGCCAGAAAATGAATACAGATACGTGCTCCTCAAAATATTCCTCAGCTGAAGGCTCACTCTCACCAGGATCTCGTTTATAATTTAAATGGTCATGCGAAAAACACAAGAGGATCCATAGTGTAACCTCTTTAATAGTTAAATTGCACTCCACACACAAATAAAAACTGCTTACAATGTAAACTGTTTGCATAAAATATCAATCATACATGTCCAGCTACAACAAGTTAAGTCTCCCCTCTACCCCTCTGAAGTTATTTGACAGGCAGTGGCGGCGAGTCCCGGGATAACCTGCGATTGCATACAGACACAGGACAGCTGCATAGCCACGCCCAATAAATCCACGCTGCAGCTGAATGGCGTACCTGTCATTGACTGTTCCTCAGAAGAGATGATGTTCCTCAGAATCAGAAGATTCCCTTCTATAGAAGGGGAAAGAAGAAAGAAAAGATGTTAATTGCTGATATTCCAGCCATTGTTTAATTAACTTCTGCTGTATAGGGATGAAATTTGATAGCGATGGAAGCTTCTCTGAAAAAGAATTTGGGATATTTGACGATTTGACTCCTTGCTTCATATCAAAAAATGTCTCTGTGCCATTGCTGGGGGAAACCCAGGGTTACCAACCAGGGGTGTCATTATTCCCACTTCTGGGGAGAGTCCCAGTTGGCTTTGCATTTTATCCCAAATATGCAATAAATGTGCTGTAAGAAGAGGAATGGAAGAAAGTGGGCCCCGGGCAGCAGTATCTAGCCAGGGAAGCACCTGGAGATCAAAAGGGGCAATTAACTGTTCTGTACCAATTGTTTAAGATGCAAATGATGGAACCAGTTTACTAGTCTAACTAATACCGCTGCCGTGTGGTAGTAGTATAGGTCAGGTGCCCCCCCCCCCCCCCCTTTTGCTTTAGGGGAGATAAAATTCTCCTCTGCAATCTAGGTCTATTGTTTCCCCAGATAAACCTTGTAAAGGCAGATTGTAGCGTATTGAAGAAGGAACAGGGAACCACTGTAGGTATATTTTGAAAAAGAAAGAGAAAACGTGGTACTATGTCCATTTTTAAGCTATTAATCCTCCCAAACCATGAGTAGTGGGCTTGATCATACTTTTTAAGGGCTTGTATTGTACGCTGCATAAGAGGATAATAATTTTCTATATATAACTTAGTAAGGTCCTGTGGAATTTTTACGCCTAAATATTTCAGTGTCAAAGTACAAATCTTAAATGGGAAATTGTTCCTAAGAGCCTTAACTTGATGTGGTGACAAGGATACATTAAGAATTTCTGATTTAGACAGATTTTTTTAAAATTACTCGGGGCTCCAAAATGCTGGAATTCATACAGAATAGATGGCATAGAGACATGTGGGTTGGTGACGTAAAGTAGCAGATCGTCAGAAAACACCGCTAACTTCACCTCCTACCCATTCATTGGTATGCCTGTAATACAAGGATTTTGTCTAAGGGCAGTTACCAGCTGTTCCATTACCAGAACGAATAGGAGAGGAGACGGCGGACATCCCTGACACGTCCCGTTTTGAATAGGAACATTAGGAGATGACTGATCCATATTCTTGCTCTTGGCTTCGTATAAAGTGCCATCATTTTTCCCAGTAGGACTGGCCCTAATCCTATTTGGGTCAGAGCCTGTTTCAAGGGCCACCCAACATGGTCAAAAGCCTTCTCTGCATCGACGGAGAAAGCAAACAGGTATTTTTGCTGACTGAGCACAGTCGATGAGTAAGAAGGATTTAAGCATGTTCACGTGCTTCTCTCCCTTGTACAAGTCCAACTTGATCTAAATGTACTAGATTTGGAATATGGAATTGAAGACGTGAGGCGATCAGTTTAGCATAAATCTTAACATCTACCCCAATTAAAGACTGAGGATGGTAGCTGGAGCACAACTTTAGATCCTTATCAGGTTTAGGGAGCAGTGTAATGTATGCCTCTAGTGTCTGGGGAGAAAACCCATTAATATCAGATATGCTATTAAACACCCGAAGCATAAACCGTGAAATAGAATCCTTATAGATCTTGTAGAATTTCGATGTAAAACCATCGGGCCAGGGCTTTTACCTAATGGTGTATTAGTGATCACTTCCAGTAATTCCTCAAGTATAAAAGGAGAATACATAGCATTCCCACTATATTTGTCTAGTGTTGGAATGGCAGCTTCAGAAACATACTCCTGTATATGCTGGCCAAGAGAATCAACGTCGTAAGATGATGGGGGAGTAAGATTATACAAAGCTGTGAAATAGTCACAAAAGGTCTTTTGAAGAGAAAGTGGATCCAAAGTAATTTCCCCAGATGGTAATGTAATACTAGGTATAAAGGTTGCTGAGGAGCGGGGATGTAAAAACCTAGCCAATGGTCTCCCAGATTTATCTCCATACTGGTACTTTCCTAGAGCAAGTCTATATTGACTTCTACAATGGGAAACCTCCCAAAGACTGCAACAAGGAGGGGGGAAAAAAAAGACAAAAACAATGGTGAGAAAGATAACTCCCTCTTTGGATCTAGTCCTAGCCAGATACCAAATCAAAAAAAAAAGTTAGTATGCCCTACAACAAGTATGGCGTACCACGGGTCCAAAAAAAAAAAGACAACTCGTACCGGTCCCTACCAGAGGGACGGTATACCTACAGGGGGGAAGTGGATACACACAAAGAAGGCCCCCTAATGGGACCCGAGAGAAGGACCAACTTGTATTATGAACAATATATAAAAATGTAATCAAACTATTACTGCACCAAAAAAAAAAAAATATTGCACTTCTTGGCAAAGAACTGAGGATCTGACAAAAAGAATTGTTGCTCTACATAAAGATGGCCTAGGCTATAAGAATGCTGATACCCTGAAACTGAGCTACAGCACGATGGCCAAGACCATACAGCAGTTTAACAGAACAGGTTCCACTCAGAACAGGCCTCGCCATGGTCGACCAAAGAAGATGAGTGCACGTGTTTGGCGTCATATCCAGAGGTTGTCTTTAGGAAATAGATGTATGAGTGCTGCCAGCATTATTGCAGAGGTTGAAGGGGTGGGGGTAGGTCAGCCTGTTAGTGCTCAGACCATAAGCCACACACTGCGTCAAATTGGTCTGCATGGCTATTGTCTCAGAAGGAAGAGACTTCAAATGCATAAAGCCCCCAAATAGTTTGCCGAAGACAAGCAGATTAAGGACATGAATTGCTTGAACCATGTCCTGTGGCCTGATGAGACCAAGATAAACGTATTTGGTTCAGATGATGTAAAGCGTGTGGGGTGGCAACCAAGTAAGGAGTACAAAGACAATGGTGTCTTGCCTACAGTCAAGCATGATGGTGGGAGTGTCATAGACCTGGGGCTGCTTGAGTGCTGCCAGCACTGAGGAGCTACAGTTCATTGAGGGAACCATGAATACCAACATGTACTGTCATACTGAAGCGGAGCATTATCCCCTCCCTTCAGAGACTGGGCTGCAGGGCAGTATTCCAACATAATGACCCCAAACATACCTCCAAGACAACCGCCGCCTTGCTAAGGCAGAGGAGGGTAAAGGTGATAGACTGGCCAAGCAGGTCTCCAGACCTAAATCCGATCGAGCATCTGGGGGGGATCCTCAAATGGAGGGTGGAGGAGCGCAAGGTCTCCAACATCCACCACCCCCGTGATGATGTCATGGAGGAGTGGAAGAGGACTCCAGTGGCAACCTGTGAAGCTCTGCTGAACTCCATGCCAAAGAGGGTTAAGGCAGTGCTGGAAAATAATGGTGGTCACACAAAATATTGACACTTTGGGCCCAATTTGGACTCTCTCACTTAGGAGTGTACTCGCTTTTGTTGCCAGCAGCATAGAAATGAATGGCCGCGTTATTTTGAGGGGACCGCAAATATACACTGTTATGCAAGCTATACACTCACTACTTTACATTGTAGCAAAGTGTAATTTATCCAGTGTTGTCACATGAAGATTTAATATAGTTACAAAAATGTGAGGGGTGTACTCACTTTTGTGAGATACTGTGTGTATGTATATATGTGTATGTATATAATCTATAGTTGTGCTCATAAGTTTACATACCCTGTCAGAATTTGATTTCTTGGGCATTTTTCAGAGAATATGAATAACACAAAAACATTCTTTCACTCAGTGTTTGGCTGGAGCCATTTATTATCAAACAACTGTGTTTATTCTTTTTAAAGCACAATGACATTCTGTGCATTAAGGTGAGAAAACATCTGACAGTACCGGCGCCCCCAGGCCCCCCGTTTTTACTTACCTGACCCCTCGAAAGTGCCACGCTCATACCTGACATCCTCTTCGCTGCTCAGCCTGGCTGTTGATTGGCTGAGGTGGATGGATTGAAAGCAACGCAGCCATTGGCTGGCGCTGCTGTCAATCACATCCATTGATGTGGAGCGCCGGGGGCGGGGCCGAGTGATGCAGTGAGCGTCCATAGCTACCGGCTGTATCACGGGAGCGCGCCCGAAAGTGCTTCTCACCATGCGAGGGAGCTTGCATGAACGTGAGAAGTACTTGCGGGGGGAAGCCAAGACAGCCGCCGAGGGACCCCAGAAGACCAGGTTCGGGGCCACTCTGCAAAACAAGCTGCACAGTGGAGGTAAGTATAACATGTTTGTTATTTATTCATTTTTTTAATTCCCTTTACAACCCCTTCAATACTGTGTATTGCCCCCTTTAACATCAAAGACAGCTTGAAGTCTTTTGTGGTATTTGTGTATGAGGCTCTTTGTCTTCTCAGAAGGTAAAGCTGCCCATTCCTCTTGGCAAAAAGCCTTCAGTTCCTGTAAACTCTTGGGCTGTCTTGCATGAACTGCACGTTTGAGAAATCCCCAGAGTGGCTCAATGATATTGCGGTCAGGAGACTGAGATGACCACTCTAGAACCCTCATTTTATTCTGCTGTATCCAATGACAGGTCGACTTGGCCTTGTGTTTTGGATCATTGTCATGTGGGAATGTCCAAGTACGTCCCACACGCAGCTTCGTGGCTGGTGAATGCAAATGTTCCTACAGTATTTATTTTTTGATGACATACTGCATTCATCTTGCCATCGATTTTGCCCAAATTTCCTGTGCCTTTTGTAGCTCACACATCCCCAAAACATCAGAAATCCACCTCCCTATTTACAGTAAGAATGGTGTACCTTTCATTATAGGCCTTGTTGACTCCTCTCCAAATGTAGCGCTTATAGTTGTGGCCAAAAAGCTAAATGGTCTCATTACTCCAAATGACTGTGCCACAATGTTTGAGGCTTGACTCTGTGCTGTTTGGCGTATTGTAAGCGGGATACTTTGTGGCATTTGCAGTAATGGTTTTCTTCTGGTGACTTGACCATGCATCCCATCTTTCTTCAAGTGGCTCCTTATTGTGCATTTTGAAACAGACCTATTGTGTCTGGGATCGGGTCACCGACTGACAATGCCAGCAAATTTGTCAACAGTTTCTTGATGCCCGATGTTCAGTCTGCCTTCCTATATTCCTGACACCACAGATGTTTCAACAAATCGAAGGGATTTAGGTCCCTATGCAGGAACTGGGCACTAGAAAATTTCTGTACACAGGCTGCTTTAAGGGAACAGTTATTACTAAGAGGCTTTTCCCATACTAACCTGAGAAAAGCCTTGCAGAGGCTCACACCAGAACCTTTCTGCTTTATAATCCCCCACAAACCAAACAATCGGATACAGTTAAGGGGATCACCAAATTTTTGGCCCATCAGGGTCAGCTGCATGATATTTTATCTTAACATTGGCACCTACTTACAAATCATCATATTCTCAAGAAATATGCCAAAACCACACCAGAGCTCGTCTTTTGAAGATTCACCTCCTTTAAAGATCGGCTAATAAACAGCCACTACAATCCTGCTGCTAATCATTCCTCAGACCAACAAGGTACCTCCAAGATGTGGCCAGTGTCCAAGCTACCCATGGATGGTTGACGCTACTACCTACAGACTACCCAACAATGAATTTATTCCCCACATGTACCCCAGCCAATTGTAGTACAACTGGGGTTATCTACCTTATGCTTTTCGACTGCAAGGCCTTTTATGTGGGTAAGACAGCGTATTGGGGATTACCTGTTTTGTTCCACCAATGGCAAATTGACTACCATTGGCTGTCACATTGGCTTGTACCACAGGAGTAACCCGCTGGCAGCCAAGTTCTATGCCTTGGAGGTTATACCTTTAGACTCTAGAGGGGTGAGTGTGACAAGGTTCTCTTGCAACACGAGACACTTTGGATTGAAAGGTCGAATGCAACCATTCCCCCAGGCCTCAATGAGGTTCATTCTTACAAGCCCTTTCTTTGAGAACATGCCATCCCAGTGGTGATTTGACAATCTTTCGATCAAATGGTCCACTACAGCATTAATAATGATAGGATGTTCCATTTGTGCTGTTTTCATTGTGTATATACCATATTTTTCTTATAGATGTTTTTTATACTGGACAGTTTATTAACCTGGACTAGACCTGTGCCTGTATGGCATTTAATTAGGGTTTGGCCCAATATGTTTTTTTTTTTTCACCACTGACCTAGATTTAACCTCCTTTTTTTATTTTTATTTTTTTACATTAATTGCTTTCTATTTCTACAATATTGTATTTGTATCGATTGTATATGTTAAAGCATTTGTATACCCCTTTTTTACATTTTTACCTACAGATAAGCTTATAATAAGGCTTACCGGTAGGCAAAATGAATTTCTCTTATATTCACAGACCGACACAGCTCCTCTCTGTAACAAATGGGTTGTTAGCCTTATCACTAGGAGAATACTAGGCAAGGACCAGGGGGGCGGTCCCTCAGGCTACAACCCCTCCTATCTGCAGACAGACCTCAGTTTTTTTTTTTTTTCTTGCCTAGCAAAGGAGAAGGACCTAGGAACCCTGCAGGCCCATCGGTCCGTGCTTTTTTACGCAGAAGCTTGGGTTTTTACGCAAGATGATTGATCCTGTGATCTACTATCAACAGCCAGCTAGGTGACTGGCTGGATACCCTTATTCTTGTAGTCTCCCCAGTCTGGCCATCAAGTGTGTGCAGGTCGCAGCTACGGCTTGGCAGGAGACGACATACCTCCACTCCAGAGGTGGTCGGTGAGCTTTTATGCTCCGGGGCGTACATATGACCGGGCTACTGATGTCTGCATCACAGTATGCCGAAGCCAGTAGCTACCCTGTACCGATCAGGTGTAGATCTACAATGGAATATCTCCCAGCTCTTCAGGACTGGTAAGTACTCCCTGCCCCAGCGGGGTTGAGCAGCTGGGCATTCCCTGGGAGGTGGATTCGGGGGTCCCTCACCTCCCTCTCTTCTCTCCCCTGTCCCTATCTTCCCTCCCCCCCATGGGGGGGGGGGGCTGCTGCATGTGGTACTGAGCGGTGTGTGTGTATCCCTGAGGGTTCTAACCTGGGATAGGGGACTGGCTGGCTGGTGGTGCCTGGATCCTGCATGTTTAGCTCCCGGGAGGCACCTGTGAGGGTCTGGCTGTGTTTTGGTGCAGTACTGTTTCTGCCACATTTCTGTCTCTGTCCCTCATGGAAGCTGGCCGGCGGCCATTTTAGGTGTGGGCGAAGGCAGCATGTCTTCTGGGCTTCGAGCGGTCATTTTCCCTGGGCATTTTTCAGTGTTCTCCAGCAGCAGCTACATGTGCTCTCAGCTTCCTGTTTGTCTTTACTGGACGCTGGGCGGCCGTTTTATGTAGTCTGAGCACGTTTTTCAGATCGTTTAACGATCGTTATGATGGACTGCCGCCGACACCGTTTTGGTTTCCTCTGCACCTGGGAGCACTAGGGGTCTACAGGTACTGCTGTGAACAGCGTGGAACTCCTCAGGGTGGTGAGTCTGGCGGGTTAGAGCTCCCTCAGTCGGCGGCAGCAAGGAGGGTGGGACTGTCGCTATCCTAAGTCCTCTTCGGGTGGCAGACAGGGTAGGGTCAGCATGGCTTCAGAAACTGGTGTTTCTTCCCTCGAAATCCAGGAAATTGCAACCGGGTCACCTGCGGACTGCGCAGTTTCCATGGACACCGACGGCAGTCCTCAATTTGTTCGTTGCCAAGATGGAGACGGTGCGTGGGAAGAAAGGAAGAAAGGAGCTAAAAAGCGGCCCCTGCCCCCCCCCCCCATCCTCTGGGGAGAGCTCTGACGCAGACTCTGGTCCTGCTGAGGCTGGTGACCCCTGCTCTTTCTTGTCAGATGACGCTGACCAGGACCGTTCGGACAGTGAGGATGAGTCTGGGTCCGGGCGTGACAAAGCGTTTGTTGGAGCACTTATCACAGCTGTACGTGATACCCTGAAGATTCAGGAGCCAGCGTATCCCTCTGCTGATGTACCAGTCCCTTTTGGGTCCCGCAAGCCAGCACATTCACCTAAGGTGTTCTCATATCTGACTTATTTTGACAAGTTAATTTACAAGGAATGGGGTTGCCCCCGCAATGGACCTTTTCAGTCCCCAAATACATGGCGATGCGTTACCCCTCTGAGGAAAGCCTTCTCAAAAAATGGTCGGCTCCTCCGGTCATGGACCCCCCAGTATCCAGGTTAAATAAAGTAACCACGATCCCCGGTTGAGGGGACTCCTGCATTCAAGGATCCCACGGACAGGAAGGCTGAGGTGGTTGGCTCGTTCCTTGTGTACGGTTGTGGGGTCAACCGTGCGACCTGTGCTGGCATTCGCAGACACTGAGTGGGCAAAACTTTTGCATCACAAATTGGGAGAGCAACAGGCTTGCTGTCTGCGTGGAACTAGCAGACCAACTAGTGCAAGGCCTTGAGTAGGTCTGTGACACAGCTCTGAATACTCTCCCTCTGTTATCCAGGGCCTCAGTAAAAAATGTAGTGCAAGCGCTCAACCTGTATACACTTCTTATAGTGCTACAAAGTGATATAAGTTCAAATGTATATATAAAATAACCCAAAGAGAAAAAGTGAATACAATGTTATAAAGGTACAAAATATAAAAATATATATAGTGACTTATATATGTGTATATATAACAAAAAATAGTGATTAATAGGATATTAAATCCCAAAAAGAGAAGACAGTGACTGTGGATATCTGTAAACAATAATCACAGTGATGAAGTCCATAAATGGATATATAGTCCAAAGCAATCGTGCAAAGTGCCAATAGCAGCCAGGGTTCTGTAATGTTGTGACCGAAGAAAACAATGTTTCACCATGTGACGATCCCACCACCGTATAGAGTGCAGGCTTACCGGATCTATATGACCCTAGTAGACATACGCCTCAGGGGTCAATCACAGCTTGCGATCCCAAAAAAGGTCTCAAGAATTGGATGTATCAGTCATGTCATATACGATCCCAACAGATCCCAACAGATGGCTAGATGTGGTCAATATTCCTCATGTGCATGTACAAATCCAACAACGACTCATAGGTAGGCATAGAAGATGAGAAGACAGAGCCAACATGGCATAATAACGTTTTTTTTAAAAAACTTTAATAAAAAATTTTTTTACTAAAACTCACATTTCAGGAAGAACAATCAAGCGTGTCAGAGAGATAAAAATGGCAGTAGCACTCTCTGACACGCTTGATTGTTCTTCCTGAAATGTGAGTTTTAGTAAAAAATTTTTTTATTAAAGTTTTTTAAAAAAAACGTTATTATGCCATGTTGGCTCTGTCTTCTCATCTTCTATGCCTACCTATGAGTCGTTGTTGGATTTGTACATGCACATGAGGAATATTGACCACATCTAGCCATCTGTTGGGATCTGTTGGGATCGTATATGACATGACTGATACATCCAATTCTTGAGACCTTTTTTGGGATCGCAAGCTGTGATTGACCCCTGAGGCGTATGTCTGCTAGGGTCATATAGATCCGGTAAGCCTGCACTCTATACGGTGGTGGGATCGTCACATGGTGAAACATTGTTTTCTTCGGTCACAACATTACAGAACCCTGGCTGCTATTGGCACTTTGCACGATTGCTTTGGACTATATATCCATTTATGGACTTCATCACTGTGATTATTGTTTACAGATATCCACAGTCACTGTCTTCTCTTTTTGGGATTTAATATCCTATTAATCACTATTTTTTGTTATATATACACATATATAAGTCACTATATATATTTTTATATTTTGTACCTTTATAACATTGTATTCACTTTTTCTCTTTGGGTTATTTTATATATACATTTGAACTTATATCACTTTGTAGCACTATAAGAAGTCTATACAGGTTGAGCGCTTGCACTACATTTTTTACCGATTTCTCAGCTAAAAAAAAATCCCTAGTTTTAGCGTGCTGGCTGCTAACCATACACATTTCTTATTATTTTTCCATTTTCTTTTGCGCAATATTGTTGGTGTATATCCAGGGCCTCAGTGTCAGCTGTGGTGCTGAGGTGCCTAATTTGGCCAAAATGCTGGTCTGCTGACCAGGCATCCAAAAAAGCCCTGGCGGATCTTCCCTTCCTCGGCGACTGGCTCTTTGGAGCCTCATTGGACGACATTATAAAAAAATGCCACCGGTGGTAAGAGTACCCTACTCCCACAGGCCAGGAAGGCTAAGGAGCCACACCATAGGCAAGGGCCCTCCTTTTTCTGCTCACAAGCCCGACAGGACTCCCACGGACGGTCAAAAACATCCGAACCGCAAGCCTGTGAATAAAATTGCTACCGCATGAAGGTTTGCCCCCACCCATGTCTCAGGTGAGGGGTCGCCTTCGGGAGTTCGCAGACCCATTGGTCAGATAGCTGGGAGGACCACCGGGCTGCAATCTGATTTCCACAGGCTACAAGATGGTTTCTCTCTTGGCCGCCAAACAGATTCTTCCCCTCCAGCATACCCATAGCCCCGGTTTGCTGGGAGGCCCCATTGGGGGCGGTAAGGGATTTTCTAAATTGCGTGGTGATTGTACCAATTCTGGACTCGGAACGCTTCCAGGAATTCTACTCAAATCTGTTTGTGGTTCCCAAGAAGGAAGGGGTACGTCCGATCTTGGACCTAAAAGCCCTCAATCACTTTGTGAAAGTGCAGAGGTTCAGAATGGAATCCGTTCGCTCAGTAGTCTCTGCACTCCATCAAGGGGACTCCCTGGCATCCTTAGACATCCAGGATGCGTACCTGCACATACCCATATGCCTTCGGCATCAAAAGTTTCTGCGATTTGCAGTCGGGGAAGCCCACTACCAGTTTGTGGCTCTTCCTTTTGGTCTGGCATCAGTCCCCCGAGTCTTTACCAAGGTACTGGCCCCAGTTTTGGCATTGCTGCGATGTGAGATCGCGATTGTGGGATACCTAGATGATCTCCTCCTGAGGGCATCTTCCTCCTCAGAATTAAGAGGATGTGGTGATCACCATGCAGAACCTGCAAGAATTTGGGTGGCTGTTGAACCTCAAAAAGTTGGTGATGGTGCTGACCCAGCATCTGGAGTACCTAGGCTTGCTGTTGGACTCCAGGGAAGGGAGAGTTTTTCTCCCTTCAGTCAAATTGCAGACTCTCAGATCCGTGGTAAAACTGCTGATGAACCGCAAGTGCTCGTCGCTCCGCTTTTGCATGCGAGTACTGGGGCTTATGGTAGCCTCCTTCGAGTCAGTACCTTTATGCCCGGTTCCACACCAGAGTCCTGCAGACGGAGATTTTGACAAAATGGGATAAATCTCAGTTGTCCCTGGATCGACAGATCCAGGTGAGCCAGTCAGCCAGAGACTCACTGATCTGGGGGTTGAGGTCCCCCGGTGATTCAGTCCGGAAAATCGTTCCTTCCTCTGAAATGGACGGTGATCACAACGGACGCCAGTCTATCCGGCTGGGGTGGAGTGCTAGGGGTTCAGTCGGCTCAGGGCCTCTGGTCGACGGAAGAACCCGGGTTGCCGATCAATCTGCTCGAATTGAGAGCGATCAGGCTGTGCCTCTACACATGGTCGATGAGATTTCAAGGGCGTCCGATCAGGATACAGTCAGACAACGCCACGGCTGTGGCATGCGTCAATCACCAAGGGGGAACAAGAAGCTCAGCCGCTGCACGGGAGGTCGCTCACATACTTCGGTGAGCAGAGTGACACGTACCGGCCCTGTCGGCCATTTACATCCCGGGAGTGGAGAACTGGCAGACGGACTATCTGAGTCAACAGATGCTCGACCCAAGAGAATGGGCATTGCATCCGGAGATTTTCAGGTTGCCGCGTCTGCTTTGCAGAGTGGAAGCCGAGGGGATCCCAGTAATACTGGTTGCCCCAGATTGGCCTCAGCATCCTTGATTTGCAGACCTGGTGCGTCTGGTGGCAGACGCTCCCTAGCGACTGCCGTTGCGAGAGGACCTTCTGTTTCAAGGTCCGATTCTCCATCCTGCTTTACCATAGCTGGCTTTAACGGCATGGCTATTGAGAGCCAGGTGTTGAGGAACCAGGGTCTGTCGGACTCGGTGATTCCAACTATGTTGAGAGCACGGAAATCTTCTTCTCGGAAGATATACCATCGTACCTGGAAGGCCTACATCTCCGTGTGTGAGGAGAAAGGATGGCATCCACGCTCCTTTTCCATATCCAGGATCCTGCTGTTTCACCAGCATGGAGTAGACCAGAGATTGGCATTAAGCACCATCAAAAGGCAAATTTCAGCCTTAGCTGTCTTTTTTTCAATGGCCCCTGGCATTGCACTATTTAGTGAGCATCTCCATTCAGGGGGTACGACATGTAGTCCCTCCGGTGCGTCCACCGTTACCCCCTTGGGATTTGAACCTGGTATTGTCGGCGCTTCAAAAACCACCGTTTGAAAATATCAGGGAGATTCCCCTGTTGACTCTTTCCCAGAAAGTGGTCTTTCTAGTGGCCATCACATCAGTCAGGAGGGTTTCGGAACTGGCGGCCCATCTGGTTATCCACAGGGATAAGGTGGGGGTGTGTCCGCAACCATCTTTTCTACCGAAAGTGGTCTCGGCTTTTCATATCATTGAGGACATTGTATTACCACCTCCTGTGTCCTAAGCCAAAGCACCCTAAGGAGGTGGCCCTTTACACTCTGGACGTGGTTAGGGTTCTGAAGGTGTATTTGTCTGCCACGGCTCCCTTTCGGAAGTCAGACTCACTGTTTGTTTCGGTGGCTGGTCCAAAGATAGGCATGGCAGTCTCGTCGGACACCATTTCCAGGTAGATCAGACAGATTGTAGTACAAGCCTACGCCTTGAAGGGGCAGTTTTTCAGGCCCACTCCACAATGGCAATTGGAACGTCTTGGGCTTTCCGACACCAAACGTTGGTCGCTCAGGTGTGTAAGGCGGTGACCTGGTCGTCTGTCCATACGTTTCCCAAGTTCTACAAGGACGTCAGTGCATCAGCTGATGCTTGTTTTGGCCGCAAAGTTTTTCAGGCAGCCATGTAGTTGCAATTGAATATGCAATAGATTTTTTCCTGTTTTTTCGATAAAAACGCAGTACTGTTATGTTAATGCACTGTTGCATTACTTCCGCAGTTGAGGATGCCCTGTTTGTTTTGTGGTGGTTTTCCATGCACTGCTGTTGTTGTTTTTTTTTTTTTTTTGTAGGTATAGTTTGACTAGTTCTCACTTGGCATTGTGGATGAAGTTTTTATGCTGTTTTTTTTTCCCACCCCTTGTTTTGGCACTGCTTGTGGACGTCCCATTTTGTTACAGAGAGGAGCTGTGCCGGTCGGTGAATATAAGAGAAAATAGGATTTTTTGTATTCACCTTAAAATCCTTTTCTCTGTAATTCACCGACCGACACAGCACCCGCCCCTCCTTCTTTTATCTTTACGTTATACTGCTTGTTGACATACTGCATTCTGTCTGCAGACGGGAAGGGGTTGTAGCCTGAGGGACTGCCCCCCTGGGTAGAATTAAGAGTTCTGAGTGTTGTGCTACAACTTTGCCTAGTATTCTCCTAGTGATGAGGCTAACAACCCATTTGTTACAGAGAGGAGCTGTGTCGGTCGGTGAATTGCAGAGAAAAGGATTTTACTGTGAGTACAAAAAATCCTATTATCTCCTAAACCTACACGGTTTAGAAAATATTCACCTTGCATGCAGCCACTGACGTCAGCGGCGCATGGGCAGTGGAAGTCTGGCGTATCGTACCAGACTTTACCGGAACGAATGCGTGCGAGTCGCGTCATTGGCCGCGAACCCAGACGAAACGCGGAGGGGAAAATTTTCAGCTCCCTCGGCAGCAACTGGGATGCAGTGCCAATGCTTGGTTAAGCGGTAAGTATTTCATAATGAGCTAGTATGTGGTGCATACTATTTTATTTTTTATTTTTTTTATTTTTCGCAGGTATTGTAAGTATTCTTTCCAGTGAATTGAGGGCTTGTTTTGCTTGCTTGTATCCTCCCCAACCACTAGATGGCACCTGCCCTTTCTTTGTTCCCTTCCTGGCGGCTATGTCATCTCCCTGATGGGCATACGAGACCTAATAGCCTCGGGACCGTTCTCCCTACTTGTGCGTGTCATGGCTTGGGCTTTCAGCCCTTTGGTCGTTTTGGCGTCCTCGATCTCCTCATGCCGGAGCAATGCGGGGGATCAGACTCAGTGATGGTTGGGGCGTGCGTCGCAGAGTTGGGGATTATTTAAACAGCAGGGCTGCTTGAAGTTACCAGGGGCATTGGTTTCGGGAATTTATTGCTGAACTTGGCAAAAGTACATTTATGACCTTCCACTAATACCTATTACACCTGTGTTTGATGCAGAGTTATCTTCGGTCTTGTTGGCTGGCTGACCAATTTATGTTCCCCATTCATGTTATAGGTTAGGGGTACCAGGGCTACTCTATTGCCCTGAACACCTCAATTTAGTCTCTCTACCCATCAATGCTTAGCTATGTGGTTGGGCCTTGTGAACAAATAGATTTCTCCTTTCTCCTGATCCCAAATATCGCATGTGCTTGATATAAGGTTTGTTTCCCTTGATCTTCAATTGGTATCTTCCGCTCTCCTTCTCCCTCCCTTCCCTTCTCCCTTCCCTTCTCCCCTCCCTTCCCTTCTCCCCTCCCTTCTCCCCTCCCTTCCCTTCTCCCCTCCCTTCTCCCTTCTCCCCTCCCTTCTCCCTTTTCCTCTTCCTTCCTTACCTTCTCACTTTTCCTCTTCCTTCCTTCCTTACCTTCTCACCTTTTCTCCTTCCTTCCTTCCTTCCTTCCTTCCTTCCTTCCTTCCTTTCTCACTTTTTCCTCTTCCTTCCTTCCTTCCTTCCTTCCTTCCTTTCTTCCTTCCCTTCTCACTTTTTCCTCTTCCTTCCTTCCTTCCTTCCTTCCCTTCTCACTTTTTCCTCTTCCTTCCTTCCTTCCTTCCTTCCTTCCTTCCTTCCCTTCTCACTTTTTCCCCTTCCTTCCTTCCTTCCTTCCCTTCTCACTTTTTCCTCTTCCTTCCTTCCTTCCTTCCTTCCTTCCTTCCTTCCTTCCCTTCTCACTTTTTCCCCTTCCTTCCTTCCTTCCTTCCTTCCCTTCTCACTTTTTCCCCTTATCACTTTTTCTCCTTCCCTTCCCTCCCCTTCCCTTCCTTCCTTCCTTCCTTCCTTCCTTCCCTCCCTTCTCACTTTTTCCTCTTCCTCCCCTCCTCCCCCCCCATTTCCTTTCCCACTCCCCATTTCCTCTTTGTTCCAATTGACTTTCTCACCATTGAGTACCATCTCTTGATATGCTATCATTACTGGGGGGGAGGGGAGACTCTCTGGTTAGGCCAGAGCTAGCGGGTAAGCAACACAGCTCTCCATCTCCCCTGGTTTACTTATTATGTACATTTTTTTTTTTTTTTTTTTTTTTTTTTTTACATGCGATTAATTGCAGATATTCTTCTGATGAAGTGGTCTAGAGTCCGCAAAACAGGTTGAGAACAGTAATTATTTTATATGAATTTTTACATTGGTGTTAAGCCAGGGCTTTTATTAATTATTTTAAATGTTTTACCCTTTGGGATGCACTGGCTAATAAATACAGTTTTTAATGCGCTCCTGAAGCAGATTAATTTTTTCCTCTGTGCTCTTTGTTCCTAGGATTTTATCCCATTTAGTATCTTCTAGCAACGAGCGTAGTTTCTGAAAGTCTGCTCTTTTGAAATTCAGTGTCTTTGTGTGATTCCTATTTGTGTGATTTTATGCTGAAACAAATTGACCTGTGATCGCTGTTTCCTAAGTTGCCCCATATTTCTACATCTGCAATCAAGTCTGTATTGTTTAGTAATCAGTAGGTCCAGTAACGCATTTCTTGCTGGTGTATTTACCATCTGACCCATGAAATTGTCTTGTAAGACATTTTGGAAACGGTGAGCCTTAGACAAATGCGTGGTTCCTTCTGCCCAGTCTGTCTGGATATTTGAAATCCTCCATTAATAATGACACTTCCCATCCTTGCCACCATTCAAAACTGTAATAGCAGGTCCATCTCCCCCTCCTCCCCCAGGTTAGAGGGCCAATAGCTTGCTCTTAGTATTACTTTCTCCTTGGTTTCCTCCCTTTGTAAACTCAACTCATAAGGATTCCACCTCTTCCCTTGCTCCATTAGTGATGTCATCCCTCACATTCACCTGTATATCATTTTTCTCAATGGACTGTAGCTCCCCAGTTCTGGCAGCACTCATGCAACCCCAGACTATGACATGACAACCACCATGCTTGACTGTAGGCAAGACACACTTGTCTTTTGTACTCCTCACCTGGTTGCTGCCACACATGTTTGACACCATCTGAACCAAATAAGTTTATCTTGGTCTCATCAGACCACTGGATATGGCTCCATTAATCCATGTCCTTTAGTCTGCTTGTTTCCAACAAACTGTTTGCAGGCTTTCTTTAGAAGAGGCTTCCTTCTGGGACGACAGCCATGCAGACCAATTTGATGGTGTGCAGCGTATGGTCTGAGCACTGACAGGCTGACGCCCCCATCCCTTCAACCTCTGCAGCAATGCTGGCAGCACTCGTACATCTATTTTCCAAAGACAACCTCTGGATATGAAACTGAGCACGTGCACTCATCTTGTTTGGTCAAACATGGTGAGCCCTGTTCTGAGTGGAACCTGTCCTGTTAAACCGTTGTACGGTAATTAATATAGGTTTAAGTGTTACTTGCTCTGCACACACATAAATTTGTGTTTGTTGTGCCAATTTACGTTATTTCTGCTTGGCTTTTTCATTCATTTTTATATAGGCACTGCATGTGGTATTTTTGTAACTTTTTATGTTTATTTCAATTGTCTTAATTGACCGTAAGGGTGAATCCCTGATCAGAGTGGATGAATTATCCGCCCCCTGGTATTTCCTTTTAAACCTCTTTGGTAGCTGGCTCTATCAGATGACCTGAAGAAGGGGTTAATCCCCGAAACATGTTGTCAATCTTCTGAGAGCTTCTGCGATTTTGTCCAATTCCCTCCCATCTACACATTGTAGCTCAGCCCTGCTGCTACTGGTTCCGGCTTCCGTTCTGCTGGATGTCTACACACAACCTCTTGAGCGTGGCTTCAGGAACGCGGCATGGATATTTTTTTCCCCGCGGCAGGGTTTAGCCCAGCAGAGCTCCCTCTCCTATCGGGGCCCGTGCCCAACACCCACGGGCCACCTGCCGCTCCCAGGAATTCCAGCATACAGAGGCATCCATCCACCTCACCAGGCACAGCTATTGCACACACCAGATTTGTGAGTTGCAGCACACTTATTCCATCTTCTCTGAACTATGGTGCTTGTCTTGATTGGTCAATTAAATCTAAAGCTTTTTGTTTTCAAACTGTCTGGCATGTTGGGTGTTTATATTGGATCAGTGCTTCTTTTTGTTTTTATTTGTCTTTTATACAAGAAACAAGCTGAGATTAGAAGCCTTCCCTTTAAGACAGTGCTCCTAATCTCTGCTTGTTACCCATATAGAAGACCCCCGGGAGCCAGAAATCTTGCTGATTGATAGGGGATCAAATACTTATTTCACTCATTAAAATGAAAATCAATTTATAACTTTTTTGAAATGTGCTTTTCTGGATATTTTTGTTCTGCCTCTCACTGTTAAACTAAACATGCCATTAAAGTTATAGACTGATCATTACTTTTTTCCCACTGTATAAATGTTAGTACCCAGTTATATTATGTGCATTTAGGAAAGAATTCAGGTCTTTTTTAAAGCAATTTACTGAGCTGGCCAGAACCACCGCTGGAGGGAGTCTATTCCACGTTTTCACAGCTCTGACTGTGAAGAAACTTTTCCAGATGAGTTCTTACTAATGATTTGTACAGGGGAAAAATGGTCTCTCTAGAAGTTGGAGGCATCCTGTAAGGGCGTTATTCAACTGCATAGCTTGGTGTCATCTGCACACACTGAAATGGCACTTTAACAGGGCTCGACAAAACCCGGGCGCCAGGTCGCATTGGCGACTAGAAATAGCGACCTCGCGCCTGGGGCAGCACAGCTGGGGGTATCCTGTCTCTGTGGACCCCCCCAGCGTGATCGCGTCGGGCCGTTCCGCCGGGAGCCGAAAATTTAGGCCGCGGCTTTGAGGCCTTCTGCGGTCCTATGATTCCTTATGGAATCTGGCGCCCTCTTGTGGTCGCTGTTGGTATGACAAACCAGCAATGCTAATTTCCTCTGCAAAGTTTCCTCTGCCTGTCTTATATTACCTGCCTCTTCTTCCCTTTATTTAGAACCCCCTAAACATTATATATATTTTTTATTCTAACACCCTAGAGAATAAAATGGTGGTTGTTGCAATACTGTCTGTCACACCGTATTTGTGCAGCGGACTTACAAGCGCACTTTTGTTGGGAAAAATAATTTAGTTAATAAAAAAATAAGACAACAGTAAAGTTAGCCCAATTATTTTTTATATTGTGAAAGATAATGTTACGCCGAGTAAATTGATACCCAACATGTCACGCTTCAAAATTGCACCCGCTCATGGAATGGCGACAAACTTTTACCCTTTAAAATCTCCATAGGCGACGTTTAAAAAAATTCTACAGGTTGCACGTTTTGAGTTACAGAGGAGGTCTAGGGCTAAAATTATTGCTCTCGCTCTACCGATCACGGCGCTACCTCCTATGTGTGTTTCGAACACCGATTTTATATGCGAGCAGGACAGGGCGCGTTTAAAAATTATTTTTTCTGCTTATTTTAACTTTTTTTTTTTTTTTTTCCACTGTTCTTTTAAAAAAAATGTTGTGTCACTTTTATTCTTATTACAAGGAATGTAAAAATCCCTTGTAATAGAAAAAGCATGACAGGTCCTCTTAAATATGAGATCTGGGGTCAGAGAGACCTCGGATCTCATATTTACACTAAAATGCAATTTAAAAAAAATTTGTCATTTGAAAAAAAAAAAAAAAAATGTCCCTCTAAGAGCTATGGGCAATGACTTGAAGACAGGTGAGGGGCTTGGGGCTATCTTCCCCTCACTCGTCTCCATGTCAGGCCAGGGACAGGTCCAGATCGCCGTCACAGACCCGGCTCCTAACTTTTTTAGCTGGCTCCTAGATTCCAAGCAAATTTGTCAACCCCTGCAGTAGACTAATGCAGATTGGCTCGGGGGCAGGGTCCATACCTGAGGGCCTAGAAGCACAAAAATTCCAAAAACCCAACAAACCCATGCCAACCACACCATCTGAATGAGTGCGTAGGAATAAAGTCAGGCAGCTACAAAATGTAACGGGGTTTGTGGCGTTTAGGCCAATAAGGGGAAAACAAAAACATATGTAGAACTAGCCAAAATCCATCAGGGACCTAGATGGATTCCCCTAGGTGTAACCCATCAGTGGCAGATTTTTCATAAGGGTGCTCTGCTCTCTTTTAATCCTGCAATCCAAATACGGCTTAGCACACAACATGATCTTTTATTATGCACAAATTCAGCACACAGTTAGGGCTCATGGGGGGGGAAATTGTCATTTGAAAAAAATAAATAAAATGTCCCTCTAAGAGCTATGGGCAATGACTTGGAGACGGGGGGGCGGCGACGGCGCTGCTATCTTCCCCTCACTTGTCTCCATGTCAGGCCAGGGACAGGTCCAGATCGCCGTCACGGACCTGGCTCCTAACTTTTTAAGCTGGCTCCTAGATTCCAAGCAAATTTGTCAACCCCTGGCACTTTAAGGATCCCAACACTGAACCTTGGGGTACACCACTAAAAACCTTAAACCATTCAGAGTAAGCATTATTAACCACTACTCTCTAAATTCCTTTAGCTGGTTTTCTATCCATTTACAAACTGATCTTTCCATGCTTGTAGACTTTAACTAACCCATTAGTCATGTGTGGGGAACTGTGTCAAACACTTTTGCAAAATCCATGTATACTACGTCCACAGCCACCCCGTGGTCTGATGGTTTTACTTACCGCTTCATAAAAAGAAATCAGGTCTGTTTGACAACTTCTGTCTTTCATGAATTCACCATTATACAGGTGAATGCCATCATACAGTGGTGTGAAAAAGTGTTTGCCCCCTTCCTCATTTCCTGTTCCTTTGCATGTTTGTCACACTTAAGTGTTTCGGAACATCAAACCAATTTAAACAATAGTCAAGGACAACACAAGTAAACACAAAATGCAATTTGTAAATGAAGGTGTTTATTATTAAAGGTGAAAAAAAATCCAAACCATCATGGCCCTGTGTGAAAAAGTGATTGCCCCCCTTGTTAAAACATACTATAACTGTGGTTGTCCACACCTGAGTTCAATTTCTCTAGCCACACCCAGGCCTGATTTTTTGCCACACCTGTTCACAATCAAGGCATCACTTAAATAGGAGCTGCTTGACACAGTAAGGTCCACCAGAAGATCCTTAAAAGCTACACATCATGCCGAGACCCAAAGAAATTCAGGAACAATTGAGAAAGAAAGTAATTGAGATCTATCAGTCTGGAAAGGGTTATAAAGCCATTTCCAAAGCTTTGGGAATCCAGCGAACCACAGTGAGAGCCATTATCCACAAATGGCGAAGACATGGAACAGTGGTGAACCTTCCCAGGAGTGGCTGGCCGCCCAAAATTACCCCAAGAGCGCAGCGACGACTCATCCAAGAGGTCACAAAAGACCCCACAACAACGTCCAAGGAACTGCAGGCCTCACTTGCCTCAGTTAAGGTCAGCGTTCATGCCTCCACCATCAGGAAAAGACTGGGCAAAAAGGGCCTGCATGGCAGAGTTCCAAGGAGAAAACCACTGCTGAGCAAAAAGAACATCAAAGCTCGTCTCAATTTCTCCACAACACATCTTGATGATCCCCAAGACTTTTGGGACAACATTCTGTGGACCGATGAGACAAAAGTGGAACTCTTTGGAAGGTGTGTGTCCAAGTATATCTGGCGTAGAAGGAACACTGCATTTCATAAAAAGAACATTATACCAACAGTAAAATATGGTGGTGGTAGTGTGATGGTCTGGGGCTGTTTTGCTGCTTCAGGACCTGGAAGACTTGCCGTGATAAAAGGAACTATGAATTCTGCTGTCTACCAAGAGATCCTGAAGGAGAATGTCCGACCATCTGTTCGTGTACTCAAGCTGAAACGAACTTGGGTTCTGCAGCAGGACAATGATCTTAAACACACCAGCAAGTCCACCACCGAATGGCTGAAGAAAAACAAAATGAAGACTTTGGAGTGGCCTAGCCAAAGTCCTGACCTGAATCCTATTGAGATGTTGTGGTATGACCTTAAAAAGGCCGTTCATGCTCGAAAACCCTCTAATGTAACTGAATTAGGACAATTCTGCAAAGATGAGTGGGCCAAAATTCCTCCAGGACGCTGTAAAAGCCTCATTGCACGTTATCGCAAACGCTTGGTTGCAGTTGTTGCTGCTAAGGGTGGCCCAACCAGTTATTAGGTTTAGGGGGCAATCACTTTTTCACACAGGGCCATGATGGTTTGGATTTTTTTTCACCTTTAATAATAAACACCTTCATTTACAAATTGCATTTTGTGTTTACTTGTGTTGTCCTTGACTATTGTTTAAATTGGTTTGATGTTCCGAAACACTTAAGTGTGACAAACATGCAAAGGAACAGGAAATGAGGAAGCTTTTTCACACCACTGTACACTGAGAACCACTATTTCCAGTAACTTACTACCAGGGCAGCAAGTGTATCCTTTACTTTCTATCATCAGCCTTCAGTTTTTCAGTTTTGTAGGGTGGCCATGTGCTCATCCTCTCATAAATTCTACAAAGGAGGGGGGGGGGCAGAATTTTTTTAAAGTATGACTAGAGGCCCTTACTCTTTCCAAAATCGGGGAAAAATCTTTAGGATATGTAGTCTGAATTTCTGGCAATTGTTGTCCATCTTATTGTGGCACTGCTTTAGGAATTCCCAGTTCATGATTATCTTGTCCTCCCAAAAGAATAAAAAAAAAAACATTCTATGCTAAAGGTGTATCTATCAGAGAGTTGGTTCCATAGCATGTAGACAGGGTGGCACAGGTAGTGGGGGCACTCTAGATTATGCTGGAGGAAGTGATGGAAAAGATAAGAATCCCAAATCTGGTGAGAAGACTCTTACACTGGAATGTGTTCTCGTTAGATTTGGGGTACTCCATTATTTCCCAGCAATCTCTCCAGATGGATTAGGTATTTATTCTGACTTTTTTTCTTACATGTATACTTTTGACTCTGCATTACACATGGCTTTGGATTTTACAGAGGGAGTGGGCCATGATCTAATAAGTTGACCTTGCACTTTTGTTGCAAGGTCTGCTTGAGAGAAAATAATGTAATTTTCTTTGGTTCCTGTTTGTGATTGTTACAAGGTGATCATCTTCCCTGACCCTTATAGAATGGTATGCTTTTGTCATTGAACCTTTGGTGATTGCCATTTGCCTTGACCCACCATGTCATTGACCGATAAGGTTATCTCCAAATGTTGACGTTTTCCATTGCAGGAGTTTGTAGGTGATTATAGTAGTCATGATAATAATACATCAGATAAAGTACTGTGTTGCTGTGGCAACTCTAAAGTTTTTTACACATGTTACTTTGTGAAAATGAGGTAAAATAAATTGGCAAAATTGAAAGGTTCTCATAAACGCAAGGAAATTTCCTCACACCATTTCCCTTTGAAGCATAATGAATAACTCCCTGTTTTGCCATATAGCATCGGGCATCAGTTACTTGTGAATAAGATGATCAACATGAATGAATAAATCTTGGGTACAAGTGCTCATAATCATTTCCAGTTCTCACCTACCATACACGGAAATTACAGACATTATCCCCCCCCCCCCCCCCCCCCACCTGAGCCGCCCTCATTATCCCCATCCCCATCTATTACATAATTCCTCTAATTGTGATCTTTTTGTTCCCCCTCTGAGCCTGCTACTTGAGAGTATAGTGCCCTCATCACCTACAGCCCACTAATCAGCCTCGTTTGCACCAACTCCACAGGGCTAAGTCCTGGAGTGTCAAGCCATGCACCCCACAGTCTGTCAAACTTGTCAGGGTTCCCCCTATGTTGATAAATGTACTTCTCCATTATGAGTGTTTTACCCATGTGCTGTATCCAGGTTTTAGTTGTTGGCGGTGTTACGGATTTCCAATTCAATAAAATTATTTTTCTGGCCTGAAACAGTGCTCTAGCAAATGCGGTCCTCTTCCTTTCCTCTTCTATCACACCCTCCAGTACTCCCAGAAAACATTGTATTGGATCTAGAGGAATCTTGGTTTGGAACACCTGATTCAATATGGCCAAGACCCCCGCCCAGTATCTATGAAGTTTTGGACAGCGCCAGAGGAGGTGAATCAGATCCCCAGGTGCTGTCCCGCACCTGTCACACAGAGGGTCAGGCCTCTTGCCCATTCTATGTAGTTTCACTGGAGTGTAATTAGCTCTTAGCAGGATATATCATTGGGATACCTTCTGTGCTACATTCAGCGAGCACTGGTTAACCGCCTGCAGGGCCTCCTCCCATAGTTCCCCTTCGATAGGCCCTAAATCCACCTCCCATTGCATTACTGCCTTCATGGGGTGACGACTAGGAATGACGACAGGAGCATGTTATAACATTGGAAGATCATGCCCTTCGTTTCTACTGCGTCTAGTAGCATGTGGAAGATCGGAGTGGGCGACAAGGTCCACTCCATGGCCTCCCCATGAGCCCTAACTGTGTGCTGAATTTGTGCATAATAAAAGATCATGTTGTGTGCTAAGCCGTATTTGGATTGCAGGATTAAAAGAGAGCAGAGCACCCTTATGAAAAATCTGCCACTGATGGGTTACACCTAGGGGAATCCATCTAGGTCCCTGATGGATTTTGGCTAGTTCTACATATGTTTTTGTTTTCCCCTTATTGGCCTAAACGCCACAAACCCCGTTACATTTTGTAGCTGCCTGACTTTATTCCTACGCACTCATTCAGATGGTGTGGTTGGCATGGGTTTGTTGGGTTTTTGGAATTTTTGTGCTTCTAGGCCCTCAGGTATGGACCCTGCCCCCGAGCCAATCTGCATTAGTCTACTGCAGGGGTTGACAAATTTGCTTGGAATCTAGGAGCCAGCTAAAAAAGTTAGGAGCCGGGTCTGTGACGGCGATCTGGACCTGTCCCTGGCCTGACATGGAGACGAGTGAGGGGAAGATAGCCCCAAGCCCCTCACCTGTCTTCAAGTCATTGCCCATAGCTCTTAGAGGGACATTTTTTTTTTTTTTTTTTAAATGACAATTTTTTTTTAAATTGCATTTTAGTGTAAATATGAGATGTGAGGTCTCTCTGACCCCAGATCTCATATACAAGAGGACCTGTCATGCTTTTTTCTATTACAAGGGATTTCTACATTCCTTGTAATAGGAATAAAAGTGACACACATTTTTTTTTTTTTTTTAAAGAACAGTGAAAAAACTAAAAATAAAAGTTAAAATAAAAAAAAAAAATATTTTAAACGCGCCCTGTCCTGCCAAGCTTGCGTGCAGAAGCGAACGCATATATGAAAGCGGTGTTCAAATCACACGTGAGGTATCGCTGCGATCGGTAGAGTGAGAGCAATAATTCTAGCCCCAGACCTCCTCTGTAACTTAAAAAGTGCAACCTGCTTCTTCTTTTGTTAAAAGAAACATTTCTTCTCAATAAAAAACAATTTAAAAAAAAAAAAGTGCAACCTGTAGAATTTTTTAAATGTCGCCTATGGAGATTTTAAAGGGTAAAAGTTTGTCGCCATTCCATGAGCGGGCGCAATTTTGAAGCATGTTTGGTATCGATTTACTCGACGCAACATTATCTTTCACAATATTAAAAACAATTGGGCTAACTTTACTGTTGTCTTATTTTTTTTTTTTTTTATTAAATACATTTTCCCCAAAAAAGTGCGCTTGTAAGTCCGCTGTGCAAATACGGTGTGACAGACAGTATTGCAACGACCACCATTTTATTCTTTAGGGTGTTAGAATAAAATATATATATAATTTTTAGGGGTTCTGAGTAAAGGGAAGGATGATAGGCTGGCAGGCAGGGAAAATTAGCATTGCATCCATTAGCATTGCTGGTTGTAATTCCAACGGCCACCACAAGAGGGCGCCAGATTCCAGAAGGAACCATAGGATCGTAGAAGGCCTCAAAGCCGGGGGCTAAATTACCGGCCGCCGGTGGCGCGGCCCGACGCGATCGCGCCGGGGGGGGTCCGCGGAGACAGCATACCCCCAGCTGTGCTGCCCCAGGCGCCAGTTCGCTAATTCTAGTCGCAAATGCGACCTGGCGCCCGGGTTTTGTCGAGCCCTGGTCTATTGGATGAGCCCACCGGCGAGGAAGCGACAGCCCCTACCAGGTGCTGTAGCTGCTCCGCCAAATAGTATATCCAGGGGTTAGGTATGGCAAGTCCCCCCCTCTCTTTTGGGTATTGCAACTGCTCTAGTTTGATTCTAGGGGGTTTAGTATGCCATAGCAACAGTTTAAAGAATGAGTTCACCACTCTAAATACCTTCAGTGGTATTACCACTGGTGTATTATGCAGTAGGTACAGGAATTGCGTAGAGCTGCAACTAACGATTAATTTGCCTGTCGACTAATCTATCGATTATTTTTTCGATTAGTCAACGACTATCCGATTATTTTTTTTATTTTTTTTTTAAATGAATCTAGTGTGTTCTTTTTGTGATTAGATAATAATCCTTTGGATAACTTTCCAAAAAAATGATACGTACAACTTCTAAATATAATATTTCAACTTTTATAAAATTTTCTCCAAAAAGTACTTCAATGTGGTAAAGTTTTTACAGTATAAAAAAGTGCCAAAAATAAAATGTAAACAACACTTTAGCATCAGGCACGAATAATGGTTATGCCATTGCCATTAATTCAGAGCCTGAAGCATTAAAAAAAATGCCATATAAAAATGCTACAAAAGCACTGCTGCTCATGCTCAACACTGTGTAGTGTACAAAACACATGAAAGACATAATATACCAAAATAAAGTGCCCAAAAATAAAAAGGTAATGCTTTAGGGCATGAGGCATGAAAATTCCATATAAATTCTGCCTAACACTTTGCAAAATATGCATTCTGAAGGCATTGTGTGTTACCTTACTACTCAACCACACATAATGCCTTCAGAATGCATCTTTTGCAAAGTGTTAGGCAGAATTTATATGGCATTATGCCTCTTGACCTAAAGTGTTGTTGTTGAACACCACAAAAATGCTGGTCAACATACAATAACACTATGTAATTGTAATCATTGATGATTGAATACATAGTGTTATTGTAGAGTAATGCCCCGTACACACGAGCGGACTTTTCGACATCCAAACTCCGACGGACTGAGTCCGGCGGACTATCCGCTCGTGTGTGGGCTGCAACGGACTTTAGCTTCGCAAAAGTCTGACGGACTTTAGAAATGAAGCATGCTTCAAATTTTCCCGACGGAACTCCGCCGGACCCGGTCCCCTTCGAAAAATTCGCTCGTGTGTGTGCTACTCCGACGGACTAAAACCGACGCTAGGGCAGCTATTGGCTACTGTCTATGAACTTCCTACGTCGAATCCAGTCGTACGTCATCACGTTCGACTCCGTCGGAGTTTGGTGTGATGGTGTGTGGTCAAGTCCGTTCGGTCGAAAAGTCCGCCAGAACTCCGGCGGAACTCCGCTAGAACTCCGTCGGAAGTCTGTCAGACTTAATCCCTCTCGTGTGTACGGGGCATCAGAGTGCTGATTGAGCAGTATTTTTGTGGTGTGTTACTTTAATTGTAATGTAAAACATACCTGAGGAGGTAACAGTTTTCAAGGAAGGAAACAAGGAGGAACCAAGCCCACCAAAAGCACTGCTCAACACTGTGGCTGTGCAAAAATATGGCCAATACAACACTGAAGGCAGCCATGAGCCATCTCAACATAAATACACTAATACAGCCCAACAAGAACACAACACAGTCATGACCAGTGCAAAAGGTTGGGGGCCTGTGTTACTTCCTCCATTACAATGCTATATTTTAGCATTGCAATGGAGGAAGGTTAGCATATCAACATGCTCTGATGTTAGGCTTGCTCTTTTTTTAGTCACAATGTTGCCAGCAACTGAGAAAAGCCTTTCAGATGGGGTTGATGTTGCAGGCACAGACAAGTAACTCTTTGCCAGCATGGCCAAGATGGGAAACCTCTTAATTTTCCTTCCACCATTTCAGCGGATTTTCTTCCTTTAGAATAGCCTGCTCACTGAAATACATGTGTATCTCATTCCGCACAACTTCCCTGTGGGTTTCTTGATCTTGGATGTGACCAGTGTCATCCTCGCCATTACTGGCGGTCATCTGAATCTGAAGAACCGAGCAAAGTGTCTAACAGAGACACTTGCCTCTTCTCAGAAAATTTAATGTCTGCACTGGTTGACCGTTGTTCCTCACATCGATGTTGCGTTTGCTCTTCCTCGTATCTTCTTTTCACTTCAAGAGCAAGAGCTTGGACCTTGAGGTGAACTTTTAAACTGTCCTCTGCTGGCAGGAATTTTAGTTTGCGGAATCTGGGGTCCAGGGCTGCTTCAATAAGACATATATTTTCTCCACCATCATCTCTGAATTTAGTTTCCCGCTCCCATCTTGATGTCATCTCCTGTGCAGCAACACTTTGGAAAGCTTTGACTGCTGCTGTCTCGCAAATTGTGCTCTGTATGGATTTCTGGACGCCCTTTACCAGAGGAGGTTGAGCGGAAGCAGTCACATAGGACTCTCCACTCAAGAAAACAGTAGCACACTCAAATGGCTTCAGGACTTGTTCCACTTCCTCAAGTAAGCTCCACTGATCATGTTTTAAATCTAGGAAGCGCTTCCCTCGTGGTGTGACATCAGGATCGGAAAGAGTTGCAGTCACCGGCCACCTCTGTTCAAGCAGGCGGCTGATCATGTGTAAAGTACTGTTCCATCTTACGGATACATCATTTATTAGTGCATGCTCAGGGGTACCCATTTGTTGCTGCTTTGCTTTAAGCTTTGTAGTGGCCAGCTCACTTTTTTTTTAAATGTTCCACAAGGCACTTTGCAGCCCTCAGGGTCTTGTTGATCTGGGGATCCCTCAGGGCATGGTTGACAACTAACTGCAATGTATGACCAGCACACCTGAGAGAAGAGATGCCATGCTTTTCTTCCAAAATACGCAGAGCAGCGACAACATTTGCAGCGTTCTCATGGACAACTACATTTACATTGGCCATGGATATCTCAAACTTTTCAGCTGCTTTTTCCACCCAGTTAGCAATGTTTTCAGCTGTCTGGCGATCTTCAAGTGGCATAGTGGTCAGATTGTATGATGTAAGATTCCAGTCTTCATTGATGAAGTGGTATGTGACACCCAAGTATGCCTCTGTGGCAATGCTGGTCCATGCGTCTGTGGTGAGAGCTATTTTTGATTTCACATCTTTGAGTGATGCTTTCAATCTTTCAAAATTCTCCTCATATTTCTTCTCCTTCAGCTTAGTGAAATGGGGACCTGGAGGGAAGTGTGTATCCTGGGTAAAACGTGTTGATCATCTCACGAAATCCTTGACCGTCTACAATGGAAATTGGTCTCGTATCTTTTACAGTCATGTTGAGTATGCTATTGGTATATGCAACGGCCATTTGGGGTGAGCAAACAGTGACATCCTTTTTATGGAAGAAGAACTCCTGTACACAACTTTGCCTCTTCCTGAGAAAAAAAGAAAAAAAAAGAAAAAAGACACACAATAATAAACATTTAGGAACCTGAACCAAGTTTAACCAACATGAATGCTCAATGCTGCTAATAATGTACTTGTACTGCGTATTTAAAAGAGGGTACGGGTAGTGTAGTAAATGTCTGTCTGCAATTAAATTAATATTATATTGTTGCTGCTCTGTGTATTGGAAGAAAAGCATGGCATCTCTTCTCTCAGCTCATACATTGCAGGAAGTTGTCAAACCATGCCCTGAGGGATCCCCAGATCAGCAAAAGGGCTGCAGTGCAAAAAGTGCCTTGTGAATGTGAAACATAAAAAAAAAAAAACATGAGATGGCCACTAAAAAAAAGAAATTAGCAAAGTAGCCCAGCAACAAATATGTACCCCTGGCCCCTCAGCATGCACTAATAATGATGTATCTCACTAGCAGTAGCAGCATGAGCATATAAAATATATTAATAAATATTGACCACAAATTACTCCCAAAATGAACAAAATACTAGTAAGTACTTACAAAGATGGCTCGTCCGTTTGAGGCCGTAGTGCGCCAGGATGTTTTCTTCTGAGGTGCTCGTGCATCTCAGTAGTGCTGCCGTGGTACGCCAGTTCGGTTTTGCAGAGGGAACAAAGTACCATTTTATCTGGCCTCTGTTTAAAGAATTCCTATACCTTTTGAAAGTCATGGTCTGGATTTTCGTGCTGCACCGGAACTTTTTTCCCCATTCCCGGGAGCGGGAGCAGCAGCTGCCGCCACCGCCACCATTACTGCCATTTACCCACGAGTGACGCGTCAACGCCATTTACGCACGTCGACTAATTTTCTTAGTCGACGTAGTCTATTACGTCGATGCGTCGTGGCAGCTCTAGAATTGCGGCATCAATATCATGTTAATAAGGTTTGTTTTTCCAGCCAGGGACATTTTAAGCTTGTTCCACACATTTATTTTGTCTAAATTGAGTCCGCATGGGATATACATTTATTTTGCAGAAGCCCTTTAGCCTAGGGGAAACATGGACTCCCAGATATTTAAATTTGGTTATTATGGGTACTGGGCAAGAGGGCCCCACGTCCCGCCCCGGTGTTCCATCAATGAACAGGAGAGCTGACTTGGGCCAGTTTATGGTAAGGCCTGAGAAGCGGCCGAACTCTCCGATCAGGGACATCGCCCCCGACAGTGAGCCACCTGTGTCCTCCAGGAAGAGAAGCATGTCATCGGCGTAGAGCATGATCTTCTCCTGTAGGTCACCGTACCTAATTCCCTGAACCTGCGGGCAGTTCCTCACCTGAGCTGCAAGGGGCTTGATGGCCAGAGCGAAGAGCAAGGGCGACAGTGGACATCCCTGCCTCGTCCCCCTGCCCAATGCAAAGGCACGCGACAGTCTGTCCGATGAGAGTATGGCAGCCTGTGGTGTGTCATACAGAAGTTTCAGCCATCGTATAAACCGTGGGCCAAACCCAAACTTGGCCAATACGGACCATAGATATCTCCAACTCACATTATCAAATGCCTTATTGGCATCAAGAGACAACAGTGCTCTATGGCCAAAGGAATCTGAAGGGGTCTGCATGTTCAAGTATAACCTTCTAAGGTTGGTAGCAGTTGACGTGCATGGCATAAATCCCGCCTGGTCCATATGAATAATGGACTGGATTATCGTATTGACTCTAAGAGCCATTACCATGGCCAGTATTTTAACGTCACTCTGTAGGAGCGATATAGGTCTGTAAGAGCTAGGGTCTAACGGGTCCTTGCCTGCCTTAAGTAATAGCACTAGATTATCTCTGGTCATAGTTTCTGGTAGCTTCCCTGACTCAAAGGAGGTGTTAAAGACCTCTAACAGTTTGGGTAGGAGTAGCGCCCCGTATTGGGTATAAACTTCTATGGGAATCCCATCATCCCCCGGGGCTTTGCAAGTGGGAAGGAAGCAGCGGCCCCTTCCACCTCTTCCAGAGTGAGTGGAGCCTCAAGTCCCAACCGCTCATCACATGTCAACACTGGGAGATCCACCCCCTCCATATATTCCTGGAGTTCTGTCGGTGTAATTGTCACGGGATTGGTACAGTGTCGCATAAAAGGATGCCAGTTCCTCTGATAAGCTCAGGGTTATTCACCAAGCGTCCCCGGGGGCTGCCTATAGCTCCAATAGCCGGGGAGGCCTGTTGTGCCCTGGCTATCCTAGCAAGCAGCCTACCCGTTTTTTCCTCCTCCTCGTAAAATGCCTGCTTAGTAAAAAACCTTTTACGTTCCACGGCAGAGTTTTTCACTCAGTCTAGGGAATCCTGTGCCGAAATCCATGCCTCCCTCGTGGAATCTGATGGGTTTGTAATATAAGCCAGCTCCAACCGCTTCACCTGGTGCTCTACCTGCACAAACAGGGCTGAGGAGTCACGCCTAACAGCCGAAATTTCAACTATAAACGTGCCCCGCAGGCATGCCTTAAAGGAGTCCCAACGTAATTGCAAGTCACCATGCATTTGGTTGTATATTGCTCAATTTGTTTCATCACCCTTTAATGTGAGGTAAATTGTTTCAGCCAAAAGGCATTTAGTTTCCAGGGTGCCCTAGGCAAAAGCGACTTGGGGCGGGTAATAAGATGTGCAACCAGTGGTGAGTGGTCGGAGACCCCTCTCAGATGATACTCAACCTTGGGAATCGCAGCTAGTAGTTGGGGGGGACCCCACACACAAGTCTATGCAAGACAGGGACCCATGCGTCTTGGAGAAGCATGAAAATGGTTTAACCTGTGGATATTTCGTTCTCCAAATATCAGTCCAGCCCACCTTCATAAGCAGCTGGCTCAGAATAGTACCCCTGCTTCCAGAGGGTGGCCGGGCTGGGGGGTGTCTATCCAATTGAGGATCTAGGTAGTCGTTAAAATCACCCATAATCAGTGTGGGAACCTCAGCTTTGTTGACCAGGTAGGACAGAAGAAGCTGCAATATTTCTCTTGAAAAAGGGGGTGGTATATACACAAATGCAATTATCACAGTCAGAGTAAACACTTTACAATACAGGAATACATATCTACCCAGCGGGTCCACAACTGCGTCCAGTTCCTGGTAGGCCAAGGATTTATGTACCAGAACACTCACCCCATGCGAATACACGGTGTGAGTGGAGTGGTATGCCCTGCCCACCCAGGAAAACTGCAGAAAAGCTGTAGTGTCCTTCGTGAGGTGCGTCTCCTGGAGACCCACTACGGCAGGGTGACATTTTTTCAAACAGAAATTTATCATGGTACGTTTCAGCAGGTCATAAACACCCCGGACATTCCAGGCAACTGTCGGTGTGGTGGCCATATCGGGTGCAGCATATATGTGTACTCACGGCCCCCATGTCCCGACGAACCAGTCCTGTGGGACACTGGGGCAGCGGGTCTGCCGTAGGGATCCTGGGCGGTCAACAGGAGGCCTGTTGTAGGCAGCTGTAGCAGTATCTGTCCTTGACGGCAACGTGTGGACGTTGGGTTGGGTACAAAACATGGCAATGAGGTCACTGTGGGCAACAAAACTTGATTGCAACTGGACTGCCAGAAACGGGCAGCAAACCTGCACAAGGCTGGTGTGGAATCCACCCTCCCAGCCTCGCGCCAAGAGTCTTTCAGGAGACTCGTGCCAACATGGCACCTATTAACTGGCCCTCTGAACTGGGGTAAATTGTAGAACCTTGTGTCCTGAGGGCAACAGCCCCATGCAGGTGTAGCTGCAATTAGAAGAAAACACATCCTGAGATTAGCTCACGTCAGGCGCTAATCTTGTAAAGGTGAATTGTTATCCCGCTGTACAGGAATGAGTCACGGACATAATACCTGGCCCAGCACTTCCAGATCAATAGTTAGTAAATGTCAGTCCCCCTGGTCAGCATCTCGGCGACGTCTGTTCATTGCGATCTAGCCATGTTGATGCGTCCAGGGTGTTGTCAAAGAATGTGGCTTGCGTAGTTTGGCTGGGTACATCATAGCGTAGGTCACTTTAATTTTCTGTAGGTGCTTCTTCACCTCATTAAACTTGGCCCTTCTGTGCTGCACCTCCGCAGAAAAGTCTGGGTAAAACGAGACCTTGGCCCCATTAAAGTGTATAGCACCTCTCCCTTGCCAGCCTAAGAATAACCTCTGTCCTTATAGTTCAGGAATCTGGCCAGAATGGAGCACGGCGGGTTGCCCGGTGGGTGCAGTCTAGGTGGTGTGTGGTGTGCTCTTTCCACCGCATACAGTGCAGAGAAGGCTTCCTTTCCAAAAATCTCTTGGAGCCAGGATTCAATAAATGTTGTAGGATCCCTGCCCTCCACTTGTTCTGGGAGCCCGACAATGCGGACATTGTTCCATCCTAAGCGGTTCTCAATGTTGTCTGTTTTATCATGAGCTTGTGCAGCTTGTTACAGGGCAGTTCTAGCGTTCCTGGTAACGGGGGGGGGGGGGGGGGCGCTAATAGGTCTTCCACCTCGCTGATCCTGCCCTCCACAGCCATAGTTCTCTCCCTTATTTTCTGAAGATCCTGTCTCAGAAGTGACAGTCTCAGCAAGGCCCCCAAATTGCATTTTCAGTTCATCTACTGACGCTGTGCAGTGCTGGACGGCGCGCAGGATTTCTGTCAGTGTAGGTTGTTTTCTCCTCCTGCATCTGCTCAAATAGGTCAGGAGTATGTATAGGGGAGCTCGCCAGCGCATGCTGGCGCTGGTATAGGTGTGGGGCGAGGGCCACTAGTACTCTGCATCTTTTGCACATAATAAAACATGTCCCTGGGTTGTTCTGTCCCCGGTTGTTTGGGGGGTCTGTGTGACTTACCCCCATTTTCATGTGCTTTATCAGCTCCTCGTGCTGTCTGTTGTGGCTGAGGAACGCTGCCGCCATCTTGGCCTCCGCGGCATCTCTACCCCCTCTACGGGACATTTCGGGCTCCCCAAGGTGACCGTCGGGTGTCTGCAGGGCGCTGGAGGCTCTGGCTGTGACTCAAAGGTCCGGGTAAGTGCAGTTAAGCAGCGAGATCAGGATCAATGGAGGATCATTAGCGGGAGCTCCGTACAGTGCGACCGCTCACATGCCCGTTCAGGCCACGCCCCCAATAAATGTTTAAACTAAGTCTGTCAATGACCATACCTTTGGCTGCCATGATAAACACGAGAAAATGCTCAGAGCTGCATTATAAAGGCAACACTGTTTTAAAAACTGTTTTTAGTCATTCAAATTGTCTATAGATCTTTGCAGCATCCTCTCAAGGTAAGGTTGTGTAGATAGGAGACCTACAGTATAATGGTTTACAGAGGTATCTCATTTTGTAGGCATACACGTGTAAATCTTTTGGGATCCAGTAGATGTTATACTGTTTCATATGTCATGTAATTGCTAGACTCTGCTTAAATATTGTAAGATTATACCTTGAACAAAGTCAGATAAGTGATCGGTGTACTCCCAGTCTTTTCTTCCACGTGTTGTATGCAAAATAAAGATGTTGCATTCTCTGTGATGTGCTGTCATATCTATTCTTTCTCACATTGCTCGCCTGCCTATGACTGGCTTTCCCTTACAAAGTATCATGAAACCTGCATGAAACTACAGGTGCATCTAAAAAAAAAAATAGAATATCATCAAAAAGTTAATTTTATTTCAGAAATTTCAATTAAAAAATGAAACTCTTATATTATATAGACTCATTACACACAGAGTGATATACTCCAATCATTTATTTCTTTTAATTTTGAGGATTATGGCCTACAGCTAGTGAAAACCCCAAATTTAGTAAATTGGACTATTGTAGAAGACCAATTAAAAAAATAAAATTGAATGCAGAAAATGTTAGCTTGCTGAAAAGTATGTTCATGTATAGTATGCACACAATACTTGGTTGGGGCTCCTTTTGCATGAATCACTGCATCAGTGTGGCGTGGCATGGAGGCCGATCAGCCTGTGGCACTGCTGTGGTGTTATGGAAGTCCAGGTTGCTTTGATAGGGGCCTTTAGCTCGTCTGCATTGTTGGGTCTTGTGTCTCTCATCTTCCTCTTGACAATTCCCCACAGATTCTCTAATGGGTTTAGGTCAGGTGAGTTTGCTGGCCAATCAAGCGCAGTGATACTATGATCTTTAAACCAGGTATTGGTACTTTTTGCAGTGTGGGCAGGTGCCAAGTCCTGCAGGAAAATGAAATCCGCATCTCCATAAAGCTGGACAGCAGAGGGAAGCACGAAGTGCTGTCGAATTTCCTGATAGAAAGCTGCACTGACTTTGGATTTGATAGAACACGGTGACCCAACACCAGCAGATGACATGACTCCCCAAATCATCATTAACTGTGGAAACTTCACACTGGACCTCTTGGCTATTGAAGCAGGATTCCTGAAGGAATCAAGGAATCCTGGAGGCAGTCACGCCAACACTCTTAGACCCCATATACACTATACAACTTTTGTCTGATTCCCTGTAGATTTACCAAAACCATGTATTGCAAGGACCTGCCTGATTGCATACAATTTGAAACTCTTAAAGTTTTGACCTCCAATTATATAGTTTTGGTAAATCTGAAGAAACAAATCGACAGATAAAATTGTATAATGTTTATCCAGCTTTAAGAGCCAGGAAGGCTACTTCAAGAAAAATTTACCATAGGACCTGAAAATCTTATGTGGCACGTTGTGAAGCTAGGAAGCTGCATCCTTGCATTATGTTGTGGGCTGGAGTTTGTGTCTTCCTCCCACCCCCCCCCCTCCCATGGCAGTGGGTGGGCTCAGAGGCTGTGGGGGCAGGACTTAGATCCTTCATCATGGAGAAGGAATTTTTTTGCACATGCTGTCAGTGGGTGACGGGTGCTCTGGGCTCCACTCACTTGGCAGATTTTCTGTCAGGCAGCCCCACAGGTGATTGCACCACACAGTCAGGCTGTATACAAATGAAGACCATGGCTTGTTGCTTACTGGGGCAGGTGAGTGAGTCTGCCATCTTAACTTGGGGAATTCCCTGTTTCATTGATGTCACTCTTGCCTGCCTTTTAGACTGGGGGCAGATGTGTGTGCTTCTCCTGTATGGGCAGTGCTGGGCAGTCATTACCCTGTACCATTCCGCACAGCACCCTCCATTTTAAAGGGGACATTTTTTACTGTAGGAGAGATGAGTGGCGATGCCTGCCATTTTTTGAATGGTGTCACTTCAGCCTATGCTTTTGTTCATGAGCTAGGGGTCGAGGCAAGGCAGTAGGGCGCGAGGCTGCCACTGGCAAGTCGCCAACTGATGACATCACTCCCAAGGTCTGACTGGTCTTGCTGCAGTATACAGGGTGTGAGTTAATGACCCACCTCCACCGTGTTGTGGTGACCTTCTAAGCGTCCCTGCATGTTCTGAGGAGGTGGGCAATGGAAGTTCCCTCTAGGAAAGTATTGGTTTCCCTCTGTACATTGCTCACTCTGCAGTGTTTGGCTAAGTCATCTGTAGCCCTTCCACTTGAAATTACCAGGTGCTATTTTTCTGCTGTTATGCATGTTCCTAAGCCACGTTAAGGCCTTGTGCTTTGTCTCTCTCTGTAACTATTGGGTGTTTCACCTGGCTCCTTGTGCAAGCTGCATTTGCTTTCTGTCTTTCCAGACTTGTCCCATGTCTGGTCGGTATCATTTTTTTTTTTTCTGTGGGGTCACAGGTGGCTGCCGTAGACCCAGGCCGTTGCAGTGTGTTCTGCCACAATTTGGTCTGCTGTTTTATTTTTATATGCTGGCCTCATGGTCTAGTTTTTCTGTGCCCTGCATCATCCAATTCTGTTCACACCTACTTTGACCTAGAGCACACTCTTGGGAGTCTGAGAGTCTTAAGTTTGGCACAGTGGTCTCCAAACTGGGGCCGGATGTGGCCCTTTGCTAGCCTCTATCCATTCCTTGGGGCACTATTCCATCCACAACTGACACCAATGATGGAGCACTATTCTTCCCACTGACATCAGTGGTGGGACACTATTCTTTCCACAGACACCAATGATGGGGTGCTATTCCTCCCACTCATTAACAACGGGGCACTATTATCCCCACTGATACCAGCATAAGGGAACTATTCTTTCCACTGATACAATCGGGCACTATTATTCCTCCTAAAACCGATGATGGGTCATAGTTTACTCCATCTGACACTGGGGCATTTTTTACTCCCATAGTCCACAGTCTGAACCCCTAAAGTCTGAAAGACAGCAAACTGACTCTCTTGTTTTGAAAGTTTGGAGACCCTTGGTTTAGCAGAACAAACCTTTCCCCTTTTCTTTTTTGATCCACAGTATCCTACTGGATAGTCCTGGTCTCCCACAAAGTCCCAACATTTTTTTCTTTCTATATTAAATAGGGATGGAAACACACAATCATTTATTGTTTATACCCCATGGTTTGCTGTTGATATGCATTAAGTGCTACCCTTGCTAATTGCAACATTGGGATACCTTTATTTGTTGTTGAGAGGTCAGCACTCGGGGGTGATCTCACTCATCCCCGGGAGCTGCGACGCGCACAGCGCCCACTCCCTCGATCTTGCTGATTGCGGGGCTGGGGGCCTGTGCTCGATGCACGTCGACACCATGCCCCACACACGGCTATGTGGTTGACGTCATTCTGATGCCGCGTGTTGACGTGTCATTTGACCATCTGCGTGCAATATTGGTGAAGGTTTCAGGCGCCTACATATAGGCGCGTGGTCACCTCCTCTCTGCGCATGGTACAGCGTGACGGTGGGTCACCATTGGCGAGCAGGCTGGTTTTCTTTCCAGCATCCAGGGACTTTACATTCTTATTTATGGTGGTACTTCCACTTCATCATCTTTCACATACTTCCTTTAAGTCTTAGGTAATTTATTGTTTAATGCATTACTATTTTTTTTATTTATTTTTTTTGTTTTTTTTGGCGGCTTTGCCACTCTCTTTATTCCTTCCACTTTATTCCAATTCCTTTCTACACCCAGGTGTTGTCTACTTGCTTTTCCACTCTTTTGCACACTTACTCTTCACTACTCCATTCTCCCTTCCTTTAGTTCCTGTATAATACCCACCTGCTTATAATATATATATATATTATTAATTACAGTATACTGTCGTGGTTCTCATTGACTATTACAGCATTGGAAGGGGGTCTCCATATTTGCACGTTTTGTTCCCTGGTTGGCTCTGTCCTGCTGCCACTGTCACCACCTCAGCCCCCGGGGGGATGTTTTCTTCATCCCGTGGTGCCTCTCATCAATAGTTCTACTATTTTATGCTCCTTTTACTTTATATCCACAGGTAAGAGTGATAGGACCGTAGTTGCTGTTCCCTCTCTACCTGTATTAATCAATGAACATTAATTACTTATTTACTATTCATTTTAGGCATCCCCAGTGAGCTGTTCCTGATGAGTGGATACAAATCCACAAAACACGTAGAGCTTTCATATTTGATATTATGTCACAGCAACCATGTCTATACCATGGGTTTATTTTGGATGAGTCATCAATTTATCTAATATAATATGTTTATTGTGACTATTTTGGATGTGCTGCTGATATTAATTTTATCACATGATACATTGTTTATTATGTTACTGATTTTATTATGATATGATGTATTGCTCATGCTTTACCAATTTTGTATCATATTTATTGATCTAATTAAATGTATATCAATTACTTTATTATGTCCATTGTCGTCGCCAATTAATATCTGAGTTGTGTGTTTCATATAAAGTCCCAATTCCCCCTTGCCCCAATTTTTTCCCTTTTAGTATTCTAAATGAGGTCTCACTAAAGATCTATATAGGGGAATCGGAATCTCCTTCCTTTTCCTGCTGATCCTTCTAGTGATGCATCCTAGAATTTGCTTTTCCCATTGCCTGGTCACACTGTTTGCTCATTTTGCAATCATCTGAAATAAGTACCCTCAAATCTTTTTTCTTATGTAGTGCTAACGCTATACCCCCAACGTTGTACTCTCTCTCTCTCAGGAGATTATTTTTCTCTAGGTGCATTATTTTACATTTAGAAACATTGAACTGCAGTCTCCACTGCTTTGACCAATCTTCCAGCAATGCCAAATCATGTTCCATGTTACAGACACATCAGGGATCTCAACCCTATTAAACACCTTTTGTGTCATCAGCAAAAAGACATACCTTGCCCAAGAAACCTTTGTTATATCACTTACATATAGATTAACTAGAACAGGACCCGGTACAGAGCCTTGTGGTACACTACTAGTGGCTGGTCTCTGTTCTGAGTAGGACTGAGTTCACAATTAATTTGGGTGCTGCTCACAGCAAGGGTCTAGTGCGTCCCTGTTCTCCATTTCAGGGACAAATCTGGCCCCAATTTTTGCCTAAATTTAGACCTGAAATGGAGCCAAAGAAGCACAGGGCCCCTGTGCATTCCGCTCCGCAGCCACCCGAGATGTGTGAATCGGCTCCACTGAGGGCCAGTCACTGTCACTGCAAATTGGATGCTGGTAAATCCGCATGCAATTCGCACTAGTGTGAACCCAGCCTGAATCCCATTTACAACCACACTCTAGCATCTATCCTTTAGCCAACTGCATATCTACTAATCCACCCAAGGGTTAAGTCCTAGCTTGTAAAACTTTTTTATTGGATTATTAGGTGGAACTGTATTAAATGCCTAACTGAAATCCCGCTATGTCCACAGCACCACCATGGTCCAAAACATTGATAATATGCTCAAAAAGTGATATCAATTTAGACTGACATGAGCTGCCCTCAGTAAAGCCATGCTGCTTTGGGTCCAGCAATTTGTGTATTAAGTAATCCATGATCCCTCATTTCAGGAGTGATTTCATTAACTTGACTGCAACGGAAGTGAAACTCCCTAGCCTTTAATTGCCATCTTCTACCTTGTTGCTTTTCTTGTGGATAGGTGCAATATTAGCTGTCCGCCGGTCATGGGGAACTTCACCTGTTAGAAGAGATTGATTAAAAAGATCCGTTAAAGCAGTTGTATATTATTATTTTAATTTTTACTTACAGGTAAGCCTATGATAAGGCTTACCTGTAGGTAAAATTAATATCTCCTAAACCTGTAAGTTTGAGATATTCACTTTGCATGCAGCCACTGACGTCAGTGGCGCATGTGCTGTGAATGCCTGGCTGAAGGTCCAGCAAACGCTACCAGACCCTGCCGGGCAGAAGACTCCCAAATTTTCCATCAAAATCCGATTGTTTAAATTCCGATGGTGTGTAGGCAAAACGTGTCATGCATGCTCAGAATAAATTATGAGATGAAAGCTATTGGCTACTGGCCTCTTTATAGTCCCTTCGTACGTGTTTTAGGTCACCTTGTTCTGAATAATTGGATTTTCTGACAACTTTGTGCGACCGTGTGTATGCAAGACACGTTTGAGCCAAAATCTGACGGATTTTGTCGTCGGAATGTCCGACCGTGTGTACAGGGCATATGTCTGTTGGGATATGTCTCTACTAACTGAACATCTCATTGCAATATTTGTCCACATTTCTTTGCAGAATTTCAGTTAAATTTGATGACCTTTTGTGGATGGCAGTCTTCAAGTCATTCCACAGATTTTCAATGGGGTTTAAGTCTGAACTCTAGCTAGGCCATGCAAGGACACTCACCTTTTTCTTCAACCACTGTGTGGTCATTTTTACTGTGTGCTTTTGGTAATGTTGTAAGATAAACCTTCTCATTGACAACTTTCTTGCAGAGGGCAGCAGATTTTCATTAAGAATTTTGACGGTATTTAGTCCCATCCATTTTTCCTTGGTCCCTGCTGTAGAGAAGCACTCCCATAACAGAGTATTACCACCCCCAAGCTGTACTGTAGGAATGGTGTTATTTGTATGGTGAGCTGTATTGGATTTCCGCCAGACAGATAATTTGGTGTTGAGGCCAAATAATAAAATTTTTGTCTCATCTGACCAGAACACCTTTTCTTTAATCGTACATCACGGAACACAGAGCCATAGTAATTACCGTGTGGATTATAATCCACCTTCAGGTGCTGGACATTGGCACACCCTAAACAGGAAGTTGCCTGCTTATATAACCCCTCCCACTACTGAGAGTATCTCAGTTTTTTCAAGGTGTTGGTCATGGGTGAAGATGTGCTGTGCTGAGCTCCACTGGAGCAATCCTTGCTGGGGCTAGCTATGCAGCCGGATCCATTTTTAGAGAGCTGGACCCCGGGATCCAGTACTTTTTAGTATTAAGGCCATGAAGTTTTCCTGGCGGTGGTGCTATTACAGGTCCAGTATTGTGGGTTTCCCCGTGGGATCCCCAGCTCCTGAAGGTTTAACGTAACCAACTGTGAAGGGTGAAGAAATTTTTGACTTTACTTATGAAATGTGTCCTTTCATTAGTAAATGTTGTCATGCCTAAGTGTCACTGTTGTGGGCTGTATGGAACACATACCTCAAGCGTGTTCCTCAAGAAAACACACTGTCCAGAGCAGAAGCTTCTGTCTCTCTCCAGCCAGCAGCAGACCTCCGGTAAGTCTGGGGGGGGGGCTTCTCTTCTCCAGGCGCCCCCTCCCCACTTGTGGAAGAGCGTTGGGAGAAAGAATGGAAAGAAACGATCAGATCGCCACTACTCGGCAGCTTCCAGGCGCTCTCCTCGCCATGTTTTTCCCCTCGCATGTCGATCCTGTAGGATCAGTGGCCCGCTCTCGCACGGGAAAACTTTTTTTCTAGTCGTCTGTCCAGGACAGCACTAGAGAGAGGCTCCACCTCCAGAGGCAGGAAACACAATCCAGATCTTTAAAGGGCGGTCTCTGTCCCTTCCCCTTCAGTCTCTGTGTTTCCGCCACCAGAGGAGGAGGCTGGATCAGGAGCTCTCCTTCCCCTGACGGTGGGAGAGCCCATAAGGGACAGGGAAGGAGTTCTGTGTACCTGTTTAACAGACATCTGAGGTCCTCCGAGTTGACGGCAACTGCGAACTGGTGTTCTCCTTCTGGAAGCCCGGGGAGGGCTGGCGTTCCATCGCCTGATGATGGGTTCGGATTTGGGTGCAAAGTCAGGTGGGGGGTGGGCACAGGCATCGAGTTCTGGCTTGTGGAATGCAGGAGGAGGACAGAGGACTTCCAGCAATCCACTTCCAGTTCTGGGACGCGCGGCGAGCGTGGACGAAATGGTCCAGGTGTGCTTATCCTCCCTCCCTCTCTCAAACAGGATCCAGACAAAAGTGTCTTGCGAATCCTGCAGTTGGTGGGGTGCACATAGGTGTTTGGTGAAGGTATCCTATTTTTGCTAAGGTTTCGCTGATGTTAGCTTGTCTGTTTTCCCTTCCTTTCTTCTCTCCTTCTCTTGTCTTAGGCTCTGCCCAAAGAACCAGAGAGGTCAGGGGGGGAAGAAGAGATGTCCTTCATGTATGAATAAATTAAAAGAAGGATGGGTTAAACCCCTTTGTAAACCCTGCATAGACAAATTGGCCTATAAGGAAGCTACGGGGGCTTGTAAGGATTTGATTTCTGGGGCACAGAAAGAAATGCAATCCATCAAGACAATGCTAGTGAACCTTGAGACCCCAAAACCAGCCGCAGTCCCCCCTGCTTCCACCCAAGAGGAAGGTGAGGAATCGGGGGAAGAGGAATTAGATTCACTGGATGGCCTAAGTGAGACGTCATCATCCAGAAATATTCCTACTCAAGGGACAAGCTCTCCCAGATACAGGCTCTCACTCAAGGAGGTTTATGCCCTACTGGGGGTGATTTATGAGACGCTCGAAATTAAAGAAGAGCCTGTCTCCCTGTCCTTACATGACCGGATGTATCAAACCCTAAAGGAAGATTCAGCCAGGGTTTTTCCAGTTCCAGTACCAGCACACTGGTAGATCAAGAAAGAGTGGGAGGAGCCAGAGAAAAAGCTCTTTTTTTCTAAGAGTATGAAGCAGAGATTCCCCTTCAGTGAGGACCCCACTTGCGTCTGGAACAAAGTACCTAAGGTAGACGCAGCTTTTTCCCAGTGTGCAAAATGAACAGACCTCGCCTTTGAGGACATGGGTGTCCTTAAGGAACCCATGGATAAGAAGATGGAGGTACTGCTGAAGAGGTCATGGGAAGTAACCATGACTAATTTAAAACCTGCAATGACCACAACAATAGTGACTTGCAATTTGGAGGTCTGGCTGGAATAATTGCAAGGCCATTTGGAAGGAGGAACCTCCAGAAAGGAAATCCTGGATTCCCTTCCTATACTACATAAAGCAGCAGGTTACATGACAGACGCCTCTGCGGAGTCAGTCAAATTGTCAGCTAGGACCGCTGCCCTCGTAAACGCATCTCGCAGGTCACTTTGGTTGAAGTCTTGGTTGGGAGACTCGACCTCAAAAGTGAGGTTATGTAGCATCCCCTTTGAAGGAGACCTCTTGTTCTGGCAGGATCTTGAGAAGGTCCTGCACCATACGGACAAGAAGGCCTTTCCTCTTAAAACCAAAAAGACTACAGATAAACGCTTTTTTCTTTCCCAAAGGCAGGGACAGTCACAAGGACAGACCTCTGAGTCAACCCCTAAAAAACAGTGGATGGGAGGAAAACAGGAAAGTAATATTTTTTCTGCTTCTAAAAAAAAATACTAAATCCCAGTGACTTGGTTCCTGTGGGGGGGAAGACTGGGGCAGTTCCTCCCACAGTGGGAAAAAAACTACCCCAAATACTTTTATTCTGAAGATCAGGGAGGGTTACAAAATACAGTTCAAACACACCCCACCTACAAGGAAGTGTCTGACCAAGCCTCCCAAAGATCCTCAGAAAGCAACAGGTTTGCTGTCACAAATTGGCAATTTAATAGACCAGAGGGTTCTAGTGCCAGTTCCAACACAGGAAATAAACCACGGTTTCTACTCGCATGTGTTTGTAGTGAAGAAACTGTCAGGTAAATTCTGGTTAATTTTGAATCTAAAGTTACTAAACAAGTGGGTAACTTACAAAAAATTCCAGATGGAAACAATTTTTACAGTGAGGTCAATGCTCCCCTCCAAATTGTTTCATGACCTCCCTCGATCTAAGGGACATGTACCTATACATCCCCATTCACAAGAACTCTCAAAAGTATTTGAGGATAGCGATTCAATGGGGAAGGCAGACCTGATACTTCAAATTTAGGGCTCTGCCATTCGGTCTATCTTCCTACCCCAGGATATTCGCCAAGGTCCTAGCGGAAGGATTGGCTCCCCTGAGACTGAAAGGGGTCAGTCATACCATACATGGACGACCTTTTATTCTTCGCCCTCTCAAAACTGACTGCAGGGAGACCTGAGGGTAGCCATCTCTTGTCTAAAAAGACTGGGGTGGTTAATAAACGAAGAAAAGTCGCACTTGACAGCGACACAAGCCATACAGTATCTAGGTTTCCTGATAGACTCTGTGTCAGAGTCTTCCTCACAGAGGAAAAAGTAGAAAAAGTGAAGGAGACGGTAACCTTTTTGCAGACCAATCGGGCAATTTCCCTCCGCCCAGCTATGGCAGGATTAGGCCTATTAGTGGCAACAATCCCTGCGGTTCCTTGGGCAAGGGCTCATTTCAGGTGCCTTCAGGCAAATATTCAGAGCAGCTGGGACAGATCACAAGAATCCCTGGATGGGATTATCCATCTATCCTCAAAGACCAGAAGGTCTCTATGGTGGTGGAGGAGAACCTAGTACGAGGGTCTATGGTGGTCTCCTCCAGTATCTGTCCGCATTACTACGGATGCCAGTGCTTGGGGCATGGGGGCCCATTTTGGGGTCGAAAGTAGCCCAAGGGTGCTGGGGGAAGGTACAGTCCCAGAGGTCAGCCAATTGGAGAGAGTTGCAGGCAATCTGGGAAGCCTTGAGGGCGTTTGCCAGGGATCTGAGGGACCACCATGTACTCTCAGCCAGCGTGGTGGCAGTTTCCTACCTAAACAAACAGGGAGGAACGAGATGCCCGTCCTTGATCAGATTAACCAGTACGATCCTGCACTGGGCTGAGGAAAACCTAGAGTCGGTTTCGGCAGTCCATCTAAAGGGGGTGGACAACCACCTGGCAGATTTTCTGAGTCAACACCGGGTGTACGAGTCAGAATGGTCCCTGAACAGGGAAAGTTTCCAGCTGATAGTGCGGAAATGGGGTCTCCCAGAGGTGGACTTGTTTGCCAGGAAAGCGAACACCCAGGTCCCAGTATACTTCTCCCTAGAGAGGGAGGCAGGGGCAAATGGGAATAGACGCTTTGGCACAAAAACGTTTTTTGTTCATGGTTAGACACTAAAATGGTGTCTGTAAGTATCGCGACAGTCTTGGAATTTTTACAAGACGATGTGGATAAGGGACTGGCCATTAGTACCTTTTAAAAGTACAAGTTGCGGCTCTGTCTGTTTTTTTTTTTTTGGAGCAACCTCTGGCAGCAGACCTGCTAGTTAGCAGGTTCTTTAAAAGGTTGACCAGGATTAAACCTGTTCCTTTAAATTTTTTACCCAAATGGGACCTGTCAATTGTTTTACAGGGATGGGTAAAAAGGTCACAGGAAGAAGAGCTCTCCTTGAAATGGATCATGCTCAAAACAGTGTTCCTAGTTTCCACAGCTAGACGCATTAGCGAGCTTCAGGCACTTTCGGTGAAAGACGTTTTTGCAAATTTTTGAAAACGGGCTGATGTTGCGCACGGACCCTGGGTTTTTGCCCAAAGTAGTGACAAAGTTCCACAGAACACAGGAAATAGTTTTACCTTCGTTCTGTGGGTCCCCCACTAATCCTAAGGAGGTAGAGTTTCACCAACTGGATGTGAGAGCCTGTGTCTGGAGATGTCGAAAAGCATTAGAAAATCAAATGCTTTATTTGTTTTACATGCGGGTAAAAAATTGGGGTCACAAGCTTCAAAGAATAAAATTGCAAGGTGGATCAAACAAGCTATTGTAGAAGCTTACAAAGTGATGAAAATGGAATGTCCTTTTTCCCCTATGGCTCACTCTACATGGGCACTATCGACCTCCTGGACAGAGCGAGCTGGAGCGACACCACAACAAATTTGTGGAGCAGCAACTTGGTCAAACTACTCGACGTTTATGAAGCATTACAGATTGGACCTTATCTCAGAGCGCAAGACCAGGCGTTTGGGAGAAAGGTCCTTCAAGCGGTAGTCTCCCCCCCCCCCCAATCTGGTAAGTTCTCATTGATCATCTCTAGTGCTGTCCTGGACGACTAGAGAAAACGAAAGTTAGACTTGCGGTAACTCTGTTTCTAGGAGTCGTCCAGGACACCATGGATTCCCTGCCTATATGCTGTTATAATGCTGGAAAAGTGTTTTTGTTGTTACAGAAGCCGTTCCGGGGAAGTTCTCGGTTACAAGACTGAAGGGGAAGGGACAGAGACCGCGCTTTAAAGATCTGAATTGTGTTTCCTGCCTCTGGAGGTGGAGCCTATCTCTCTGGTACTGTCCTGGATGACTCCTAGAAACAGTTACTGGTAAGTCTAACTCTCGTTTTTTTTTTTTTTTTAAAGAGAGAGGAGGGGGGCCGAGGGCAACTGAGGGGGGCAGAGCTTAGCGTGGCTTTGGCATCCTCCAACGTCCAGCGAGGGTATGTGTTTTTTAAAGCACCATTATTACTGCTGTAAGCTGGTGGAGAGATACAAGAGCATAGAGGGGCATGAAAGCGGTTGATGACACAAGCCTATTTTTTGACGCATTTACTATTGCATCAGGCTAAACATTAATAGCAGTGGCAGGGCTGGACTATTGCTCAAGCAATGGATGTGATTTCTTCTGGTAGTACCTCTGCTTTGGAGCTAAAAGGGTCTCCCTCAAGCTCTGGAAAGCCTAAGCCTACAAATGGCATCCCCGGGGGGGGGGGGGGGGTTTGGGGGGAGGCGGGCTGTCTGGTCAGAGTGAACATCGGGGCCATGAAATGTTTGCAACTGTTGGAATAACACTGCAGCCCCTGTTCATTTTACTCTTTTTATTTTTCATGTTTAGCTACTTTAATCGCATTCCCAGTGTGGTCAAGATGCGACAATTTCTCTTCCATTTTCCTAGGATCCTCAAACTGTGGAACTAGGGGCAGGAGAAAACGATTCCCTCAGGGTACCATGGTGAGGCTGATGACTTCTCTTCTGCGGTGTCATTTACACCAAGTGGAGTATACCAGCAATTAGCGCTACTATATCCTTTGTGAGTAAGTTTGACTTGACAATACTCAAATACTTAGGGATTCAATGGATAAAAGGTTAGAATTCCTATTAAAGAAAAAAAAGAAACACTTTTTTTTCCTCTAGTAGATTGAGTGTCTCAGCCTGCGCTGACAGTAATTGGTTAATCGTTGAGAAACTAGTTTTAACAGGTGTTTAAGGTTATCCTGCAGTCGGGTAGGCAGCTTTGTTTGCAGTAGTTGCTATGACAGACTATATCCTTTTAGACCTTGCGCCCTTCGCTAAGCGTCATGCAAGAAGCTCCTGGCTAGTCTTCCCTTTTGCGGTGAAACAGCTATCAGAGGATATTTCGTATAGTATAAATATATTTGCCATTTAAGTGAAGGAGTAAATGTATTTTTTATTTCAAAGCTCCTTCTGTGCCAGGGGCATCGGACTCCAGGTAGTCATGATGGCTTCCGCCGTCAGGTTCAAAGGTTAATCCTCAGGGTTAACCCCGGGGACAAAAGAGGAAGCCTACAAGATGCTGTAGCCTTTTTTGAGGAGGTGCCCCCACTTGCTAAATAGGGAGAATTCTTCTGCAGTTTTCAGGGATCTGGCAAAAGGAGTGTCAAGACGAATGGGGGACTTCCTCAATAGCTCCAACGTACAAACTGGAGTTCCAAGAGTTTGTCTCCTCGTTTTCCCAAATCAAATGTTCCTGAGGATCCAGAGAAAAATCTTTCTCTCTAGCATTGGACCATCTTTTGGCAAAAATTGTTCATGGTGACTCCTATGTAAGAGCACAGGTTGGGGTTTGGTTAAATCCAAATGGATATTCTGGATCTCAAAGGTCTAAAATTCAATTGCTGAATATAATCTTTTTTTTTTTTTTTTTGCATGAAGTCAATCCAAACTATCTCCATCCTACAAGGAGGAGAGCTTTTAGCGTCAATCAACGTCAAAGATGCATATCTCCATATGCCCATTTCCTCGCTCACTAGTAATATCTTTCAAAGTGGAAAATCTTAATTTTCAGCGTGTAGCTCTGCTTTCCAATCTAGCTGCTGCAACTCGAGTACAAAGGTTCTGGCCCCTTTTCTAGCCAGATTGAGGGCCCAAGGTATAACAAATATGGTTGGCGCAGCAGTTTGGGACTTTAAATGAGGCACGGGTTAGCGCCTCCATCCCGGTATTTAGCACAATAAGGAGGGAAAAAAAGTGGGACTTTAAAATGAAGCGGCTGAAGTGTGAGGGTCAGAAAAGGTAATTTAATTGAATCCATAATATATGATACAGAGTAAATTCATATATATACATACATACATGTGCCATTGTAGGGCACAAAATGTGTTATATGGAGACATCAAGGTGTATGTAAAGACACATAAAGTCAAAAAACATATATGAACAGTAAATAGTATGTGGAGCAACAGCATATGTCGCCCTGAGGCATTTTTAGGCTATGCTGTTGCTCCACATACTATTTACTGTTCATATATGTTTTTTGACTTTATGTGTCTTTACATACACCTTGATGTCTCCATATAACACATTTTGTGCCCTACAATGGCACATGTATGTATGTATATATATGAATTTACTCTGTATCATATATTATGGATTCAATTAAATTACCTTTTCTGACCCTCACACTTCAGCCGCTTCATTTTAAAGTCCCACTTTTTTTCCCTCCTTATTGTAACAAATATGGTTTACCTAGTCAATCCGTTCTCGTTAGACCAGTCGGTAGCCTGCTTAGACCAAAGTATGGTCACCACATTCGACTACCTAGAATATCTAGGTCGGATTCTCAACCTAGCGTCCTTGACTTTTCTGCAGATGGGGTGAGAAATAAAACTGGCCTTGAGTGCTTTAAAAGGAAAGGTCTCGGTCTTCTCTTTAGTTCATAACTTTATTTGAGGGTTAACACGGCTTAATCTTCGGTTAGGTAACCCCTGAACCTGTGGGACTTGAATTTAGTTTTGTCGGCATTACAAAACTGGCTTTTTTTGGGCCAATACGACATATTCCCTTGGTCCTTTTTTGACAAGGAAACAATTTTTTTCTGGTAACCATATCAGCTGCAAGAAGGGTATCAGTTTTGGCTGCTCTTTCTTGTAAAGAACCATATTTTTATTGTTCACAAGGATAAGGTAGTATTGCGTCCTCATCCTAACTTTTTACCAAAAGTAGTATCAGGTTTTTATCTAAACCAGGATATTGTTCTACCTTCATTTTTCCTGTTCTTTGGAAGAAAAATCACTACATTCTCTTGATGTGGCGAGAGCAGTCAATGCCCACTTAAAGGCGATTGCTCAGATTCGAAAAACTGATGTTTTGTTTGTTTTGCCTGAAGGTCCTAAATGAGGACAGGCAGCATTGAAATCTACTATTCGAAATAGATTTGACAAGTAATCATTCGAGCTTGTGGTTTAAGAGGTAGATTCCACCCTCTAAAATCAAAATGCACGCCTATAGGGCTTCATGGCTTCGTGGGCAGTCATCACCAAGCCTTCATGGCTCAATTCTGCAAGGCCATAACTTGGTCTTCAATCCATACATTTACCAGATTCTATCTGGTGGATGTAAAATGACATGAGGATGTCGCCTTTGGGCGCAGTGTACTGCAGGCAGTGGTATAAATCCTCTGTTCTCATGGTACCCTATTTTGCTTGTCTCCCTCCCCTCAGTTGGCATTGCTCTGGGACAGCCCACATAAGTACTATGGCTCTGTGTCCCGTGATGTACGATTCAAGAAAATAGGATTTTTATAACAGCTTACATGTAAATTCCTTTTCTTTTGAAGTACATCATGGGACACAGAGGTCCCGTCCCTCTTTCTAGTATACACATGTATTGCTTTTCTACAAAACTGAGATACTCCCAGTAGTGGGAGGGGTTGTATAGGGAGTCAACTTCCTGTTTAGGGTTTGCCCTTGTCCAGCACCTGAAGGTGGACTATAACCCACATAGTAATTACTATGGCTCTGTGTCCCGTGATGTACTTCAAAAGAAAAAAAGATTTTATAGGTAAGCTGTTTTAAAAATCCTATTTTGTCCATGTGGCCTCAAAATCTTCAAGGTTTTGCAAAAGCTCAATCATGAGTGCATGTGGCCTTTCTTGAGTAGTACCATTTTTTTCTTGCAACCCTCCCATATAAGTGACATGTGTGGAGAATTTGTGATATTGTCACACAATGACCACTCTTTGTCATAAATTCCTGCAACTGCTTCAGAGTTGCTGTAGGCCTCTAGGAAACCTCTCTGACCAGTTTTCCCCTAGCTCTTTAATCCAGTTTGGAGCAACGTCCTTATCCAGAGAGGGACTGTATTGTACCAAATACCTTCCACTTCCTAATAGACTTCACTGTTTCTAGGCATTGATAAAGCCTTTGAAATTTGTATCCATCTCCTGACTTCTGCCTGTTCAGGACTTTATCCCGGATATCTTTTGAACGTGCCTTGCCACCCATAGTTGATTGCTTCAGTTGCACTATTGGGGACTGAAATGCTCCAGGAGAGCTATTTTTAGGCTGAGCTAATCAAAGTGACAACCGCTGATAAGTTGAAAGTCAAATGGGCCATTGAGAAGGTGATTCACTACACCTGATTGAGGTTACAAGTCATTTTTAGGAAGGGGTTGATCCTTATTCCAACTCAGTGATGCTGTTTTTGAATCTTGTTTCATTTTTTTTCTGACATGTTGGTGTTATATCTGTCATATGGGTGTTATAAGTTACACTGCGTTAATACAGCTGGATAAAACAAGAACAGTTTTCTGTCTTAATTTCAGGTTTTAAAGCAACAAAATGTATTTACTTTAAAGTGGGCAATTCTCCAGCCTCTCCTCGGAATGCTGGAGATGTGGAAGAACCCAGGGACTTCATACATATATTCTGTACCTGTCCAGCTATTACTGGGTTTTGGGAGGAAGTAATGTCATGTATCCGTCAAATCAGCGATGTCCCCTTGCAGCTTTCTATATCTATATGTCTGTTGGGCCTTGTTGAACAGCTGATTCCTACTGTTTCGGGACACACCATGGTGAGCCTTTTACTGTTTTATGCCAGAAAAAGTATTGCACTCCATTGGAAAATGTCGGCTCCGTCTGCGATCGCTTATTGGAAGAAGATGGTGAACAAGAACCTACCGCTGTACAAGGATACTTATTCCAACAGAGGCTGTCCCCAGAAATACCAGAAAGTTTGGTCAAAATGGTTAGAGGAACCAGCCACGGCTTAGATGGGTGTAACAGAATCTGAATAAGCGACAGCACCTTTCTAATCTAAACTCCTAAATAACTCCACCTCCTTCATGATGGTTCATAGTTGTGAGCGGGAAACACTATATATTATCTGTTATATTCGCATAGATGTGGGAGCAAGAGTTTGGCGTTTATGCCATCTCCCCAACCTCCATGCGCGGGATCCACACCACACCTAGAGTAATGGTGACTAATGATTGAATGTAATATTGAGCTGTACTGATATGTTTTATGTTGGATTTGAACAGCCATTGTTCAGGGGGTTAGGCTCTCCCTTTTTTTTTCTTGTCGCTGCACGCTCTACTAGGGAGATTTGTGCATCTTTTACTTTAAGCATCCAGCGTTGGTGTCTCAGGTTGCGAAGCTGCTCCTGGGTTTTACACAGTTACCGTTGGCATCTTCAGTTGTGTGTTTTGGCTTCGTGTTGTTGCAGACTGCGGTTGTAGGGTCTGGTTTTCTTCCTGGGGCTTTTTTTTTCTGGTGGGTTGTGTGTTCTGTTTTCCCATCCCTCATTGGTTGCTGGTTTTGGACATTCATATGGTCAAGAATATTATCAGACTGTGTCCTTTAATGAGTGTAAGAGCAAATAGGATATTTTTTTCCACGTACCGTAATATCCCTTTCTGTAAATTCATTAAAGGACTTTCCCTCTCATGTTCCTTTCTGTACTGCTTTCTACCTATCTGAGATGCCTATAGCAGTTGGGGGGGGTTAGCCTCCAGTATGGACTGCCCATAGGCAGTGCTGTGTGATTTATTTTTTATTTTTTCATCCTAATGTCCTGAAGGTGGGGGCCATCACCCCACAGTCAAGAATATTACTGGGCTGCATCCTTCAATGAACACTAAGTAAGGGATTTTATGGTGAGTGGAAAAAAAATACCGTTATTCAGAAGGACAGCACCTACATCCCTATGTGCAAATACTGTTCAAATGTGAGTGTATCTGCGCACTACTCCTGTGTTTCATTCTTTTATTGATTTTGACTGGCTGCTAGCAGTGGGCTGTATGTTGCACCTGTGACACCCGGGCAGAAAATTACTATCAATGCTTTACAACCCTCTTGCGAACATATGCATGAGTCCTAAAGAAGTAAAATGCTGTAATTGTACTGTAAAAGGCTAGATCTGGGCTCTGTCAGCAGCCTGGCAATTTATGAAGTTTTTTATTTATTTATTTTTTTTATAGAATTTCATACTCTGTCCAAAACTAAATAAAATGCCGAGTCATCACTGTCACATATTGCAGTTGTAGTAGTCAAATGCAGATGGATTCATATACAATGACAGTATTGCCACCACATGAGCTGTTCCTTTGTCCAGTATGATAGTATGCTGCTTATTCTTAGTACTGGTGTGAGGACTATAATATATACTCTGTTTCGTGTATCTTTCACCCAGCTTGCATTTTCTGTTGTTCAACCTGGAAATAGCCTATTAATAAAATCCACTCACAATAACATACCTAAATGATTAAATTCACTAGATCTATACTTCCCATATCTTTTTAATCAATTTAATAAAATGTAATACAATTTAAGTTAGTAGTAAATACATTAAAAGTTAGAAAAGTCCCCCTGTAGTTTTAAGGCCTCTTGCAAATGGAGTAAAAATGCAGATTTTTTTTTTACTGATCTGAAATGAGATGCATTGTTGTCTATGGGACATTGCATACAACTGAGTAAAGATCAGTAATACAGTGAGTACAGAGCAGTAAAATAAAAATGTATATCTTATTTTGAGTGCAGTTATTATTTGCATAAACGTGTTTATTCATCTAAAAGCATGTTTATGTAAATATATTACAATAGCGGCAATGCAGAAGAATTTTTGTGTGTGTGTGTGTGTGTGTGTGTGTGTGTGTGTGTGCGCGCGCACGCGCTCACGCACCTTTACTCGCCTATACTCAACATTACTTGGGTCTTTGCACACAATTTTTGGCTCCTTGCAGATGGATGTCGCAAGTAAAATCAGTAAATTATGACACCCATGTGGAAGGAGCCCTAGTCATAAAGCTCTGCATACAAACACATTATGACAGACTTACCTGTCATGATGTGTCCTTCAGCTCTGTGGTGTCACGGGTCCCAATCATTTCCATCTTCGCCCATTCTTCCTTCCAGGTTCTGCCTTTTTGCCTGCTTGAATGGCCAGGCTGCTATGACATCACTCCTGCACATGTGCCTGGATGGGAATCACAACATCACAGTACATACGAGGTGCCATTAAAGCATGCTGATCTGCACATCACGGATCGGGATAAAGGGCCAATGACTACGGCCCTTTACCACGCGACCGCTCCGTTCAATGACACATGTCCGGTTCAGCTCTCTCCTTGCACGCTGTAGGCTGATAGGTACAGCTTGCGAGTAGAGGAGGGGGACTGCAGCACTGCTCCCCTGTGCCTCATTCATGCCACCTCAGTGCTCATCCATGTCCCATCTGTGCCACATACATGCTTGAGCAGTGCTCATCCATACCACATCAGTGCCACTACAGTGCTTATCCGTGCCCTATAGTGCCTCAACAAAGTGTTATAAGTAGACTGTTGACCATCTCCTCCCCCTCAAAAAAAACTCCACTCTCTTGGCCTTCAAGACTCTACTTTCCTCTTACCTATCACAGTGCTCCTTCAGTGTGACCTATAACTGTTTCTCCTCTCCACTTCCTCTTTCTGTAGGGGTACTCCAAGATTCTGTCCTTGGACCCATTCTCTTCTCCATTTGCACCTCCTCCCTTGGTCTGTTCATAAACTCCCATGCTGATAACCTACAAATCTATGGATGTCACACCACTTCCTCAAGCTCAATGTTTCTAAAACTGAGCTCGTACTTTTTCCTCCAGCCCATGCCCCGACTTCTCCATCAAGATCAATAATACAACCATCAGTCTCCCACCCCCCAAGGCACTGGTTGTAATAATAGACTCTGACCTGTCCTTTCAGCCCCAAATCAAATTACTGTCCAAATTGTGCAGACTCCCCCCCCCCCAAAACATCAAAACATCTCCAAATAACGCCCCTTTCTAACTGTTGACATCACTAAGCAACTTGGCAACTAAGATCATCATCAGCATTTAGACTTTATAAAGAATGCAACAAGAAATGTAAGGGTGCAATAAGGATGGCTAAGACTGAACATGAAAGACACATAGAGGAGAGGAGAAAAAGAATCCCAAGAAATTCTTTGAGTATGCAAATAGTAAAAAAGGAGGACAGGCCATATTGGCCCTATAAAGAATGAGGAAGGACATCTGGTTACAAAGGATAGGGAGCTGGTGAAGGTATTGAATTTATTCTTCTCCTCAGTCTTCACAAGGGATTCGGGGGGGGGGGGGGGGGGTCTTCAGTAACCAAAACTGTAGTAACCAAAACTGCAGTGTTTATCCTCAAGACGCATCACAGGAAGCACCTCCATGGTTAAGAGGACAGAATTAAAGTTAGGCTTGGGAAACTTAACATTAATAAATCACTGGGACCAGATGGCTTGCACCCGAGGGTACTTGGGGAACTCAGTCAAGTAATTGCCAGACCATTGTTCCTAATTTTTACTGACAGTCTACTGACTAGATTGGTACCAGCTGATTGGGAAAAAGCCAATGTAGCACCAATATTTAAATAGGGCCCAAAATACATCCCTGGGAATTACAGACCAGCTAGCCTAACATCAATAGTATGTAAACTCTTGGAGGGGATGATAAGGGACTATATACAAGATTTTAGTAATGAGAACAGTATCATTAGCAGTAATCGGCATGGATTGATGAAGAGTCATTCTTGCCAAACTAATCTACTAACCTTCTATGAGGAGGTGAGTTGCCAGCTAGATAAAGGAAGGCCTGTAGACATGGTGTATCTGGATTTTGCAAAAGCATTTGACAGTTCACAATAAATGTTTACTGTACAAAATAAGGTTTGTTGGCATGGACCATAGGGGTGAGTACATGGATTGAAAACTGGCTACAAGGGCAAGTTTAGAGTGTGGTGATAAATGGGGAGTACTCAGGATGGTCAGGGGTGGGTAGTGGAGTCCCCCAGGGTTCTGTTCTGGGACCAATCCTATTTAATTTGTTCATAAATGACCTGGAGGATGGGGTAAACAGTTCAATCTCTGTATTTGTCGACGATACTAAGCTAAACAGGGCAATCATTTCTCTGCAGGATGTGGAAACCTTGCAAAAAGATCTGAACAAATTTAATGATGTGGGCAACTCCATGGTTGGACTTGGACTTGTGTCTTTTTTCAACCTCGCCTACTATGTAACTATTCACTCCCTTGTTATCTCTTGCCTTGACGATTTTAATGCCCTCCTGTCTACCTCTCTGCAACCTATCCCCTCTTCAATCTATCGTGAATGCCGCTGCCAGACTCATCCATACTCTATTTTTCTGGTGCTTTCAATGATTGCCACCATAGATTGTAGAATCTCTAACTTTCACAAAGACCAAATAATATACACTTATTTGTTTTTTTTTCCAAAGATATGTAGCATTATAACTTTTGGCCAAAATGTATAAAGACAAATTATTTGCAAAATTTTATAACCGAAACAAATATGCATTTTTTTTTTTTTACAACATTTTTCTTTTTCATTTATAGCGCAAAAAATAAAAAAACAGGTGGTGATTAAATACCACCAAAAGAAAGCTCTATTTGTGTGAAAAAAAAGGACAAAAATTTCAGTTGTGTACACAGTTTTGCATGAGTAATTTTTCATTCAAAATGCGAGAGCGCTGAAAGCTGAAAGCTGAAAATTTGGCCCGAGTAGGTAGGGGTATAAGTGCCCAGTGGGCAAGTGGTTAAGAATTTTTGTGTTATGGTAAACAAAGTGACAATTCACCCTTGTGTTAAAAGTTGTCTCATTTTAATTTTTTTTTATTTTACATCTTCAAATTTTGATATCAAATTCAGAATTTCATTCAATGCATAAAATTGTAGTGACATACCTCTTTCTCAGGTTGCCGATACATCAGTCAAGCTGCTGCCAAGAAGAATGTTGATTTTGAATACGATGGTCCACTAATGAAGACAGAGGTCCCAGGACCACGATCAAAAGTGAGTTAATAATAGTAAAATTTATTAATATATGGATAGATATAGAGTGTGTGTATGTATGTATGTATATATGTATGTATATGTGTATAGATTATAGATATAGATATAGATATATATATATATATATATATATATATATATATATTATACATTGGGGATGGAAAGTATTCAGACCCCCTTACATTTTTCACTCTGGTATATTGCAGCCATTTGCTAAAATCATTTAAGTTCATCTTTTCCTCATTGATGTACACACAGCACCCCATATTGACAGAAAAACACAAAATTGTTGACATTTTTGCAGATTTATTAAAGAAAAACTGAAATATCACATGGTCCTAAGTATTCAGACCCTTTGCTGTGACACTACACCTTCATGTGAGTCCAGCTGTGTTTGATTATACTGATTGGACTTGATTAGGAAAGCCACACACCTGTCTTTACAAGACCTTGCAGCTTACAGTGCATGTCAGAGTAAATGAGAATCATGAGGTCAAAGGAACTGCCTGAAGAGCTCAGACAGAATTGTGGCAAAGCACAGATCTGGCCAAGGTTACAAAAAAAATCTGCTGCACGTAAGGTTCCTAAGAGCACAGTGGCCTCCATAATCCTTAAATGGAAGAAGTTTGGGATGACCAGAACCCTTCCTAGAGCTGGCCATCCGGCCAAACTGAGCTATCAGGGGAGAAGAGCCTTGGTGAGAGAGGTAAAGAAGAACCCAAAGATCACTGTGGCTGAGCTCCAGAGATGCAGTTGAGAGATAGGAGAAATTTGTAGAAAGTCAACCATCACTGCAGCCCTCCACCAGTTGGGGCTTTATGGCAGAGTGGCCCGACAGAAGCCTCTCTACAGTGCAGGACACATGAACGCCCGCATGGAGATTGCTAAAAAAAAAAAAAAAAAAAAAAAAAAAAAAACCTGAAGGACTCCAAGATGGTGCGAAATAAGATTTTCTGGTCCGAGACCAAGATAGAACGTTTTGGCCTTAATCCTAAGCGGTGTGTGTGGAGAAAACCAGGCACTGCTCATCACCTGTCCAATACAGTCCCAACAGTGAAGCATGGTGGTGGCAGCATCATGTTGTGGGGTGTTTTTCAGCTGCAGGGACAGGATGACTGGTTGCCATCAAGGGAAAGATGAATGCGGTCAAGTACAGGGATATCCTGGATGTAAACTACCTCCAGAGTACTCAGGAGCTCAGACTGGGACAAAGGTTTACCTTCAAACAAGACAATGACCCTAAGCACACAGCTAAAATAACAAAGGAGTGGCTTCACAACAACTCCTTGAGCATCTCTGGAGAGACCTAAAAATGTCTGTCCACCAACGTTTACCATCCAACCTGACAGAACTGGAGAGAATCTGCAAGGAGGAATGGCAGAGGATCCCCAAATCCAGGTGTGAAAAACTTGTTGCATCTTTCCCAAAAAGACTCATGGCTGTATTAGATCAAAAGTGTGCTTCTACTAAATACTGAGCAAAGGGTCTGAATACTTAGGACCATGTGATATTTCAATTTTTCTTTAATAAATCTGCAAAAATGTCAACAATTCTGTGTTTCTGTCAATATGGGGTGCTGTGTGTACATTAATGAGGAAAAAAAACTTAAATGATTTTACCAAATGGCTGCAATATATAACAAAGAGTGAAAAATGTAAGGGGGTCTGAATACTTTGTCGCCACTGTGTGTGTGTGTGTGTGTGTGTGTATATATATAATATATACGACGTGACACGTTCTCCAATGCATATAAAACTTTACTGAATCTTCAGGTCATCAAAGTTGTCAGATAATGTACATCAATAGCAGCTACTGTATACAGTTGCTAGCATCCCTGCTCTTCCTCAGGCTGTGGGGCTTTGTGTGAGCATTCTACCAACACCTCCCTCTTTTATACAAAATTTAAACACGCGTGTCCCGTGCTTCCAGAATCGAAAGCACATGGAGAGAATTAACCCCATGTTCAGTTTATCCTTGTTTCCTACCTATTACCACCAAAATGGCCTAAAAAAAAAAACTGACTTTTAATACTTTCCAGAGCGCCCACGATGTCGGCCGCCGAGGCTGACATGCCCCTCGGCTCTCGGGTCCCAGCGCTGCCATTCCAACTAAGGGAAACAGGCAGTGGAGCCTTGCGGCTTCACTGCCCGTTTCCTACTGCGCATGCGTGGGGCGCCTTGTGAATAGGACACGCTGTGTTAGGCAACACACACTTCCCAGAACACGCCCCATTACCCAGAAGACAGCGTGGAGGAGGGGAGAAGATCACGAGGAGCAGGAATAAGGCAGATTAGGAAGATTGCCTAGCAACAGGGATTTCTGGACAGGTAAAACATTTTTTTTATTTCAAATGTTTTTATTTTTTTATTTTGTTTAAGAATAATAATGCTTTTTTTTTTTTTTTTTTAGGGTGGCCCTCCACTTTCAACTGCAACACTGTGTCAGAAAAAAAAAAAATATATACAGGCAATAAATGCCTAAATAAGCCAGATAGATGAGAAAGAGATGGATGCAACATTTCAACTCGTGATGTCCTAATTACGCATCAGTAATAAATATAACACATTTTTCATTAATACATGCATGAGAATGCAATGAACATAAAATCCACAACTTCCAATTGTGATTTAATAATAATTTCATCCTCGCTCGATTGTAAAATCGCACCGTTCCCATATCTGTCAAGATGCGATTTTTTCTGAAAATAGAAAATGCAATAAAAACGCTAACCGTGTCATCATAAAAATAAGTACAAATCATAGTCCCTATTAATCCCATCCATTTGAATTGTCAATCTTTGGGTTTAAGAATTAAAGGTAAATCAGTACCACCCACTACCTATGCCCCTGTTGAAACCTTTGTGAAAGAGGTTACCAGGGAAATAAAAGAATTGGTCTCTCATATTGATTATAGAGATCACGTGTCAAATCTGTCACACACAGAACAATCAGCATTGAAGAATCTTAGCCGACGGGAGGACATTATACTGAAGCCGGCAGATAAAGGGGGCTAGGTAGTGGTGATGGACCCAGAATTGTATGAAAATGAAATCCTACGTCCGTTAAATGATCAAACTGTTTACAAAAAGGTGCCGAATGATCCTACATGGCAAATCGGGAAGCAACTGGAAAGTGTTCTAAACCATGTTTTAAAAGATGGGATTATCACCCGTGACCTTTTTTGATTTTTTTTTTTTTTTTTTTGTTACCTACCCATACCCGAATTCCTGTTTTGTATACTTTACCAAAGATTCACAAAGACGTTTGTTCCGCACCTGGCCGTCCCATTGTGTCAGGGCGTGATTCTATTTTTGTTCCTACGTCAGTTTTTAGACTAAATTTTGGCACCCCTTGTGAAGAACACCAAAGCATACATTAGGGACACTAATGACTTTTTGTGTAAAATCAAAGAGATTCCGCCATGTCTCGGGCACAAGATTTTAGTCACTTGGGCTGTCACTAGTTTGTATACTTTCATCCGCATCAACTTGGCATTGATGTGATGATAGATTTGATCAGAGGATGTAACAATTATTCAGACATGCAAATTTCTCTTTTTTGAGAAATTATTTAAAATTTTACTGTCAGAAAACTACTTCCTGTTTGGGGATCAGTTTTTTGTGCAACTGAAAGGAGTTGCAATGGGTTTGAATGTTGCCCCGCCATATGCCTGTACATTTATGAATGATTTTGAACACAGGGTATATATTTCAGAATGATTTATTCAAAAATCACTGCGCCACCTGGTGGTGCTATATAGATTACATTTTTGCTATATGGCAGTGCAACATTGAATCGCTACTTACCTTTGATGCAATGCTAAACCATTTTTCTCATGAGATTCAATTTAAAATCAATATTGGGGGTAAATTGGTTCTTTTTTTGGATACTAGGATTTACTTTGATAATAATCGTTTGGAATCCGATTTGTACATCAAGCCTACAGACAGGAACCAACTATTAGTGTATGACAGCTTTCATCCCCCTCATGTTTTTCGTTCTATTATAAGAAGCCAACTGTTACGGGTCAGGAGAATAGTTAGTAATGAAACTGAGGAACAAAATAATGAAGGAGATGTGCTCTAAATTTCAGTAATGAGGATATCCCAATTATATTATCTCACAAGAAATAAAGAAGATAGAACAGGAGGAGATGGTCTTCAGTGAAACATAGACCACAGATGAGACGACTACCGTTTCTGATGCAATTTCATAGTTACAGCGAGTAGGTTTTTAGAGTCATCAAAAAGCATTGGCTCCTTTTTAAAACGTTCCTATCCACAGATTGAGGTCTTCCAACAAACGCCATTTAAAGCCTTCAGAAGGAACAAAACGTTGCGAGAGGCACTGGTGAGAGCAGAATATAGACCAAGAGAACATTTATCTAAAACTACCTTTCTTGGTAAGAAAAGGAAAGGGTGCTTTCCCTGCTTGAATTGCATTCAGTGCAAACTCATTTTAAAAAGTGACCATTATGTCCATCCTCAAAATGGGGATAAGGTTGCAATAAAAGGATATTTTACATGCCAATCCTCCTATGTGATCTATATTCTGACCTGTCTGTGCAAATTATTGTATGTTGGTGAGACTACTTAGAAGATAAAAGACTGAATCGCACAGCATCGCAGCACCATAAGATTGAAAAACCCAGGGTTGCCAATTTCAAGACGCTTTTTAGAGGAAGGACACCAGGACTCAGACCTAAGGTTTATGGTGCTTGAGGACAGGAGACAGGACAGGAGAGTGGGGTTATAGAATTTTGAGACTCAGACAGTGAGTGGTTTGGTGGATTAATAGGTTGCAATCCCTCCACCCAGATAGAATTAATAGTGACTACGATTTGTACTTCTTTTTTTTATTTTATTTTTTATTTTTATTTTTTTTCATATAATGTTTTATTGGTTTTACACATGTTAGACATTGAACAACAGAAAGTCAAAAAGTCAATAAACAATCAAGACATCCAGGTTTAGATGGTGAGCATTGAAAAAGATCAAATAAGTTCAGAAAGAAAGAAACACGTATGTATTACAGAAACGTTACTCCTTATTCTGATTTATTGGCAAAACAAGGCCAACGGATAAACCTGCAGCAAACCTGGGGGTGGATCCTCCTAAATTATTAGAACAGTATACAAAGAAGGCTGTGATGGAGGAGCTGTCTGGAGTATCTGAACAGGTGAAAGGGAATGAAAAAATAGGAACGTTTCACCGACCGGAAGGTCAGATGTTATTACCACCCAAAGATTCAGTGCTAGTTACAATTTATGTCAACATTAAGCTAGGGCAGCAGGAGAGGCCAAGGTATAGTAAGAAAGGTATTTATATAAGAACTGGTAAGACTCACACTTGGACTCACTACTGTCCGAGTCTCTTCCGCCCGTCGAACACCCCTTTCGGGAGCTTGCTGTGAACGGCGGGGGGAATGTCTTGTAGTTAGTTCGACAGGCTATTACGTGGACAGTAATGTGGGACCAATCTACATGTCTTTTTTGAGAGAAGGGGGTGAGGGGGATCCAGTGACTATGAATAAGAGCTAACCCATGATATGATATCCTTCCCGAGGGTAGAGAAATGCAGGGTTTGTAAGGACCATCTGGAGTTTTCGAGATTCCTTAACGGGGAGGCTCGTCATGTGGGGGGTGTAGGGGAGACCAGAACGGGAGGTGAGGTCGTAGAGGGAGTCGATCTGAAGTGTAACCAGCAAGACCAGGTCGTAGAGAATTTGGTAGGATTATCGTGCGCTTGGTGGATCAGTTTCTCCATATCAGCAATTTTGTCTACCCTACGGATCCAGTCATTGACAGTGGGGGGGGTCGTGTTTCTCCAGAAGGCGGGGATGCAGAGATTGGCTGCGTTACCAAGGTGTATGGATAGGGATTTGCGATACTTGCGAGAGGACACAGAAGTGTAGTGTAAAAGGTAGTATGCCGGTGAAAAGGGTGGGGTGTAAGTGGTGATGTGGGATATATGTCTGTGAATTGCCATCCAAAAAGGTTGAATCAAAGGGCAATCCCACCAAACATGGAGGAGAGTGCCACGGGCTGCATGGCATCTCCAGCATGTTGGTGGCACTGAAGGGTGGTAACAATGTGTTTTGTCAGGGGTCCTATACCATTTGGAAAAAAGTTTATATCTGTTCTCTTGGGTGGAGACATTAACCGAACCTTTGTGCATAAGTGTGAAGATGTTCTCCCATTCAGCGGGGGTGGGAGCTATGGAGAGGTCAGATTCCCACTGTTGGATTAATTTATCGTCTTTGATCTTATGTTGGGAGAACAAAAGCGAGTAAATTTGGGAAATCAAGTGACTTTGTGTTTCAGAGCCTGTACATAGCTGCTCGAATGTGGTAAGCTCTCTATACCAGGGAAGTGGAGGTTTGGAGGCAAGTAAGAAATGTCTAAGTTGGAAGTATTTAAAGCGAGGGATATGAAAAGCCGGCATGGATTCAGTCATTGAAGAGTGGGACATCAGTGTGCCGTTGCTAAAGAAATCCCGGGCCCTAGCATGGAGGGAATAGTCTCTTGTGCTTGGGTCGTTATGTAACAGGCCCGGCGGGAAGTCTGGGTTTTCATCCAGGGGTGTCATGGGGCCCGGTGCGGGGACTAATGCTAATGATTTGCAAGCTTGCTTGAAGATAGCAAGAGTAGCTCCTATGAGTGGATGGGAGGTGAGGGCCAGGGGCTGTGATTTTTGCGAGATCCAAGGGACAATGGGCAATGAGGGGGGCGCAAAGGAGTTTTCTAGATGAATCCAGTCTTTGGTAAGATGATGTTTGTGCCAATCCACTATCCTGGTGAGGTGGCACACCCAGTGGTATTTTTGGAGGTCTGGGAGTCCAAGGCCCCCGCATGTCCTGGGTAGTGTCATACGGTCCCAGCTCAACCTAGGGGCCTTGAAGGCCCATATGAAGTCTCTACAAATCCTCTTATATGAGGCAAAAAACGTAGACGGTAATTTAATGGGGATAGCTTGGAGGAGATAAAGGATCCTAGGAAGGATATTCATTTTTAGTATGGCTATCCTGCCCAGCCAGGAGAAGGAGCCTAGGTGCCATTTTGCAAGATCCCCTTGAATCGCTTGTAGTAAAGGGGAGAAGTTGCAGTTGAAAATGTCAGACAAGCGGGAAGGAATCTTAATTCCCAAGTATGATAGTGCCTGCGTTTCCCAACCGAATGGGAAATTACTCTTGCATTGTTCTACTATAGAGGGCTGCAGTGTAATGTTCAGGGCCCTGGATTTATCGAAGTTGATTTGAAGGTGAGATAAGCGTTTGAATAGGGCAAAGTCGGCAAGGAGATTCGGGATCGTCGTTATAGGGTCCGAGAGGAAGAGTAGTACGTCGTCTGCGTACGCGGCTACTTTATACTGTTTACAGGAGATATCAATTCCTTTAATCGCCGGGTTCTCTCTCAATTTGCGGAGCATGGGTTCCATCACTAGGATGAAAATTATTGGGGAGAGAGGGCAGCCCTGACGGGTTCCGTTGGACACGGAGAAGGCGCCCGACAGGGAACCATTGACCCTGACCCTAGCCGTCGGGTTTGAGTACAGGGCCATAATCATACTTAACAGGTGGGAAGGTATTCCCACAGCTTTGAGGGTGGCCTCCATATAATCCCAGGCCACCCTGTCAAACGCCTTCTCCGCGTCCAGGGAAAGCAAGAAACCAGGTGTTTTTGTTTTGGTCAACCAATGATGCACATTTAGGGCTTTTATGGTGTTGTCCCGCGCTTCCCTGCCCGGGACAAAGCCTACCTGGTCTCTGGAGATTAGATCGTGAAGAAGGGGAAGCAAGCGATTTGCTAGAGCTTTGGCATATTGTTTTAAATCCACGTTAAGGAGCGAAATTGGCCGATAATTGGAGACTAGGAGGGGGTCCTTGCCTGGTTTGGGAATGAGGGTTATATGTGCTTCAAGTATGTCCCTGCGGGCCGAGGAATCTGATGAGAGATCATTGAAGGTTTTGGCAAGGTGGGGAAGAAGGATAGAGTGGAAGGATTTGTAGTAACTGATGGATAGGCCATCGGGACCTGGACTTTTTACCAATTTTCATTTGTTGAAGGGCGGCGCATAATTCTTCTACCGATAAGGGGGCATCTAGTGTTGCAGCTTCATCTGGGGAGAATGGAGTGGGGCCATATTATTTTAGAAATTGGAGTATAGTGGCAGAACGGTCGGGTTCACAGTCAGATTGTTCGTTGGGCGGGAGGTTATATAAATTAGAAAAATACTGAACAAATTGTGTGGAAATGTCCTTGTTCGATACCGCAGAGCCGCCGCTTGGGCGCCGCACAGAGTGTATCGTCCGCGCAGCTTTTTTTGTTTGCAGAGCCCTCGCAAGGAGTTTGCCGGCTTTGTTGCCAAACTCGTAAAAGAGCTTCTGTGTCAGCGCAAATTTACGTTTTAAAGTGCCAGTGATCACTTCTAACAATTCCTCCCTAGCCTGGTTCAGCTCTGTGAGTAGGGATGTGGCAAGGGATGCTTTATGAGCCTGTTCGAGTGAGCGTATGCGTGCGGATAGATCCAAAAAACGTTACTTTCTAAGTTTACCTCGTTGCGCTGTTATAGAGATTATTTCACTTCTTATGACACATTTGTGAGCGGCCCAAACAGAGGTCGGAGGTATTGTGTCGGCGGGATTTTCTCTGAAGTAGTTGGTAAGGCATTGCGTCAGTCTGGCTGTATTCTCCGGGTCTGTAAGGATGGAGCTATCTAATCTCCATATGGGGGCAGGTGATGGCGAGGTAGGTAACTGCAGAGTCAAGGAGATAGGGTTGTGGTCAGACAGTATAGCAGGATCAATGGAGGCCGCGGATATGTGTGTCAGATCTTGTTGAGTTATGAAGAGATAGTCCAATCTAGAATATTTGTTGTGGGGGGCTGAAAAAAAGGAGTAATCCTTAACTGAGGGGTGAAGCGTGCGCCAAGTGTCATGTCATGTCAGAAGTAAATTGCTGAGTTGTAGTTTGATCGCACGAAGTGCACGGTAAGTCAAAGAAGAGGTGCCGTTGGAGGTGTCAATGATAGGGTTGAGTGGGACATTGAAGTCTCCCCCGACAATTAGGGTACCAGATTGGAAATTTGTAAGTAGGTGAAGAGTCGATCGTTAAAAGGGCACCTGTTGTACGTTGGGGGCGTAAATGTTAGCAATCGTGAGAGATCTGCCATGAATTGTGCCTTTAATAAATATATATCTTCCACCAGGGTCTGACAAGGTATCAGTAACCTGGAGCGGGCAATTTGCCGAAAGGAGAATAGACACCCCTTTCGACTTCGCCAATGCGTTAGCGGAGTGGAAGGCCACTGGGAAATATTTGTTATTAAGCTTGGGGATTGTATCAGTACGGAAGTGTCTCCTGGATAAGAGCTATTTGTGTCTTGGAATGCCGGAAATGATGTAGAAGTCTTGACCTCTTCTCCGGGACGTTTAGTCCTCTGATGTTAATGGAGCCTATTTTAAGTATTTGGGTTCGTGGTGGGACTGAGGGGGAAACATTGTTGAGTGGAGGGTCCACTGGGTTAGACATAGTCGTGGGGAAGTTGTGGGTTAAGGTGTAGAGAAGGGTGTGTGAAAAGTAAGAGCGTAGTAGTCAAGTCACTGGAGAAAGACCGATGAGGTGCGGGAAACTATTCCCCTCAACCTCCTAGATATGTTTAATCGGTGGGGTACAGAAAGTGGTACAGAAAGTGGACCGTGACCGAATCCCCTCAGGGAGTCGATCGCGGAACACGTCACTGTTTGGGAGTTGACCCGTGTACTGGCAGCGGTGGGTGGATGTGGGTCACCTATGAGCGTCCGAGCCAATCGCCACCACAGGGAGGAGTAGAATAGAGGGCTTCCGAGGAGGTAGGAGATGCCTAAGGGGAAAGAGTGCCAGAGAAATAGGGGAGTTGGCTAGCACTAAGGGAGTAAGGAAATAACAGTGCAGCCTTAAGGAAAACATAGCATCAACCAGACCTAGATATACATAACTTGAACTACCAACGTAAAGTTTGAGAGGCCACAAGGGGTCACACGGATGGCCGGACCCTCTATCAGCCCAGGCCCGGGAGGTGACACAGCTGCGTGAGCTGTCCTCCCTCATGGGTCTACCAAGGACCCTTCCAGCCACCTTTAGGCCTGCTGGGAGAGGGTGTAACAACATGTGGCCAGCATAAGTGAACAAAGAACATTGTAACCATTCAACAAAGAGAACCAGGAGGTTTCGGCCGTAAGGAGGACTAAAACCAGAATGTACTTAAGAGACAAGAGCTCATATGGGGCAAGTAGGAATAATTGTGCTGTTCTGTCGCACATGCACAGTACAACAGGCGGTGAGCCCATGGGGGCAGTGAGACAGAGAAGCACACGGAGGACTCGTAACATCCTGCAATATCACATTCACCGGTCAAAGATTGGGTGATCAAATCAGGAGGGATTAGTGGGTAGACCCCCAACCCCTCTTAGTTGGGCGAGGCCACAGTAAGAGACTCACGATGACGGCTACAGAGCCAATGTTGAAATAACCCGGAATCGTTCGTTGCATGGACTGTGTCTTTCTTCCTGCTGGAAGCAGGTAACTAAAATGTACTTCAACCAGTGGGGTCACAGAAATGTCTTGTCGATTGTTTTGTATGCAGGAATGTTGGACATCTAGACATCTATAGCATGCCATTTTAGCCTGAGGTCCCAACCGGAGCCATTCTGAGCAGGTGAACTGTGTCACAGTAGGGGAGGGTAAAAGTTAAAGGACTAAAGCTTGAAGGCAGTCTGGGGTTTTAGTCAAAGAGCATTGCCTGATGGGAGAGATGTCACTGAAAAAGCTTCAAGTGGAAGGGCCCACCAAGCATACTAACGATCCCTGCGAGCCCGCCGGGATCTGGGTGAAGAAGCCGCATTATAGGAACGTTGGCTCTGGTAGGTGTCTCGATCATTCCTAGAGGTGGAGGGAGAACGTCTCCTACGGTGCCTGGAGTTCAAAGCTTCCATTGGTTCCGGGGGGGAATCCATTGTTAGGGAAGCGTTGCCTCTGAAGGCGGCGTACCAGTCAGGTACCGGTGTCACCGGGATCCCCAGAGCATGGCAAAAGTGGGGAATGTCTTCAGGTACTTTTAGGAGGGCAGTACGTCCTTGCGAAGTGGCGGATAGGCAAAATGGAAATTTCCATTTGTAGGGGATACCTTTCTCCCGCAGAGTGTTCAATAAGGGTCTCAGGTCTCGTCTGTGCTGGAGAGTGATACCTGACAGATCTTGGTGAATTTGTACCTGTGTGCCTTCGTAGAGGAGTTGCTGCCTGCTCCTTGCTTGCTTCAGGATCTCTTCCTTGAGCTTGTAGTCCACCAAGCAGCAAATAATGTCCCAAGGGGGGTCACCCTCTCTGCCCTTTGGGCGCAGGGCACGGTGTATTCTTTCCATGGCAATGGAGGATTGTGGCGGGTTTTGAAGGAGGTCATTGAAGATGCCAGTGACCGCCTGGGCTATCCGATCTCCTTCGATAGATTCAGGCAAGCCAGGGACCCGGAGATTGTGACGGCGGCCTCTATTATCAAGGTCCTCTAAATGCCTCTGCATATCTCTCATCTGAAGTGTATGAGAGTCAATGCATGTGGTAGCTGATTGCAGGGCTCTGTCATGTTTGTCAGTCACTTGCTCTACTCTCTGCACTCTATCATGTAATGCGTGCAGGTCCAGCCTAAGTTCAGCTATGGCTGCTGCTAATGTCCCCTTAATGTCTTCAGCCACTGAACGCAGATCCTGGATGTTCAGATGAGGCTGTGGAAGAAGAATGACATCACTATTGTCAGCCTGATGTGGGTTGCGGTGTGGGGAGAGCTGCCGAGGGGCCGTATGCAGCGGTTGCTGTTGTGACTGTGAGGGAGGAGGGCTGGTGCGCGCGGGCGCCATGTTTCCCCGGCCGGACCGAAACATTTCAGGAATGTTATATTGCTGAGGGCCGGTAGTTTCCCTCGCGGAACGAGAACTGGAGGCCGATGTGTTCCTCGATGCGGTCCCCATTGAATTCGCTCGGTTAAACAGCTCAGTACCTCCAACAGGTGAAGTAGTCTCCCTGTGGCGGCTGGAGCTCACGAGCTATGAGTCCGTCGCCATGCCAGATCAGGCCACGCCCCCTCTGTACTTCTTTTTTTATGATGACATGGTTAGCGATTTTATTGCATTTTCTATTTTCAGATAAAATCGCATCTTGACAGATATGGGAACGGTGTAATTTTACAATCGAACAAGGATGAAAATATCATTAAATCACGATTGGAAGTTGTGGATTATATGTTGATTGCATTTTTATGCATGTATTAATGAAAAATGTGTTATATTTATTACTGATGCGTAATTAGGACATCATGAGCTGAAATGTTGCATCCATCTCATACTCTTCTATCTGGCTTATTTAGGCATTTATTGCCTGTGTATATATATATATATTTTTTCTGACACAATGTTGCAGTTTAAGTAATTACTTTTGTGTCAGAACCATTTGGTGGTAATGGGTAGGAAACAAAGATAAACTGAACATGGGGTTAATTCTCTCCATGTGCTTTCGATTTTGGAAGCACGGGAGATAACATCTACCTGTGTTTAAATTTTTTATAAAAGAGGGAGGTGTTGGTAGAATGCTCACACAAAGCCACACAGCCTGAGGAAGAGCAGGGATGCTCGCAACTGTATACAGGAGCTGCTACTTTGATGACCTGATGACCTGAAGATTCAGTAAAGTTTTATTTTCTTTGGAGAACATGTCCCTTCCTTATGCTTTAAGGTGTCCGTTTATGAAGCAGTGATCAGTGGAGATCCAAAGGATCGCCGCTGATCACAGCCCATAAACGGTTTATAAACCAGAGATAATCGGGGGAGAAGTGTTTGAACTTGTTCTCCCGCCGATTATCTCCACACACTGAGAATCCTCATTGAATGACACAGTAACGGCCAGTTTATGAAGCTGGGATCTCAGCGCTTCACTGGCGATCTGTGTCAGAATTCACACTCCCCGATTCACCAGCTCAGAGGTGGAGAATCGGGGAGTGAAGAGAGAATGTGGGGGGATCTGAGGAGGAAAGAGGAAGATGATTAACTTCCTTATGCCTCGTTCAGACCCCCCAACACTGTAACCATGTCCCCCTGTCATATTTATGTGTGTATGTATGTGTGTGTGTGTGTATATATGTGTATATGTGTATATATATATATATATATATATATATATATATATATATATATATAATATAGTGTGTGTGTATATACATGTATATATAAAGTGTGTGTGTGTATACATGTATATATTATGTAGGGGGACTCTTTATTTTACTAACATTAATCACACCGTGTGTCAGTGTATTGAGCTGTGATAATTTATCACTGCTTAATAAATTGACATCTCTGTGTATCGGTGAATTTCTAGTACTATAATCTCGTAAAGTCTCATGAGATTCCAGTAGTAGGGGCCGTTCTCCAGTGTTAGAAGCATTTGTAGATCACTTCACTCCTCCAAGGGTGAAGCGATCTACTCCGCTTTATAAACTGGCATACAGAGGAGAAAGATCTCCTCTGTGAATGCCGGAGAATGAAGCAGTGAATCGATTTCACTGCTTCATAAAAGGACACCTAAATGCTTTAATGGATATTGGTGGAGGACAAGGAGTCCACCTTGACATTGTTCCAGCCTATACAACCAGGATAAAGAGGCAGCAACCCACCTAGAGTTTGAATACATTATATATATATATATATATATATATATATATATATATATATATATATATTATTATTATTATTATTATTATTAGCCCCGTGAGGGTAGCTGATTGATGCTATACCCCACTGGCTACCCCGACTCTGCAGATCCTCTAACACTTTGGGTTCCATTCTGTTGTAGGATGTTAGCAATGAGAGACTCTCACAATGTCACTGAACCACTCAAAGTTTACTAGAGTGAATAATGGAACACAATAACACCATGAATAACTCAAGCAATAATTGACAGTTGGTATCACTTAATTTAGATAGGAAGAACTGTTAACTTTATAATCACACTAGAAGTACAGGTAAACGGGTGTGTACAATGGGATAAGTATTCAATATCTTTCAACACTTATATTAAACACCTGCCCACCAATTCCTCAGTACACACACCAAATTGCAGTACGATATTCCTTACATGCAATAACACAATGTAATGTCTAACGTACTCAATGGCTCCCCCTAGATTGTAATTTAAAGTTCAAACTACAAGTAGAACAGCAGTGCTTGGCAGAAAAGGGAAGATGGTAAAAGTTATTTGACTCCAGATATCTTCAGTTAGCCTGTAGTTTAAACTGCAGTATTTGTAATCCACAAGGCAAAGAAGAAGAAATAACTGAGAATAAATGGTATGTTGATAACTGCTTAATTGAAGAAATATAGCACTTGTAGATGCCTCCTTATAAGTGAGTGTAATACAGTACTAACCTTACAGCGCAGGCAACAAACAAACCCCAGAGTTCAGCTGCATGATGCTTGTGAAGAAGTAGATTCACATCCGTGGAACTACAAGTCTCGCCAGCAGTCTGCAAAAGAACTCCCTCAGCAATACTGTGCACTTTATTTAAAGAAAAAACACTGCGCTATAACAAACAAGTACTGAAAACTTCAAAACAGCTGCCAACACTTCAAACAAAGTTCAGTGAATAAAAAGTAACAAATAGTGTAGCGCTGGATGTTTGTAACAAAACCATACATAAATGAATTATGTGGTTACAAAAAACAAAATGTGAATGTGCTGAAAATGCAACAAGAAAACTGTGAACACTAAAAATATTAATAACTAAATAGTGAGTCCCAGTGAAAAAAGTCCACATATATTAACTGGTGCACAAATGTTGTGGTAGATATTCCTCACAAGGAAATCGGGGAGATGTTGTGGTAGATATTCCTCATAAGGAAATCAGGGAGTCCACAAATCAGGTGAAACCAAAGAAAACGGCTTGTCTGGAGTGATTTCAAAGAATAGGTGAAATACTCTTACCAGAGAAGATGGACTCATCTGTCATACGACGGTTGAGTCAACAGCGCTTGGGGTCCACATGTGGAGCCAAAGGTAGATTAGTGGTAGTCCGAATGGGTACTGGAGAGGCTTCCGATGTTAAAAGACTGTGGTGAACGACTCTCGAAGCGTCTCTGAGTGTCAGGATCAGATTGGTCGCATTTGGGGTACCGACCCCAAATGTGGAAGGTGGTCCACAAAAAATATAAAGGAAAAAGAAAGCTCCAAATGGTGCAGGTCAGAGGGTAACCATTGGGTTTTATTTAAAAAGTCAAAAAATAAACAAAATTATGACATGTGATCACAGAAAATAAATATTAAAAGAGAGAATGTGGGGTGCCAGATGCAAGTCCGACGCGTTTCGACAACATATGTCTTCAACAGGGGCATATTGGAACCCTCCACATTGCTGTCTGATTTATAAAATACCCCATAACTAGCCCGCCTATAAAAGGGTGGGGTCAGTAATCAAAGGCAGGATGTGTGCGGAATGGCAGCCCAATGGAAGTACAAGGTGGGTGGGTCACTTTAAACTTGACAACCAATAAGCTTGGCCACTTCAGCACACAAACACCTATATATCCATCAATCAACTGAATATAATATCAAAATGTCAATAAAATTATAACATTCAAAAAATATAATCCAAAATCCCCATATATCTCCGCTTATCGCAAACAAACCACTGACTGATATATCTAGTACTAATGGTTCAATCTAGTGTGTATATGGAGAGGCTAGGGAACATAACTGAGTCAGCACCCAGATTGATATATGACAACGTAGAAAAACATGAACATTGGGAGGTCATTTATGTGAATATAAAAAAACTCACATAACCAGGATGGCCATCGACTTCTCAGACAAACCATTAAGCAGCAAGGCAATGGTCGCTCATTCGCTCACTCCATGAGAGGATGAGTGAAGATGCAAGATGTAAGGTGCTCGCATATTAAGAATGGCCATCATTTTATCAAATAAAACTGATCAAGGAGAGAGACACTGATCACTAAATGAATGGTGCAGCGTCCATACAGCAGAGAAATGCGGTTGCCATGACAACCGCTAGGACGCTAAGCACGCCTCTCACTACGTTTGGGATCACGTGACTCATCACGAACGGTGTATCATTGAGCCCTCGTCCTATCTCATGGCATACGCAATTCGTTGCCATGACACCCGGATGGGGCATACTATGCACATTTACTGGTTCCGCGTCATGAGGCCCGCGACGTACAGGCCGCGGGCCACGTGACACGCCCCATCTCCTCCTACAGACACGCGGTGATGACAACAGCGCTATGTGTATTCCACACAAACGCTGGCCAGAAGTCGCCGCTGCCAGGGGGCATGGCCGTAGTCCGTGTCCCCGTATAGGAAATAAAGACAGGAAGAAGGTGTGCTGGGCATCTTATACACACAGTGCTAATGGGCACAGTTATAAACTGCACCAAATATAACCTGCAATACAGCACACCAGGTGCGCAGTATATAATGCTGGTAAATCACAGAGTACCCTATAAATACCACCAGGAATCTTTCAATGTCATATTTCAATATTGCACCACTCCATACAAGATTGAAAAAGGATCTTGCATATGAGGGTGCGAGAGAAATTAGAAACAAGGAATATGTATGAAATTTAGTGACACCACATATAAAAATATGGGATATAATAATGTGCAAAAAGTTAGTCGCAAAAAAAGCAATAAAAAAGAGAGAAAACGTACAATTCCCATAATCTTTATATTTATGTAGACACACAAGCAATCCAAGACAGCAATGATCCGAGCCAGACTAAAATGTCCACATGGATCATTGCTGCCATGGGGGATCAATATCCATCACTGTGCTGTGTGTCTATTGCAGAATCGTATTGGTTTCTTAGGAAACTAGAATCCATTGTTACATGGACAATGGGGGACCTACGGATCTAAGTTTCGTAGACACCACATAAAGTATCATAAAATAATAATGCAATAGTGCCCAAGTGTGTCTATTAAGGGTTATTCAGCTGTATATAATGCAGATTTATGCTTGATTAATAAAACAATTAATATCCCAGTCGGTGTTCATGCCGTGGGGGGAGTAGCACCTCAATTAGTGTATCCAAAACGTTTCGAGGCGCGACACACCCAGCAAACACGAATCACCTCTCCAATTGGGGACGAATTTATCTATAACTTGAAAACGCGTGCCCGTTGGGTCTCTACCATGTTGTTCCAAAAAATGTCGAGGCACTGTGTGCTTGTCACAGCCCTTTTTTATTTTTGCAAGATGTTCGTTCACTCTAATAGAAAAATTTCTGATGGTACGGCCAATGTACTGCTTTTTGCATTGCACTATTTATTAAATAAAGAAAATTATTAATAAACATTGGAAAATATTGCGTAGTGATAAAATCCTTGGAGGTCTAATCCCTGAGAGAGCAGGGGTCATTTATAGGGGGGCTCGCTCTATTCAGAGCGACATTTCCCCCAATGTGATCGACATTCCCAAACCTATTCAGGTCTTCCCACAAAGCAAAGGTTTTTTCCCCTGTAGAAAATGCAATGTCTGTATGCACAATGCGTTGGGTAAACGAAAGAGTGATACTTTCACATCTACGGCCACGCAGCGTGTATATTCCATGAAGCATTTTACTACCTGTACAACCAGATTTATAGTTTATCTTACCACATGCCCGTGCAAAAAGCAGTACGTTGGCCGTACCATCAGAAATTTTTCTATTAGAGTGAACGAACATCTTGCAAAAATAAAAAAGGGCTGTGACAAGCACACAGTGCCTCGTCATTTTTTGGAACACCATGGTAGAGACCCAACGGGCACGCGTTTTTAAGTTATAGATAAATTCGTCCCCAATTGGTGAGGTGATTCGTGTTTGCGGGGTGTGTCGCACCTCGAAACGTTTTGGATACACGAATTGAGGTGCTACTCCCCCCACGGCATGAACACCGACTGGGATATTAATTGTTTTATTAATCAAGCATAAATCTGCCATTATATACAGCTGAATAACCCTTAATAGACACACTTGGGCACTATTGGATTATTATTATTTTATGATACTTTATGTGGTGTCTACGAAACTTAGATCCATAGGTCCCCCATTGTCCATGTAACAATGGATTCTAGTTTCCTAAGAAACCAATACGATTCTGCAATAGACACACAGCACAGTGATGGATATTGATCCCCCATGGCAGCAATGATCCGTGTGGACATTTTAGTCTGGCTCGGATCATTGCTGTCTTGGATTGCTTGTGTGTCTACATAAATATAAAGATTATGGGAATTGTACGTTTTTCTCTCTTTTTTTTTATTGCTTTTTTTTTTGCGACTAACTTTTTGCACATTATTATATCCCATATTTTTATATGTGGTGTCACAAAATTTCATACATATTCCTTGTTTCTAACTTCTCTCGCACCCTCAAATGCAAGATCCTTTTCCAATCTTGTATGGAGTGGTGCGATATTGAAATATGACATTGAAAGATTCCTGGTGGTATTTATAGGGTACTCTGTGATTTACCAGCATTATATACTGCGCACCTGGTGTGCTGTATTGCAGGTTATATTTGGTGCAGTTTATAACTGTGCCCATTAGCGCTGTGTGTATAAGATGCCCAGCACACCTTCTTCCTGTCTTTATTTCCTATACGGGGACACGGACTACGGCCACGCCCCCTGGCAGCGGCGACTTCTGGCCAGCGTTTGTGTGGAATACACATAGCGCTGTTGTCATCACCGCGTGTCTGTAGGAGGAGATGGGGCATGTCACGTGGCCCGCGGCCTGTACGTCGCGGGCCTCATGACGCGGAACCAGTAAATGTGCATAGTATGCCCCGTCCGGGTGTCATGGCAACGAATTGCGTATGCCATGAGATAGGACGAGGGCTCAATGATACACCGTTCGTGATGACGTGATGAGTCACGTGATCCCGAACGTAGTGAGAGGCGTGCTTGGCATCCTAGCGGTTGTCATGGCAACCGCGTTTCTCTGCTGTATGGATGCTGCACCATTCATTTAGTGATCAGTGTCTCTCTCCTTGATCAGTTAATTTGATAAAATGATGGCCATTCTTAATATGTGAGCACCTTACATCTTACATCTTCACTCATCCTCTCATGGAGTGAGCGAATGAGCGACCACTGCCTTGCTGCTTGATGGTTTGTCTGAGAAGTTGATGGCCATCCTGGTTATGTGAGTTTTTTTTATATTCACATAAATGACCTCCCAATGTTCATGTTTTTCCATATGTTGTCAAAACGCGTCGGACTTGCATCTGGCACCCCACATTGCTTTTTCTTTCTTTTAATATTTATTTTCTGTGATCACATGTCATAATTTTGTTTATTTTTATGACTTTTTAAATAAAACCCAATGGTTACCCTCTGACCTGCACCATTTGGAGCTTTCTTTTTCCTTTATATTTTTTGTGGACCACCTTCCACATTTGGGGTCGGTACCCCAAATGCGACCCATCTGATCCTGACACTCTGAGAGACGCTTCGAGAGACTTCACCACAGTCTTTTAACATTGGAAGCCTCCCCAGTACCCATTCGGACTACCACCAATCTACCTTTGGTTCCACGTGTGGACCCCAAGCGCTGTTGACTCAACCGTCGTATGACAGATGAGTCCATCTTCTCTGGTAAGAGTATTTCACCTATTCTTTGAAATCACTCCAGACAAGCCGTTTTCTTTGGTTTCACCTGATTTGTGGACTCCCTGATTTCCTTATGAGGAATATCTACCACAACATCTCCCCGATTTCCTTGTGAGCAATATCTACCACAACATTTGTGCACCACTTAATATATGTGGACTTTTTTCACTGGGACTCACTATTTAGTTATTAATATTTTTAGTGTTCACAGTTTTCTTGTTGAATTTTCAGCACATTCACATTTTGTTTTTTGTAACCACATAATTCATTTATGTATGGTTTTGTTACAAACTTTCAGCGCTACACTATTTGTTACTTTTTAATACTGTGCACTTTACTGAAATGAGCAGGTCTCTCACCACAAGAGATTCAAAGGTTGTGAGGCTCCGTCTGGAATCCTCTCCTGATGTCTTCATCTGGTAAAAATGGTGCCACCGTGCTGTATTGCAACTCCGGATGGGCTGATGTACAGAGAGCTTCCAGGTGTTCTGAAGGGCAGTCCGGTCTGCTTGCTAAGCTGGCAAGGCTGTACTCTGAGATCCCTCAGAGGCGAGCAATCCAGCTCCACACACTATAGGCCGCAGTCTCTCACTCCTGGTCACACATAGACCTCCTGCTGGCAGGTGTTGAATGGCATCCAGAGAGGCTGAAAGATGGTTTCCCCCATTCTTTTATTACTGTTCCCAGCATGCAGTGCTGCACCAGTTGCATTGTCAATATTGTAGTTTAGAGCTGATCCAGCTAACAGAGTCACTTCCTCCTCCAACTATATCTTCCAAAATGCTTTGCTGTGTCTCTTCTGAGGAATTAGAAAAATCCTAACCGCATTCAGTAGACCCTAGAGGGAGCCAAACTCATTTGAAGTTACAACTGTAATAACTATATTAGCAAACCCTTGGATGGAGATATATATATATATATATATATATATATATATATATATATATATATATATATATATATATATATATACACATACAGTATAGAGAGAGATATTGAGATATTGGCCTATTCAGGCCTATTAACCTACCAGCATGTCTTTGGCGTGTGGGAGGTAACCTACGGAGGCAGAGGGAGAACATGCAAACTCTGTGCCGGTAATGGCGTGGTTGGGATTCGAACCAACGACCCTAGTGCTGCTAAGAGGAAGTGCTAACCACTTAGCCACTTATTTTTTTATTTATTTTTTGCTTGCTAGTTGCTTTGATGTTCCAAAAAGACTATTTTTTTGTATTATATCAGCAGTTCTTGTTGGGTCTCCCAATATAACTTTTAACAGTTTCATTTTTTGGGTGTCTGACTAGGCTACAGTATGTACATTAGCTGATCTCCAAAACCCCGAAGTAAGCCACACATCCAGAATCATTTTGGTGCTCACACTGCTTTCAGATAACTTGTCAATGCCCATTGACAGCTGTCGCATGCTTTTGAAGGAATGACCACATGCAGCTTCTTTTAATTCTTGCATGCTAGGATTGTTAGAGACGAGGGTAATACCTTTTTTGATTTTTATCTTTTTACAGACTTCATGGTGGTTTTCATGAATGTGCTTTGTGATCTTACCAATTCTGTTTAAATGTAAAATGCAGTGAATCTAGTCATTTCTTTGGCGGCAGATCCTTGTGGATCAATGACCGTCGGATGCCACTGTATAAGTGCACAACTCACCTGCCTTCAAGCCTTTCTGGGTGCATGGATGCTGCAACAAGATTTGGACTACATGTTTTGTTGAGCAGTGCAAATATATGAAACACAAAGCTCATTATGTAGGCTACAATACACAAAAACAACTTCTGTGGAGCAACTGTACATTCCAATATTGATTACTGTTAAACAACTTAAGGAACTCTCATGACTCTTAAAAAAAAAAAGTCCTGCTAGCAGCATCTTTGGAGCGGTGTATTCACTCCTAAACCACTCCTACCCATTGAAATCAACGGGGCAACGTGGCTGCACCGCTGGCAAAGCACCGCTGCAACGCCGCTTTGTGGGTGGTTTTAACCCTTTCCCAAGTGTTCTTCCAGGACAGCCCTTGAGAGATGGAGCTCCTCCCATCGACACAGGAAACACATTGCCACAGTTCAAAAAGCGGTCCCTCAGGACCTGGTCAGTCATTTTTGTTTCCTCCGTCGGAGGAACATGTTGCCAGGAACCTGGAGGCCCCTCTCAGGGGCTGCCTGAGAATCTGTTAGCCATAAGGGACCGGGTCCTGTTTATTGGCTGCAGTAGGGTCCATACCTGTTTTTGTGGCTCGGGTACCGTCCAGCTGAACCGGAGCAGACCCGTTACCCTCCTCCTTCCAGTGCCGAGGTGGCCAGGGGCAGAATGACGCCGGTTTCCCCCAGGAGCGGTGAGTGGAACCTTCCATCTCTGCTTCTTGTTGCGGTGGGGTCTGAGACGCCGAGCGTCATTTCCGGCGGAAACCGCGTCATCACTGTGTGCCGAGACTTCTGGTTCCGGGTCTCTAGGGCACAGGGAGGAGAGGGAGAGCCAGCGCTGTGCCTGTGCAGTCCCAACCAGCATCCAGCGATACCGGACTAGCGGCGGGATCCGGAGCGGCAGAGGGGGACCATGGAGGCTATTCCCCAGGACACCCGGTGGAGGCAGGCACCAGCCAATCCCAGGTAGGCTGCTGGGCATGCTATTACTCTGGTGGTTTAAGGAGTTGTGGTGTTTGTAGGCTGGGATCTGTAGTGCCCCACGGTGATGGTTAACTCAGTTAAGGATGTATGCAGTTGGTGGTGATTCTAAGGAGGGACATGGAGCTGATGCTAAAAAAAAAATTTGTTTTCTTATTTTCAGGCTAAAGAGCTACCAAAGGAAGACGAGGCAGGCCGCAAAAAGTGCCCTAATTGTGGGAATAGGTTGTCCTCTGGCTCTAACAAGGCCCTATGCAAGCAATGTATTGCAAGCTTGATTAAATCTGAGGCAGATTCCCCCTTGGCAATTTTTGGGCTCCTTTTAAAGAGGAAATGTCGTCGACTTTTAAGTCCCTCCGGGAGTTAATCACCGATGTAGGCTCAGCTGCCTCCACTAATAGAACAACTGCAATTTCCTCCTCACCATGCTTTACAACACCCAGCTCAGGGGAGCCCCATATGGTCAGGGAGCCTAGCCCCACGTTGATTAGCCCTGATTCCTCTGATGCAGATTCTGATCAGGAAGAGGATCAACAACATCTAAAACCTCAAAGTATAATCTGTCTCTTGAGGAAGTAGATGAACTAATGGGCGCTATCTACGATACGCTGGAAATTGAGGAGGAAGAAACTCAATTATCCAGACATGATAAGATGTATGAGGCTCTGGGGAAAAAGAAAGCAAGGGTTTTTCCGATACATAAAGTGCTTTCTGACCTTATCCTTAAGGAGTGGTCTGAACCGGATAAAAAGGTTTTCTTTCCTAATTCCCTTAAGAGAAGGTTCCCTTTTGATGAGAGCCCAGAGGCGGTCTGGAATAAAAATCCTAAACTAGACGCCCCTCTGTCCAAAGTCTCAAAGCAGGCTGATCTGGTCTTTGAGGATATGGGCCATTTGAAATATCCAATGGACAGGAGAACAGACATTGTCTTAATGAGGGCCTGGGATGCCTCTATGGCAAGCTTAAAACCAGCTCTAGACACTTCTTGTGTAGCTAGAAACCTGGAGTTCTGGTTGTCACAACTGCAGGAACATCTAAAAGCAGCCACTCCTAGAGGGGAGCTTTTGAAATCCTTCCCTATGCTTTTCAAGGCCACTAGTTTCATCTGATACCTCCACTGACTCCGTAAAATTTACGGCTAAGTCGGCAGCACTTTCAGTGGCAGCAAGGAGGTCAGTATGGATGAAAACTTTGGGGGGGGGAGACATGACGTCTAAAAACCGCCTGTGCGCAGCGCCCCTTTTACAGGAGACTTAGTCTTCGGGCCTGAGTTAGATTCCGCCTTAGGAAGGACGGCGGATAAGAAGAAAACCTTTCCCGCAAAAAAGAAAAGTTTTCAAAGAAAAACTTTTCGTCCCTCTAAGGAACCCTCTAAAAACATTGGTCAGGACATAAGGGGAAAGGGAAAGGGGGCATACTTTTTAACCGCCCCAATCAGGACCCCAGACCCCAGTGACATCAGGGTTCCTGTGGGAGGAAGATTAAGCAAATTTCTTCCACAGTGGGAAGAGACAACCTCGAACGAGTTTGTCTTAAATATAATAAAAAGGGGTCACGCGCTGGAATTCCACAGCAGCTCTCCCTCAAAATTTTTGGTGACAGATTCCAAGTCACTTGGAAAAGGCCAGGGCCTTACCCTTACTGATAGGGGAGATGGTGGATCAAGAAGTATTGACACCAGTCCCTATTCAGGAACAAGGGGATGGTTTTTATTCACACATTTTTGTGGTAAAAAAGCCGTCAGGGAGGTTCAGACTGATTATGAACCTCCGACCACTGAATCGCTCCATCCGTTACAAGAGATTTCGGATGGAGTCCATTTATTCCATAAAAAATCTCCTCCAGAAAGAGATATTTATGGCTACCCTGGATCTAAGGGATGCTTATTTGCATATCCCAATAAGGGAGGAATGCCAAAAATTCCTTCGGATGGCAGTGCAGATAGACACAAAAGTTTACCACTTTCAGTGCAGAGCGCTCCCCTTCGGTCTATCATCCTCCCCGAGGATCTTTACCAAGGTTCTAGGAGAGGCACTAGTTCCACTGAGGCTTCAATCAGTCTCGATTATTCCCTATCTAGAGGACCTGCTCCTAACAGCACACTCGGAGAGTCGTCTTTCTCAGGATCTGGAGTTGGCTCAACTCAGCCTGAGTCGATTAGGGTGGGTTGTCAGTCAGGAGAAATCCAAGACAACCCCAACACAGGAGACCCTGTATTTGGGTTACTGGATCAATTCAAAAAATTATACTGCCAGAAGAAAAGATTGAATCTGTGGCAGAGAACATCTTTTCTTCAATGCAGCCCCAAGTGTACGGTGAGGGAAGTAATGTCTGTCTTAGGTCTTATGACGGCAGCCATTCCAGCCGTACAATGGGCCAGGTTCCACCAAAGAGACCTTCAGGGTTTCCTGTTGGAACAATTGAAGGACAGAGATCTGGAGGAGGAGGTATCGATCCCCTTAAAAATAAAACGCTCCCTCTGGTGGTGGAAGGACAGGGAGAACCTAAACAAAGGGGTTCATTGGGTCCTTCCTATCACTTCAACACTGACAACAGATGCGAGCAGCTGGGGCTGGGGAGCCCACCTCGGCTCGAGCTGGGTCCAGGACAAGTGGACCCCGGAGGGAGAAATGTTTCTCCTCCAATTGGAAGGAGCTAACAGCAATCCTGAGAGCTTTTTTAGCCTTTCAGCCCACAATACAGGGTCACCATCTACAAGTCCGTTCAGAAAACATGACGGCTGTAGCATATATAAACAAACAAGGAGGTACCAGAAGTCCTCGTTTAATGTTGGTAGCCAGACTCATTTTTAAGTGGGCAGAAGCCAATCTGGAGTCCTTTTCTGCTGTACACCTGAAAGGGGAGCTGAACAGCACGGCGGACTTCTTGAGTCGACAAAGGGTTTTGAACCAAGAATGGTCCTTGCACCCAGAGGTATTCAATCTTATAACAACTCACTGGGGAAAACCAGAAGTAGACCTTTTTGCGAGCAAAGAGAATGCAAAAGTTCCCAATTTTTGTTCGCTAAACCCAGGAGATCAGCCCCTGGCTGTAGATGCCTTGCAGACTCCGTGGACTTTCAGTCTGGTGTATGCATTTCCCCCTTTTCATCTCATTGCGAGGGTCCTAGCAAGATTCCTCACAGAGAAAACCTGTTTGATCCTAGTAGCACCGTTCTGGCCCAGGAGACCATGGTTCACAACGTTGCTACAATTGACAGACTGTCCTCCTCTAAGGCTTCCCTGCAGTCGGGACCTCCTGTCGCAGGGACCTCTTTATCATCCGCAGGTGGCCACACTGAAACTCTCAGCATGGTTACTGAGGAGGAAATCTTAAGGAGTATGGATCTGACAGATGAGGTAATTGCGACCTTACTACAGAGTCGCAAACCAGTCACGAGGGCTATTTACAAAAAAGTCTGGAGAAAATTGAATAGCTGGCTGAATAGCCGTGAGGAGATAAACATGAATACGGCTAATATTCTACAGTTTTTACAGGAAGGTGTAAACAAAGGGTTAACACTAAGTACTATTAAGGTACAGATAGCTGCCTTAAGTGTGTACCTAGATGAACGCTTACAGGAAAATCCTTTTGTCGCTAGGTTCTGTAAGGCAGTCGCTAGATGTAAGCCGGTCAGAGTCAACAGAGTCCCATCCTGGGATTTAGCAGTTGTGCTAAAAGCTTTCTTGGGGTCATCCAGGGGTAATCTGGTAAGTACTTGGGGATCCTCTCAAGGGCTGTCCTGGAAGAACACTTGGGAAAACTGGAGTTAGTACTTACCGGTAACTCCTTTTCCGGTGGTCTTCCAGGACAGCACGATCCCACCCTTTATTTGATTATAGTGATGTACTAATGTTATTACCTGTTATGGTTTATATGTTTTGCAGTTCCATCCTTCGGTTCTTGGTGAGTGACTGACCAGGGACCTGAGGGACCGCCTTTTGAACTGTGGCAAAGTGTTTCCTGTGTCGATGGGAGGAGCTCCATCTCTCAAGGGCTGTCCTGGAAGACCACCGGAAAAGGAGTTACCAGTAAGTACTAACTCCAGTTTTCGGCTGCTTGAGGGGGGTAAAACCAAATACCACCGATAAAACTATGGTAAAGTGGTGCTAAAAATAGCGCTGCTTTACTGACAACGCCCGCACCACCCCAGTGTGAAAGAATGATGGGACACAATATTATATGTTCTTTGTCCCCTGGAAGACAGGAAAACCTAAAGTGAGACTTGTTTAAACACAAAAAAGCTAACTGTTTCATTGTATTAAACTACATTAAACAGACTGGTTCTGATCTGTTAATGCTAACCGACTATGTAGCGAAAATAAAAAATATTGTACTGAGACATGGATAGGTCCAATCCCAGTGAACAAATGATCAAGCAATTGCTTGGAAGCTTAAAAGTTGCTTTTCCATTTAAAATGTAACCCTTTTGGGTAAAGTATATTTGATAAAGTCCAAAATGCTTTGTGTTTTTTAATTTTTTTTTTTTTTCAAATTTGGGCCTTCTTTTCATGAGGGTTTAATGACCCTTTCAATTCCTTTAAAAGTAAAACCTGTAGTATTCTCCCTATTAATAGGCATAAAAAATACTTGGATTAATTCAGTTGGTGTGGTGCATCAATGTGTAACTGCATGTTACCCATTTTACATGTCAAATATACATAATTTTAAAGTCTGACCGTTATTTATTTTTTATGTGGAATTTTTTCTTTGTAACAAGAGATGTAAAATGCAATTCTTGTAAACAATATTTTCAACAAATGCACCTAGGGTGTCATAGATACCTTTTTAACATTTTGATGGGCTATTGCACAGAAATTGTCAGTGCTTTCACTTGACTCATATACCTGTCAGTACATGAATATATTTGTGCCCAGCCATACTGCATCTCTCTCTCTCTCCCAGCCACGACACTTATTATACTGGTAGGTGCATGCTTGACGTGTTTTGTAGTGCGGTGAGTGGAGCCTGATTGGAAACTAGGGCAGTGGGTGGATTAATGGCCACCATTCAGTCCAATAGCACCTTTTGAATCCACCAACTGCTTTCAACCAAACGTAAGTCTGGCCTGAGAAACTGGTCCCTCAATCCCCCATCTGGCTCCACCCATACAGTGACGCTATGAGTAAGCACCCAACCTTGGTGTGAAACATGTAAGCTGGTACCTGTAGTTCACTTTTGTATCCAGTACTTGAATAAAGAAATTGCATAGGAGTGCGGCTGTCCAGCCTTCTTTTTGTTTGCATACAGGGCTCGCACCCTCCACATGGGATAGAGACTTTTTGGAGCAGCAGGGTAAGAGAAACCGCCTTAGAGCGATGTAAATTTACATACAGTGACTCAAATAATTTCCCAAATATAGGCATTGCCATATTTAGATAATGACCTTGCCATTATCCTGCCCCTTTTTGTTTACATGTAGCTTTCGACCAGGAGATAGAGCCTTGTGTGGGAAGCTGTCACATATGACGGTTTACAAGCATTGACATGCCCCACTCTGACCATTAGCATACCTCTATAGGCAAGCTAAGATATGGTCCTAATTACTTCCATTTTTTTATCTGCAAACTGGTGATAATTCCTTTAACCCCTTCCTGCTGCTGCCATCCGCCTTTTCAGAGGTTCTAAATGCCAGGAGGTGAAGGCTGGTCACTGTCAACGGCAGTCAAGTGATTAGAAAGCTCCTGATCGCAAGCTTTCTGGTAACTGCCAGTTACTGTGCCGGGTGCATGCAGGGAGTGAGCACTCAGCACAGCAATATGTTTACATAGGGCTGCACATATGCGGCCTCTGATTAAAGCCTATCCGGCAAAAGGCTGCATTTATGTGTACGGGTGGCGGGATGAGGTTAAGAATCTGTCACTGCCATAGATACAGGTTCCTAAAGTGGTGGTAATTAGAACTACCTGAATTTGACATCCTTTCTGCTTGTAATACTGAAACTGGAGCAAATACTTGTTTGCAATAGGCACGCGTAGTTCCATAGGGACTTTCAAATTCCCCAGTATGTTTCAACTGTATGTAGCGAAGTTGGTTGTCTCATATCTTGTGGTTTAACAGGACTGGGGATTAATCATTGCCAAAAATAGCGCTGTCCCCTTTTTTTACCACCCTCTATCGCCTGTTGATTTTCCATTGTGCTGTCACAGCACTCTGTTTTATTTTTTGTGATATGTTCCACTGTATCCTCTGTTTTGTTGTAGTTGGACTAACCACTATGAAGCTTGCAGTTTTACATGAAATGTCTGATTCTACTCTCAAGAAGTACATTTTCGTAAAATTTGGAAGGCTATATTGAAGTTTTCTAAACAGTGCTTGTGGAACTATAAGAACTGTTTCTAGAATTCTCCACACTGTTAAAATGACACTGCCGCAATAGACTTTCTGTGCCTACACCTACTTATCCAGATATTCTATGATGGGCATACAATATATAGCTATACTGCTCACACATTGTAGCAATCTCTCTCAGCAAAGCTGTGCGCATTTACTAGAACTTCTGCAACCAGAGAGTGAACCAGATGAAGCTGGTTTGCAACACAACCAAATATAGAGAATACATGGATTTTTAAGATATCCACCAGGAAAGTACAAATAGACTTGTTTTTACATGTAAAAAAAAAAAAAAAAAAAATATATATATATATATATATATATATAATATATATTTTATTACAAGCATTTAAAATTCCACTGGTAATGATAAAATCATTGGAAGCATGCCATTTTGAATGGTCGTAGCCTAATCCAATCGTTGGTGTATGCGCTTCGTGGATATGGCACTTCTTCAGGAATACAAGTATGTTTAGGATATGAATATAGTAGAAAGAATAATACATCTACAGGACAAGGACAAAAGGGTCAATTATAAATGCAAATTCTCCAGAAAAGTTAAGACATCAAACAATCTTCAATAATACATTTCAGGAATGAACAATACACAATAGAAGAAAAAAAGAGTAAAAGAAAGGATCCAGTGAGAGAGCAAATGATAAAGGAACTTGTACAATTACATAAAAATAAGAATTGAATCAAAGAAAGGGGGCAACTAAAAAATTGTAGATGTTTGGCTCCTGTTATTTACTAGCAGCTCTTTGTTTCAGTGTTTCACAGAGGCTGCTCAGCCGTCGGTTAATTACCACCCATTCATTGTTTCCCCAGTGACTCGCCTGGTTATCGTTACCTTCCTCGTTAGCCAAGCCTACAACCAGCCCTTTTTGGCTATTTTAACAGCTTTGCTCATTCTCTCCATGACCTCACATGGGCAACATCTCCTGTGTGTTCCTGTGTATGACTTCTCTTCTGATTCCTACTTATGATTTTTGGCTCCTGACAACGATTACTTTAGGTTCACTGATCCTAGCTCGTCTCATTATCTGCTCTGGCTTCCATGTCCTGGCTTATGTTTTTGACTACGTTTCTCAACTGTTATTTTTGCTATGACATTTAAGGTATGATTTTTAACTACATTTTTTTGTCTCTACCTGGTTTATGGTTCCTTACATTACGAGCGGGCCATAAATTCAGAAGATGCAGGCAATCCACCTAGTTGTAATTTTTTCCAGATTGGAAGAGCAGGACCACCGTATGGATCAATTTGCCATAGCGTTACAAGCTCCAGCTGCTCTGGTACAATCAGTGTTGCAAGCCATCTCAGCTGCTGCACTGGTCTCTGTGCAGGCACCCACCTCTAATATCTGTAAATATGTAAGAGGTTTGATTGGTTCTGCTTTGCTTCTGCAGCATTTTTTTGGGGGGGGGGGGGGGTGATGCAGCTCACTGAAGAGGGTTTCTCAACCAGGTTGGAATATATTTTAAGATGCTGCCCTACAGACAGACAGAAGCAAAGTAGGCTTCATTATTTTTTTGCTTTCTGACAGAGTCTTAGCTTGGGCAAAACCTCTATGGGAGACCCAAAAACACATTGTACTGAATTACCCTCAGTTTGTGGCCTCCTTTAAAAGGGTATTTGATATTCCCGCTCACTCCACCTCTGCTGCCAAAAGCCTCATGGCCATTATAGCGTGTAGGGGAATTGCTGCTGACTACACTATTGAATTCCATACTCTGGCAGCAGAGGTTGGTTGGAACAATGAGGATCTCATGGCTGCTGTTGTCTCTATGATCACATTAAAGATAAAGATCTGCCTAGGAATCTTGAGGAGTTGATATCATATGCCATTCTCTTTGGCACCAGAAACCTTCCTTTAAGAAGCACTTGTGGAAGCCTGTACGTTTTGACTCTGAGCTTTGCTTTCCCACCCATGCCTCCCTCACTTCCCATGCCTCCTGGTCCCGAGACCCCCAGTGAAGTGGAGCACATGCAGCTGGGTTTCACAGGTCTCTCTCCCAAAGAGAAGGCCTTTAGGAGGAGGAAGAGACTGTGCCTTTACAATGGGCAGGTGGGTCACTTATTGAAGTCTTGTCCTACCCATCTGGGAAACTCCTGCACCTGAGGTCCTATAGGGGACGGGCCTTAGGTGGCACTTTGTGCCCCCAGGTATCCTGAAAGATAAGCCTCTAGTTCCAGTTACCCTTTCCTGGTCTGAGTTTTTTCCATTGATACACAGGCACTAATAGTTTCTGGGGCTGCAGGCTAGTTCATAGATGGTGCCTTCATTTCAAAACACTCAATATGGCTGTAGTCTCGTGTCTCCCCACTTGCCATTAAAACTATCTCTCTCTTTCTCTCTCTCTCTCTCTCTCTCTTTCTCTCTCTCTCTCTCTCTTTCTCTCTCTCTCTCTCTCTCTCCCTCTCTCTCTCCCTCTCTCTCCCTCTCTCTCCCTCTCTCTCCCTCTCTCTCCCTCTCTCTCCCTCTCTCTCCCTCTCCCTCTCTCTCCCCCTCTCCCTCTCTCTCTCCCTCCAATTTTTTTTTTAAAATCTTTTATTTATTTTGAGAAACAACCAAACGCACATCTTATATATATATATATATATATATATATATATCTCCAAATAAGAAAATGACAGTTCAAATATAATATATAAAAAAAAAAAAGAAATCCTATAATTTAAATCTGGGGGGGGGAGTATAAAGGAGAGACACTAATTCCCCCCAGTATATCTCAAGTATTTGAGCTAAATTTTCCACCTTTGTTAAAAGACATAAGGGAATTGCTTAACAAATGGCATATGGGAATGGATTCCTAGTTTGGGAGGTGCAACATCCTTAAGATGTGCATTCTTCCCAAATTCCTGTACCTTCTTCAGGCATTACTGATATACATCCCCTCATCAAGTGGCAGCAATGTTTTCTGTGTTTATTTGGGCCCACAAACGACCGAGATAGAATAGACAACAACTCTCACTTCCAAAAACCTATGGTGGACTGGGAGTACCCAATATATGGAAATATCAACCGGCAATTCATTTAACTAGGCTTATTGATTGGAACCGCCATCAAACAGCTAAACTATGGCCAAGATTGGAACAAGCTCAAAGTAAGACTCTACTTACTAGAGCACCTTGGTGTAAATCATCAATGCTAAACAATATAAAGAACCACCCGATAATGGGTTGACGGTGCAAATATGTTCAATACTTTTTACTAAGCATTCCCTTGCATCAACTTACTCTTCTCTGTATCTGATATTGGGGAATTCTGCATTCCTTCCAGGAGTCCAGGACCCAGTTTTTTATTTTTTATTAAGGCAAAATGGTCGCTTTCAGGTATCGCATTTTGTGGTGGACAATATCAGAATTAATGAACATAACAGGTCTTTTTAGACTGAACCATTGGCGAGTATTTCAATTAACTCACTTTTTCCACTCTTTACCTCAGTACCTCAGGACAGTTTTAGTCAGAATCTCACCAGGCACGAGACATATTGTACAGAGGCCTCATGCCTCATGCGTTGTCAGCTACATATCAGTTATTGACTATGCCAGCTGAGGATTATCAGCTCCCATGCCTTAGTGCATGGGAGGCAGATATCGGATACAAGTTTACAGCATGTCAATGGCAAAATATTCTTAGCCTTACACAGTTGCACTAAGATAGAAGAGATACAAGAGACAAACTATGAAGTTGTTACTAGATGGTATCAAACCCCGGTAAAATTGCAAAAGATATACCCCTCTTTATCGGATCGATGCTGGAGATGCCAGGAAGATAGAGGAACAATTCTCCATGTCTTCTGGTTATGTCCAAAATTAGAAGATTATTGGAAGACGATTCAACAAATAACTCAAATTTATGGAAAGTAGAATCTCTAACGACCCGGCTTTTTTTTTTTTTTTTTTTTTTTTTTTTTTTTGCTTCACGCATCTAATATTCCTAATAAAACGTATAAAAAGTCAGTTCTTTGCCATCTTCTTGACGCAGCAAAGGCATGTATTCCTTTATGTTGGAAATCTACAAAAGCGCCTACAGTAGGTATGTGGTTCAAAAGGGTAGAGGAAATTAAGAAAATGTAAGATTTAATTCTCTCTATCTCTAATAACCTTATGAAGAAAATAGTCTGCAGTATTTTCTTGCTGTACATGTTTCGCCATACAATGGCTTCCTTAGGAGATGAGTACTGCATATATGGTCATTACAGAATAAAAGCAGAGTATTAGAATCATATAGTTTAGTTGTAATATACGGCATTGTAATAACGTAAACAAGAACAGTTTACAATATCAAAAACCATAGAACAAATGAGCTAAAAAAAAATCCCCACCTGATAATACCATGTATCCTGTGAATATCAAATTATGGCTCAGATTTCGGGAGGATATTGACATTTGGGAGATATCTGGTCCACCATAGAAGAACCCCAAACGGGCCTGTGAAGTAGGGGGATATTTTGAGGGCCACCGATTAAATGCATAAAAAAACCACATAGATAGGTATTAACCAAAAGTTAAACCTACCGATCCAAGATTTGAAAATTAATTTGCAATTGACAATGAAATAACGCTCATCCCAACATCGAAGGAATTTCTCAGTTTAAGGACATCAATCTTCCAATAAGGAAAATCAGCTGTTACCCATCCTGAATCACAACAAATGAGAGAGGATGAATCAATATAAAACGATACACATAATTTTCTACCGGAAAAGGAACGGATTGGAAATTAACAAAAAATCATGTTTACCTTCAACAGGACAGTACCTGACATATCTCCTCACTCCAAAATGGCCGCTGCAAGGACGGAGCAACTAAGGAGGTCCTCTTATACCCCCCTCCACTAGCGTCCAATGGCGCCTGAGGATGTGCGGATGCCAAAAAAGGCCACTGTGCATGTGCAAACCCGCGCCGGATATGAGGTAACGGCTGGGAGCGTTTAATGACGTGGCCACTCATTAAAATGAGAAGAAAAGTGGGTTTAACCTTAAACTATGTAGAGGGTTCTTTACTGTAAGAGCAGCAAGGATGTGGAACTCCCTTCCACAGGCAGTGGTATCAGTGGGGAGCATCGATGGTTTAAAAAGCTATTAAATAAGCATCTGAACGACCACAACATACAGGAATATATAATATAATACGAACATATAATCATAGGTAAGACTTGTCTCTTTTCAACCTCACCTACTACGTAACTATATTACTATATAATATCTATATGCATAACCACAAAATATACAAAAATTTAAAGGAGGGAGAAAATAATAGAAAAGCATAGGATACAAATAAAGTATTTAGGGATAGGGATCCCTAGATAGCTCTTCCCCTCAGAGCCAAATTGAGTTACAATAAAAATATACAAAAATAAACATAGCAAATGTACACTATAATCTATCAGATCAAAGAAGTGATCATGATTTAAGCATAATCTAAAAATTCCTCTATACAAAAAGAATTTAATGGCTCAAAGAAAGGGCTTATAACTAATGTACTCGTTCAGTCCAGGATGTTTCATAGCTGATAAGGTATGGCTCCATTTTAGTTTCACGCTGTAGAAGTCGTTTGTCAATGTCTTCCCCCCTCTCTCATGTATGTTCGAGGGCAAAAAATGTATTTAATTATGGATAGCTTAAAACTTTTTGATAGAGCTCCATGTGTCACCTAATTGGAGTTTCCATTTTCATTTTGGAGACCAACGACACATGGTCCCTAACCCTATGAAAAAGTTATTTTAGTTTTGCCAATGTAAAAGGCCTTGCACTCGCATTCCATATAATATACTACGCCTATCGTCTGGCAATCGGCATAGAAGTTGGGCCTGTAGATTTCTCCACTTGGAAGCATTATCTCACTGACATTCATCAGGAATCTGCAAAAATTTAATTTTCCATGTGACCTAGTTCCTTTGCTTTTTCGAGCCTGATGTTTAGATTTGGTTGTTAAAGGACTGTGGACAAGCTGGTCCCTCCGGGATTGAGACCTTCTGTATGTAATTTGAGGATGGGGACTGACATATTTAGAAACATCAGCTACTAATAGATGCCAATATTTATTAATAATGTCTCGGACCTGCCGATGAGGTCCTGAAAAACGAGTTATTAGTCAGACTTTTTGATCTGTTTTATAGGTTTTTGTTGGCAAAAATTTGTGTCTCTATCCTTCAGCTTGGCGCTATGGTAGGCTCTTTTGAGGCATAATCGAGTATAGCCTCTTGCTAAGAGGCGGTTTTGTAAGGCCTTTGGCCTCCATCTCATAGTCTTCCTGTCGGCTACAATTTTCTTTTCAGTCTGAGGTATTGGCTGTACGATATGCTTGAAACGAAGGGTCTAGGATGGGAGCTTGTTTGAAGGAATTGTGTTGCCTACTGAAGATTTGCAGAATAAGGGTGAACCAATAATTCCATCATTTATGAAAATCTGAATGCGAAGGAAGCTTATTCTTTGATCGTAGTTCATTGTGAATTTTTAGTTGAATTTTTTCAACTTAAGGACTTCCAGAAAGGAAAGCAATTCTTCCCTAGACCCTGTCCACATCACAAAAATATCATCAATGTACCTCTCGCCATATAAGTACCTTGCTAAGGCTTTCCTGCAATGCAATGTTGGGATGAGCGTTATTATTTCCTTGTCAATTGAAAATTATTTTTCAAACCTTGGACTTATCGGTAGGTTTACCTTTTTGGTTAATACCTATATCTGTGTGTTTTATGCATTTCTTGATGGCCCTTAAAATATCCTCCTACTTCACAGGCCCATTCCTGTTGGGGTTCCTCCATTCCTCCCTGTGGTGCACCAGGTATCTCCCAAATGTCAATATTATCCTGACATCTGAGCCGTAATTTAATGTTCATAGGATATATGTTAATATCAGGTGAGGATTTTTTGAGCTCCTTTGTTCTATGCCTTTTTGAGAGTTTTTGATATGTATATTGTTCTGGTTTGTTATTACAACTAAACTACATGATTCCAACACTCTGCTTTTAATCTGTAGTGACCATGTATGCAGTACTCATCTCCTGAGGAAGCCATCACATGGCGAAACATGTAGCACAAGAAAATACTGCAGTCTATTTCCTTCATATGGTTATTGTATGATGCTATCCTGGTGATTTTTTTTTTATTTAAATAAATTTGATATGTTTATATATATATATATATATATATATATATATATATATATATGTTTGATTTGTTCTTGGCCCCATTAAAGCACCATTACCCTTTCTTTACAAAATTTCTTCAACCAAGGTATGTGGTACCATTTTGACTTTCCAACATCTTCACCATGAGATAATCCTATTCCAAGTAATTTCCTTACATCATTACCCAGTTGTCATTGGTTATCCTTGGTTACAGTGGCACAATCCCTCTTTTGATTGGTGTAGTGCCAAGGTTCTGTCATGGTCAGCACAATGCACTAATACATGTTTTCAGAAAGTGATTAATATATTATTTACGTATTAATGTACTAGTTGCTGTTACATGAGGATAGAGGACAATGACCACATCCCTAATAAATAAACTTTATGGAGTCAACCCTCTGAATTGGATTTCTTTAGGACATTAATTTCAACATATTTAAAAGGTTCTACAATAAGCTTTATTAACACACAGAACATTCAAGTGTAAATAAAATGCCAATGCAATTAAAAATAGGTATTTATGAAGAGTATACAAAAATAACCACATTTGTCTGTCAGAGGATTCATACAAACACATTTCTTCTTCAGGGGTAAGTGGTTATAGTACAAAGCTTATCCTTTGTACATGAACATCTTGTGGACAACCACATCATTTTTGCCTTTGCGTGTTACTAGAGGTCCAACTGATAGAGACTCCAAGATCTGCGCAACTCTACTCACAAGGGGTTAAGGGTAAGCCCAAGTGAGACACCGCAACTTGCAGCCAGTGGAACTGATCTGAGCCCCACAGAGTTAGCTAGACATGCCACACAAAGCAAGAGGAGAGCAACACACCAGAATGGATACACAGCAAGATCCTAAAGGTTGATATCTCACATGAGATATTTTAGTAAAAATGGTTGTATAAAGAGTCTGCCAGCAAGGATACAAAGAGACGAGGTTGGGACCTCTTAATGCAGGGTTTTTAGTCACCCCATATTGCCTTGGACAACATGTCTGGTGTCATCCATTGCAGCTGAAGGGGCAGTCTGCTGTGTGGCTTAGGCTGGGGTTGTCATTGGTTATCTTTAGTTACAGTGGCACAATCCCTCTTTTGATTGGTGTAGTGCTGAGGTTCTGTCATGGTCACTACAGTGCATGAATACATGTTTTCAGAAAGTGATTAGGGTCATATGCACGTCTTTATTCTTATTGCCAGAGGAATATATACCCTGAATTTAGTGATGTCTTTGGCAGACAATACTAAGCTAAGCAGGGCAATAACTTCTCTGCAGGACGTGGAAACCTTGCAAAAAGATCTGAACAAATCAATGGGGTGGGCAACTACATGGAAAAGGAGGTTTAATGTAGAAAAATGTAAAATGCATTTGGGTGGCAAAAATATGAATGCAGTCTATAGACTGGGGGAGAACCTCTGGGGGAATCTAAGATGGAAAAGGACCTGCGGGTCCTAGTAGATGATAGGCTCAGCAATAGCATGCAATGCAAAGCTGCTGCTAATAAAGCAAACAGAATATTGGCATGCATTAAAAAGGGGATAAACTCCAGAGATAAAACGATAATTCTCCCGCTCTACAAGACTGTGGTCCAGACCCACCTAGAGTATGCTGTCCAGTTCTGGGCACCAGTCCTCAGGAAGGATATACTAAGCTAATAAAGGGTCTGGAGGATATTGGTTATGAGGAAAGGTTGCGCGCACTGAATCTCTCTGGAGAAGAGATGCTTGAGAGGGGATATGATTTAAATTTATAAATACCGTACTGGTGACCCCACAATAGTGATATAACTTTTTTGCAGAAGGGAGTTTAACAAGACACAGGGCTACTAATTAAAATGAGAAGAAAAGAGGTTTAATCTTAAATTACGTAGAGGGTTCTTTACTGTAAGAGCGGCAAGGATGTGGAATTCCCTTCCACAGACGGTTTAAAAAAACTATTAGATAAGCACCTGAACGACCGCAACATACAGGGATATACAATGTAATACTGACATATAATCACACACATAGGTTGGACTTGAATGTGTCTTTTTTCAACCTCACCTACTATGTATGTAACCAAGGTCAGGCTGGTATTTTTCCTACCAGATTGGCGTTATGATTGCACAATTGACCTTCAACTTGGTGCCGTTCCTCCTTGTGGCTGGGTTTACCCTTTGTCTGTCTCGGAGGATAAGGCTATAGAGGAGTATGTTGCAGATTCACTTTCCTGGAGGTTCATTCGCAAATCCACTTCTCCCGTTGGTGTTGGCTTTTCCTTTGTGAAAAAGAGTGGTGAACTGAGACCCTGTATCAATTTATAGGGTTCTCAATCGCATTTCAGTTAAAAATGCTTATCAGATCCCATTGATTATGGAATTATTTGACTGCCTCAAGAGAGCAACGGTCTTCACTAAACTCAAATTTGAGAGGGGTATACAATCTCCAGAGGATTAAGGAGGGCAACAAATGGAAAACTGTGTTTAATATTGGGGTGGGACACTATGAATACCTCGTAATACCCTTTGGTCTCTGCAATGCTCCTGCAATTTTCTAGGAATTTATTAACGATGCCCTCTTAGATATGCTGCAGCAATGTGTGGTGGTTTACCTCAATGATATTCTCATATATTCTAAATCCCTAGAGAACCACCACACAAACGTCTCCCATGTGATACAGGGGTTGAGTGAGAACAACCTGTATTACAAGTTGGAGAAGTGCGAGTGCCGTCATGAACCCGTTACATTTTTTGGTTATGTAATTTCTTCTGCTGAATTTTCCATGGATCCAGAGAAACTATCTGCAGTCTTAGTGCCCTTGACCCATAGGTCTATGTCCTCTAAAACCTTTTCTTTGTTTTGCCAATTATTGGAAAGTTATTTGTAATTTCTCTTCTCTTGTGACTGACCACTATTCACACTAGTCTCACTTCACTTTTTGTGTGAGAGAATTCTGGCCTCTCAAAGCCATTCTCCTCCTTAAAAACCTCATGAACACTCCAGTGTCCCCTAGAATCTCAGCACTGCTGTGATCAAGGCTTTGTAAGCCTTTTGTACACAGTTGGAAATTCAGTTTTCCTTCTCGGCATATCACCAGTCCAATTGAGCCACATGATAGGCTAACCAAGCCTTGGAGCAGTTAATGTGTTGCTATATTTCTGACCACCATAAGTGGTCAGACCTGTTACATTGGGCAGAGTTTGCTCACAATAGCGCCATCAGTGCCGCTTATGGTGAGCTTTGGGTTCCAGTTATCATGTTGCCTGACATATATTTGTTCCGCAAGCAATTCCTGTGTTAGAGAAACATCTTCAGGAACTCCATTCCACTTGAGTGCAGGTCTAAGAATCCTTGTAACGTGCCAGAGAGGTACAGACTCCATGCTGACCGCCGATGCCTACCTGCACCCTCCTCCCAAATTTGGGAGAGGGTTTGGCTGTCTTCTCATAACCTCTGACTCTGTGTTCCCTTATTAAAACTGGCACCTCTGTATATTGTGCATTTCTACATAAGTTAAGTACCAACCATTCATTGTTTCCACAGTGACTCAAAGGGTTACCATTATCTGTCTCATTCATCCAGTCTACAGCCAGCCCCTATTGGTTATTTTAACAGATTTGCTCATTCCCTTCATGCCCTCGCGTGGTCCACATCTCCAGTGTGTTCCTGTGTATGACTTGGTCTAACAAACTTCTTTTCTGATTCCTGCTCCTGATTTTTGGCTCCTGACAATGCTAACTTCTGGTTCCCTGATTTTGGCTCGTCTGATTACTCGCTCTGGCTTCCAAACCCTGGCTTCTGTTTGTGTTTTTGACTACGTTCCTGAACTGCTGTTTTTTTTACATTAGGAATAAGGAGCGCCTTTTTATTATATATATATATATATATATATATATATATATATATATATATGGGAATTGTAGTTCCTGAACAACTGGAGGGCCATAGTTTGGAGACTCCTGCTCTAGAGAGCTGGACAGTGCCACAGAAGGTCCTTGACCCATCAGCAGGACCTGTATCTGCTCCTTTTGTGCAAGGAGGAACAAGATGAGCACTGCCAGAGCCCTACAAAATGACTTCCAGCAGGCCATTGGTGTGAATGTGTCTCTGGCCAAACAATCAGACTTCATGAGGGTGGCATGAAGACCTGTGGAACTTGATTGGCATTTGCCATTGAACACCAGAATTGACAGGTCTGCCACTGGCATGCTGTGCTTTTCACAGATGAGAACAGGTTGACCCTGAGCACATGTCAGCGTGAAAGGGTGGGTCTGGAGAAGCCGTAGAGAACATTCTTCTGCCTGTAACATCACTCAGCATGACTGGTTTGGTGGTGGGTCAGTGATGGTCTGGGGAGGCAGAAAAAATGGAAACATAGTCAGCGCTAACATACAAGGACAAAAATACAAGTGAACTGCTAGCTGGCACTCAAGGTTAACTCAATACCTCAAATAGACATTATAGTAAAACAGTGCTGCGCAATTCATAAATGTCCATACTCAATTTACAAAATGCGTATATATATATATATCGGAAAAGTCCCAACTAGTGCATGTGGAGACAGCATAAATCACTGATTGGTGTGGTGAAACACACAAAAAATGATAGATCCGGTGACTGTGATCCCTCCACCACAAATAAAGATGGCCTCGCACCTCAAAAATTCGACCTGAGACAGATCACCAGGCAGACAAATCACCGCTCTGGATGCTGTCCTCAGATCCACACTCAATAAGGTATTAAATCACATGTATAAAACAAAACAAAGCGATCTAATGCTCTCCGTTTGTAATGTTGTAATGTTAGAAAAAGTAAAGACATACACTTACATTCAATCGCACTCAGATCCGGGTGCCGGCGCATAAGCGTGTAGTGTTATCTAACCAACAAGATGGCCACAGATGACGTCATACGTGACTCCTGCACACAGACGGCCCGCTTTGTATATATGTTGTCTTAGTAACCATCAATTAACGAATCAGACTCAAGAATATAGTGGCCAAATCACAAGTTGTATCATATAAAGAGGACTGGTAATGCCCCATTGAACCGCTAACTGGGATACAAAGGTAAAAAAATGTAAAGTGCATAATAACAAAATAAATAAGACTAGCGCTAATTTAAAATTGCATATAGGGAACTTTAAATTCCTCATGCATATATAAAATAAAAGAAGTGTGCCTTCATCTCCATTCTTATAAAAAGAAAGAAGGGAAAAACATCCCATAGTTAAAGGAGCACGCTACTGAAAATTGAACTAACATGTAAAAAATATTGACGTCAAGCCGTGACCATCTTAATGATTAAAAAAACTCCAAATATCAATTTCATAAATAATTGAAAATACACAAAAATATAAATATTAAAAATACTCAGATAAAAACCTACCTATTGGAGATAAAACAATTGAAGTCAAAGTCAACATTCATCCCTGCATGTGACATCACCTTGGTCTCATAGATCCAGAAAGATTCCCTGCGACTAAGGTGAGGGATGTAATGACCTCCCCTCCAATGTCTAGGGACCTTCTCGATAATCCAGAACTTCAAACATTTGGGGTCCCTTTGGCACATTCTAAAATGCCTGGATACACTATGAGTTTTGACTCCCCTTTTGATATTACTAATGTGCTCGCCCACCCGCACATGTAGTGCTCTCGAAGTACTGCCAACATACTGTAAATCAGTCGCACTCGAGCTTATACATCACCCCTACTGATGTACACATGAGACCCTCAATCTGATACTGTTTGTGACAGATTAATCTTTCTGCTTATTAATATTTTTACTGCCATTCCTGCAAGTGGCACACCTGCCACATGCATAAAAACCAGATAAAAGGCTAAATGACCTATTATCCACCATTTTGGGCAGATCAACAACTCCTGGTGCTAAACAGTCGTGAAGTAAAGGTGCTTTATGGTAAATAAATGAGTTGTTCTCATTCATTTACATACCCTGGCAGAATTAGATTTCTTGGCCATTTTTGAGAGAATATGAATGATAACACAAAAAATGTTCTTTCACTCGTGTTTGGATGAATTAACTGTATTTTTTTAAATCTTTTTAACCACTTCAGGACCGCTGCATGGCAATGTACGTCGGTGCATGCTCGCCTTCCAGTGGGTGGGGGGTCCGTTCGGACCCCCCTCCCGCTGGATGCGGCGGTCCGTTCCGCTGCAGGAGTGATCCGGGATGAGCAGATGGCCGTTGGTTTCCCCTCTCGATCGCTCCTGGTGAATGAGAAGCTTCCCCCGCTGTGTATAGTAAACACAGGCAGGGAGGAAGTGATGTCATTCTCCTCGGGCGGTCTTTTTGACCGGACTGCGAGGAGAACAGAGAAAGTAAGTGTGCACCAACACTACACTGACATGTAGGTACACATAGGCACACAAATCCCCCCCCTGATCGCCCCCCGATCCCCCCCCCCCCCTCCCAGTCACAGTGTCACTGATTGCAGTGATCATTTATTTACTGATCACTGCATTTAGTGTCAGTTGTGTCAGAGCAGTTAGTGTTAGGTCCAGGGTAGCCCCCTACCCCCCCCCCCCCCCAATAAAGGTTTAACCCCCTGATTGCCCCTAGAGTTAACCCTTTCACCAACCTTTTGCCAGTGTCACTAAGCGATCGTTTTTCTGATCGCTGCATTAGTGTCACTGGTGCCGCTAGGTAGCTAGTTATTTTTTTAGGTTCACCGCCAGGTTTTTATAGCGCTAGGTACCCCCATATACTACCCAATAATGGTTTTAACCCCCTGATTGCCCTAATTAACCCTTTCACCAGCGATCACCGTATAAGTGCCACTGGTGACGCTGGTTAGCCAGTTAGTTATTTAGGTTCCCCGTCAGGTTTTTATATAGCGCCAGGGACCCCCATATACTACCTAATAAAGATTTTAACCCCCTGATTGCCCCTAGTTAACCCTTTCACCAGTGATCACCGTATAAGTGTTATGGGTGACTGGTTAGTTTGTTTGCTTTTATAGCATCAGGGCACCCACCATTTATTACCCAATAAAGGTTTAACCCCCTGATCACCCGGCAGGTGATATCAATTAGGTTTTAGGGTCAGGGTCTGCCTCGCCCCAGGCAGCGCTAGGTTAGTGCCAGTACTGCTAACACCCAAGCGCAAAGCATAAACCTCCCGTAGTGGTATAGAATCTGAACAGATTAATATCTGATCTGATCAGATCTATAGTAGCGTCCCCAGCAGTTTAGGGTTCCAAAAAAATGCATTGTTAGCGGGATCAGCCCAGATACCTGCTGGCACCTGCGTTTTGCCCCTCCGCCCAGCCCACCCAAGTGCAGTATCGATCGATCACTGTCACTTACAAAACACTAAACACATAACTGCAGCGTTCGCAGAGTCAGGCCTGATCCCTGTGATCACTAACAGTTTTTTTTGGTAGCGTTTTATATTTAAATCCGGAAGGCAGTACTTGGTTTTAGGGGTCCCGTACGTGGCTAGGCTCCCAAAAAGTTCCCCACATGTGGTATCCCCGTACTCGGGAGAAGCAGCAGAATTTTTATTTTGGGGTGTAATTTCACTTATGCCCATAGCATGTGTGAGCAATATATCATTTAGTGACAACTTTGTGCAAAAAAAAAAAAAATTGTAATATTCCTGCAACTTGTAGCAATATATAAAATATTTTATGGACTCAACATGCCTCTCAGTAAATAGCTTTGGGTGTCTACTTTCCAAAATGGGGTCATTTGGGGGGGGGGGGGGGGGGTTGTGCTATTTTGGCATTTTATGGCCTTCGAAACTGTGATAGATAGTGAGGAGTGAAATCAAAAATTTGCACCCTTAGAAATCCTGAAGGCAGTGATTGGTTTTTGGGGTGCCGTACGCAGCTAGACTCCCAAAAAGTCCCACATATGTGGTATCCTCGTACTCAGGAGAAGCAGCAGAATATATTTTGGGGTGCAATTCCACATATAACTATGGCATGTGTGAGCAATATATCATTTAGTGACAACTTTTTGTAAACTTTTTTTATTTTTATTTTTGTGTCATTATTCAATCACTTGGGACAAAAAAAAAATATTCAATGGGCTCAACATGCCCCTCAGCAATTTCCTTGGGGTGTCTACTTTCCAAAATGGGGTCATTTGGGGGGGGGGGGAATTGTACTGCCCTGCCATTTTAGCACCTGAAGAAATGAGATAGGCAGTCATAAATTAAAAGCTGTGTAAATTCCAGAAAATGTACTCTAGTTTGTAGACACTATAACTTTTGTGTAAACCAATAAATATACGCTTATTGACATTTTTTCTACTAAAGACGTGGCTGAATAAATCTTGCCCTAAATGTATGACTAAAATTGAGTTTATTCGATTTTTCTTATAACAAAAAGTAGAAAATATATTTTTTTCTCAAAATTTTCGGTCTTTTTCCATTTATATCGCAAAAAATAAAAATCGCAGAGACAATCAAATCCCATCAAAAGAGAGCTCTATTTGTGGGAAGAAAAGGACGCAAATTTCGTTTGGATACAACATTGCATGACCGCGCAATTACCAGTTAAAGCAGTGCAGTGCGAAATTGTAAAAAGACCTCTGGTCCTTAGGCTGACAATTGGACCGGGGCTGAAGTGGTTAAATCATAATGGCAACAGAAACTGACCCTGATCAAAAATTTACACACCCTGGTGATTTTGGCCTGATAACATGCACACAAGTTGGCACAAAGGGGTTTGAATGGCTTTTAAAGGTAACCATCCTCACCTGTGATCTGTTCACTTGTAATTAGTGCGTATGTATAAAAGGTCAATGAGTTTCTGGACTCCTGACAGACCTCTTGCATCTTTCATCCAGTGCTGCACTGACGTTTCTTGATTCTGCGTCATGGGAAAGCAAAAGAATTCTCAAAGGATCTGACAAAAGGTAGTTGAACTGTATAAAACAGGAAAGGGATATAAAAAAGATATTCAAGGAATTGAGAATGCCAATCAGCAGTGTTCAAACTCTAATCAAGAAGTAGAAAATGAAGGGTTCTTTTGAAACCAAACCCCGGTCATGTAGATCAACTAAAATTTCAGCCACAACTGCCAGGAAAATAGTTTGGGATGTAAAGAAAAACCCTCAAATAACTTTAGGTAAAATACGGGACTCTCTGAAAACATGTGGTGTGGCTCTTTCAAGATGCACGATAAGGAGGCACTTGAACGATTGGCTACATGGTCAGGTTGCCAGAAGAAAGCCATTACTACACAAATGCCACAAAGTATCTTACAATACGCCAAACAGCACAGAGACGAGCCTCAAACCTTCTGGCACAATGTCATTTGGTGTGATGAGATCAACAATTTGCTTTTTGGCATCGACCATAATCGCTACATTTGGAGATGAGTCAACAAGGCCTAGGATTAAATGTACACCATTCCTACTGTGAAACACAGAGGTGGATTGTTGATGTTTTGGGGATGTGTGAGCTACAAAGGCACAGGAAATGTTGTCAAAATTGATAGCAAGATGAATGCAGTATGTAATCTAAAAATACCAGAGGAACATTTGCATTCATCAGTCAGGAAGTTGCACATGGGACGTACTTGGACATTCCAACATAACAATGATACAAAACACAAGGCCAGGTTGACCTGTCATTGGCTACAGCAGAATAAAGTGAACGTTCTGGAGTGGCCGTCTTAGTCTCCTGACCTCCAATATCATTGAACCACTCTGGGGAGATCTCAAACATGTAGTTCATGCAAGACAGCCCAAGAATTTACAGGAACTGGAGGCTTTTTAGAAAGAGGAATGGGCAGCTTTACCATCTGAGAAAATAAAGGGCCCCATCCACAAATGCCACAAAAGACTTCAAGCTGTCATTGATGTTAAAGGGGTCAGTACACGGTATTAAGAACTGGGGTATGTAAACTTTTGATCAGGGTAATTTGGGTAGTTTCTGTTGTGATTATGATTTTAAAAAGAGTAAACGCAGTTGATTGATAATAAATGGCTTCAGCCAAACTCTAACCACAAGTGAAAGAGACGTTTTTGTGTTTATCATTCGTACTCTCTGAAAAATGGCCAAGAAATAAATTCTGCCAGGGTATGTAAACTTATGAGCACAAATGTGTGTGTATATATGTATACGATACATACACACACACGGTAAAATAAGTATTGAACATGTCACCATTTTTCTATGTAAATCCTATTTCTAAAGGTGCAATTGACATGAAATATTCGCCACATAACAACCCAAGAAATCCATACATACAAAGAAAATAAGACAAATGCGTTCAGAAATAAAGTTGTGTAATAAAATGTAATAACACAGGGAAAAAGTATTGAACACGCTAACTGACATGTATACAATACTTTCATACAAAATCTTTTGTTGGTAAGGACCGTTTCAAGATGTCTCCTGTATGGAGAAACTAGTCGCATGCATTGCTCAGATGTGAATTTGGTCCATTCTTCCACACAGTCTTCAAATCTTGAAGGTTCCTTGGGCCTCTTCTATGAACGCTGATCTTTTGTTCTTTCCATAGATTTCCTATTGAATTCAAGTCAGGTGATTGGCTGGGCCATTCTAGCAATGTTAATTTTTTTCTTTGAAACCAATTGAGAGTTTCCTTGGCTTTGTGTTTGGGATCATTTTCTTACTGAAATGTCCTCCCTCATTTCATCTTCATCATCCTGGTAGATGGCAGCAGATTTTTATCAAGACTGTCTTGATACGATTTTTCAATCATCCTGATTTCAATGATATGAAGTTTGCCAGTACCGTATGCTGAAAAACAGCCCCACACCTCCAAACTTCACTATTAGTATGGTGTTTATAGGGTGATTTGTAGTGTCATTTGACCTTCAAACATGGTGTGTATAGTTACATTTTGGTCTTATCTGGCCAGAGTATATTCTACCAGTATTTCACAGGTTCACAGAGCTTTAACGTGCTTTTTCTTCAGCAATGGAGTATTGTGTGGTGAGCGTGCACACAGGTTATGGTGATTTGAGTGCATTACTTAATGTTTTCGTTGAAAAAATTGGACCTGCTAATTCCAGGTCTTTATAAAGCTTTCCACAAGTGCTCCTTGGCTCTTGGAAAACACTTCTGATAATTCTTTTCACAATTGCAAGAGGAGCGCCTGCTTGTGGCTGGTTTATGGTGAAATTATATTCTTTCCACTTCCAGATTATGGCTCCAACCGTGCTCACTGGAACATTCATAAGTTTAGTCTGTAATCAATGCCATGAGTATGTTTTGCAACAATAAGGTGGCAAAGGTCTTGAGAGAGCCCTTTGCTTTTCTTCATGTTATCAATACTTTTTCCCCTGTGTCATTTCATTTTATTACACATAACTTCATTTCTGAACTTATTTGGTTTGGTTTCTTTGTATGTATGGATTGCATGGGCAGTACTGACATGTGGTGAACATTTCACATCAATAGTACCTTTTAGAAATGTACCTAAAAAAAAAAAAAAAAAAAAAAAAAAAAAATGCTGGCATGTTCAATACTTATTTTACTTGCTGGGTGGGTTTGATTTAAATCAACTCTATTTGAATCCATGATTTAAATCTCTGGTAAAAAGGCTTGATTTAAAGCTTTTAACACCCCAAAACAATGATCCTGTACCCTTTAAAGAGCGTTATACAGCACAGTGCTTGTACTTTGTCATTTGACCCCCTGTATCAACTGTAATAACCCGCTTGATCCTGCCAGTTTCTACCTTCCCCCTGTACGCTGGCCCCAACATACGCAGCCCTGCTCTGTCTCCCGTGTCTTCTCCCCCTCCCCTGAGTGTCTGCCCATATTAGTGAACCCCTGTGAAATTGTGTGAATGCATCAATGCAGTGCATGTTATCTCAGCTTGCAGAGCTTGGCTTCATTGAATGAGTTTACCAAAAATTTAAATATTGCAGAATACACCCCTCATGCTACATAACTAAGCTCCATTTCAAAAAAGTTTAGCGACTTTAACCGCTTCAGCCCCAGAACATTTTACCCCCTTCCTGACCTGAGCACTTTTTGTGATTATTTTTGACATTTTGCTATAATATCCCCCAAAACTATATAAAAAAAAAATTTTTTTTTCCTCAGTTTAGGCCGATACGTATTCTTCTACATATTTTTGGTAAAAAAAATCGCAATAAGTGTTTGGTTTGCGCAAAAGTCATAGCGTTTACAAAATAGGGGATAGTTTTGTGGCATTATTATTAATTTTTTTTTTTTTACTAGTAATTGCAGCGATCTGCGATTTTTTTTTTTTTTTTTTATTTTTTTTTTTTTATTGTGACTGCGACATTATGGCAGACACGTCGGACCTTTTTGACACATTTTTGGGACCATTGTCATTTATACAGCAGTCAATGCTTTACAGATGCACTGATTCCTGTGTAAATGACATTTCCAGTGAAGGGGCTAACCACTATGGGGCAGGGTAAGGGTTAAGTGTGTCCTGGGACGTGGCTACATGTGACCCGTTCCTGATCTATGCTACCAATCACAGGGAGCAGACACTGTCACTAGGCAGAACAGGGGAGAGGGTTGTTTACATTAGCATCTCCCTGTTCTTCCTCCCCGTGAGACCATCGCGGATATCCCCGCAGTGATGGAGTCCACAGGACCAGCGACCCAACTCACTGAGGTCCCGGCTTGCACACTGCAGCAAATTTAAAGGGACGTACCTGTACTCCTATTTGCCTGTCCGTGCCATTCTGCTGACGTACATCGGCGTGTGCCCCTCGGGAACCGGTTAATCGCATTCCAGTATGGGTCAAAATGCAACCGGTTTTGTTCCATTGTCCAGGACCCCCAAACTGCGGAACTAGGGGTGGGAGCAGACTAATTCCCTCAGGAAACTGTGGTGATGCTGATGACTCCTTGTCTAAGGTGTCAAATGCGGGAGAATCAGCTGTTTCAGTGTTAAGATTGATGGTACAATTTCTTGCTGAATGGTCCACTCCACATTTATGTACCGTTAACTGAGTGTTTGGGTTCGCTAAAGCCTCCACAAGCTGTGCATGCCTTTTTTGTATCTGAGAGGATCACCCAGGTAAACATTATTTTCCCTCCTAAAAGTTTTCACCCTTTATCCCTGTGGTGGAGGAAATTCACTAAGTAGGGTATACCAGCAATTAACACTGTTATATCCTCTGTGAATATGAGTCTGAGTTGTCCAGCAGACAATGCTCAAATGCTTAGGGATCCAAAAGTTCCTATTTAAAAAAAAAATAAAAAAAAATTGTTTTTTTCTCTGGCAGATTGAGTGTCTAAGCCTGCGCTAACAGTAATTGCTTAATCATTGAGAGATCAGTTTAAACAGGTGTTCAAGGTTATCCTGCTTAGTAGGCCCAGGATCTGGCAGCTTTATGGCCTTGCGCCCTTTGCTAAGCACCATGCAGAAGCTCCTGGCTAGTCTTCCTTTTGCAGTGAAATGGCTATTTGGGGATGTTTTGGATAATACATCCAAAGAAATTCTAGTAGAAAAAGTACCCCTTTTGCCATTTAAGAAAATGAGTAAATGTATTTTCGTTTTTAAAGCTCCTTCTGAGCCAGGTGCATCAGCCTCCAGGCAGGCACGACTGCTTCCGCCATCAGATTCAAAAGGTAATCTTCAGGGTTACAGGGACAAAAGAGGTCTTAGGGGAAGAAAACTTATAGAAGATACTGAAGCCTCCTTATGAGGAGGCGCCCCCATTCGCTCAATAGGGGAAATTCTTCTGCCGTTCTCAAGGGTCTGACAGGAAGAGTATCAAGATGAATGGGGGTCTTCCTCAATCGCTCCAAGGTACAAACTGGAGTTCCAAGAGTTCCCATCTCCTCGTTTTCTCAGATCAAACGTTCCTAAGGATCCAGAGAAAAAAGTCTTTCTTTCAAGCACTGGACCATCTTTTGTCAAAAAGTGATCATGGTGGCCCCCATGTAAGAGCAGAAGTTGGGGTTTGGTTAAATCCAAATGGACATTCTGGATCTCAAAAATCTAAATTAAATTCCTGAATATATATATATATATATATATATATATATATATATATATATATATATATATATATATATAAAAATTTCGCATGGAGCCAACTGATTGGTTATCTCCATCCTACAAGGAGGAGAACTTCTGGTGACAATCGACGTCAAAGATGCATACCTCCACCGTGCAGGTGGCACAATACACCGACTATAACTTCTACAGCTGCCTGTGGTATAGGACCAGCAGAACACCAGCAATTAGGGTAGCTTCAGGTGTACACTGTGCAGGTGGCACAATACACCGACTGTAATTGCTGCAGCAGCTGCCTGTGGTATAGGATCAGAAGAACACCAGCAATTGGGGTAGCTTTAGGTGTACACTGTGCAGGTGGCACAATACACAGACTGTAATTGCAATAGCTTCAAAGGAAATTCAGACATTGCCTCCCTGTTTATCTCTCTCTCTTAGCGACGCAACACACTATGCAAGGCTCTCTTTGCTGACGGCACTGTGATTGGCCAAGCATGCGGGTCGTAGTGCATACTTGGCAAATCATCAGCCAGCAATGCACTGCGATGCCGCAGTGAATTATGGGCTGTGAGCGCCACTCGAAATTTGGCACGAACGCCCCATAATGTTCGGATTTTGCCGAACGGGCTTGACTCGAACATGGGTTTGACTCGAACACTCAGCTCATCCCTACTGGTGACTAAGGATGAGCCGAACTGGTTCAGTTCACACCAGAACTTGCAAACAGTCAAATAATTTGGACGAACACCATTAAAAAAATTAGATTTTATTTATATATATATATATATATATATATATATATATATATATATGCATGTATGTATGTGCTCATTTTAAAGGCTTATATGCAAGTTATTGTCATAAAAAGTGTTTGGGGACCTGGGTACTGCCCCAGGGGACATGCATCAATGCAAAAAAAAGTTTTAAAAAGGGCAGTTTTTTCAGGAGCAGTGATTTTAATAATGCTTAAAATGAAACAATAAAAGTGAAATAGTCCTTTAAATATCATGCCTGGGGGGTGTCTATAGTATGCCTGTAAAGTGGCGCAGTTTTCCCATGTTTAGAACAGTGCCACAGCAAAATTACATTTCTAAAGGAAAAAAGTAATTGTCGGGTCTCAGCAATATAGATAAAACTCATAAAAAAATAAAAATTAAAACCAGGCCACATGCCCTCAACATGGGAAGGGTGCTTTGGAACTGATGGGCACTGATGAGGAGGTACTGCTATATAGAACTGATGGGTACTGATAGGTGACACTGATATGCAGCACAGATAGGCAGCACTGACAGGCTTCACTGATAGGCGGCATTGATTCGCATAGACAGGTGGCACTGATCAACACTAATAGATGGCACTGATGATGAAATACTGACAAGTTGTATTGATGGGCACTGATTGGCACTGTGGTGAGCACGGATTGGCACTGTTGTGGGCACTGGCAGGGGTTGCTGATGAGGCACTGACTGGCATCTGATGGGCACTTATTGACATGGTTTGTGGCACATTTGATGGGGCTGTGCTGATAATCAATGTGCTGATTATCAGCACAGAGGCTTCTTACTATGATCAGAAATGTAGTGTGTCAGGCTGACACACAACACCTCTGATCGCCATGCTGAGCGCCCGTGGGCGCGCGCAGGCATGTCATCCTGCTAGACGTCATATGGCGCCCAGTCAGAATAACAGAACCAGCGGGAAGTGGTTAATGCAATAATAATTCCTTGCTCACTAGTAATATCTACTTTTGAAGGTGGAAAATCTTAATTGTCAGTGTTAGCTTTGCTTTCCGGTCTAGCTACTACACCTTGAGCGTTTTACAAAGGTTCTGGCCCCTTTTCTAGCCAGATTAAGGGCCCAATGTATAACGATTATGATTTACCTGAATGATCTGTTCTTGATAGTCCAGTCGGTAGCCTCCTTAGACCAAAGTATGGTCACCACATTAACTACCTGGAATATCTTGGTCAGTTTCTTTAAAACCATGAAAAGGGCTAAGATACTTGGGTCTGATCATTGGTACACCCAGAAAAGGGTATTCTGGCCCCGGGCAAAGATCAGCACCATAAAGGAACTGATTTAGGTGGTCGAAGCGAGATGAACTGTTCTATTCAACTTTGTATGAGGGTGTTGGGAAAAATGGTGGCTTCATCCGAGGCCATTCCTTATGCTCCGTTTCATTTGAGACTGCTGCAAAACATTATCCTATCGGCTTGGAACAAAGGGTTCAAGCTCTGGATTCCCAATGTGTCTGACTCCAAAGCCTTATGGCCACATCACCCTAAAAGCGCCTAATTTCGTCTGATCTTGGAGGCTAAGCGTGGTCCGGCTGGGTACGCCGAAGCCTCAGTTTATGGTTAATATCCAAAAATCTGCAAAGGGGAAAATCCTTAATTCAGTAACCACGGAAGTGGCCCAGATCAAAAATGACCTTGCCCATTATCATGCTAGAAATTCAGGCAGAGCACTTGGTTCTGAGGGCCTGAATGTTTAGTTCATGGTATTGTCCTGCTAGGATTCAATCTGACTATGCCACAGCAATGGCCTATATTAATCACCAAGGGGGCACAAGAAGTTGTGCAGCTCAAGAGGTGAATAATATCCTATCTTGGGCAGAAAACGATGTACTTTTGGCTATCGGCGGTCTTCATTCTAGGAATAGAAAATTGGCAGGCAGAATACTTGAGTCGCCAGCAGTCGTTTCCGGAAAAATGTTTTCTTCACCCTGGTATCTTCCTGTCAATATGTCAAAGATGGGGGATCCCAGACATAGATCTGTTTATGTCCAGGTTCAACAAAGAAATCGACAACTTTGTGTCAAAAACAAAGGATCCAATAGCATGTGGAACAGATGCCTTGCTATTCCTGTGGAATCGGTTCTCACTGATTTCTGCATTCCCTCCTATTCTGCCTGCGTCCAAGACTTCTTTGCAGGATCAAGCAGGAAGTCAGTGATTCTTGTGGTCTCCAACAAGGCCCAAGAAAAATCTTGGTATGCAGGGATCGTAAAGATGACAATAGGGGACCCATAGACCCTACCGCCACACCAGACCTTCTTTCGCATGGTCCGGTATTCCATCCTACTTTACAAACGCTAAATTTAACAGTTTGGCTATTGAGACCCACACTCTGAAGAAACGTGGGCCGTTGGGTTTAGTGGTTTCCATCTTGATTAATTCAGGGGAGCTGGCCTCCATAATTTATATATTATGGGGTCTGGGAAGCATATGTCTCCTGGTGTGAAACCAGGGGTTGCACCCCAGGAAATAGGTCAAAGGTAGAATCATTGACTTTCTGCAGATGGGGTGCAAAATAAAGCTGGCCTTGATTGCTTTCTAAGGACAGGTCTCTGCCTTATCGGTATTATTTCAAGGACCACTTGCTTCTCTTTCTTTGGTTCGTAACTTTATTCAGGGCCGCATTACAAAACTGCCTTTTTTTTGGACTGATACGACATATTACCCTGGTCCTTTTTTGACAAGGAAACTATTTTTCTGGTAGCCATATCTGCTGCAAGAAAGGTATCACAATTGGCTGATTTTTCTTGTAAAGTGCCATATTGTTCACAAGGATAAGGTAGTATGGTGTCCTCATCCTTTTTACTGAAGGTAGTGCCAGGTTTTATCTCAACCAGGTTATTATTCTATCTTAATTTTTTCCAGAACTCTGTTCTATGGAAGAAAAATCACTGCATTCTCTTGATATGGTGAGAGCAGTCTACTTAAAGACGACTGTTCAGATTCGGAAAACTGATGTTTTGTTCGTATTGCCTGAAGGTCCTAAAAGAGGACAGGCAGCATGGAAGTCTACTATTCTAAATGGATTTGACAATTTAATTGTTCTAGCTTATGTTTTAATTCAATCTTATTTTATTGATATAGAGAAAGCAAGATAGAGAAAATGCTAAATAAACAGAATCGTTGTACAATGATACTTAATCGGTAAAAACCAGCTCTGCTACAGTGTTAAACTATCATGGGGTTAAAATGCGTTGTTGAGCTTCGGATTGTTTAGTATAGTGTAAGAGCCTGTATACCAACAATGTCTATTCCAAGTTAAAGCGGGTGTGTGCGCACCACTGTCCTCTGAGTGATGCCCACTCATTACAGGTAGGCTAGGGCTATGTTAATCTGGCCACGTTCTCTCTGGGGGGGAAGCTCTGTGTGTGTCACCATTCCGGTCTAATGAGACTAGAGGTCATGTATTAAATAATTTGGTAGTACTACAACATGTAAGGGGAGGGAAGAAAGAGGGAAGAGAGTAAGGAAAGAGGAGTCAGGACAGTAAAGAGCTTAGGGATTAAGAGGTAGACATTCCACCCTGATTACACAGGTGTATTGGTAGAGTCCTCTGTGGCCCATGGGATAAATTTTGAGGAATATCAAAACATAGTCCACGAGTTCCAGGTCTTGGAAAATTGTTCCTCCCTACCCGTTTCCTGTGCCAAAATTTGTTCCAAACTATTAATTCGGTCCACTTCAATTGCCCAATCCCCCAGGGAAGGCATGCCCGTCGACTTCCAATGTCTGGGCAACACCATTCTAGCTGCCGCCAAAAAGTGTCGCAGAACGTCTTTCTTGACTGACTTAAGTGATCCCGGGAGCAGAGATAGCAGAACCACCTCAGGAGAGGGTGTGATTGAGGTCGCCATGAGTCTGCAGTACAAGTCAAGGATCTTTTGCCAGAACTTCCTCACAGGGGGGCATTCCCACCAAATGTGAAGTAGGGCTCCCCTAGAAGACAAGCAATGCCAGCAAGTATCCAGAAGCACAGAGTTTATCCGGTGCAAAGTCGAAGGGCATCTGTACCTATGGGTCAACAGCTTGAACCCCTTTTCTTGAGAATTGGAGGCTAAGGACATTTTGGGAGTCGGTATGAAGCATTTTTGCCAGTCTACAGGCGAGATGGAGTGGCCCAGGTCTTCCTTCCTTGGCTGTGTTTGGGGGAAGGTCAGGATTGTAAGCCATATGTAAGAGAGAATATAATTTAGACTCTACATGTGTAGGGGGGTGGCCTGGAGCAGCATGCTCTCTAAGTCTGTTAAGTCAGTAAATACATCAGGTAACAATGGGAAGGTGCGAATGAAGGAAATCACCTGTTGCCTCTGCAGCCAATGCGTCGAGGCATGAGAAGATGGGTCAGAGGGAGCGTCATGAGTCAGAGAGGGGTCTGAACGTAGGACTTGGGTAAGTCTTCTGTGGTCCTCCTTACACCAAGGTCCAAAACTTGCTCCCTTGAGGGCCGGTGGAAAAACCGGTGTCCCAAACAGAGGAGTCATGGGTCATGGGTCCCTTCAGGGGAGATAGGGTCTTGGAGGAGTTCATTCAGGTCCAGATTTGTATGGTTTGTCGGGTGAGGTGTCCACGGCAAAGAGATCTATTGGGTTAATATGGCTCTCTATCTGTACCCACAATTTGGAAGAGGTATGATGGAACCGGTTAAGTATACACGTAAGCACAGCTGCTCTATAGTATAAGGAGGCATCTGGGGCTCCAGCTCCGCCACAAACCTTGTTTTTCAGTTTAGACTTTGAAGCAACAAGTCTACTTTAAACACAATTATGTAGCAATCGAGGAAAAATTACTCTTTAATCTAGATGATCTGTAGCACATGACTACACAATGCATAACTGTAGCTAAAGAAAATTTTTAATGATAAAGCGCAATTAAACAATGCACTTGCAAAGCTCAAAGGGACATATGGAAGCTATCAGACAATGTGAAGAACTATCTCTTATCAAGCATCAGTACAGAATATTCCATGCAAGACTAAAAAAGGGTATTCTGCCCTTAACCAACAATGATGCATTACATTTCTGGAAGTCGTTTCAGATAACAGGACACTTTAATTGCACTAAACGCATCTTTTTACTCTGCTTCCTCTCAACGTTCTAAATCAAGTTTGTCCTAAATCCCAAAGGTCCTGCCCCCAGCAATCATCCCTTTTTGTATCCAGCTTTTAATAGTTCACACTAAAGCAGAGGCAGCAAAGATGTAAGCTTATTGCCTCAAAGGGGAAGCAACTGTTAAGGTTTCAAACAAGAGGCCCAATCACAAGTGACCCATGTGCACAAGCTGAAATACAGTAAACAGGTAGTGCAAGCCAAGGCAAAAGTCCAGTTGGAACTCAGACGAAAAGACATGAAGCAGCAGCCATGGCTAAGCTTAGGGTCTTGGTAAAATCTGCAGAGGAAGATGATGTCAATCACCCCATCCTTTAATGACCCTGAAAGCCTGCCGTTTGCTCTAAGCAGCAACACAATTTCACAGATAACCTCAAATCACACACACGGCTGCGATATATCTACCAGTAAAAAACACTACAGTAATCCATAACATGGGTCAGTCATATTTTAGGTGCCTTTCTGCCTCCATGGTTTCCAGAATCTCATGCAACAACCTATGTGGTATTGCAGACCCTGCTACAATGCCTACCCCCACCCCCCAAAAGTCATAGAAACTGTACTATAGCTTGCACCAATGAATGGAGCAGGCAGACCTTTCAGTCAATCATCCATCCTCCATTGAGAGGGCGAACTTCCGGCTCCATTCGCTGTGGCGAACTTGGTAGGAAGTGGGAGCGGTTACCTGTCAAAATCAAGTATCCACTCCCCCCTACATGGTGCCAAATGTGGCCCCAGAGGGGGGGGGGGCAGGACGAGGCAGACAAGTAGAGCCTCCCCATTTTGGGTGGAGCTCTGCTTTCCCGGGGGCCAGTTAACCTGTGTAGTGCATTTTTGATGCAGCACGTTTTTATATTGTTTTAGATACGTTTTTAGCCGCATTACTATTGAACTCTGTTAGAATGCACAGGTTTAAAGACCTGCATGCTGCGTCTTTGATGCGCTTTCTTCAAAACGCGCATTCTAATAGATTGTAGCACATGGTAGCACATCTAAAAATGCTCATAAAGCTGTGTCAACGCACTGCACATGTAAACCACCCCTAACAATATTTAACAGTATTAAGTTGATGGCAAAGGAAGTTCTTATAAAGACTGCAGTCGTGGAGCCTAAATTTGGTATTCCATACAAGATTTAATAGTAACGTATGGCCTGTGAGCTCTTTTATTTATTATTTGTACTGGTCAAAAAAAAAATACCTCGAACACCAAATTGCAGTGTAACATAACTTTTCAGTTTTTATTCTTTTGGGAATATGGAGCACTGGACCAATGTACAATAATTATGATATGTGAAGGTGATATGCTGTCACTCATTTTGCCCACTAGGATATAAAACGATTCCATGGCTGTAATGGGGAGTTTTGAACAAAAATTGGGCTCCCGGTCACTTTTGTGCTTTTCAAAGCTTTAATGTGGAACTTGCAAGAAAGTAGAAGGAGAGAGGTTTAGGGGTCTCAGATACCAGTAGCAGATCACTTACAGACAAGATTCCTTGAATCTGGAAAACATACCGCTTCACAGTACCAGGAACTTTAAGACATGTTTTCAGATGTAGAACAAGATCAGCTTCAATGTCAGATGTTTAAGCTGACATGGCGACACTTTTAGCACATTGTTAGATTCTGGCGCATCCTCCAAACGTGTCACAGGGCCCTCCGGAGAGATCTGCCTTCATCTTGGCTCTCTCCAGCAAGGGTCTTCCCTTGGGTCTTCTCTATTTTGCTTGGCTTCTTCCACGCCGGGCAAGACAGTCTAAGGACCATCTCAGAATTAGTAGGCCCCAGACAGATTTCTGGGCCTACACGCAGAGCTCATTTTAGCACCACCTCCTCAGGCAAGAGAGCGAGCACATGGCCCAGCCCAAATATATATACTCTCTCAGAATGCCCCAGTGGCCAAGAACCTCCAACTGGGCTGGCTGGAAGAAAAATAAATATTCGTAACTCAACCTAGTTGTACTATCTCATTCTGGCCTGTGGTACCAGTGACACCTACTTGCTGAAAGTAAGAAATATATATTTTTTTTAAGGATCCCCAATATGTTGCTTAGCGTTAAAAGGGCTAGTGGAGGTTCTCTAATTGTGCTTGCTACATATGAATTCTGCATATCCATTTGCTGCTGCAAAAACATATTGACCCTTTTCTAGTATATGAAGCCTCCACTGACTTCTACTGCAACTTTCACTAGTTTGCCATAAATACAGTAATTAAGGTTACATGTACTCTGACAAAAAGTAGAAAGTGCCTTGTACTGATTAAATGCTTTAAAACCCAACCTGATTTTGCCTAACATAATTATGGGTAGTGCTGTGAAATTGTGTAACGTGCAAGAAGCACTTGTATGATGACTACCTATATTTGAATACCCTCTATTTGTAATGATGCTTAGCATCAGCTCAATGGTGTCACTCTGACATACGTACCAATATCATGCCAACAAACCATATCAATAATCTACTATTAATGCCTATTTAATGTTAACATTCCTCAACTAGACCAGTTCCATAATTTAAAGGGTCCATCAAATTCTTTCTGGTTTTACTAATCAGTTTTACTTTTGCATGTATATTCATATTAAATATATTGATGGGCATGATTGTGTGGCTATCATTATTAAAGGAATCCTATATTATTCTTTTGTATCATTCTACAATTTGACAGGTGCATGCAGAATCAGTTCTGCCTAGGGTAACTCATCAGTTATTCCCTTTTAATTATGTACAAAGGGTAAATGTGTAAACCCCTCATTCAAACCATGTTGGGGCTTATAAACTGAGGCAAAATATCAATTTCACCTCTGTTTAAAGCCAGATTTTATCCACCACTTTTTTTTTCTGTATCCCATTGAAATAATCCCTTATGTTTATCATTGGATAACCACAATCATGTGCTACCTCCTATCATGATCTAATGTGTTTGTGTTTGTGTTTTTTTTTATTTTATTTTTTTTAATATACAATCTGAACATTTTCCTGAATTTATCTATTGTATCTTTCTTTTGACGTGGCAATTCTGTGTTTAGAAATTATTTTGCTTGCTTCCTGAAAAAATAGACCAGATTTAAACCAAATCAATCTTTAAGGAATTGTAATCAATGGTCCTATACAAGCAAAACGAGGCAGGTAAAGAACAGCTTTTAGATACAGACATCCTGGTAAAATCTGAAGGAGAAAATGGGGCAAATACTGTTTGTCCTCTATATAAATGACTTCGGATCATGTGAAGGTTTTAGAAATGCATGTAAATTTGTTTTCCCAGAAATTGGCATTTAAAAAGGGATACAAGAGTAAAAGAAAAGTACCATCCTTGACCACTTAGTAGAAAATTGAGAGCTTGAGATTGTTAGAATCTTTAGAAGTTGAAAGTTCTTTTGGGACCCCAGAAGTGAAGAGCACCGTCACAAGACCTGAAGTTGAAGACTGGTTTTACACCACCTCATGCACAGGGTGAAAATGTTCAAATCTCTATAAAGCTAGTGGGAAATTAATTGGGACGTGCGTTTTAAAAGAACTGCTTGCAGATTTTGAGAAATGAGGAACTATGAGATAGATAGTTCATGAAACATCTACCTAGTAAATATATTCAGGAATTGAAAGACATTTTAAAGGAAGCATTGGATCAAGGATTTATGTTTAGGGGTGAATTTAAGTATAGCTGTAAGACGTAAAGCTGGGCACTTGGTATACATTTATCGTTTGGACATTGCACTATTTATCCACTATTTTTGGCCATTTTTTGATGGATATTATATTTATGCATTGAATAATGTTATGCATTTGCACTTTATTGTATGAATTTGTTCTTTGTCACTTTTGGTGACATCTTATGTTTGTTGATATCACAGATCATATTATGGTATAGCATATAGCACTTACCTAGGGGAGCATGCTTTAATGTATTAATTAATTTCTTCTTCTATGGTTATTTACCCACAACGATCAGCTCTCAGATTTAACTACTTACCACTCTACAATCTGCACAGCTAAGGGTAACCCCTTGTTTACCATTTGGTATACACTCTGACATTAATCTTTGGCTACATATCAAATGACAGTTTTGGCTACATAGCATAATAGTATGTAGCACTAAGCCCTGAAGGAGCTTCTGAATTTTTCTTGGCTTAACGATTTACCTCCTCCAGCTCATACACGTTGTCCTTGTCTAGGGGTTCCCAGGGTTGATAATCCAGTAACTGTAGAGACCGACACTTGAATTCCTTGTTAGGATTTTTATTTTGCATAAAACGGTTGAACAAACTCAGTCTCTAAATTGAGAGTAGAGGGTATCAGGGTAGTGTTTAGCTCAGGTGCTTGGAACTGCTGACTTCAACAAAAGTCTCTCGCTATGTACACAATCCAGGGAACAGCCGCTCGCAACTGGACTCTTTAACTGTTGGATGAATCCTTAAGTTTGGGTTTAGCAGCCAACAGGTAATTCTAGCATTCAAAGTCTCTCACACAGACTTGGTTGGAAACTTAGTTACAACTGGAAGGGTAGGAGTAGGAACTTTTCTTACTGTACCAGAATCTTTCAGCCGGTCTGGTGATACTGTAAGAATTGTGGATTCAATCCATGTCCATGGCAGCTCAGCTTCCAGGCCCTTACCGAGCAGCCAGCCTTGTGCGTGGCTCTCTCACTGAAGAGTCCTCCCCTGGTCGCGTGTAGAGTTGCTGGGCCTCTCTAAAATCTGAGACTGCACCGGAACACCTTAGAATCCTCCTTCCAGTTACTGCGCCTCAAACTAGCCAGTTCTGAGGCTCGGAAATAGATGGATCCGCACCCCTGGCCATGAAGTCCCCCAGGGGCTGGTCAGGAGGACCACGGAGTCAGCAACAACTTTTGGACCGCAACCCTGAACCACGTGACTTCGGCACCTTAAGTACCCTTTCCCGGATTACGCAGTGAGACAAACGCACCCACTGATTGGTTCCGAGATAGGGATTGGTACCCAATGGTTCCAACTAGACTGCGTTCTATAGCCTCCCACAGGTGTACAACCCCACCTATGACCAGTCAGAACTTCTATACAGACCAGCCAAACTCATGCCAAAGTACAATTTAGCACGATTAGTCCCAAAACTCATTACAGTTTTGGGCAAAAAAACTAAATTTGAACACAGCGCATACTCATTAGGAGTACCGGTGCTACAAGTACAATTAAAATCATTGTTTAAATATACTCTCCCACATTTGCTCCATAAATAATTACAGAGGCAGGGTTGCTTAATTAAAAACAATTGAGTGTAAATAACCCAGTATGGAGTAAAACTCACAAAATATCTTGCCCAAATGGAAAAAATGTATACCTACAAAACATCCTAAATGTTTAATAGTTTCTTATAACTACTTTATATAACTGTTTCAAAACCGGTCAATATCCAATCTTTTATTCAGACCAAATGTTGCTCTTGCATTCGATGTGTGGATCCACCACACTGCCTGTTGTAATGATACCCTTTGAGTGTCCCATTAACCCATTCTGTTCCAAAAATTAAATGCTTCTAAATTAAATGTATTCTCGCTGGGGATGTGATGCTTGGGGGGGGGGGGGGGGGAACATGATGGTGATCTACAAATACCTAAATGGGGATCCCAGCATAGGAAAAAGCTATTCAGTCCCAGAAAGTATATGAGGACTCAGAACCACACATTGAGACTGGAGAAGTGGTTTAACTTTAAACTGTGCAGAAGGTTCTTCACTGTCCGTGCAGTAAGAATGTGGAACTCTCTCCCACAATTGGTGACGGCTGCGGGGAGTATGGATATTTTTTAAAAGCTTCTTGGATGTATATCTTAAACACAACATACAGGGATATGGGACACTGACACAAGTACACCTACTAGAGGTCGACCGATATGGGTTTTTCTCTGGCCGATGCCGATATTTAGAAATCGCGATGGCCGATATGTTAGGCCGATTTTTTTTTATTCTCCCCCCCCCCCCCCCCTTCATCTCATAAAATCAAAGTTGGACACCTTTCACACTGGGCATTTTTCAGGCGATTTTGGGCTTAAAATAGCGCCTGTAAATTGCCTTCAAAACGGCTCCCCTGCAGTCTGTGTGAAAGCCTGAGTGCTTTCACAATGAGGAGATGCGCTGCAGCATCTTTGGAGCGGTGTAAACCGCTCCTCCACTACTCCTGCCCATTGAAATGAATGGTCACCACTGCTGAAGTGCATGCAATGCGATTTTGCAGCAGTGCTTCACTTCCCCGCTAGCAGCCGAATAGCGGGGCTAAAATGACGGTAAATCGTTGCTAAAACTTGCAGCGTTTTACGTCAACGCCTGCCCGATCCAGTGTGAAAGCAGCCTTAATAAGTGATGCAGAAAATGTCTTACACATTTATTAAACAAAACAAACCTCCAATCAGTTCACTTGTATGTATAATTTAGATAAAAAAAAAAAAAATAACTATTTATTAAATGCACAAAAACAGGTACTCAAAACTTTTGGACGAAAAAAAAAAAGGGCTAACTTGCGTTTGAAAGACCTCTGCGCAAATACCGCGTCACATAAAATATTGCAACAACCGCTATTTTATTCCCTAGGGTCTCTGCTAAAAAATATATGTATAATTTTTGGGGCTTCTGAATGATTTTCTAGCGGAAAATACAGGATTTTTTCTTGTAAGTGTCAGAAAAGATTTAGTCTTTAAATGGTTAAACTGAGAGCTTCTACACAGGGAGTTCAGCCCATTGAAGAAGAAACATTGTATCACTTTGATCTTTTCTTGGCAGCCTGCCCAGAGAGGAGGAAAGTCCTTCACTGATGTCCTCAGGCAACTTACATTGACTTCTATTACAGAAGTCTTTTGCAAGTCGCGCTGAACATGTAATTGGCTTTTTTATCAGCACAATCAGCCGATGCCGATTAATTAAAAAATGCCAAATATCGGCCGATATATCGGTCGACCTCTAACACCTACACAGGTTGAACTGGATGGACTATTGTCTTTTTTCAACCTTACCTACTATGTAACTAAATTACCATTATGCATTTCTCTAAAATGGTTTAAAACATTAGATGTTTTTGACATTTAAGTTGTTTGTATCATTAAAGTGTTCAGAAAATCTAACTCTGAGGGGGTGTATGGTGCATCCAACATATTAAACTTTATAGGCACCACACTCTCACATAAACAGACTTAGTCCTGCAATTAAGCATACATATTTGCCAGCACACCACGGATCGACAAGGAAAAGTGCACCGTTTCGGAACCGCGCAAGGGGTCCTGCGCAGCTCCGAAACATTGCACTTTTCCTTTGTGATGTGATTCTCTGCATTAAACCTTTTGGATGATAATTTGTCAATCCGTGGTGTGCTAGCGAATATGTATGCTTGTTTGATGCTTCCCCGTTGGTGAATTATACGTTGGTGCTTTCCTTATGTTCCCTGCAATACATGCAGGTGTTATGGCCACAGCCATAAGACCTTTTTGCAGATAGCCATTTATTAGATATAAAAACACCCTCTGAGCAGTACAAAGGGATAACATGCTGCCTACAAAAAACACACTACCAAAGAGGTTGGAGAGTGCTGCTCACCCCTAGAACAAACAAAAAAAAGGAACAAATTCCCCTGCAGTGGGGTTTTTTGGCAGCCAAAAATAAATATAAATGTATTATGTAAAAAGATTTCAATGTTTATTAATGCATAAAAACATATGGCACACTGGTTAAAACATGAGCTCCACTGGACAAATGATAAAAAATAATAATAAAGAACAATAATAATGAGGAGGAGATGTACATATACAGACAAAAATTTCATACAAGCACTGTACAAGATTGCAGACAGTGGAAATATGACTTTCGCGCGATTCAACCCGCTATAGGGGTCTTTTTCAGAGGGATGGTCTGCTATGGAGAAAAAATATCGTAAGTGTACAGTAAGTGCTGCCGATATTGTGTTTCCCAGCGACAGGCTTCTCTAACCAGTGTGAGCCCGTCGCGCTGGTTATCGCGCTGGCAGCAATAGGAAAATGTATAAAGGGAAAACTAGTGCGCTCCACCTAATATGTCATAGGAAGACTAAATACAAAAAATGATGTACATAGGAAGCAGCCAGCATCAAAACAGTGATCTCAGCACCAAAAATGAGTATATAAATTAATAAAAATGCGGCGCTACCTAAAAGTGCTATCCCAAAATAAATGTAAATCAGATAATATCCACTAAATGCAACATAAATAATATAGGAAATAAATCAATATAAATAATCCAAATAAAAATGAACGTGTAACCAATATGTGTACAAAAATGATGAATAAAAATCAGTGAAAAAATCAATCTAATGGTTAAATAGAAATAATCTGCATTAATAATCCAAATATAAACAGACGTATAAAAAATATATAATATATATATAAAAATATGAGGTGAAAGTTCGTGAAAAAAGGCAAATAAAGTGATTATTTAAATAATCAATATAAACACGTGATTGTCCATTAAATAACGTGCACTGACGACTGGTAAACTTGCAAAAATAAAGTTCATGCAGAAAAGTGTGAAAATCAATTCCCAAAAGTGGCAATCCACTGCAAACTTCAGTGCTTAATGGGTGCACCACCTATTTCCCCCAGCCTCTCACCTCCAATAACTGGTAAATAGGCACTGTGTATAAAGATAGCTGCTGGCTTCTTATTCATTCAGTCACACTGCTCCACCGCTGTTAGTGTTTCACTGTATGGCTATGTATTACATGCCCTCCCAATAGCTCCAGGATGTCCAAGCAGTATAGAATAGAAGAACACAGAGGGCTTTCATGTGTAGTATTTCGCTATTTTATTGTAATAAAAGATAAAATCCACACTTACATCAACATATACAGCAGAGTGTGCAGCAGACGCGGACTTCCGGTTTCGGCCGTAACCGGAAGTGATAGGTCCGACACCAAATTCCTTCTCTGACGCGTTGCGTTACAGCACGTAACTTTTTCAAAAATTATTTCTATTTAACCATTAGATTGATTTTTTCACGGATTTTTATTCATCATTTTTGTACACATATTGGTTACACGTTCATTTTTATTTGGATTATTTATATTGATTTATTTCCTATATTATTTATGTTGCATTTAGTGGATATTATCTGATTTACATTTATTTTGGGATAGCACTTTTAGGTAGCGCCGCATTTTTATTAATTTAAATAGGAAAATGTAATTTTCCTATAGTAGCGAGCAGCGATAATGTCGCCTCACTAATGAAGCCTGCATGCCTGGGGGGGCATACCAGGCCCTTAGGTCCGGAAGGGATTTTAAGGGGAATTCCCTCTTCGGTTCTTGCCGGGCCTCCGCTTTCTTCCTTTAGCTCTTTTACTAGCGGAGGCCCGGTCTTCCTTCGCCGCCGCCCCTTCTTCCGACTTTGGGAGTCTTGTCCCCCTCTTCGGTTCTTCTTGCCAGGCCACCGCTTCTTCTTCTAGCTCTTTTACTAGTGATGATCCGGTCTTCTGCTGCCGCCTTGCGTTGTTCTTCTGCTCCTTCCTTCTTGAGATGTTGACTCAATGCTCTCTCCGGCCGCAATGCCAGGGACGCGGTGTGCGGCGACTTGTATAGGGACAAGGGGCGGGGTCACCGGTTGATGTCACATGGTGACCCCGCCCCCTTATGTCATCGCAGTCCCAGCATCCTCCAGGTATGCAGGCTTCATTAGCGAGGCGAGGCGACATTATCGCCGCTTGCTCGCTACTATGACATGAAATTACATTTTCCTATATTTGAGGACAAGGTGCTTTGGGGTGGGGGGCCATGCGGCCCCCCCTTCCCCAAAGCACCCCCCATGTTGAGGGCACACGGCCTGGTACGGCTCAGGAGGGGGGGTGCTCGCTCGTCCCCACCCCCTTTCCTGACCGGCCGGGCTGCGTGCTCAGATAGGGGTCTGGTATGGATTTTGGGGGGGACCCCACGCTGTTTTTTTTTCGGCGTAGGGGATTCCCCTTAAAATCTCTACCGGACCTAAGGGCCTGGTATGCCTCCAGAGGGGGAACCCATGCCGGGTTTTTTTTTTTTTTAATTTGCGTTGAGTTCTCCCTTAGGATTCATACCAAATACAGTGCCTGGTATTGGCGGGAATCCAATTCGGATCCCCGCACCAGTGTGAACCCGGCCAGCGATGCTTGTCGCTTATCGGGAAAGGAAAATAAACCTTTTTCCTTTCCAGATGCCAGCCGGCTCGGCACTGGCTCCCACGATGGGGCTCGCAGGGTGTCAATCTCGCCAATAAAAGCGGCGAGATTGACACAATATCACGGTCCCCTACTGTATATATTAAAAATTACTTCAATACAATGTAGGTACCTAATACCATAGTTTAGTTACCCGGTATTGTACACCCAAAAAGATGGAGAAAACATTCACAGTGGAAATCCTTCTCAGGGATAGACCGCTTGTTTCTCCCCCCACAGGGTGCCCCGAAGCTCCCAAATGCCACCGCACACCAGGAAAAGAAGCACAGTCGGAGTCTAATGATGTGGCTTACGAGAGGTCACACTTTTCATATTTTCATATTTTATAAAAATACTTATTCATATATGTATAAACATGCCTATAAGTATTCAGCATGAAGGGAGGTATCAAGTGGTCCCAAATGCCCAAGGGAGGTATTACTTGCCCATGAAGCCTATGTGTAGAACTAAGAAGAGAAAAAAAAAGGGGGGGGGGGGGCAGAAACCAATGTGAAAAAAGCAACCATTAAATAACCAACCGATAAATAAAAAATAAAAAAAAAACAAGGTGACAAGGCGGATGGTAAACAACAAAAAAAAGGCCATGCATCAGGTGTTAAGGATGAAGTGGATTACCAGTGAAGACAGCATTGGTGAGACAGATTGGTGTGTGCTCCAGTGTATGTAGCAATTTAGCATCAGGAGTATAAAAAGTGTGTGGTAAGTGTGAGTGAAACATGTAAGACAAAAAAGTGAAAATTAGTGAATGTGACAAAGGGGTGCACTAGAGAAACAACAGAGTGGCTAATCACGTGCACATATATTGCAAAACAAACAAAAGTTATTACGTAAATTATTACCTGAATTGATTATATAAGTAAAGGACCCCGGAGGGAGGGGACTGTAAGAGAAGACCCAGCCCGGGATGGGTCATAAACACAATCACCCTCTAATATTCAGAGTCCAAAAGGGCAAATCACCCAATCTATGAATAAATCAAATCAACAGCATGCGTATACATACTTAGGTGTACTCGTATTGTAAAAAAAATATATATATATTTATTATCCAATGGGTACCATGTCACCAAGATCCATCATACTACGTCAAGATCTTCAAGATACAATAATATATATATATATATATATAAAATCTATACCTAGATATAGATGTCTGCTGGAAAAATTACAGCCATCTTTAAGGATGGTGTAGAGATCTTTGCCTGCATAAAGGATAGGAAGATGTTTGATTGTAACTATATGGTGTTATTCTGCAAAAAAAAAAAAGTCAGCACAAAGTTGACTTTATTACTATACTGTGATTAATATCTAGATTTAGGACCACTATGTCTACTAATCAAATCTGACCTATCTATCTGAAGCTAATTTTCTACTCCGCTCTCTATAACCATGTTCCTTAACCACTTGGGTACCGCGCTATTGCCGAATGACGGCATTAGCGCGGACCTAGATTTCCAGGACTACGTCTATTGACGTCGTCCTGGTTACGAGCGGCCTGCGCGCCCCCTGAGGGGCGCGCGCGGCGCGCTCTGTGATCGGCGAGTCCGTGAGACTCGCCTGATCACCGATCCGTGTAAGGGGTCGATCCCGACCCCTTATCACGTGATCAGCTGTCAGCCAATGACAGCTGATCATGTGATAGAACGGAGCCGGTAATCGGCTATTATTCCTCCTCGCGCTGACAGCGCGAGGAGAAAAAAAAAAAGCCGATCACCGGCGGCCGTGATCGGGACATCAGTCCCGATCACGGCCAGCAATGAAAGGCACCACATGCCACCTGCCAGTGCCCACCTGCCTCCCGCAGTGCCATCCTGAAAAATAACAAAGTAAAAGTAAGTGCCCCCCGTCTGTGCCCATAATGCCCACAGTGCCACCCACAGTGCCACCCCACAGTGCCACCCCACAGTGCCACCCACAGTGCCACCCAATCTGCCTCAAAGGTGCTGCACCCCAGTGCCGCCCATCAGTGCCCAGCAGTGCCGCCCAGCAGTGCCGCCCATCAGTGCCCAGCAGTGCCACCTATCAGAGCCACCTATCAGTGCCACCTATCAGTGCCCATCAGTCCCATCTATCTGTGGTACCTATCAGTGCCCATCCGTGCCACCCATCCGTGCCACTTATCCGTGCCACCCATCCGTGCCATCTTATCTGTGCCCATCTTTGCCCATCAGTGCCGCCTTATCTGTGCCCATCGGTGCCGCCTTATCTGTGCCTATTAGTGCCGCCTTAACTATGCCTATCAGTGCCCACAAGTGCAGCCTATCAGTGCCCACCAATGCAGCCTATCAGTGCCCACCAATGCAGCCCATCAGTGCCCACCAATGCAGCCTATCAGTGCCGCCTTATCAGCGCACTTCAATGAAGGAGAAAAATGACCCGTTTGCAAAATTTTATAACAAACTATTAAAACATGATTTTTTTTTTTTTTGCATCTTTTTTTGTTTGTTTAGCAAAAAATAAAACTCCGAGCTGTAACTAAATACCACCAAAAGAAAGCTCTATTTGTGGGAAAAAAATGATAGAAATTTCATTTGGGTACAGTGTTGTATGCCCGCGCAATTGTCATTCAAAGTGCATCAGCGCTGAAAGCTGAAAATTGGTCTGGGACTGAGGGGGGTTTAAGTGCCCAGTAAGCAAGTGGTTAAAGTGTTACTAAACCCAGGACCCTGCATTCACTATATCGGTTCTCCCATAGTACACAAAACATGGAAATGCAATAATGTTAGTAAAAATAAACTCAGTGCATGGTTAAAGTTCGTAGGAGATGTTTTTTTACAACAGCTGTCCTATCAGGATTCAGGATTCCTGATCCTCTGTTTGGACAGTGCTGTTTGGCCTTGTGCTGATCACATGCACTCTCCCAAGGAGAAAAAAAACACTCTAGCGCTAAACACCAAACTGAGAATGTGCAGCCTGACTCCAGTAACTGTCTTATGGGAACAATGCAAGACGAGGATGATCTGTATATACAGGCGTGTGCTTTTCCAAATCATGTCCAATCAGCTGACTTTACCACAGGTGGACTCCAAGTTGTAGAAACGTCTCAAGGATGATCAGGGGAAACAGGATGCACCTGAACTCAATTTTAAGTGTGATGGCAAAGGCTGTGAATACGTGTGTGTGTGTGTGTGTGTGTGTGTGTTTTTGTTTTTTCCTTTCTTTTTAATAAATTTGCAAAGATTTCAAACAAACTTCTTTCACATTGTCATTATGGGGTATTGTTTGTAGAATTTTGAGAAAAATAATGAATTTAATCCATTTTGGAATAAGACTGTAACATAACAAACTGTGGAAAAAGTGAAGTGCTGTGACTACTTTCCAGATGCGCCACACACAAACAATAGTAAACTGAAAGGTTAAACTTTTAATAGCTCCTTTCAATTAATGGCACCGGTCTAATTGAGGAATATAAATCTTGAATAGGTATTAACCGTAGGTACCAATGACAGAGTATGCCACATGGAAGACTGTTGAGCGGGTACATCAGTGGGAAGTGATGATGTCATAGAGCTGATGCCAAATGGCATTTTAGTTTAAAATGGGGAATTCAAGTGGTGGCTTCTATTTTAAATCCACAATGTCAGCCCAGCACTACCACCTGATGAAGCCTTTTTTAGACTAAACATGTTGTATCACTTTATTAGCACAAGGCACTTTCTACTTTCTGTCAAAGTACAGGTTACGTGTATTCTTTACAGAGAATTTGTGAAAGTTACGTTAGAGGGATCGCAGTAGAAGTGATGGGGGTTTCATAGGAGATTGACATATGTAGAAGAAAATTAATATGAAGATAAGCATGTATATGTAGTAAGTAGAATGGGAGCGGTTCAGTTATAAATCTTTTCGGATGGATTTTTATCCTATTCTTAACTCAGATTGATCCTCTTGGAGCTCTATTTCTTGTGCTGTCTACTCTGTACCTTTACCCCCCCCCCCCCCCCTCCTTTTTTTTTTTTTTTTTTTTTCTTCTTTCCTCCTCCTTCCCTCTTTAGACACACTAGATGTCCTATTTTTCTACTCTATCCTAGGCTATCCCTTACTATAAGGAGGTCTTTGTAACACCCCTGCCTCCTAGCAGTGATGTGTTTTGGTTGTACCACCTCCATGAAGTGTGTGTGTCGGCCCTTGAACTTTAGTTCTATCATATCAATGTGGTTGCATCTCTTTGCACTTTTGTCTTTATGCATTTTGAATGTTTCTACCAGTGGATGTTTCATAACTTGTTGACATGTCATTCTGTTATGTTTTCTTGCATACCTCCAAATTAAAAATGTAAAGGGGCATCACATAACTTTTTTTATTTTTAGCTATATTCATATAGTTATTTGGCAGACATGAGTGTATTTTTCTGACATTGATGGGCCAAAAGAAATGTAAAATTATATTTTCAGTCCTTTAATCAATTTGAAAAGAAAGGTGCAAAACCTCATTCCTATAAAAAGTACAAAACCACTACATGTATCCTATAGCATAAGAAAGTGGCTACTGATTGTAATGGTCTAGAGCTTCTGCAATATTTTTCACCTTGAGAAACTTGTATGACACTCCTTACATTGAATTACAGCTTGTCGTAGTACCCAATCAGAAAATAACAGCTGTAGTGTATCCAATGAATTTTCATTTTAGGGCTGGATCACACCAGAACGCGATATGGGAAAAGTGGGTTCCATGTGTATATCCCGCACCATGTTCGAAACGCACTGCCTTTGCAATCCGCAATGGATGTCAGTACATTTGCTGTGTTTTTGCCTGGTGCGTTTTTAAAAAGAAATGCATGCATTACTTTTTGTACATTCTTGTGCAATTTGTAGCCAATTCAAATTTGTAGGCTACAACGTTGCATTGCAGGGAACTGCACAGGAACACAGACCCACGTTTCTGTGCAATTCTTGTGTGAACCATCCCCTAAGGTAGAATCCAGTAGTAATGGCAGTGTAACAGTCCCACCAGCAGAGGAAGCTAACGCAATTTCTCAATGCTCCACTGTTAGCGGTCTTTCATTGGATTGAAAAATTAAGATTATATTGTTTCTTAGTTCAGACATTTTGATAAATTATGTCTACTTTCCATAGTTTCTTAATTCTTCAAGTTCAAGTTTTATCTTGTTTAGTTTGGAAACTTTGATAATTTTCTATTTACTAATTTTCAAATACTTTGTATTATGAATTTGATTTTTTTTGTTTTCTTTTCTAGGAATTAATTAAACAGCTTAACAACATACAGGTAAGAGGCATGCTACATACATAGATACAATTAATGAAAAGTATTTCAACTTGCTTTCCTATACAAGTTCAAATATTAAACAGGACTTGTCACATCAATGGAATTGTTTTTATGGGCAGGACTATGAAAATGTGTGTTTTTTACTTTTGTGTTGACCTTGCCATAATGAGCTTTTGTTTATCCCTGTATGAAAATTCCATGGCTTCTCAGTGAATGTTGGTTTTGCATTGCACTTCTCTTTCGTTTTAGTGATTTATAATTGTTTAAGCTTTTTCTTTTATTCTTAAATCTCAGAATGCAGATGCTGTGAATTTTTTCTGCAATTATGAAGAGAGCCGTGGAAATTACCTTGTTGATGCTGATGGCAATCGAATGCTGGATTTGTATTCCCAAATATCATCCATTCCCATAGGTATATCATTTTATGTGTATATTTTACATATGTATATTAGTAGTTCTGTATTTCAATTAGAGGTCGACCAATATGGGTTTTTCTCTGGCCGATGCCGATATTTAGAAATCATGGCGGCCGATAGCCGATATATGATGCCGATTTTTATTTATTTATTTATTTATTTTTATTTTATTTTTTTGGGCTGATATGTTAGGCCGATTTTATTTTATTTATTTTTAATTTTTTTCCTTTTTTTTAATCCCCCTTGATCTCATAAAATCTAACACACCTTTCCCACTGGGGCGTTTTTCAGGCGCTTTTGAGCTAAAAATAGCGCATGTAAAGTGCCTGCAAAATGGCTCCCCTGCAGTCTGTGTGAAAGAGTGCTTTCAGGCGATGCGCTGGCAAAAAAGTCCTGCAAGCAGCATGTTTGGAGTGGTGTATACCGCTCCTCCACCACTCCTGCCCATTGATATGAATGGGCACCACTGCCGAAGCGCATGCAATGCGAATTGGCAGCGGTGCTTCACGGGCACATTTAACCTCTTCCTTGGCCGCTAGCTGGGTTTTATGTGCCCCACTAGCAGCCAAATAGCACCACTAAAATGATGGTAAAGAGCCGCTAAAACTTGCAGCGTTTTACCATCAACACCTGCCCGCTCCAGTGTGAAAGCAGCCTTCATAAGTGATACAGAAAATTTCTTACATTTAAACATTTATTAAACAAAACAAACCTCCAATCAGTTTACTTGTATGTATGATTTAGATTTAGATAAAAAAAAAAAAAAACTATATATTAAATAAAAACAGGTAGTCAAAACTTTTGGACGAAAAAAAAAATGGGCTAACTTTACTGTTTTAAATTTTTTTTTTAAATAGTGTATTTTTTTCCCCAAAAAAATGCATTTGAAAGACCTGTGCAAATGCCGTGTGACATGAAATATTGCAACAACCGCTATTTTATTCCCTAGGGTCTCTGCTAAAAAAAATATATATCATTTTTTGGGGGTCTAAGTGATTTTCTGGCAGAAAATACAGGATTTTTACTTGTAAGCAACAAGTGTCAGAAAAGATTTAGTCTTTAAATGGTTAAACTGAGAACTCTACACACTGAGATGAGTTCATTCATTGAAGTGTAAACATTGTATCTTTTTGCTCTTTTCTTGGCAGACTGCCCAGAGAGGAGGAAAGTTGTTTCTATGACGACTCAGGCAGGGGCGGACTGACCATTGGGCAACTCGGGCACTGCCCGAGGGCCCCATGCCACTAGGGGGCCCCATCAGGGTTGCCAGTCTCGGTAAAACCGGGGACAGTATGTAAAAAATGTGTGTTTTATTTAAATCTGTCTCTGAAATGTCCCTTACTGACATCCTTTTGGTCTAAAAATCCTGAGATTATAGCTGCCCCACCTCTCCAGTACCTTCTCAGCCAATAGAAACATGTCTGTGTATACTGTGTGATTGTATACTGTGTGTGTGTGTTTGTGTCTACTGTGTGGCCCCATAATCTCTGATTGCCTGGGGGCCCCATAATCTCCTATTGCCCGGGGGCCCCATGAGTTGTCAGTCCACCCCTGGACTCAGGCAACTTACACTGACTTCTATTACAGAAGTCATTTCCAAGTCGGGCTGTTCTAAATCTGCCTTTTTATCAGCACAATCGGCCGATGCCGATTAATTAAAAAACGGCAAATATCGGCCGATATATCGGTCGACCTCTAATTTCAATATATGCTTACACGCAAGCTAGCACATTTCTGAACCTTCATTTTCATTGCTCTTGGCAAACTGCATGATCAATAGAACTACACGTAAATGAACAAAGGTATTCTAAACCCAGAGGGTTCTGGTCATCTCCGCCACTTACCAGAGCCGACTGTGGCAGCGGAGATGATGCAATGCTTTCCCCTCTGAGGCTGGAAGTCGAGTGAGGGAATCATGGCCCCCACTCGACTCCATACCATAGGATGATGGCAGCGACATCAATCGTCACTTCCGCCCAATTGTCTTAAAGGGGAAATTTTTTGTGTCAAAAAGTAATAAAACTGACCGTTTTTGATGAATCCTTTAATAAAAAATAAGTGTCCCCTGATGTAGTTCCATCATCAGTCACAACACCACCAGACCAGAAAAGAAAAACACTCCACCGCCCTTTTTTTTCGGGCCCGGCGGTAGGGTGATTGATGATAGAACATCGAGGGACACTTCTTTGGTGAATGGGTAAGTGTAATATGTTCCTCACACTCATTCACGTAGGGGGTGGGAGCGGGATCTGGGGACCTCCGTGTTAAAAGGAGCTCCCACCCTCGCATCTTCACCCAACTTGGCAAATTTGTTCGGGTGAAACCAAGGACTGGCCTTTCTTTTTCTGTGAGCCCCTAGCGCTCTCTCAAACTGCAGTAATCCATCCTCCTACTTGATTATGCTGATTTACCCCTTCGCCCTCCACATCAACACTATTAAAGTGGAGTTCCACCCTTTCTTACACCTACGGCCCCACTGGTAGCCGATACCCATGCCTGTAATCTTTGGCTATTTTTTTAATACATTTTTTTCGTTTTGTTTAGTTACCTTGCTTTTGTTTAAAATTCCCTCCGCTTCTGGCCCTAGTCGCCGTGGTGATGTATGTCATATCTTGACTCCCATTGACTCTTGGGATTGATGATACTGATATCCCAGGATTCAATGGGAGTCTAAATATTGTAATATTGGGGGTTGTGTAACTCAAGTGTAGCACTCACTAGCGAGACCAATCCACACCAGAAACTCAATTTCAGGGCTTTTTGACCCACTTTTATTAAAAAAGAAAAGAAAATGTCCATCAGTAGCTCCCACGCAGGGGTTTCAATTTCACAGCAGTCATAAACGAAAAATACCAAGCCACCTGGCTTTATGGTCAGCAGTACTGCCGTTTTGGGCTTTACCCTTCAGCCTTCTTGGCCATATAACAGAGATCACGGACTGTACCTCTTTTACTCTTCCTCACTGCTCATCCCACAGCTTTGGGCCTTCTGACTACACCATGCATGCAGACATGCATGCTTCTCCCTTGCTTGCCTGGACTCCTCGGGAGGGTGGAGCCCAGAACCATGGTCAGGTGTCTAGAAATAGACCAACACACACCTGGCCAGTCAGTATGCTGGTGAATCCCAAAATCTGGACCCAGGACTGTGGATTTCATCCCACCCAGATCACTACGAAATCCCCGGGCTCCAGATCCCAAAACAGATTTTAGTAAATAATGAGGAAACTGAAAAGTCAGTTTCCTCCTAACGTTGCAAGCTCCCTGGAGCCCCTCAACCCGCCTGGTTGAAAATGCTGGGTCCATACACTGGTGGGGTACCACACTACCATAATATGTTGAGCATCCTCCGCTGCCACCGCATTATTTATGCAATACACAGTACGTCGAGCTGCATCCTGACTGTGCAGACATGAAATCTGGAAATTCCAAAAACCTGTACCAGCTGGCTTCAGACGCCCACAGTAGCAATGGGCGCTGTCTGCATGCCAGGGACACACATAAGTGAACTAAGATTGTTAAGCCACATCAGTGATCACACAGATAAATTTACACTTTTGATTGCACTAGCAAAGAAGATCATGGGGGTGTTTTTTTTTTTTTTTAATTGACAAGGAGACTGGAACTTCATTTTAACCACTTTGTAGAAGTCTTTCAAGTTTCTGTTCTGCACAGTGTTCCACTTTCCTCCCCCAGCATTGAAAACCTAGTATTTTACAGTAGTGCTCCTGTGCTGCCCTCAACCAAGTACAGATAGCGAACACAGAAAATTATATGGTTTGGGAGGGGGGGGGGGTCTTTCACAAATTGTGAAAGCTATAAGTGGAAAAAAAAGCAAAGCAAAAATTGCAAAAATGGTCTGGCCACCAGACCATTAAAAATTGGGCACATGGCTTGGCAACAAAAGGGTTAAAGCAGTAGTAAATTCTTAAAGAAAAGTTTCTCCCTGCAAGGCAAAGGCATAATGTTCTAGTAGACTTACCTTACAACAGAGCCCCCCAGCTGCACACTGTCACCACTGCAGAGGCTTACATCTTAACCCACTCTTCTTTCCTGGTTCGTGGGCTGTGGCCATTTGATCGGCGCAGACGGGATGATGTCACTCCCATGCATGCGTGCAGGAGTCTCAGCTGTGGCACACAGCTCTGAAGGGATGGCACAGGTATGCTGTTCGTTCAGAGTGCCTGCACCGATGATGTCACCAGCTGCTGTTCGCAAGAATATCTTGTAAATGATGCATGTTAGGAGATATTCATTTTACCTAAAGGTAAGCTTTATTATAAATTACCTGTAGGTAAAAAAGAAAAAAAAATAGTTTACTACTACTAATTTAAAGCCTAGTTGCAGTGCAAGTGAGGCTGTATACATATATTCACTATAGTTTTTATTTTATTTTTTTTATTACCCACTTTCCATAGTGCATCTAGCATAGGGTGTTTTACCTTTGCTTCAGCACTTCACTATAAAAATACAAAAAAAAAGAGCATATTTATTACTGTATTGTATATGTTGCTGGGCTGCATTTCATTTATTAATATCAAACCTTCATCTGGGTTTTAAAATATCAAAATAACAGAACAACCTTTTCTTTTACGTGGATGGTCACCAGAAATAGCTGGATTTCATGTTAGGTGAGAGTTAAACAGAGGAAGTAAAAATCAAATTAGTTTATTTCTGTATACTATAATTTTTGTTATAACAGTTCTTTTGTGACTGATTCACTTTAGTTATAATGCTTACGTTATCCTTTCTTTGTAATAAAAATATCATTTGATCCAGAATGATGCAGTCGGCTAGGTTTCAGTTCTATTTCTACAGGCCTGCCCTTATCAGCATCTCGCTACAGTGATTTATGAGCCATATTACTTACAGGGAATTTGTGTCATCTCCAATTTCCTGGCATCACTCTTATTTCCTCTGGACTGTATATCTGGACTGCTTATGGCTTGTATTTCATACATTTACTTGTATATTCTATGTTCCAGGTTATAATCACCCAGCCTTAATAAAAATTCTACAACAGCCACAGAATTTGGTAAGTTGAAGTAAATGTCATCTGTGCCATACTTGTGTTTAAAAAAATAAATAAAATAAAGGACTTTAAAACAAAGCACATAAATAATGTTTGTACAAAATATATAATTATATATAGGATGTCATTCTTTACGTTAACATTGTGCTTGTTTTTGAGTGTTTACCTTTGTGAACTAATTGCTCAAAAATGTTGGCCAGGACTAAACAATGCAGAAAGTGGGGGGAATTAAAATTGCTTACCCTGTTAAAACACAATGACATGTACCGCGCTCTTTTAACCCACCTAACTTTCTTCGGTGTGGGTAGCCTAGGTAAATGTACAGATGCTGGTAACTGGGGAGGCTGGCACCCACTTTGGCTGCTCACATAGGACAAGTTATAAGATTGTGCAGATCCTCATTAATGGACCTCAGCGGTACTCCTCATGAAACCCTTGCATGTAAGCCTGGGTTCACACTTGTGTCGTGCCAGCATTCCTATTCAAATCACATGCGATTCTATGCAATTTGGGCACATTCATTTTGTATGAGCTCAATGCGTTTTGTGACCTGTTTTGGGTTGTCGTTAATTTAAAATTGACACCATAATCAATGATCGCATAAACTGAGTGCAATTTCAGTGTGGTGCGGGAAACGCCCAGGATTTGCTGTGTTTTTGGCACCGCATATATGTGAACTGGGGCTTAACCACTTGCCACCCACCCACTGTCAAATGACGGAGGAACGGTGTGACTCTTGTTCTGGGTGGACGTTGCATCAGTACCACCAGTGCCCATTAGTGATGCCAGTCAGTGCCTGCTTATCAGTGCCGCCCATCAGTGTTCAACAGTCTGGCATATTAGTGCCTGTCAGTGCGACATATTAGTGCTGCCTCATTAGTGATGGAAGAAAAACTATTTACAAAATTTACTGACGGAAACTTTTTTTTTTTTCTGTCTTATTTTTTTTAGTAATAAATAAAAAACACAGCAGTGATTAACCACTTGCCTACCGGGGCACTTGCACCCCCTTCCTGTCCAAGCCATTTTTCGGCTTTCAGCACTGTCGCATTTTGAATGACAATTGCGTGGTTGTGCAGCACTGTACCCAAACAAATTTTTTATCATTTGCTTCACACAAATAGAGCTTTATTTTGGTGGTATTTCATCACAGCTGGGTTTTTTTATTTTTTACAAGAAAAAGACTAAAAATTTAGAATTTTTTTTTACTTTTTTCTGTCAGTAAATTTTGTAGCTAAGTCATTTTTTGCCTTCCCTGATGTGCGCTGATGAGGCGGAACTGATGGACACTGATAGGCTATACTGGTGGGCATTGATGAGGTGGCACTTGTGGACACTGATAGGCGGTACTGATGGGCATTGATGGGCGACACTAGCCATTACTGATGGGCATTGATGGTAGTGATGGGCATTGATGGGTAGCACTGATAGGGGCACTGATTGCCAGCACTGACTGGCATCACTAATGGACACTGGTGACACTTGTGGGCACTGCTGCCATTAGTGGGCACTGATAGCTGGCATTGGTGGGCACTAATTTGTGACACTATTTTGCAATATTGTGATCAAGGCACTGATGATCAGTGCCCTGATTACATACCTAGATGTTCCCCTGCGTGGAGATGCCGCTGATCAGCTCTCCTCCTCACGCACTCTGTCGGTGTGAGGCGAGGAGTGCCAATTACCAGCACTTCCTTGTTTACATGTGACTGGCCGTGGACACATGGTTAAAGAGCCATGGACACTGCTCTTTCCAGAGATCGGGTTTGCGCCGTCTCCTAGCAACACGGCGCGGGCGTGTGAGAGCGGCCGTTCTGGGACACCATCATATGACGGCATCCCAGAATGAGAACCGCACCTCCCTGCCGTCATTTCACGGTGGGTGTGCGTCAAGCTGTTAAATGCCACCTAAAGAAAGCTCTATTTGTGTGAAGAAAATAATAAAAAAATTAATTTGGGTACAGTGTTGCATGACCGTGTAATTGTCATTCAAAATGTGACAGCTCTGAAATTTGTATCTGTATTTGAGGTGGTTAAGCAACCCTTTGCCTCCCACATGTCTGCAAAGTTTATTCTTTTAGGCTGTACGATTGTTTGTTTGTTTTTTTGTTTTTTGTTTCTTTTTTGAAGTTAATGTAGGTAAAGTGTATGTAAACTGTTTATGTAAATTATCTTCTCATTTCCTATCTTTCTGGTCTGTTAAATATACCATTAAAGATATTTGTTATCTGTTCGAAAAAAAAGTGCAAAAATGTAATTTTGCCAGAAATCTTGTCAACTGATAACTCAATTTCTTCCTGCCAGTGCACAAGAAGATATTATGGAGATACGGAGAGGTCTGTGGCTGAAATGACTGTGTTGTCATATCAGTTACATAGGTTAAAAAGATACAAGTCCAGCTAATTAAACCAAAGGGAAGAAAAAACAAATACAATACCTCCACAGTTGATCCAGAGGAAGGCAAAACAAACACTAAAACATGATCCGATATCCTCCAGTAGGGGGAAAAAAATTCTTCCTGATCACCCAGCAGGCAATTGGATATTGCCTGCATCAACTACTTCTGGTGTATTACCTATGCATGTTAGCAATTAGTTATTTGTGGATGCATCCAGCTTTTTTTTTTTTTTTTTTTTTTTTTTTTTTTTTTTAAACCTACTGAGCTGTCAAGAACCTGTTTTTGAGGGAGTCTATTTCATGTTTTTACAGCTCTAATGCCGCATACACACGATCGGAATTCTCGTTGGAAAAAGCTCTGATGGTTTTCCCGACGGAATTCCGATGGAATTCAGCTCAAGCTGTCTTGCCTACACACGGTCACACCAAATTCCGATCATTTATAACGCAGTGATGTACAACGGGACTAGCAAAAGGAAGTTCAATAGCTTCTGTCTCGTAGTTTAATCTGAGCATGCGTGATTTTTGGCGTGTCCGAATTGCATACACGCGATCGGAATTTCCGATAGTTTGTCCGTCTGGAAAATTGAGAGCATGCTATCAATTTTTGGCTGGTGGAAATTCGGACAGCTAAATTCCGATGGAGCATACACACAGTCGCATTTTCCGATGAAAAGCTCTCATCTGTCTTTTTCTGGCCGGAATTCCGATCGTGTGTATGCGGCATTACTGTGGAGAAGCCTTTCTGTATGTGCAGCTTTAATCTCTTCCTCCAGATGCCTCTTGGCCTTTATAACGACCTGAAAGTGAATAATTCAACACCAATTTCACAATATTACCACCTATGTATTGCAAAAGTATTCACCCCCCTTGGCATTTTTCATGTTTTGTTGCCTCACAACCTGGAATTAACATGGATTGTTTGAGGATTTGCATCATTTCATTTACAGACCATGCCCACAACTTTGAAGATTTTTTTTTTATTGTGCAACAAACCACAAATAGGGCAAAATAACAGAAAAAGTCAATGTGTATAACTATTCACCCCCCTAAAGTCAATACTTTGTAGAGCCACCTTTTGAGGCTATCATAGCTCGCTTTGGATAAATCTCTATGAGCTTGCCACTGGGATATTTTCCCATTCCTTCTTGCAAAACTGTGCCAGCTCCTTCAAGTTGGAAGGTTTGCGCTTTTGAACAGCAATCGTTAAGTCTGACCACAGATTTTCTATAGGATTGAGGTCTGGTCTTTGACTAGGCCATTCCAGCACATTAGCGTGTTTCCCCTTAAACCACTCAAGTGTTTAGCAGTGTGTTTGGGGTCATTGTCCTGCTGGAAGGTGAACCTCCATCCTAGCCTCAAATCACACAGAGTTGTACAGGTTTTGCTCAAAAATATACCTGTATTTAGCACCATCCATCTTTCCCTCAACTCTGACCAGTTTCCCAGTCCTGACTGCTGAAAAACATCCCCATAGCATGATGCTGCCACAACCATGTTTCACTGGGTTCGCGCCAGACATAGTGTTTTATTTGATGGCCAAAAAGTAAAATTTTAGTCTCATCAGACCAGAGCACCTTCCTCCATACGTTTTGGGAGTCTCCCACATGCCTTTTCACAAACTCAAAACGTGCCTTTTTGTTTTCTGCCGAAAGTAATGGCTTTCTTCTGGCCACTCTGCCATAAAGCCCGACTCTATGGAGCGTTAGGCTTATTGTTGTCCTATGTACAGATATCCCAGTCTCTGCTGGGGAACTCTGCAGCTCCTCCAGGGTTACCTTAGGTCTCTGTGCTGCCTCTCTGATTAATGCCCTCCTTGCCTGGTCCGTGAGTTTTGGTATGCGGCCATCTCTTGGCAGGTTTGCTGTTGTGCCATATTCTTTCCATTTGGTTATGATAGATTTGATGGCGCTCCTAGGGATCATCAAAGATTTGGATATTTTTTTAATAACCTAACCCCTGTACTTCTCAACAACATTGTCCCTTATTTGTTTGGAGAGTTCCTTGATCTTCATGGCAGTGTTTGGTTAGTGGTGCCTCTTGCTTAGGTATTGCAGCCTCTGGGCCTTTCAAAAAGGTGTGTATATGTAATTACAGATCATGTGACACTTAGTTTGCACCCAGGGGGTGAATACATACGCACATTCCAATTATCAGTTTTTATTTCTGAAACTAATTTTATGTATATATTTATTTTTCTAATTTTACTTCACCAACTTAGACTATTGTGTTCTGATCCATCACATATAATTCAGATTGAACTAAAGGCTGTAATGTAACAAAATGGGTAAGAAGCCAAGGGGGTGAATACTTTTGCAAGGCACTGTACACGGTGATCATATCCCTCCTTATTCTCCTCTTCTCAAGAGACTATACATTAATTTCAGGTAATCTTTCTTCATAGCTGAGCTCCTTTATATGCCTCCTATCAGTTTGGTTGCCTTTCCCTGACATCCTTTTTTGTGAACTGGTTCTAAAAACAACTGCATATTCCAGGTGAGGCCTTACTAATAACTTATGGTAAAATGTCACTCTCTAAATCCTATACCTCTTAATATAAGACAATATTTTGCTAGCTTTAGAAAATTTAGCTTGGCATTGCATACTGTTATTAATGCCTTTGGTCTACCAGAACACCCAGATCCTTCCCCACCATTGAGTCACCCAGCTGTTTCCCCCCTAGTATGTATAATGCATGATTGTTTTTAGCCCCCAAGTGCTAGATTTATCAACATTAAACCTCATTAGGCACATGGTTGCCCAATTAAACCATGCGTGGAGGTTGACTTGTAAGTTTGAGACATCCTGTAAGGACGTTATTCCACTACATAGCTTGGTGTCATCTGTAAACACTGAAATGGTATTTTTAATCCCAGACCAATTTTTTTTTCATATAGCTTATAAAGGGTGCCAACGCTGAATTTGGTGTACACCTCTAATGACCTTAGACCATTTGGAGTATAAATCATTAATCAATACTCTCCAAATACAGTCTTTTAGCCAGTCTCTAAACTTTTTAACTTGTACATAAGCCGTGTCTAGGGAACGGTGTCAAGCGTTTTGAAAAAATCAAGTATACTATATCCACAGCTACTTCTTTGTCTAAGTTTTTGCTGCTTCCTGTTAAAAAACAATTCCATGCTGACTATTAGAAGAGTTTTTGCTAGAAAACAATATTTTATGTTCTTTATTAAACTCTCAAGTGTAGAATTGAAACTAACTGGCCTGTAGTTCATTGGTAAATACTTTGATTCATTTTTAAATATAGGTCCCACAATGGGTGCCACAACTTTATCCAATCTAGGGGTGATATGCCAGTCATCTAAAAATTTGAAAAAGGTTTGGAAATAGAGCTCAGCTCTTTAAGAACACATGAATGTGAACCATATGGTGTAGAGGGGGTCTTTCTATTCCCTCCACTCAGATTACACTGAGCTCTCCTCTCTATGCTGTGCATCTTGTGGCATCAGATCTCTGCCTTCTGGAGCTGAGAAAAACAACTGTGTTTTAGAAAGCTATAAGACTTCTAAAGAGGGCGGCGGTTAAAGAAGTACAACTTAACCACTTGCCGACCGCCGCACGACGATGTACGTCGACAGAATGGCACGGGCAGGCATAAGGGCTTACATGTACGTCCTTGCCTGCCCGCGGGTCGGGGGCCCGATCGGGCCCCCGCCCGGTGCCTGCGGCGGTCGGTATTCGTTCGGGAGCGATCCCGGACGAGGGGACGGCCATTCATTCATGGCCACCCCCTCGCGATCGCTCCCGACGAAAGAAAATGCTCCGTGACATCACTTCCTCTCCTGTAATGTAAACACAGGAGAGGAAGTGATGTATTCTCTCCTCCGTGTCGGTATTTTTCGTTCCAACACCGAGGAGAGAGGATCGGTGAGTTGCACCAACACGACACTACACAGTAGAACATGCCAGGCACACTCACACCCCCCCGATCACCCCCCCAATTACCCCTGCCCCCCAGTCACAGTGACACCAATGTCATTTTTTTTTTTTTTTGCATTGGTGTCATTTGTGACTGTAATAACTGTTAGGGCAGTTAGGGTTAGCCCCCTTTAGTTCTAATGTACCCCCCTAACCCCCCCAATAAAGGTTTAACCCCGTGATCACCCCCCGTCGCCAGTGTCACTAAGGCTGGGTTCACATTGCAGCGGTTTATGAGAACGAATGTGATTCGCACCGCACTGCAGTGCAAATCACATCCGATCTCTGTTCGATTCGAGTTCAGCCATACAGATAGTATGGCTGAATTCGCATCGCACCCGCCGCACCCGCCGCAAATTCGCACAGGACCCTTTTTTTGGCCCGCAGCAGAATCGGATCGCATGGGTGTTCACACCATGCGATCCGAGTTTGCAGATCGCACTGCGATATGCGAACTGATCTGGGGGTGTCATTAACATTTCACTGACACTCCCAGCAGTTCGCATAGGGCAGTGTGAACTGCCGCCGGGAGGCATGCGATGCGGGATTCGTGGCATTCCCGCATCGCTCCAGTGTGAACCCAGCCTAATAAGCGATCGTTTTTCTGATCGCTGTATTAGTGTCACAGGTGACGCTAGTTAGGCAGGTAGGTATTTAGGTTCGCCGCAGCTTTTTATAGCGCCAGGGACCCCCATATACTACCGCATAAAGCCCCCTGATTGCCCCCTAGTTAACCCTTTCACCAGTGATCACCATATAACTGTTACAGGTGACGCTGGTTGGTTAGTTATTTTTTTATAGTTTCAGGGCACCCGCCATTTATTACCTAATAAAGGTTTAACCCCCTGATCACCCGGCGGGTGTCATTTGTGACTGTAATAACTGTTAGGGCAGTTAGGGTTAGCCCCCTTTAGTTCTAAGGTACCCCCCTAACCCCCCCAATAAAGGTTTAACCCCGTGATCACCCCCCGTCGCCAGTGTCACTAAGGCTGGGTTCACATTGCAGCGGTTTATGAGAACGGATGTGATTCGCACCGCACTGCAGTGCAAATCACATCCGATCTCTGTGCGATTCGAGTTCAGCCATACAGATAGTATGGCTGAATTCGTGTCGCACCCGCCGCAAACTCGCACGGGACCCTTTTTTTGGTCCGCAGCAGAATCGGATCGCATGGGTGTTCACACCATGCGATCTGAGTTTGCAGATCGCACTGCGATATGCGAACTGATCTGGGGGTGTCATTAACATTTCACTGACACTCCCAGCAGTTCGCATAGGGCAGTGTGAACTGCCGCCGGGAGGCATGTGATGCGGGAACCCGCCGCAGATTTGTGGCGTTCCCGCATCGCTCCAGTGTGAACCCAGCCTAATAAGCGATCGTTTTTCTGATCGCTGTATTAGTGTCACAGGTGACGCTAGTTAGGCAGGTAGGTATTTAGGTTCGCCGCAGCTTTTTATAGCGCCAGGGACCCCCATATACTACCGCATAAAGCCCCCTGATTGCCCCCTAGTTAACCCTTTCACCAGTGATCACCATATAACTGTTACAGGTGACGCTGGTTGGTTAGTTATTTTTTTATAGTTTCAGGGCACCCGCCATTTATTACCTAGTCTCACTAGTGTACCCCTAAATTTAGGGGTGTCTACTTTCCAAAATGGGGTCATTTGGGGGGGGTTTGTGCCATCTTGGCATTTTATGGCCTTCAAAACTGTAACGCCCTTAGAAAGCCTGAAGGCGGTGCTTGGTTTTCGGGGCCCCGTACGCGGCTAGGCTCCCAAAAAGTCCCACATATGTGGTATCCCCGTACTCAGGAGAAGCAGCAGAATTTATTTTGGGGTGTCATTTCACATATGCCCATAGCATGTGTGAGCAATATATCATTTAGTGACAACTTTGTGTAAAAAATAAAATAAAATATTCAATGGGCTCAACATGCCACTTATCAATTTCCTTAGGGTGTCTACTTTCCAAAATGGGGTCATTTGGGGGGGTTTTGTACTGCCCTGCCATTTTAGCACCTCAAGAAATGAGATAGGCAGTCGTAAACTAAAAGCTACGTAAATTCCAGAAAACGTACCTTAGTTTGTAGATGTGACAACTTTTGCACAAACCAATAAATATACAATTATTGACTTTTTTTTTACCAAAGACATGTGGCTGAATACATTTTGGCCTAAATGTATGACTAAAATTGAGTTTATTGGATTTTCCTAATAACAAAAAGTAGAAAATATCATTTTTTTTCAAAATTTTCGGTCTTTTTACGTTTATATCGCAAAAAATAAAAATCGCAGAGGCAATCAAATACCATCAAAAGAAAGCTCTATTTGTGGGAAGAAAAGGACGCAAATTTTGTTTGGGTACAACATTGCATGACCGCGCAATTACCAGTTAAAGCAGCGCAGTGCCAAATTGTAAAAAGACCTCTGGTCATTTACCAGCAAAATGGTCCGGTCTGAAAGTGGTTAAGTAGGAAGATTTGTTTCATCCCTGTGCTAGTCACTTCAGTGAGTATATGCAAGGGTGCCCTGTCCCTGACCTGAGACTGCAATGACTAGGTTGGCCTCTCTTGTATCTCCAGCCCGGGTCCTGTTGAGGACGGAACAGAGGGTACCGAGGGACAGGCGTAAAATGAGTGGCGGCAGGTGTTGATAGGAGCACTTTCAGCAGGCGATGCAGTCCCAGGCAGGCTGGTAGGGAACAGGAACTGTGCGCGGAGATCCAGCTAACGTTAAAGGAGCACTCCACCTGGGCTGCAGGGTTCGGCAGCAAGGCTTGTCAGAGCTCCCATCACACTTGACACAGGAGCTCACTGTGGTGAATAGAGCTGGTACAGATGACAGCCACTTGAACAGGATGTTGGAACGAGCCACTAACAGAAATCACAGGAATTGCAGAGGTCAGCAGCAGGAAGGCAGCGAGGTACAGAATCATAAGGCAGAGCATGGTGAGGCACAGAGCCTGGGTCAGGAACTGGTGGCAAGACAGAAGCAGGATCTAAGTTCAGGTCAGAGGCAAACCTAGTCGGCAAAAAGGGAATAAGAGTAGTAGCAGGATGTAGGGGAAAGCTGAAAGACCAGTCAGCACTTAAGCATGAGCAGAAGCATCCTTTAATAGCCTGTATGCACTGAGTGCATGCACGCATTCCTGTGTGCAATGCATGCACCTAGTCACTATTCTGCCAAGAATGCCGCACTCGTGCATTTCTGCAAGCCAAATGTCTGATAGACTTTCTTTGATGCCCACCAAGGTTTGTTTTCTCAGGATGAAGTCAGAGGTAAGCTTGCACCAGCCATGAAGCATGAACATTGGAAAAAGGCTCCCAGGAAATATCCTCTGGTAGCCCTTATATTTAATGAGGAACTGTGTTTGACCCCTTTCTTTTTCTGCAATCCTAGATGGCTTCAACCATATACTCTTCATTACCCTCCATGAGCAGGGAAGCTGAATTCTCTGGTTCTTGATCATGAAATGGATTAGAAACAGTTTGTTTTAATAAACGCACATAAAAGAGAGTGAATCCTAAGAGAGTTAAAGTGGTTGTAAACCCTCTCATATACCCAGTGAAGTGAATAGTCTAGACGACACACAGATATGAAACAAATTCTCCTACATAAGTTTTACTTGTTTATCTGCAGCTCTCTCTTCCCTACACCCTTCAAAGGGGCAGTTTTGTGTTAAAATCCTTCATCCGTCAGGAGTCTGGAGTAGGGGGCGGAGAGGCTGTAGTTAGTGTGTGAGAGCTGATTGGAGGAAAGGCACACACTCCCTTTCACACAACTGAAGAACTGTGTTGTGAATAGACAAGCTGCGCGCTGAGCTCCCTCTCCGACACAAATTTTATCTCATGCGTCGGGAAAACTTCTCAGAAGTAACTCCTGATAACAGAAGAACAAAGCACCAGAAACAAAACTTAGAGCTTTGGAGAGAGAAGTAAACACTACAGATATGTGCTTTGCTCAGATTTCATGACACTTTAACTTGTAGGCTATGGTTTTGACCTTCCTCCTTACTGGAAAAGGGCCAGATCTACCTTGGACCTAATTTATTTAAATGGCAGGTGAGTTTCAAATTAGCTGTGGATAACCATACTTTATCTCCAGGTTTTAGATCTAGGTTTCCCCTTTTCATTTGATAGAAAAACTTTGTTGCTCGCCTGAGCCTTGCTGTGCTTCCTGCAGAAACTGGTTGATGGATCTCCAGAATTCCAGATCCTGTACAGCTGGTATGGAGAAATCCCAGGGAACATTGGGCAGAAAAGAGGGGTCAAAGCCACTTGTTGGCGGTACACTGAATTGTATGCAAACTCTGCTAAAGGAAGAAGATGCACCCAATCATCGTGCGCAAAAGACGAAAAACCTCACAAGTACTGTTCTAGTATTTGATTTGTGTTTTTAGTCTGACCGTTAGTGGATGGTACACTAAGGACAAGCAATGTTCAATTCACAAAGCTTCACACAAGGCTTTCCAGAACCTGGAAGCAAACCGTACATCTTGATCAGAAATTATATTTTTGGGAATACTATGTAATCGCACAACCTCTTTGATGAAGGTAGTTGGGGTCTCAGCAGCAGAAGGTGTTCCCTCTTAAGGGCACGAAGTGAGCCATTTTGGATAAACAATCCACCACCGTCACGAAGATAGTGGTAAACCCCTCGGACGGGGGTAATAACTCCACAATGAAGTCCATGAAAATCATGCTCCATAATTCATTAGGTACAGGGAGTGATTCAAGCAGACCCCAATTCTTGGCTCTCTAAGTTGCAGGTGTAACTCCAGAGGCAGAGACTGTTAAATGACAGCTCCCTTTACTTGTGAACTCTGTCTGGAGTAACAGATAATTCTTAGTGGGCAGGATAGTGTGAGGTTCAGAGGGCACTGCAGTATTTTGGAACACGCGAGAGCACGTCCTGCTTGCCATTCTTTAATCCAGGATAAGTAATATGGCAATAGAATCTAGAGAAGAGTGCCCATCTGGCTTGGGGAGGCCTTAGGTGTTCAGCTGTTCGTAAATATTCTAGATTCTTGTCGTCTATAAAGACGAAAAAAGGGTGTAGCAATTGATAACGCCACTCTTCTAGCGAAGACTGTAAACTTTCTAAAAATGAGACTTGTCGCTGCGAAAGTATAGTTCCCACCGCATTTTCGGAGGCATCTACCTCCTATGTCCTATATGGCAGTGCCGGGTCGGTGTTTCAAGATGGGAGCAAACATGAATTCAGTTTTTCAAAAGCTGCTTGGGTCTCTGAGGTCCATGGAAAGGTTGTGTGTGATCTGGTTAACTGTAATAGGAGAGGTAATACCAGTACGTGATAATCTTTCTGTACAAAGTAAAACCTTTTTGGTTTTGAATAAAAATGATTTTCCCTCGATTTGCTGAGAACTTTCCCCAATGGATCTCCTGGGAGGCAGCGAGGATAAGGATAACTTCTAATGTTGAAATGTAGCTGGGGCATTACAGAGGCCAAAGGGCATCACCAGGTACTCGGTGTCCGAAAGCGGTTTCCATTTATCACCCTCTGATTCTTTTTAAATTTTAAGCCCCCTCATGTCCAGCTTGGGGAAACTGTCGAGTGTCTCATAATCTCTGGAACAGGGATGAGTGGCAGAGGAAACTGGTTCTTTATGGTTACCTTATTAAAGAGGAAGTGAACTCTCCCACTCTGATGCTTCTTTTTATTTAGTCCATTATAATAAGTAATTATCAAACTATAGCCACTGTTATCCAGCCCAAATGGCATATTACTGTTTTAAAGAAACTTTTAAAAACTTGTTTCCAGGGGTTAGGCAGCGCCATCTTAAGTATTGTTTTCTGGGGGCATGGCCTGGAGATACATGGAGTAGGACGTGCAGAGTGAGAGCTCCGTCTGAGACACTATCCTTCTATCTTATCCTTTGGGGAAATTCTGCCAGAAGCACACTGCAAAGCAGCCCATAGTGACGGCACACTCGATGGCTCGAATGTCGCCTCCAAAGCAGACATGGTAAGGCACATAGCCTGGGTTAGGAACTGGTGACAAGGCAGAAGCAGGATCCATGTTCAGGTCAGAGGCAAACCTAGTCAGCAAAAAGGGAATAAGTAGTATCTGCATGTCGCGCCATGCTGGTCCAGCGACGGCAACGTTTTTATGTTTGTCATGCAATGGTATTCACATCTGACTTATAATGCACTTTGCCTATAATGCACCGCATGCAATGTCCTTCGCGTCTTGTAAGACTGAGGACAGGACCCTGTGTGTTAGGCCACTTTGCTCCCTGTTTTCAAGCCGCCTGGCGGCACGGAGCAGGAGTGCCCTCACAGGACGCTTCTTTTCTGCTAAGTGGGCTGCATTGCGCCCCTACGCTGAAGCGACCTGGAGATGGCAAACTGTGTGAGGGTGTACCTAAGCACCGCACATTTATGTTGTACTGCATTTTTGTTTTCATTAGACCCTGCCTCCAAATGTCTGCTGGGCGGCTGATGCCAATAGGGATGGTGCTCTGTGCATTCAGACACACTCTGTCCTTAAAGGCCTTTCCATCATCTTGTACAGACCTACCGTTTATTACTGTGAAATGTTTCCCCGTCTATATACCCTGAGTGATAGTATGATGGAGACACCCTGTTTTGTCTCCCTGCTGGGCGCCTTCTCTGGCGGATCCGACTGCATGCCCAAACCTGTATTGATCCCATATGGCTACACTTAAAGTGATCACCTGGAATGTCCATGGGCTCTGTGCTAAACCTAAGCATGTAGACGTTCTCACCCACCTAAAACGCTTGAGAGCAGATGTATCGGTCTAGGTTGAAACCCACCTCACAGGACAAACCCAGGTGGCCCTCAAAAAACCCTGGGTGGGCTGGTTATTTAGTGCCCCACACACGTTTAGTTCCCGGGGCGTAGCCATTCTCCTTGCTAAAATGATGCAATTTCAACTTCATGAGCTGCAGTCGGATCCTCAGGGTTGATTCCTATTCCTTCACGCCACCATTGGTGGTCTGGAGCTACTCCTTCTGGAGTTTTACGTCCCACCACCCTTCCAGTTCCACGTATTGCAAGAAGGGCTTGTTTTTATGGCCAAATACCCTACAGCACCTGTAATGTGGGTGGGCGACTTCAATATGACAATCAACCCTCTTATGGAAAGACTCAACGTGACCACCCAGACGTCACCCCCCCCTCCCGCATCACCAGATTTGGCAGGTTCCTTTCTGAATTCGCTATGACACAAATACCTAACTAAGATTGATTTCTCATGCTACACCCCCTCGCAGCAAGCTATGTCCCACATCGACCTAATTTTTATTTCCCCACCTTGCTGCCGACCTCATGGATGCGGGCTTTGGTACTAGGGTGCTCTCGGACCACTCCCCATACTGGCTCATGCTAAAACTACCCTCTGCCTCTCCCCCGCGAATTTGGCGACCAAACCCATTCTGGCTCATGGTTCTCCTGGAGCTGCAGGCCTCCAGAGGGAGTGGATCCATTTTTTTAGTACCAACCTGGGCTCGGCGTCCATTGGGTCGGTTTGGGAGACCTTCAAACTGTATGCCAGACTGGTTTTGTCCACTCACATAAACAGACATAAGGCCACATCCAAAATTATACTACAACAGTCGGAGGAGAGGCTGGACTCCCTTGAGCAGATATTCCTTACAGACCCCTCGGCAGCTAACGCTTCCCTTGTCCATCTACAGTCTAGATTAACTAACCACTTGCATTATGAAAAGGCCAAAAGAGGCATATTTTTCAGTAGACAAAGCATATTTGAGCACAGCGAACGGGCAGGCAAGCTGTTGGAATATATGGCCCATCTTGACCATAGTCCCCTGGTCGTAGTCCGGCTCTAGACAGCCGCTGGAACTGGGGTCTCGGACCCTGATTTGGTTGCGGAGGCGTTCAAACAATTTAACTTCAATCTCTACACAGATTGAAGCCCAGATACCAGGCCTGATCCCTGCGATCGCTAACAGTTTTTTTGGTAGCATTTTATATTTAAATCCGGAAGGCAGTGCTTGATTTTCGGGGTCCCGTACCTGGCTAGGCTCCCAAAAAGTCCCCCACATGTGGTATCCCCGTACTCAGGAGAAGCAGCAGAATTTATTTTGGGGTGTAATTTGACTTATGCCCATAGCATGCGTGAGCAATATATTATTTAGTGACAACTTTGTGCAAAAAAAAATAAAAAAAATTGTAATATTCCTGCAACTTGTGGCAAAACATAAAATATTTCATGGACTCAACATGTAAATAGCTTGGGGTGTCTACTTTCCAAAATGGGGTCATTTGGGGAGGTTTTGTGCTATTTTGGCATTTTATGGCCTTCGAAACTGTGATGGGTAGTGAGGAGTGAAATCAAAAATTTGCACCTGTCACGTACCTTAAGGCAGAGCCCGGAATGCAGGGAGCGGCCTCTCGTAAACCTCTGACTCGGGAGGCCCTGGTAGAGATGACAGGGGCTCGGGAGCACAGAGGAGCACAAGTGCCTGACTGGATGGCCGGTGTAGAAGGCAGAAGACCGTTGGTAATGGGAGGTGTCCTGTAGTCCAGCAGCGGAGTGCAGGTGACAGCAGGGTACAGCGGACAGCGGGAGGAGTCCTGTAGACCGGCAGCAGAATGCAGGTGACTGCAGGGTACGGTGGACAGCGGGAGGAGTTCTGTAGTCCAGCAGCGGAATGCAGGTGCCGACAGGATACAGCGGATAGCGGAAGGAGTCCTGTAGTCCCGCAGCAAGAGGTAAGAGGCAACAGGACACAGTGGAAGACAACAGCCGGGTACGGTGGCGGACTGGGAGGTGTTCTGTAGTCCAGCAACAGTAAACAGGAGACTGGCAGGTAGCAGAGTAGTACAACGGTCCAGGTCAAGCACAGGCGAGCAGATTGGGTACAGTAACGAAATCCGGAAGAGTAGTCGGGTAGGAAGCCAAAAGTCGGGGGCAGGCAGCAAACAGAGAAGTCAGGAACAGGCCGGGTTCAATACGGATCAGGTGAGTTCAGATACAGGATAGCAGAGCACACAGGAACGCTGTTGATCGGGCAGCAAGGCAAAGATCCACTTTAAATAGCGCCATTGGCGCCAATTGCGTCAAGACGGACGCGCGCGCTCCCGTGTGCGCACGCGCGCACCGCCGACCGCAATAACGCTCTTCTTGCGCACAGATGATCTTCTGCATCTTACACCACTCGGATGCCCGTGGGAAGGGTTTTCCTGACAGCACCCTTAGAAATCCTGAAGGCAGTGATTGGTTTTCGGGGTGCCGTACGCGGCTAGACTCCAAAAAAGTCCCACATATGTGGTATCCCCATACTCGGGAGAAGCAGCAGAATATATTTTGGGGTGCAATTCCACATATAACTATGGCATGTGTGAGCAATATATCATTTAGTGACAACTTTTTGTAAACTTTTTTTTTTGTCATTATTCAATCACTTGGGACAAAAAAAAAATATTCAATGGACTCAACATTTTCCTTGGGGTGTCTACTTTCCAAAATGGGGTCATTTGGGGGGGGGGGGGGGTTTGTACTGCCCTGCCATTTTAGCACCTCAAGAAATGAGATAGGCAGTCGTAAATTAAAAGCTGTGTACATTCCAGAAAATGTACTCTAGTTTGTAGACGCTATAACTTTTGCGCAAACCAATAAATATACGCTTATTGACATTTTTGTTTTACTAAAGACATGTGGCTGAATAAATTTTGCCCTAAATGTATGACTAAAATTGAGTTTATTCGATTTTTCTTATAACAAAAAGTAGAAAATATCTTTTTGTCTCAAAATTTTCGGTCTTTTTTCATTTATATCGCAAAAAATTAAAATCGCAGAGGCAATCAAATACCATCAAAAGAAAGCTCTATTTGTGGGAAGAAAAGGACACAAATTTCGTTTGGGTACAACATTGCATGACCGCACAATTACCAGTTAAAGCAGTGCAGTGCGAAATTGTAAAAAGACCTCTAGTCCTTAGGCTAAAAATTGGTCCGAGGCTGAAGTGGTTAAGCGGGCACAGTGAGACCGGCTATACCACTTATAACACCAACATTTTAGAAAAAATAAAAAACTTCTGGATAGTGGGAAAGTCTACTGAGTTCCTGGGCTGATTGTAGAGCGGAGGTGACTTCCTTCAAGTTCCTACGCTTTTCCAAGGTTGCTGGGGAAAGGTCCGGATAGATTTGAATTCTCACTCCATCAAGCTGTATGTTAGGAGTATTGCGAGATGCTCTCAGGATCTCTTCTTTAATGAGAAAGTCCTTAAGACACAGCACAATGTCTCTGGGTGGTTTGTCGTCCGGGGGTTTGGGCCGCAACGCTCTGTGTATCCTGTCACAGGCGAGCGCGCTCTCCTGAGAGTCTGGTAATAGGGACATGAATAGTCTCTTAATTGCTGGAAGCAAGTCTGTGATCTGCTCAGGGACCCCTCTCACCCTTAGGTTATTACATCTGTTCCGATTGTCCAAATCCTTGAGATTGGACTGTAACTGGGTAACTGTGTCTGTGATGGAGTCATAATCTCTCCGCAGGTCTGAGTAGGCCAGCTGGAGTTCGTCATGTTTAGCTTCCAATAAGTCCGTTCTCCCCCCCCCCCCCAAGCACTGCCAGCTCTTGAGTCAGCGTGTTGGTGGACTTGTGGAGTTCCACCTGAAACTTATTGGCAAGTCTTTCATACATAGCAGAAAGACTGGCGTCCAGCTCTGCTTTGGTGAGGTGAACAGCATACTCACTGTTGCTTGCTGGGCCAGCCGGAGAGGGACTCGGACCTGGTGTAGCTGCCTGAGCGTGCGGAGGCTGGGCGCCATTTTGCGACATCCCGCTCTGCTCTCTCGCCCGGAGAAGGTAAGTTGTTAGAGACTTCTGTGTAGTTTTCCCACGGCGGGCTTTGTGTGTCGGCATGCACCTCTGAGTCCCCTAGGGGTTCGGGCTATAGAGGATCGGTTTTGCGGTCTGAAGTCCCCCAGGGGAGCGATCGTAGTCTCACCGGCTCACGGAGCTCTCACTCCATGCGTCCTCTCCTCACCGCGCCACGCATGCGCCCCCCACTGTGATGGTTCTTGCTGTGCCGATGGAGATCTCAGAATTCTGGGTTATGGAAACTTACTACTGTCAGAGTCCCTTGACTTTGTGACAACAGGTTGACCAACTGAGACCCTAGACTCAGATTGATTAAGACAGACATTAACCAATCTTTCCGAATGTCTTTCACGCAGATGATGTTCAATTTGGATACTGAGAGCAATCAAGGGCGATGGGTAAACCTACCCCAGCGAGCTTGTTCTTTACAGATTCAGCTAGATCAAGATGGAACTGGAAATGCAGAGCAGAGGAATTCCATTTAGTGTCCGCATGCCATAGTGTAAAACTGGAGACCTAGTCCTCCATTGATCTTTGGCCTTGGTGCAAGTTGCTGAGGATGGCTTCAGTGGTCAGGGGACAAAAAGGATCAGCGTATAACTGGGCCATAGCCCAGAAGGAGCTCACAGAAGGCAAGGCAGGGGCACACTGCTCTTGAAGATGAGCCTAGGCCCAAGGTTTTGCCTGGAGCAGGGATATGAGAAATCCCACCTTAACATCCTCTGATGTGAAAGTCTGAGATAGGAGAGGGAAATAGAACTATAAGAAAGTCCTGAATTTTGGCCTCCAGAAAATCGTTCAGGCAAAGGCACCCTATGCTCGGGTGGCGGTGGTGCACCACTGGTGGTACAGGCCATGGTCTTGGCATACGAGTCTCTGACAGCTGGGAAGACCGGGAAGGAAAAGCACTTGTCAGACTGTAACTGATTTGTCATTTGAAAGAAGTCCACATGCAGCCTCTGCATGACTTGGGAAAATTCAGTAACCATTTGGCAGAGGGTCTGAGGGGAGAGGCCTCCCTTTCAGATGCCATCACTGGCTGACTGGTACTCTCACATACCCAATCAGAGACTTAAATGACGAGGTATCTCCAGCCCAGGTTCTGCTGAGGATGGAACAGAGGGTACCGAAGGACAGGAGGAACTCGAGTGGCGGCCGGTGTTAAGAGTGCTTGCAGCAGGCGATGCGGTCCCAGGCAGGCTGGAGGCACATCAGGTCAGGAACAGGAACTGTGCATGAAGATCCAGCCGAAGTTAAAAGGGCATGCCACCTGGGGCTGCAGGGTCTGGATGCAAGGCTTGTCAGAGCTCCCAGCAGACATGAGACAGGAATTCACTGTGGTGATCAGAGCTGGTACAGATGGCAGCTAGGTAGGCACTCGAACAGGATGTGTGAACCAAGCCAGGAACAGAAGTGTGGTCAAAGGAATAGCCAAGGATAGCAGCAGCAGGACAGCGAGGTACAGAATCATAAAGCAGAGACATGGTCAGTAACAGAGCCAGGTTCATGAACTGGCAACAAGGCAGAAGCGGGATCCAAGTTCAGGTCAGAGGTAAGCCCGGGTGAGCAACAAAGGAATAAGCAGAGTAGTAGCAGGATGCAGGGAAAAGCTGAAAGACGAGTTGGCAGAAGCATTCTTAAATAGCCCGTCTGGTGCCAACATGCACGGAGTACACTCCTGTGTGCATTCCACCATGGATGCGTGCACCTGGTCACTATTCTGCTAAGAATGCCACACCTATGTGCATTTCTGTGAGTCAAATGTCTGATAGGCTTTCTCTGACGAAATGTTTACTACTACTACTTCTATGCCTCATGCACACTGTAAGCTTATGTTCCTATTATAAAAAATAATTAAGTCAGCAGCTACAAATACTGCAGCTGCAGACTTTTAATAATTGGACACTTACCTGTCCCAGGGTCCAGCGATGTGGGGGATCGAAGCCCCGCTCATCTCCCCCCTCCGTTCGGCGGCGCCGGCACTGTAACTGTGGGCACCCGGCTGTGGCTTCACAGCTGGGCACCCATTTCGCATACGCGAGCAGCGCCGTGATTGGCCGTGCAATCATCTGGAACGTATCCCAGATGATTGACAAGAGGGAGGGGGCAGAGCTGAGCCCTTCCTGCGCTGAGGGGAAGTGACGTTAAGAACCCAGACACTGAAGGAGGCAGACTACAAGGGACCCCCTAGCAACAGCCATTTAGAGGTGAGTAAGAAAAAAAATTCCAAATTATTTTTTTTTTTTTTTTCGGTGGAACACCACTTTAAAGACTTGTTTTATTTTTTTTCCTACAGGAGTTTAGCAGCGTTTTTAGGGAAGGTTAAGGCCTCATGAACACTGCAGCTCAAAGTAACTGCTCCTACAGGTGTTTAATCTGTTTTGCGCTTTTACCTTTCTCTGCCTGTTAACTCCCCTTCATGTTCGCCTATGTGTCCATGCACACTATAGGCGTTTTCAGGAGTTTAGTGGCAGGGGGGTTTGCATGAGGGCTAAGGTTGAATTCACACTTGGTGCGGATGTGGCTCACAGCTGGGGTCCGGACCCCTGTGAAATTTGCTCTGTGGCCACCGCAGAGATGCCTCAACCAGCTCCATTGAGAGCCGGGCACACTTTCATGCAAATTGGATGCAGAGAAACCTCACATCCAACTCGCACTAGTGTTTTTATCTTTCAAGCATATGCTTGCTGTTTACAGCTAAAATTAAATGAAATGAAATCATGTTAGAATCACTGCTACCCAGATGTTTTTATATGGACCTTAGTAATAAACTCTACCATGTTTGAGAGTAGTATTCCTAGTTGGGGCTTTCTATAAACCGTACCATAAAATTGTCTTGTAATAGATTTATCTTGTAGTAGATTATACATTTCTACTCTGTTACTATTCCAGCTGTGTCATTACTTCAGTCCATTTCAATGTAGTTAAAATCCCCCATTTATTAACACTGGCCCAGCCTTTACTATCTGCACAAGGAGCTGAGTCTCCACCTAATTAACACGGAATAGCTGATTAACATTGTAGTACACACACTCATATGCAGCTCCATCCATAATGCGTCACAATCACATTTTCCATCAACAAGGACCTTTTTCTAGTCCTCCTAGATTATAGAGGTGATCGGAGACAATCTTGTCTCTGTTCACCTCTATGGCCAGTCGTGTGAAGGCTTGCCAGTAAGATCGGCATTTTTTGCTATTGAGCACGGCATTTCTTAAACTGGCAATTGTGCAGTCATTCATTTGTATGCAAATTGTATCGCTTTTTTTCTTTTTCAATATAAACGACAAAAAACAAACTGTCTTCTACGTTCGGTTATCATGTCCAAAAAGAAAATCTAATTTCTTCATAAATTTAGGCCAAAATGTATTCTGCTACTGTTAGGAAAAAAATCCCAATAGGTGTATATTTGTTTATGGAAAAGTTATAGCATCTACATGCTATGGTATATGCTGTATACTGGAATTTATGCAGCTTTAGACGCTATACTGTGATGGCAATGGTCAGCGATTTGGCCAATCTGGCTAAGACAGACATTTGACTGGGAGGGTCACTAACTGACACTGACATCGCTAGTGACACTTATACAGTGATAATACTGTACACTGTACTAATGACACTGGCAGGGAAGAGGTTAACATCAAGGGGTAATCAATGTGTTGTGTGCTGCTTTTATTAACAGATTTTACTTTTTTCTCCCTGCTCTTCAGGGAATGAAACAGCCAGATTGCTGTTCTCTGCACAGAGTTTTGTGTATTTTTAAACACAGAACTTTGTGTGTGATTGGACACAACCAGTCAGCAGGTTTTAGACAAAATCATTGGCTGAAATGAGGTGTCAAACTCGTGCTGTAGGGCGTGGCTTTCTACTGATGGAGTAGGACGCACAAAGCTCTAGCTCTGCCGAACATCCATCCCAAACATACAGATTTCTGCTCCCGAGACCGTTCCAAAGCCTGTTTTCAGGCTCCTATAAGTTCCCTGTGACCCGCTCTACACTCTGGTACCCGAAGGTTCAGCAACAGAGATGTCCCAGCGGGGAAGGTTAATCTACCGATGGCGGATCATGCTGGCCAAGATGGAGTCTGCACCATGCGCTCAGCAAAGGAGGCAGCAATAAAGCTCTTCTCCAGGCCAGGAATGAAGGAAACTCCTTTCAGGAACGAACCCCCAAATACAGACTGGACAGTGCAGGAGGACATGGATAATACAGGCAGCATGGCAGGAGGATCCAACGGATACAAACGTATGGGACACAGTGAGTACACAGGCTCCCCTCCCTGTTGCCTTGAGTGAAGCCAGTACACACGCCCCCCTCCCTGCAATCATGCACACACATAGTTCAGCAGAGCATGCCACGGAACCTACACTAAGAGACATTCTGTCAGCAGTCACCTCTGACCACTGAAATTAAGTGGGTTAAACAGGAGATTAATAAAATAAAGAGTCCTGCGCAAATCGTGCCACTTTAAAAAATGTATATATAAATATAAAAGTATAAAAAATGTGAAACAGTCAATGTATAAATAGGAATAAAAAATCCCAAAAATCACACACCAATAAGTGAGGATAAACTGTGAAAAAGAGGAGAAAGGATGGGACCAAATGTTCCAAAGTTCACAAATCCAGGCTCTCAGAACTCTCACCTTAAGATGAAATGTATAAGCAAATGAAAATAACCCCAGAAACTTCTCCTTTGCTTCTCTGTATAAGGCCACTAAGGAATTGCAGGTAAAGCATGTAATATACACTTCCGCCACTAGAGGGCCATTCCCAGTTCTTAGGTATTGCACTGCAGATAAAAGCTTCTATTTCCGTAGTATATGGCTCGAAAAAAACACAAAGGAGAGGGGGAAGGGGAGAGAGAGAGGGGACTCCAATTGTGTAGTAGTTCAAATTAAGCAGATAAATTTATTAAGAAATAGCAAACACTCTCACATTTCAAACATAAAAAATATACAGAGAGAGGAAGATGGAGATCTGGCGTCTTCCGCCAGTCTTACGCTACTTCCGGTTTGTCCTACTGTTTTTTTCGAGCCATATACTACGGAAATAGAAGCTTTTATCTGCAGTGCAATACCTAAGAACTGGGAATGGCCCTCTAGTGGCGGAAGTGTATATTACTTGCTTTACCTGCAATTCCTTAGTGGCCTTATACAGAGAAGCAAAGGAGAAGTTTCTGGGGTTATTTTCATTTGCTTATACATTTCATCTTAAGATGAGAGTTCTGAGAGCCTGGATTTGTGAACTTTGGAACATTTGGTCCCATCCTTTCTCCTCTTTTTCACAGTTTATCCTCACTTATTGGTGTGTGATTTTTGGGATTTTTTATTCCTATTTATACATTGACTGTTTCACATTTTTTATACTTTTATATTTATATATACATTTTTTAAAGTGGCACGATTTGCGCAGGACTCTTTATTTTATTTATTTGATGTGATAGTTTGTGTTCACTATTTTGTCCCGCTGCATTTTTTTGCATTACTAAGTAGCCCTTGCACTTTTGTATCACTTTACTGTTTACTTTATATTTTCTTTTTTTGGTATATTTTCCATTTTTTGACCATACACGTATTTAGATATATTTTCACTTTTAGCACTTAGTGGCGCGAGGGTCCATTTTTACATTTTAAACAGGAGATTAACCTTGTCAGGCATGACATGCAGAAGCTGTGTGACTGCACCGCTGCATTAGAGGGGAGACTGAGCAATGTTGAGGATGAAGTGGCACAATTGCAGAGAGAAATAAATCAACTGCAGTCTCACTCCTCTGGCCACACTGCTCGCTTAGAAGACATGGAAAATAGACTCAGACAAAACAACGTGAGAGCAGTTGGGATACCAGAAAGAGCAGAAGGGAAGAACCCGGCACAGGGCGGCACAGTGGTGTAGTGGTTAGCACTCTCACCTAGCAGTAAAAAGGGTCGCTGGTTCCAATCCCAACCATGACTCTACCTGCCTGGAGTTTGCATGTTCTCCCTGTGCCTGCGTGGGTTTCCTCCAGGTGCTCCGGTTTCCTTCCACAATCCAAAGACATGCAGGTAGGTTAATTGGCTTCTGTCCAAAATTGGCCCTAGTATATGAATGGGGACCTTGGATTGTGGGCTCCTTGAGGGTAGGGACAGATGTGAGTGTGCAATGTACAGGGATAGGGACAATGGTAGACACTCACTCAGGTTGAACTGGATGGACTGGTATCTTTATTCAACCTTACAAACTATGAAACCCAGTGGTTTTCATCGCAGTTGAGAGGGCTCAGAGTCCCAGGCCTGGTGAACCCCCATGTCCATTTCTATTTGAGATGCTTAACTTTAAAGACAGGGATACAATACTACAACATGCAAGAACCAAGGGAGATCTCATGAAAATTGATAATGTGAGAATAGCCTTTTATTTTGACTTTTCTGTAGAAAGTGCAGCGCCGGAGGGCCACATTTATTGAGGTGAAGAAGCGCCTTAGAAAATATGCAGTTACTTATGCAATGCTTTATCCAGCTAAACTTCGGGTCGCAGCTAATGACGAGACTTTTTTTTTTTTTTTTTTTTTTTTTTTAAACCCTGCTACTACCTCTGCCTGGCTAGACAGAGAGTGGAACACTCACTGATGAGAGCAGGTCCACATGCAAATTAGCAGCTGCTGACTCCTCTGTTGAGTTCCAGGGATGCAGAATTAGGAGCATTGGTCATACCTTCTAGCTTACAGACTGTTTTATCTTCCCTGTAAGGCAGATTGAAGAAACACTAGCAATTGACGCTATGCAGCATTCTAATGAGAAGAATAACAATGCAAGTTCCTTTGAATGGGTATTTGAACCAAGACGTTCGGGCCCCCTTTGCCCCCCTATGGTCCTACGGGGGCACACTACTGTTAAACTCTGCCTCCACTGAAGTTTGGAGAGGTGGGAGTATTGGAATACGAGAGTCCATGTGTTTTTTTGTTTCAAGTTTTTCATTTTTCTTTACTGTTTGGTTTACCATCAACCTTCACCACACCCTGCCTGTTGCGGGAAGAGTAACGTTTTTTCTTTTACCAATGTACCTATAATGTGCCATCTTAGAAGATTCCTGCATGTGGGATGTGTAAGACTGGAGAAATGTTTGTTATTAATTAATATGATGGACCTTCAGCCCTGGGAGGGTAGGAAAGATTGTCAGTATAAGATAGTGATTATTATTGCCTGGAATAGTGCTACAACGATGAAACATCAAATGGTATGCTATATTGTGTTTATAACAGGCATGATTATACCCTATGCTTAATACACTTAAGACTCTCTCATGGAATGTGAGCAGGCTAAACGATGGAGTGAAACACGTGGCATTGTTTTCCACATTAAAAAAGTACACCCCAGCAGCGGTGTGTCTGCAAGAAACCCATCTACAGTCTGATACGCTGTCTACCCTTAAACGAAGAAGCTATCAGACACAGTTCCACTCCACTCACACGGGCCATTCCAGGAGAATTAGCATTCTAATAGCAAATACAACACCCTTTACACTATTACAGTCCTTGGTGGATGATCAGGGGAGATGTATAGCTCTACTTTGTAAGGTGATGGGAGTCTCCTGTATAATTGCTAACGTGTATGTCCCTCCACCATTTACCCCGGACTGCTTGAATAAATTGGCTCAATTTATGGCCCAACATTCTAACATACCACTATGGGCTATTGGAGATTAATAATGTGTTAGACAAAAAGTTAGATTCTTGTCCCACTCCAGAAGTGACACAGGTCCGAGTGGCCCAACCCCCTTTGCCAAACTAATTGGTGAACTGGGGTTGAAGGATGTATGGAGAGAAAAAAACCCGGGGATGTAGAGCTACTCATGTTATTCAGCTTTATACTGCTGTTTGTCACGTATTGATATGTCCCTGGGCAATATGGCGGCACTGGGCAGAACTGATACTGCAGTTTATCAGTTTTGCAGTTTATACAGTTTTATCAGACCATTTCCCTCCAAAATGGAAGAGCTTTTACTGGCTGTGACACAGTAAGGCCCCAGGCACTTATGGATTACCGATAGAAACCTATAAACGTTACAGTAACGTTACGTTACAGTGAAACACTACTGCCAAGCCTCCTATAAACATTAAATGAGTCGCTCAAAACTGGCTGCCTTCCAGACTCCATGGGTGAAGCAGTGGTGGTGGTGCTTCCTAAACCAGGAAAGGACCCTCAACAACCAGACTCCTATAGAGCCACCTCGTTGCTAAACTCGGATGTCAAGCTTCTGGCACGAGTTCTGGTGGCGAGATTGGCAAAGGTGATTTCTGGACTGGTTCATGTGGATCAGTTTGGATTCATCCTGGCACGGTCCACTGCACTGAGCATAAGGAGGCTTTTCTTGAATATTCAGCTCCCAATTGAGAACTCGGGTAATAGAGCGGTTCTTTCACTCGACTCTGCCAAAGCAGCAGTATTAACTAAATTCGGCTTAGGGGAGGGATTCATATCCTGGATCAAGCTCTTATATGCAGCACCGTCAGCAAGGATTAGAATAAATGATTCGCTGTCAGAAGCCTTCCAACTTTTCCGGGGGACCAGACAGGGGTGCCCATTGTCACCCCTGCTATTTGCCCTTGCACTTGAGCCCTTAGCGGCCTGGATTAGCGCATCATCAGATATTATAGGCTTCAAGAGGGGCCATAGAGAGGATAAATTATCACTATATGCTGATGACGACATATTGTACTTGGGGGACACCGCTGGCTCCCTAATTGCAGCCTATGCAGATCATCGAGCTGTTTGGTGAATTTTCTGGTTTTGCCATTAATTGGCACAAGTCGGTGCTCCTTCCACTGGATGATCTGCCTTTGTCGTTACCGCATAGTGTGTCTAGGATACAAGTGGTCCTTTAGATATTTAGGAATAATAGTGACTAAAGACAGCAAATACTATATAGCTCTTAAACTAAGATCTCTACTTCAGAAATGTAAAATGAAATGTGCCACCTGGTGTGGATTGCCATTGTCAGTCACAGGAAGGGCTAACTTAACAAAGATGATATGGGCCCCGCAGTTACTATACTGCATAATGCACCTATCTGGATACAATTCAGGTCACTAATTTGGAAGGAAAGGGTAGCTAGACTAAAATTAACTACCCTTCAGTATCCTAAAGACCAGGGGGGGGGGGGGGTGGCTGTGCCCCATGCACGGACATACTACTTTGCTGCGCAGCTACAACACTTTACAGGATGGAATAAGCCAGATGCACCAGACCCATCTAAATCTCTACTTATTAATCCCACGACGATGTACCCAGCTGTGTATATGTTTGTTTGTGTGTGTGTGTGTGTGTGTAATATATACATACATATATATATATATATATATATATATATATTTATACATGCAGGTGCCAAAACGATTGACATAGGCACATTCTCGCCTTCCTTCAACCTTTCAAGTTCATTCACAGCATGTCTACTTTAACCACTTGCTTACTGGGTGCTTAAACCCTCTTCCTGCCCAGGCCAAATTTTAGCTTTGAATGACAATTGAGTGGTCATGCAACACTGTACCCAAATAACATTTTTATAATTTTCTTCACACAAATAGAAATTTCTTTTGGTGGTATTTAATCACTATTTTTTGCTAACAAAAAAGAACAAATGCCAAAAAAAAAATAATAATAATTACTGTTTCATAGTTTATCAAGTTTTGCAAACAGGTAATTTTTCTCCTTCATTGATGTGCACTGGTGGGCATTGAGAGTTGGCACTGATAGGAACTGGCAAGTGGCACTGGTGGGCACTGCTTAGTATTTGGGACTGATGTCCCTCTGACAGAAGCTGGTAATCTGCTGCCTTTTTTCTCATCAGGGGTCTGTGATCAGCCGAGTCTAATTGACTTGCTGAACACGGAGCACGGCGCGCAAGCAGCTCATGTGTGGGAGGACATACATGGAGGCCCTCCCCTGCAATTTAGGCCCACGCTGTAGCCATCTTTCAGCTATAGTGCAGGCTTGAGGAGATTAAAGTCAAAATTTCTAAAATCTTAGGCAGATTTGGCTCACTCGATACACAAATCTTTCGGCATGATGATGAAACCATAGTACTCTCAATAATATCCAACAACTTTACTATAAGGCCCCACGGACACTGGACATGTTTATAGCTGCTTCTAAAGGGAATCTGAATTTTTTATATTTTTTTTTTCCCCCCCTGCCTCTAAACGCCCTTTCACATTAGCCTATGCGTTCATTCACACATACAGTGCCTTGCAAACGTATTCACCCCCTTGGCTTTTTACCTATTTTGTTACATTACAGCCTTTAGTTCAATGTTTTTTTTAATCTGAATTATATGTGGTGGATCTGAGCACAATAGTCTAATGCTGGCCATACACTATACAAAAAATCGGGCGAACCCAATTTTGAAAAAACGAACGTTTGCCCGCAAGCACAAACGATGCTGCCATCATGTAATGACCGATAAATCGTTCAGTGGACATAAATTTTATGTTTGTTTTTTTACATATACCTAGTGCAGACAGGTCGGACGGAAACACATCAACCTTTCAATTTATCGTTCCTTCGGCAGAAAATTTCCATACTTGTCCTTCGTTTTTTTTTTTTTTTTTTGGCTTAAAAACGTCCAAACGATTATCGATTTTGTGTCCATTAACTGGCCGAAAAAACAAACGAACGGTCTAATGGCCAAATTTTGATTTTTCATATAGTGTATGGCCAGCATAAGTTGGTGAAGTAAAATTAGAAAAATATATACATAAAACTATTTTTCAGAAATAAAAAAATAATTGGCATGTGCGTATGTATTCATGCCCTTTGTTATGGAGCCCATAAAAAAGTTCTGTGCAACCAATTACCTTCAGAAGTCACATAATTAGTGAAATGATGTTCACCTGTGTGCAATATAAGTGTCACATGATCTGTCATTACATATGCACATATGCACACCTGTTTGAAAGGCCCCCAAGGCTGTAACACCTAAGCTCCACTAACCAAACACTGCCATGAAGACCAAGGAACTCTCCAAACAAGTAAGGGACAATGTTATTGAGAAGTACAAGTCAGGGTTGGGTTATAAAAAAAAATATCCAAATCTCTGATGATCCCTAGGAGCATCAGCAAATCTATCATAGCCAAATGGAAAGAACATGGCACAACAGCAAACCTGCCAAGAGACGGCCGCTCACCAAAACTCATGGGCCGGCAAGTAGGGCATTAATCAGAGAGGCAGCACAGAGACCTAAGGTAACCCAGGAGGTGCAGCGGAGACTGGAATATCTGTACATAGGATGGCAATAAGCCGTACGCTCCATAGAGTTGGGCTTTATGGCAGAGTGACCAGAAGGAAGCCATTACTTTCAGCAAAAAACAAAATGCCACGTTTTGAGTATGCAAAAAAAGGCATGTGGGAGACTCAAAATGTATGGAGGAAGGTGCTCTGGTCTGATGAGACTAAAATTTATCTTTTTGGCCATCAAAGAAAATGCTATGTCTGGAGCAAACCCAACACATCACATCACCCAAAGAACACCATCCCCACAGTGAACCATGGTTGTCATGGTTATGCAATAGTTTGTCTGCTTACCTGTTCCCATGTGTTCATCTAGAGACCAGCCGACCCTCACCTGTCTGCTTTTGTAATCCATCCTCTGGCATGGCTCCACCCTAGCTCCTATCAGGGAGCTCTATATTAACCTGTGCACTGCAGGCCAACGCTGATGATCAACCTTTGTGTGTTAGCTTCCTGTAACCTGCCGCGTGATCTTCTGTTCCGTTACTGACTTTGGCGTGTCCTTGACTATCCCCGTTTGTCTGTGATCCTGACCTTTTGGCGTGTCCCTGACTATTCCTGTCTGCTTGTGGCCCCGACCTTGGCTTTGTCCCTCACTATCCCTATCCTCCTGTTGCCTACTGTGGGTGTGAGCTGGGGGACCCTGGGGGTCGCGACCTGGAGCCAGTTGCAGCCAAGTCCATCCTCGCCAGTAGAGGCGCTGGTGAACACCTGCTGGCTCTTAGACTCCGCGCCCCAGGGAATCTTACGCTCTAACCCCAGTGTGATTTGTCTCCCGTCTGCAGCAGTCAGCCGTAGGGGTCCACAACCTTGCGGTGCACTCCTGATCCCTACGGTGTGCATCTGTCACCTCGCCTCAAGGTAACTTGACAATGGTGGTGGCAGCATCATGCTGTGGGGATGTTTTTTAGCAGTCAGGACTGGCAAACTGGTCAGAGTTGAAGGAAATATGGTTGGTACTAAATATAGGGATATTCTTGAGCCAAACCTGTACAACTCTGTGTGTGATTTGAGGCTAGGATGGAGGTTCACCTTCCAGCAGGACAATGACCCCAAACACACTGCTAACGTAACATTTGAGTGGTTTAAAGGGAAACATGTAAATGTGCTAGAATGGCCTAGTCAAAGCCCAGACCTCAATCCTATAGAAAATCTGTGGTTAGACTTAAAGATTGCTGTTAACAAACGCAAGCCATACAACTTGAAGGAGCTAGAGCAGTTTCTCAAGGAGGAATGGACAAAAATCCCAGTGGTAAGATGTGACAAGCCCATAGAGACTTATCTAATGTGACTTGGAGCTGTGATAGCTGCAAAAGGTGGCAAAGTATTGAATTTAGGGGGGTAAATCGTTATGCACATTGACTTTTTCTATTATTTTGTCCTGTTGTTTGCTTCACAATAATAAAAAAAATCTTCAAAGTTGTGGGCATGTTCTGTAAATTAAATGATGCACATCCTCAAACAATCCATGTTAATTCCTGGTTGAGAGGTAACAAAACACGAAAAATGCCCACAGGGGTGAATACCTTTGCAGCATTTACTGGCGGGAGCTTTTATACGCAGGGGAAAAAAAACACTGCCCGTGCATTAAAGCGGTTCTGCACACATAATAATACATTTTCCCATTCTGTTGCTTCTAGACCATACATTTGATAATGCCACATTTTTTTTTTTTTTTATTAATCTACCTTTTGTAATTCGTAGTATTTGATTTTCCTCCCCTGCGGCGATGGGCGGTCTATTGCGGGGATCAGCATCACTTCCGGCTGAACCCCGCACTGTCTCCTGGGATCTCGTCCAAGTAATCCCAGGAGACATTGCGGCTAATGCAGCCGAAATCTTGCGAGATTTCGGCTGTAATAGCCGAAATCACGCGAGATTTCGGCTGTATTAGCCGAAATCACGCGAGATTTCGGCTGTATTAGCCGAAATCTCGCGAGATTTCGGCTGCATTAGCCACAATGTCTCCTGGGATTACTTGGACGAGATCCCAGGAGACAGTGCGGGGTTCAGCCGGAAGTGATGCTGATCCCCGCAAGAGACCGTCCATCGCCGCAGGGGAGGAAAATCAAATACTACGAATTACAAAAGGTAGATTAATAAAAAAAAAAAAAATGTGGCATTATCAAATATATGGTCTAGAGGCAACAGAATGGGAAAATGTATTATGTGTGCAGAACCGCTTTAAGGAGCAGGAGAGTTTGAGCTGAAAAAACGAATGCCGCTGCTAAATGCACCTAAAAGCTAGTGCTTGAGCATTATTTCATTTCAATTGCCAGAATTATTTATTCTGGCCAATTAAATGAATTAATGCCCAAGAGCTTGACACCTGTAAAAGCTCCTAAAAGCTTGTGAAAGCTTTAGACACTTTTACAAGCGTCAGGCAAGTTTTTTTTCTTTTTTTTTTTTGCAAAAAATTGTCACTGGCTTCTAGGAGAGTTAAATGTCCTGTGTGCATGAGGCATAAAGCAAAAAGAAAACGACACTCACAGGTTTAAAAACATACAGGCTCTAGTGACTGCAGGAAAACATCTCACAGGGGCTGGTGCAGTACAGACTCTTGCTACTCACAGAAAGCACACTGCAGGGTCACCTGCAGACAGTCCTAGGCATCAACTCCAACATGCATGATTCCCTTTTGAACGGAGCAAAAAAAGTTCACTTTTTTAAAGTGCACTTACCATTCAACATGTTGATATACCATTATATTGATGTCTTACTACTCTTGCTGTGATAAAAATGTTAAGAGCAGTAGAATTCCTGAAATGCCTTTCCTATAGAAAATGTTCTATGTTCATTCTAGTGCTTCTTGCTAGAAGCCCAAGTTTGGATCTCTGCCTAAAGTAGAAGTAAAGGAAAACCTTTTTTCCCTAATTTGGAAAGAAGGGATGATTATAACCTATGATGGTGCCCTTTTTTTTTTTTTTTGCCATCTGTGTAGCTTTAGGGAAATTTCCCTTTGCTGCCTGTCTCATAGCTAAAACAGGAAGTAAGAAAAAATCCCTCAAAGTGAGGGAATCCCTAGTTGCTATCAGGGTCACTAGTCGTATTTCAGGGGCTTTCCTGTGTATTCCTGTTAAGTGACAAACAGAATTTTGGAGTGGATGAATCTCCTTTATATGGGGGGGGGGCTCAGACCATGATTAAAACTGACAGGGGTTTTAATCCCTCTCTACTCTGCTCAAAACAAAAGCAAAACAGGTTTGCCCTTTAGTTATAATTTAAAGTGGTTGTAAACCTCAGACATGAAAAATGAAAAAAATGCTCATCATTCTGCACGGAGTACTTGCCTTTCTCTAAATCTGTGAGTGTGATTTCGCTGCCTGATTCCTCTGTTATCAATATGACCCAGTTCTGGCAGCTTTTCCCAACATCAAGAGTTAAAATAGTGATGGGGGAGGGAGCTGTAACGCAGCCTCTAATTCAGCCTATTTCAACCATTGTGCCTTCTGTTTTTTTCAGGGGTGCCTTGGTAAAATGCCTAAAAATTGCCCAACAATTGTATACAAGCCAGCAGGTGGACCAAGCCTGCCTTTTATTTACAGTCACAGGTTTTCAGTGTGCCCAACTACAACCTTCCAGCCATTGGTGTCCTAACAATTAGGCCGGGTTCACACCGCTGCGATGCGGGAACGCCGCGAATCCGCGGCGTTTTCCCGCATTGCATTACTCCCGCCGGCAGTTCACACTGCCCTATGCGGACGGCTGGGAGTGTCAATGATATGTTAATGACACCCCCAGATCCGTCCGCATATCGCAGTGCGATCTGCCGACTCGCACAGGAATCGGATCGCATGGTGTGAACCCCTATGCAATCCGATTCTGTTGCGGACCAAAAAAAGGGTCCCGTGCGAGTTTGCTGTGGGAGCAATGCGAATTCAGCCATACTATCTGTATGGCTGTACTCGCATCGCTACGGAGATCGGATGTGATTTGCGGTGCGAATCACATCCGGATCTCCCCCCGCAGCAGTGTGAACCCAGCCTTAATGATGTCCTAAATTGATAAGGAGGCCTGTTTGCCTCCACTCCTGTCCTTCTCCATCAGCAATGGGCTCAACTGTCAAAAAAACTTTAGCCAATTGAAACTGTTTTTGCAGATAAAGCAGAGGAAATATGTATTCACTAAATTCTGAGAAAAATATTATGGAATATATGGAATGTACTTTGCAGTTCTAAAACAATCATCTGCATCAGGTTACATCTGCTAATTAGTCTACAGTTAAAAAGGAGTGCTTCCACACCTTGGTGAGCTGTTGCATTAACCTGATTGGCATGAATCATGGCTTCAACACGAGAGATGTCAGTTGAAACAAAGAGGATTATAAACCTTCTTCAAGAAGGTAAATAATCATGGCATGTTGCGAAAGCTTTTGGGTGGGAAAGTCAGCTGTGTCTAAAACCTGGACCAAGTACAAATCAAATAGGAAGATTGTTAAAGGGAAGTGTACTAGTAATCAATGTCTGTGAACTGTAAGAAATCACCTAAAGGAAATGGGTTTCACATACAGAAAAGCCAAATTAACCATCATTAACACCTAAACATAAAAAAAACAAGGTTACATTAGGCTAAAGAAAAGCAATCACGGACTGTGGATGACTGGGTGAAAGTGATGTTGAGTGATGAATTACGAATCTGCATTGGGCAGGATGTTGATGCTGGAACTTTGGTGCTGTTCCAATGAAATGTATGAAAATTACTGCCTGAAGAAAACATGTAAATTTCCACAATCGTGATACGGAATTGTATGTCAGGTAAAGGTATGGGGGGAGATGACTGTCCATTAAATGTTCATATTGAGATTTCGGACACTTTTCTTATTCCATCAATTTAAAGGGTGTTTGATAAACGTAATTTTTCAGGATGATAATGCATCTTGCCATAGGGTATAAGCCGTGAAAACTTTCCTTCAAGAAAGACATACAGGTGCATCTCATAAAATTTGAATATCATAAAAAATATATATTTATTTCAGTAATTCAAACAGTGAAACTCCTGTATTTTATATAGATGCACTACACACAGAGTGGTCAATTTTAAGCATTTCTTGATGATTGTGGCTTACAGCTAGTGAATACCTAAAATTCAGTATCTCCAAAAATTGGAATATTACATAAGACCAATAAAAAAAAAAGATTTTTGAAACACAAATGTTGGCATACTAAAAAGTATGTCCATGTACAGTACAGTATGCACTCAATACTTGGTCAGGGCTCCTTTTGCATGAATTGCTGCAACAATGCGGCGTGGCATGGAGGCGCTTAGTCTGTGGCACTGCTGAGTTGTTATGGAAGCCCAGGTTTCTTTTATAGTGGCTTTCAGCTTGTCTGCATTGTTGGGTCTGCTGTCTCTTATCTATTCTCTATGGGGTTTAGATCATGCGATTTTGCTGGCCAATCAAACACAGTGATCATTAAACCAGGTATTGGTATTTTTGGCAGTGTAGGCAGGTGCCAGGTCCTGATGGAAAATGAAATCGGCATCTCCATACAGCTGGTCAGCAGAAGGAAGCATGACGTGCTCTGGGATTTCCTGGTAGAGGGCTGCTCTGACTTTGGACTTGCTAAAACGGTGGACCAACACCAGCAGATGACATGGCTCACCAAATCATCACTGACTGTAGAAACTTCATACTGGACCTCATGCAACTTGAATTATGTGCCTCTCCACTCTTCCTCCTGACTCTGGAACCTTGATTTTCAAATGAAATGCAACATTTTTCACAGTCAATGATTTTGGGGAGCCATTTCAATCTGCTGGTGTTCACTGTATTTTATCAAGTCCAAAGTCAGCATAGCCCTCTACCAGGAAATTCTAGAGCACTTCATGCTTCCCTCTGATGACCAGCTTTATGGAGATGCTGATTTCATTTTCCAGTAGGACTTGGCACCTGCCAAAAGTACCAATACATGGTTTAAAAGAGAAGTAACTTTTTTTGTTTTGTTTTTTCATATTCATACTTGCCTAGGTGGATGCAGCATGGGTCAGATGCTACATCTGTCCTCCGGCGCCTCTGCACTGAGATCCGAGCGATTGAACACCACCAATCGCTTGGTTTTTAGAGCTCTGTGAGCAGAGAGCAGCAGACTGTCAGTCACAGCTCTGTGTCCTTCTCCCTCCTCGTTCACTGGAGTGCTGAGCTGTGGAGGGGACGGAGCAGCTGGACTAACATTGGTGATGCAAGCAGAGCGCGGACTTCCATCACAGGAGAAATTAATTGCATGCCTATGATCCATAGGAGAAGTACAGCCAAACGAGCTTTGGCTATACTTCTTTTAATGATCATGGTATCACTGTGCCTGATTGGCCAGCAAACTCGCCTAACCTAAACCCTATAAAGAATCTGTGGGGTATTGTCAAGGGGAAGATGAGACACCAGACCCAACATTGCAGACGAGCTGAAAGCTACTTGTAAAGAAACCTGGGATCCCCTACCAAGTGTTGTGTTCATACTATACTGTACATGGACATACTTTTCAGTAATTGAACAATATGGTAACCGGGGTAATTGGCGCTACCTACAAATAAAATTCCTTACAAATCGAGTGAAGAAAAGTCCTTCTACCGGGATTCCTCAAATCCTATAAGGTCCTAATTGTTTCTATTAGGATCAAGAAAAAAGGCAACAGAAACAGTTCCTACTAGAATCTATTACAATCATAAAGATGGTCTAATGTGTATCAGCCACACCCTACAGAGTAAGGTCGGTGTATATAAAATATATAATCCCGAATAGATCATGTGTTCATCCTAAAAAATATATATATAATAAAAAAGGGGTATATGCCAAAAAATGCTGCTATTATGCGATTTTCCAAGTTACAAGCTACTCAAATGTCCCAAAAAACAGCAATATTCCTACTGGAAATTAATTCCTGAGATTGACAGATAGATCCAATAAACGAAGGAGAAGGGAGAGAACCAAAAACCAAACAACAACAAACAAAAGACAAAAAATTGTATATGTGTATCTGTTGCTAAGTGCAATATTGCCTAAAATCACATTATCGCCAAGATATATTTAAATAGGCAAATTCCCAGTAAGAGGCGTATATAAATGTGCTTGTGAAATTATAGTTCAAATCTTAAATATACAAGCTATAAGTGCAACATGCTAATATAAACATATATATAAAAAATATATTATATGTATATAAAAAGTGCATCAAAAAGTGCGGGTGAAAAAGCAAAAAATCAATTAGCCAACAAATTAAATGAACAATCCATAATGAAAAAATATAAATAAAAGATAAAAATAAAAAAACAAACAAAAAATAAAAATAAGAATAAAAATACAAATAAAAATACAAAAATAGTGTCCAATTATCCAAAAAAATCTTCAATAGTGCAAAAAAAGTTCAAAAGTGACTTTAGTGCTTCTTGTGCAATCTTCAACGTGACTTCTGTGTTCCCCCACAAGGTACCCCACTCACCAGAAGAATGCACCCCTGCAGGGGTAATTCGCCTTGAGATCAAAGTCTGCCGATATCCAGCTCCTCAATCGCATCCAGAGAGAGATTTCTCAATCCCTGCCGATATCCAGCTCCTCAATCGCAACCAAGGGGAGATTTCATATGTCCTCATAAGAAAAAAATTGTAGCCTCCATAGTGTGATTTGTATAAAAAATCAATTTATTGCCACAAAAATATAAAACAATAAAAACATAAGAATAAAAATAAAAAATGGAAAAAACAAATCTCATATGTTGAGAGATATGGAAACACAGTCCACTAAAAAATCACTCAGCCCCCATATATAAATAAATGGTAACGTTCCAGGAAAACAGATAGTAAATCCTAGAACCAAGCTGAGAGAAAGATAATGAACCATAAGCTAATGGCACTATATCCCAAAAAAACAAAGGACTAAGAGTGCAAAAACCACTTAAAAACAATGTACCAGGATATACCCTGTTGCAAATGGTCACTCCAGTTTATGTAAGTCCCCCAGGGATAGAGCCCTTCTAGCGTAAAAATCAATCCGAACGTGGAAGCCGCTCGGTAGATACGCAGCTGCGGCTTGCACTCCAACTGCGTTCCAACGAACGGAACTGACGTAATAGGCGTAACTCCGTCGAACGCGTTTCGTCATTGACGTCTTCAGCGGCGGTGTCACGCTACTACGTCCTACATCTCAAATAGGAAAAACCCCAGATTAAACGGTATCTGATTGGCCATCAATCGTAATCGACACCCAAACAAACAACAATGGGCTGTACCCGGTGTCTGAAGGAGTGACAACCACCATATCCAATCCGCATGTTAGTACCACCCAATCCCAAGCCAGAAGGCGAGGGGAGGATATCCAGAAAAAAGGGGTTTCAAAACTTAACTTATAATAAATAATGGATAAATCCAAAAACCATCTATCGTCCACCTATTGGGTACACAGCACATGAGGGTGATCTATCCCAAGGGGAACTCACAAAAACTGTATACATGATAACAATAATTTTACTGCTGTAAACATTAATAAAATGAATGACCCTTTTAACAAGTTATCATAAACAAAAGTATAAATAAATCAAAATAGGTGTTTAAAATTGAAAATCTGCCAAAAATCGGTCACTTATAGAGCTGAGATAGCTGAATGCAATGGATTTCACCAACAAAAGAAAAAGAAGAAGAAAAAGAACCACCTTATTTTGTTTCATTGCAATCCAGCTATTACCTGGTAAAAATACTAAGGGTCCTTTCACACGGGGCGGATCAGTTCTGATCCGCCCCGTGGATGTCCGTTTGCTCAGCGGGGATCACTCCGCCGATCCCCGCTGAGCAGGGAGATGACAGCTCCGTCTCTGCACACTGCGCAGGGACGGACCTGTCACAGCGCCGCTCTCCCCTATGGGAGATCGGATGATGACGGACCGCAGTGCCCGTCGTCACCCGATCCGATCCGCAGACGGATGGAAAAATAGCTTTTTCCTCCGTCACACTTTTTCGGATCGGAGCGGGTCGGATGTCAGCGGACATGTCACCGCTGACATCCGACGCTCCATAGAGCTCTATGGAGCACCCGTTCAGGTCCGCCTGAAAAACTGACAGGCGGGCCTGAACGGATCGTCAGTGTGAAAGGGGCCTAATACCGATCTAGTAAAGGTTTGTAATTATTCATCTCTCCACAGCCTATATGATGGGCTGTAAAAGAAACGACCAAGACTAGAATTATGGTATATCATACCCAATCAAAAATAAGAATAAAAAATATAAAATATAAAATATAATGATTATATATACCTATATTTAGTGGATCCGCATTTATCTAGATGTTTAAAATTGAAAAACTGCCAGAAATCGGTCACTTATAGAGCTGAGATAGCTGAATGCAATGGATTTCACCAACAAAAGAAAAAAGAAATAAAAAAAGAAAGAAAAAAGGAACCACCATTCATATCAATCAAAATCAAACCACCAATCAAAAATAAAAATAAAAAATAATAATTATATATACCTATATTTAGTGGATCCGCATTTATCTAGATGTCACAAAGAGGGGAGAAACAAATCATGCCCATACATATCAAAGTTGGCATATAAAATCATCACTCAGCAACACTTAGGATAATCCCAAATGAACATAAAGCTTTCAAACAAGTCGATATATATAAGATATATATAAGAGAACTTTGTCTTATAATAATAAATAAGAGATAAGTGTAATAGTACCAATCACCATTCTACTAACCTAATATAAATGAATATGTAAATCCTAATCTGTGGTGGATTGGTGAGTAACACACATATCCTAAAACAACAGTCAAGAAACCATCAGAGAAGAGAGGTCTACGGATTAGCTATGAAACAGTTTAAGTCTATATCCAGGTTGAGGCCCCGTGGTGCGAGAGACCCCAACCTGTATATCCATGCAGTTTCATTCTGCGAGATGAGGGTGGTCTTATTCCCTCCCCTCCAATTGCCTTTAATGCAATCAATCCCATAGAAGATTAATCCGGAAGGATCTCTTCTGTGGAACTCATCAAAATGGCGGGAAAGGTTGTGATTTGGGAACCCTTTTTTTATATTGTTAATATGTTCCCTGATCCTAACAAATAAAGGACGTGTGGTCCTGCCCACATACTGTAAATTGCACGGGCACTCTATAACGTATGTTACATGTGTGCTCCGGCAAGTGATTAATTCCTTTATTTTGTACTCTTTATGGTCTGTTTTTGCCTTAAACGTTTCTTTTTTTCGTGGCTGTTTCTTGCTAACTCTACATGGGAGGCATTTCTGGCACCTATAAAATCCCTTCATGTCATTAAAGATTTTGATTTGTTTTGGTGGGTAGATGGCATTATGTACTAGAAGGGAGCGTAAAGTGGGGGCCTTTCTGTACACAAAACAGGGCTTTTTTGGGAGGACCTTAGATAGCACTTTATGAAGTATAGGCCAATACTTTTTGATAATTTTTTCAAAGTCCCTATATTGAGTACTGAAACCAGTGATAAATGCCAGTTCCATCTTTCTATCTTTTTTACTCTGTTTCTCCAGTAGCGACTTTCTCTCCAAATTCCCAATGTTATTCTTTAATTGGAGTAGTGGTTCCGGCCTATATCCTTTTTCTTGAAATCTCTCTAGGATCATATCTGCTTGGAGATGGTAATCTTCTGCTGAGTGGCAATTTCTCCTCAATCTTAGCAACTGTCCCTTCGGAATATTATTCTTCCACTTAGGGTGGTGACAGCTTGTAATCGGGATATAGCTGTTTCTGTCAGTTGTTTTGAAGAATGTCTTAGTACTAAAAATTCCATCTATTTTTGAGATTTGGAGATCCAGATAGTCAATACTATGTTCGCTGTATTTACCAGTAAAGGTTAGACCATAGATGTTATTGTTCAGGTTGTTCAAAAATACTTCAAGGTCTGTTGGGGTGCCATCCCATAATAAAATGAGGTCATCTATATATCTACGGTAGAACCTCACCTGAGGTATATTGCTACCATAGATGTATTCCTCCTCCCACATGTTCATCATGAGATTGGCCACACTCGGGGCATTACGAGCCCCCATGGCTACCCCCTTGGTCTGGACATAGTATTTCTGATCATACCAAAAATAATTGCAACACATTGCCAACTTTAGTCCTTCAATGATGTATTCTATTTGTTCTTGTCGCATATCTGTGTTCTCATATAATGCCTTTTCAACTCCAATTAGGCCGTCACGCTGCACTATACTTGTGTACAGTGAATTTACGTCGATGGTTACCATCAAAAGTCTCTCAACGTTTACTACATTTTGAAGTTCTTTTAAAAGTTGTGTGCTATCCCTCAGATAGGATCTCCCTTTTTGTACCAGGGGTTTCAAGAAATTATCCAGATATTCCCCTAGACGCGAGAAAATGGAATTTATTCCACTAATTATAGGCCTACCTGGGGGCTTATCAAGCCTCTTGTGGATTTTCGGCAAATAATACATCACTGGGGTTTTGGTCGAATTTGAAATTAGATATTCTGCTTCACTGTCATTTAGAATTCCCATTTCTTTTCCTTTTTTCACAAAGGTCGCTAGTTTCTTCTCATATTCATATTTGGGATTTCCCTTCAACTTTTTATATGTATCTTCAACACTTAACAGTCTTTCCATCTCCTCTGTGTAATCCGATTTGTTCAGAATTACCAGGCCCCCCCCTTTATCGGCTGGTCTGATGATTACATTTTTCTTCTCTCCTAGTGCCTTGATGGTTTTCCAAATATTCGTAGTTTTCTTATAATTCGTTCTCTCCATTTTTCTTAAATCTCCTTCCACCATTTTGCTAAATGCCCCTAAACATTGATTTCCTGGTGTGTTGGGGTTGAACGTAGACTTGTTTTTCAAATCCGTTTGTACATATAAAGATTCTTTTTTACTCTCTCCTCCTGCATTCATAGCAAAATGTTTTTTGATATTCAACTTACTCATGAATTTCTTTAGATCAATATAAGTCTCAAACTTATCTAGTGCCTTATCAGGCGCAAATTTTAAACCCAAGTCCAAAATCCTCAACTCGTCGTCCTCAAACTTTATGTTGCTCAGGTTATAGATACCTTTTCCAATTAAGTTCTTCTTCTTTTGTTTCTTCTTTCCTCCTCTACTTCCCCTGGTCCGTTTTCTCCTTCCCTGTGTCTCCACATAGTGGTTCCATCTCTTTCTGTATTGTTCGCCCATGGTGTCTCTAAAGGGCGTGGATCCATGTGATCTGGGTGTTGTCCCTCTCTGTTCATTGTCCCATAAAAAGCTCCCTGGGGTCCCCCTCTGTTGTCTGCTGGTCCTCTCCATCTTGGATTCCTGTAGGGAGGTCTGGTGGTCCATCTTCCTTGGGGCCTGTCCCGTTGTCCATCCCTGGAAAAATCCCTATAATCTCTAGAGTTCCTTCTAGGTTGGGGGAATCTATTTTCTCTATAGTTCCCTCTATCTTGCAAATATCTATATTGCGGGTAGTCCCTCAAAGGAGTGGGTCGGGGATATCTATTTCCTCGGTCCTGCGGATATCTATGTTGTGGATAATCCCTTAGAGGAGTAAACCGATTTCTTGTGGGTATGTTATACCTCGCTGTAATCGGGTCTTCCATTATATATGGTTCTTGCTGATAAATTCTTTGGTCATCTATCTGAACATTCCTACGATTGGATGGTTTATTCAGTAATCTACTGCCTTGCACTGGATTTGTTCTCATAATTGGTTGTGGCGTACTAGTTGGTTGGTCTAGATTCATAATTTCCATTGACCCATCTGGACTCTCATTATCATGGGCTGTATTTATTTCATCTATAAGTCCAATTGGAGTTTCTCTCCTTGTGGGTGGCAGCAACCTAGTGATACAATTAGTATTTGTCTGAAGCCATTGTTATCACTATCCTTTTTGATTTCCAACCCCCACCGTTGTTTAGCGCGGTTTTCTTTACTTTTATACTTTTCAGTAAGCCAACATTTCTGTTTCAAAAATCCTTTATTGGTCTTGTGAAAATGATCCATGATAAGGCTGCAACCTGCAAAGCTGATCTGGCAACTGCAATAAGAGAAAGTTGGAGCAGGATTGATGAAGAATATTGTTGATAGTTTGGTTTAAGGATTAATCCATGCCTCTGACAATTCTAGCTGTTATAAAAGCCAGAGGTGGTGCAACAAAGTGATTCCATATGTTTCCTTCTGCTTGATCTGCAAAACAGTTGCAATTGATTACAGTTTTCTTTCTTTTTCTCGTTTCCAAACCACTTCTTTATACATCGGTACTTTGACGTTAAAGTGGTTGTAAACCCTTACAACCAACTTTGACCTACAGGTAAGCCTAGATTAAGGCTTACCTGTAGGTCCAAGAAATATCTCCTAAACCTAGACGGTTTAGGAGATATTTGCCGAAAGACAGGCACCGCTGTCTATGGCGGATGCGCCGTAGACAGCGGCGTGCAGGCGCACTGAGTGCGCCACGGTCAACGGCGATATGCCGCTAGTGGTGGCTCCCGTGCGCATGCACGGGAGTGACGTCATTGCGGCTTTGCCAAATGACAGCGGCGGAGCAGCGAGACCCACCGAGAAGATGGATACGCCGGACTACAGGGGACAGAGGTGACTTCGCTGGCTCCTGTGTCAGGTAAGTGACACATAATGGACTACTATGCGATGCATAGTAGTCCATTATGCTTTGCCTTTTCAGGGAATGAAACTCATCAGGGTTTACTTCCTCTTTAAATACCGTTGTTATGGCAGCTATCTGCTGCCATAACAACAGTATTCAACGTCAGAGTACCACGATATTTTTAAAAACAGTGGGCAGTCCGCTTTCACATAAAAGTGGTCTCTGTGGTAGATTCGCCGCAAGATCACTTTTATCAGTGGCGGAAGAGGTGGCCCTCCCGCCGCTCCCCGGTGGTCCCTGCCCTATACCAGAGCCATCGGTAGTGACGGAGACTATCGTGTCCTTTACCCTGTGAGACATTGAGTTGAGTGAGGGAATGATGGTCCCCACTTGACTCCATACCATTGGATGACTAAAGCGAGGTCAAACGTCACTTCCGCCCAATGGTCTTAAAGGTGAAATGATTTTTTTTTTTTTTTTTTTTTATTGAAAAAAATACTTTTTTTTTATTTGATATTTTATTGCATTTAAGTGTAAATGTGAGATCTGAGGTGTTTTTGACCCCAGATCTCACATTAAAGAGGTCCTGTCATGTTTTTTTTTTTCTATTACAAGGGATGTTTACATCCCTTGTAATAGGAATAAAAGTGACTAATTTTTTCTTTAAATGGACAGTGTAAAAATAAAAAGTAACAAGTAAGATAAATAAGAAAAAAATTATAATTTTAAGCGCCCTGTCCTGCCGAGCTCGCGTGCAGAAGCAAACTCATACGTAAGTCGCACCCACGTATGAAAACAGTTTTTAAACCACACATGTGAGGTATTGCTGCGATCATTGGCACAAGAGCAATAATTTCAGCACTAGACCTCCTCTGTAACTCAAAACTGGTAACCTGTAGAAATTTGTAAACAAGTGCCAAAGTTTGTCGCCATTCCACAAGCGGGCACAATTTTGAAACCTGACACGTTGGGTATCAGTTTACTAGTTGTAACATTCTTTCATAATATAGAAAACAATTGGGTTAACTTTCCTGGTTTCTTATTTTTGTTATTCAAAAAAGTGTATTTTTCTAAAAAAAATAATTGTATTTGTAAGACCACTGCACAAATATGGTGTGACATAAATTATTGCAACGACCATTTTACCATAACGCCATTTTATTCTCTAGGGTGTTTTGAAAAAAAAAGTGTGTGTGTGTGTGTGTGTGTGTGTGTGTATATATATATATATATATATATATATATATATATATATATATATATATATATATATATATATATATAAAATGTTTGGGGTTCTAAGTAATTTTCTAGCTTGTAAACAACAAGTTTGAAATATAGGCCTTAAAGCCAAAAGGTTGGAATGTTAAATGAAAATAGTTTTGAGGCATATCTGTGATTAGATTTTTTTTTCTACATAATTAAACAATTGAACATTTCCAGGAGTGGTGATTCCATACTTTTTGGTCATGGGTTGTATTGATGAGATGACCAGGTGCAAATAATTGCTTTTATTAAAACTTGATAGCCTACACTTTGAGGGTTACAGAATCTCCCTTCTTCAGGGCTTGAGCGTGTGTAGAGGAGCTGCTTTAGAGGTAGTAATCTTGGTGTGTGTGTGTGTGAGTTTGTTGTAGTAAGATGGGTACTAAAGTGGAATATCGAATCATCAAGTTACCAAAAAAACAGCAGGGTGGACTGGTGCACTACAATGCTTGGATTAAAAAAAAATAATTATATCCTAAGCAGTTGGACTGTGCTCCCTGTATGCATTTCAAAGTTTGAATCTCGGTTCTAAAAGCAATGTACCTCCATTTGACATTTGAAAATAAATTTGTTTTAAAAATGGAATACTTTTAACTATGTGCTCAAATTAAGCTCTATGTCAAGAACCTGATCTGTGTTAGCACCTTAAAAGTCTACATACATATTTTTAAATGTTGGTAGCAGATCATTTATGTAGACAGTTGGTGATTTAGGTTTTTGCTATAATTGTAATTCTAAAATGGTAAATGTAACTGGTAAGAACTACACATGATCACTGTCAGTTAATATTTACAACTGTTTCATTCTTTCAGAGTACATTTGTCAACAGACCAGCTCTAGGCATTTTACCCCCTGAGAATTTCACTGAAAAACTGGAGGAATCCTTGTTATCTGTAAGTATAAAAAAAAACACAAACAACCTTTTTTTTATTTATTGCCCTCAGGAATAAGACACACACACCCCAGGTCCATTTAAGAACTACATAATGTTTTGTTATAATATTCTTCTATGTTACTATATGTTGGCTTCTTTTAAGCTTGCTGATTTCTTTTTTCTGTTATGTATCATTCAGATTGTCAAATACACTCTTAATAATAATAAAAATGTATTGAATGGAAAACTGTTGTTTAAACCTACACACCTACACGTATATCCTGTACGTGTACAGAATACATGTTGTTTTTCTTTTCTTTTTTGTTTTTGTTTTTTTAAATAGGCCTGTATGTTTTCCCCATTTGTTGATTTCAGGGGATTGTTCATTTTATAGTTTTGTTAAAATATGACATGTAAAATACATTCTCTTTTTCTCTATTTTTCTCTTCTAGATTGGACCAAAGGGATTGACTCAAGTAATTACAATGTCCTGTGGCTCATGCTCAAATGAAAATGCTTTTAAATCAATATTTATGTGGTACAGAGTAAGTTCAAACTCTTACATGGTTTGGGTGATAAGATTGCTATTTAACAACTGGTGGAACTGCCGAGTAAAGGATGAATATTATCTGAGCTTGGGTTTTTGTGTGGCGGCTGTGTGTGTTGAAACAAAATACAGCAGGCCATACTTTTTTCAAGGGAAGCGTAATGTGAGGCAATCCACCGCCTCACACCACATGGTGGCCAATATAACTTGATGAGAAAAAAAAACACCAGCAAAGAAAAGTTAAAAAATACAAATATACAGTATACATCCGGCTTCCTCCCACAGAGCCTTGGTTGGAAATGGTGTCACAATCCTTACAGAAAGATCCTGGAAACACTGAGGATCCCAAATCTCTTGATAAATTATCATGGGATTTGGGGTACTCTACTTTCCTAGGTCCTTACATCACCCATTTCAGTGGAGAAGCTGGGTGTAAAAATGTTCTAACTTTTCTCCACAGATGCTTTCCTTTTCATATTAAATGTGCTTTGTTTACATGGTGAGGTGGGACCACTATGTAATGAGCAAACGTTGCATTTTTGTATGTGTTACTGCAGTAGGAAAAAAGCAGGTCCCCTGCACCGCAAGACATACCTGTATCTGTGTAAATCTCAGAACTTGATGGAAACAAATGCAAATCCTTTGGCAAGTAAAACCGCTCCATTGTATTTTGCCTGGAGTTCAGTGAAATATGGGACGGCTTGCTATCCATGCTTTTGAAAAATACAATTAAATATTTCTACTGTTGAATGAAAATGAAGGCATTTTTTGCCAGCATAACAAAGGCATCAGCTAGCATAATCCTTGCTATGTCTCAAGTTATTTTCAAAGAATTCAAAAATTTTAAAAATAAACAAGCATTCTGGAGACTGAATAATGTTGTCTTCAAGTTTGCTATCATGATAAACGAGATTTGCTAAAATGGGCCCTCAACATATCTGCTATTAAGAGAAACTTAGCCGAAATAAGGAAGAAGGAATTTGAGACTTGTCTGAAGATGCATGCTCCAGGACTGTCAATATCTTTTCTTCATTACTTAGTGAGTCACTGTCATGGAATAAGCATGTACATATTGGCTGTTGGCATCATTGATCTGTAGGTGTAGGGGCTCTGTCCAGGCACTGTTTTCATTGTATAATCTTTGCTGTTGGTACCTTTTCCCCAACACCAGTCTTTTCTTCTGTGTTGCTTTTCGTTTGCCCCCTCTTGATTGATTGTTGGCTGGCTCCCCTGTATGGATTTTCAGACACCCTGCTAGTAACATCAAACTCCTTGATGAAGTGCATTTTGTTTTATGAAATGCTTTGAGATTATGATGTTTTTAATTTTTGATGAGTCCTAAATCACAGACTCTACATCTGTATGAAGTAATATGTATTTATGTTTAAGAAGGAATATCTTTAATGAGCATATTTTTGTATCGGTGCATCTTCTGGTGCTTATTACAAGCAACAGTTGAAAAAGGATAAAGTATTGTTTTTATATATGCATACAGTATATTCTGTGTAAGAATTGTGTGCTGGCCTCCTTAAAAATTCCAGGGGCTATTGTGGTTTGTACTTTTTTGTAAGTATGATTAGAATGGAGGCATTTGAACCTTTGGGATAGGTGCTACGGCTTTGTTTCCATTTCTGAGCTTGTTCGGGCAGTGTGACTCAATTAACATTGAAACAAAAATAAAGATAACAGCCACAGAGCATGGACCTTCAAGAATTGTTAGTGCACTTATACTTTTTCTTAACCAGTTTCCGTTAGGGAAAGTACTGTTTGCCATTTTGTAGAGCTTTTCATTAAGGTATATGACTGCATTTCAGAACAAGGAAAGAGGCCACAGCAGTGCCACAAAAGAAGAGCTGGAATCCTGCATGGTTAACCAGGTATATTATTTTAACACCACATTATAATAGTGAATATCTCTTCATATACACAAATAACTGGAATCCCTTAACTCAAGCAATAGTGTTCCTGCTGAGCTAAAAGCACCTACCTGTTCTGAGAGAAATACAGAAGGTTCCATTTTCTCCTTCTGAAAATGCTAAATGCATTGTTGTATCTGGCTTTCATTTTTTGTATTTACTTGCATGCAAAACATGCAAATCAGGAGCATCAGAGTGAAGTTAAAAATGTTTTCTATTTTTTTTTTTTTTTAAATACGTTTCAATAACCACTTGAAGATTTACCCCCCTTCATGGCCATTCCATTTTTTTTAATACGGCACTGCGTTACTTTAACTGACAATTGCGTGGTCATACAATGGTCTAACCATATAAAGTTGTTTATTTTGGTGGTGTTTGATCACCACTGCATATTTTATTTTTTGCGCTGTAGACAAAAACTGACCATTTTGAAAAAAAAAAGTATATACCTTTTTACTTTCTGCTTTCTATTCAATAAAACAATATGTAATCAAATTTCTTCTTAAATTTAGGCCAATATGTATTGTGCTACATATTTTTGGAAAAAAAAATCCCAGTAAACGTATATTGATTTGTGAAAAAGTTATAACTTCTACAAACTATGGGATATATACCGGAATCTTTATTTTCTTTTTTTACTGGCAGCAAACAGTGACTTAAAGCAGGACTGCGATATTGCGGCAGATATTCTGACACTTTGTGGGAACCAGTAACACTAATACAGTGTTCAGTGCTAAAAATATGCACTGTCACTGTTTTAATGACATGGGGAGATGCCTTTGTAAACAAGGGATTTCCCCATTCTGCCTAGGGACATGACATCTATGAGATCTACTGCTCCCTGTGATTGGGAGCAGTGATCACTGTCATGTCAGTGGTAGCCCATCCCCCACAGTTAGAATCACTACCTAGGACACACTTAACCCCTTGATTGCCCCCTAGTGTTTAACCCCCTTCCCTGCCAATGTAATTTACATAGTAATCAGTGATTTTATTTTTTATTTTTTTTTGCACTGATCACTGTAAAAATTATGGTGTCCGATATGTCCGCCGTAATGTCGCAGTCATGACAAAAATTGCAGATCGCCACCATTATTAATTTAAAAAAAAGTAACAATAAAAATGCCATAAATCTATCCCGTATTTTGTAGTCGCTATAACTTTTGCCCAATCAATATACGTTTATTGCAATTTTTTATTTATTTTTTTCTTACCAGAAATATGTAGAAGAATACATATCAGCCTAAGCTGAGAAAGAAATTTTGTAATTTTTGGGGATATTTATTATAGCAGAAAGTAAAAAAATATTGCTTTTTTTCAACATTGTCGCTATTTTTTAGTTTATAGCGCAAAAAATAAACACAGAGGTGATCAAATACCACCAAAAGAAAGCTCTATTTGTCAAAAAAAAGGACGTCCATTTTGTTTAGGTGCAACATTACACGACCACGCAATTGTCAGTTAAAGCGAAACAGTGCCATATCGCAAAAAGTGCTCCGGTCAGGAGGGGATAAATCCTTCCGGGACTGAAGTGGTTAGATCTAGAGGTGGAGATCTACCTGAACAACATGGGAGAATTCAAAGATCACTGGGCACAGTGTTGCCCAGTGTCACCCCCTTGCACCTGATTTAAACCTCTAATTGCCATACTGCCGTGCCGCAATCGCGTGCATTGCATGGCAATCATGGGTGTAAATCAGGTGTTGAGGAGGCAACATATTGCCTCCTTGTCACCTGTCAAACACACTGATCACTTTTCAGAGGAGCAGCAGTGCCTTCTGCACTTGTAAACGAGCCCTTATACCCTCATACACACGTAAAGTTGGGGGGGGGGGGGGTGATGAAACCCAGTGGTTGCGTTTTCTGCCCCCAATCTCTACTTTCTTAAGCTTTTAAAGCAGCCGCTAAAAGTGTAGACATTCCGCAGCAGGAATTGAACGCCCTGTTGCTTTTGGTGGGTGCTACCGCCTGCCAATTGTGACCCATTCAAGTAAATGGGGCCACTCTGCAAACTCCCTGCAACTGCATGCTTCTGCGAGGTCCAAGGGCTTAAAGCAGATAGTCAGGAGGGGTATACCATGCCTCCTCACAGTCTGCTTTAACACCTTGGTTGCTATACTGCCCAAGGTTGCAGAGCAGGCTCATTCACTTGAATGATTCCTGCTGGGCGGGTGCATCTGATATGGGCACAATAGCATCGTTGTGCTAGATCGCACCCCATGGGTTGCCAACCTGGGCTCTATACTATTGTAGATAGGAGGAGGTTAGATCAGCAATGGCAACCTGCAGATCTAATGAAAGGGTTCTTTTCATATAATTTTTTGTAATGTTATATTTAAAAATGAAACCCCTAACTAAAAAGCCCTCCCCTTTCAGTGGCGCTGTGCCCACACACCAAAAGGGATACCTGCTCATTTATGCCTAGGGGACCCCAAAAATCAGTTTCACTTGAAATTGTAGTATCCACTTTTGAGCAGAAAGATACTTTGCACCACATATATAAATATTTCAATATTCATAGCTTTGTTGGATTTTTTGCTCTTTTTAACCACTTCAGCCCCGGAAGAATTTACCCCTTCCTGACCAGAGCACTTATTACGATTCGGCACTGTGTCATTTTAACTGACAATTATGCAGTCGTGCGACGTGGCTCCCAAACAAAATTGATGTCCTTTTTTTCCCAGAAATAGAGCTTTCTTTTGGTGGTATTTGATCACCTCTGCGGTTTTTATTTTTTGCGCTATAAACAAAAAAATAGCGCCAATATTGAAAAAACGCCTTATTTTTTACTTTTTGTTATAATAAATATCTCCAGAAAATATTTTAAAAAACATTTTTTTCCTCAGTTTAGGCCAATACGTATTCTTCCACATATTTTTGGTAAAAATAATCACAATAAATGTTTGGTTTGCGCAAAAGTTATAACGTCTAGAAAATAGGGAATAGTTTTATGGCATCTTTATTGATAATTATTTTTCTAGTAATGGCGGCCATCAGCGATTTTTATCGTGACTGTGACATTATAACAGACACATGGGAAAATCTTGACACATTTTTGGGACCATTGGCATTAATACAGCGATCAATGCAAAAAAATTGCATTGATTACTGTAAAAATGGCAGTGAAAGGGTTAACCACTAGGTCCCGCTGTAACAGGTCGATAGGCCTTATCCATTTAGCTACTCATTTGGTTCTCTGAATATAAAGTAAGGGCTATTTATGTAATATACCTATTATACCTTTCAACTAATTTATTTCACATAAATACTGCCGGCACGAAGACTGGTTGTGCTCTTTTCAATCTACTGTAATAGTTTCCTCTTTTTATTTAGTGTAGATTACTTCTAAATGGTTATTTTAGCTTGCATCCTCGCCAGTCCGTCATTGTATATAAAAAAATTGTTTGCAGTATTAACTGCTTGTTCATCAAGTTTCTGTCTTAAAATATCCATTGATAACGTGTTCTATTTATATTAAAGTGACCTATTGACTACTGACCAATAAAATGGGAATTGACTCCACTGTTTTATTTACTTATCTAGTATCCAGGATGCCCTGACTACAGCATTTTGTCATTTATGGGTGGTTTTCATGGACGAACTATGGGTAAGAGCAAGAATCTTCTGTTGTCAACATCCTACAATATGTAACGATTCTACATTATCTAATGTAATAAATATATTGATACAGGAAGTCTCAATTTGACACTCCATTCCTGAATCCTACAGACTAGCTATTTGGTCGCCCTAGGGTACCCAGGGTTCACCTTCATCCTGGGTAGGGATGAGCTTCGTGTTCGAGTCGAACATACGTTGGACTCGAACATCGGCTGTTCGCCCTTTCGGCGAATTCCGAACGTTATAGGGCGTTCGCGCCAAATTCGTGTGGGGCTCACGGCCCACAATGCACTGCGCCATCGCAGTGCATTGCTGGCTCATGATTGGCCAAGCATGCACTGTGACCCCGCATGCTTGGCCAATCACAGCGCCGGCAGCGAGGATAGCCATGATTGGCCACAGGCAGGATGCCTGTGGCCAATCATAGCTCTGGCTGTGTAGTACACGCCCCACACTATATAAGGCCGCCAGCGCGGCGGCCTTGTGTAGTGTGTTGGTGTCTGTAGGAGTTAGTGGGTGTTCTGTGTACCTTCAACACAGTATACACCGATTGTTATCGGACGATTTTTCGTTCTTGCTCTTCTGTAGTGGTTGTCTGCGTGCCCTGACCGCAGTATACACCGCTATATTCACCTATATAGCTAGCTATATTTCTCTTTTTAATAGAGCTTGCAGTCAGTGGTAGGAGATTGTGTGTGCGTGCTGTCTGCGTGCTCTGAACCCAGTATACACCGCTATATCCACCTACATAGCTCTTCTCTGCCATCTGCAGGATTTAGTGGAAGTTGTGTGTGCCTCCAGCACAATATACACTACCCAATTGCTGGTTTTCCCAACTCCCTTCAGGCCATTACCATGTCTGGAAGGCCAGCAAGGAGAGGCAGACAGTCGTGAGCCGATAAGAGGGCAAGCAGGCTCTGTGTCTAGAGACAACAGTGCTGGTCATGGACGCGGTGCATCGTCATCATCAGCACGTGGTCATGGGACACGCTTGTCCTTCTTTTCGGCAGCCGGACATGTTGAGTCGCAACATGCCAACGACTTGGTAGAGTGGATGACCAAGCCCTCTTCATCCTCCTCATCGTCTCTCACCCAGGCTCAGGGTACTTGCAAAGCAGCTGCCAACGCATCGTCTTCCCTCCTCTCAATGTCATCATCAGTGACACCTTCCCTAGACCCACCACGTCCTCCTGAGGAGTCTCCTGTACTCTTTGAGCACAGTGTTGGGTACATGCTCCAGGAGAATTCCCAGTGTTTTGTAGGCTCTGATGATGATACTCAGCTAGAGGAAGGCAGTAGCGTGAATGCAGAGAGAGGGGATGCTCAAGAAGGACAGCAATCTGGCAGTCATGTTCCACAAGCTGCAGCATACTGCCAGGTTTGCTCCAGCGATGAAGAGGGAGGGGATGATGAGGGCTCTGACTCCACGTGGGTGCCTGGTAGGAGAGAGGAGGAGGAGGCACATGTCCAATGAGGCAGGATGCCCTCCGGGGGCCAGCTTAGGGGCAGCACACCGACTGAATCACACCGCAGAGCTCCGCCTGTGCAGGGCGCTACCTCTGCGCGTTATTCTAAAAGTTCTTTGGTGTGGGCCTTTTTTGAGATGAGTGCATCAGATCGCACCGCTGCTATTTGCAACATATGTCTCAAGCGTATCTCGTGTGGCCAAAACATCAGCCGCTTGGGCACCACATGCTTGACCAGACATATATTGACCTGCCATGCAGCTCGTTGGCAAGCGTACCTCAAAGACCCACACCAAAGAACAAAGCGGACCTCTCCTTGCTCCTCATCAGCTGGGATCTCCAACCCCACTAGACCTTCAGTCCTCTCTGAAACCTGCTCTGAGAGGAATGATGGTGTACAATTAGGTGTGTCACAGCCAAGTGCTTCCGGGCACTCTGCTAGCAGTACACCCACGTCCGATTATAGCAGGCAAATGCCCCAGCTGCAGGACCGGCGAAAGAAGTTCACTCCCAGCCATCCACCTGCCCAGCGGTTGAATGCTAGCTTGGCTAAATTGCTAGCACTTCAACTGCTGCCTTTTCAGTTGGTAGACTCGGCCCCCTTCCGTGAGTTTGTACAGTGTGCGGTTCCTCAGTGGCAGGTCCCCAAACGCCACTTTTTCTCACGGAAGGCGATTCCGGCTCTCTACCGGCATGTGGAAGGCAATGTCCTTGCCTTGCTGGACAGGGCGGTTAGCGGTAAAGTGCATATTACCACTGACTCATGGTCCAGCAGGCATGGACAGGGATGTTACCTGTCTTTCACGGCCCATTGGGTCACTCTTCTGGCAGCTGGGAAGGATGCAGGACAAGGTGCAGTAGTGTTGGAGATTTGTTCCGCCACCACGCCTCCAAAATGCTACTATTGGTTGTGACACGCTTCTTTCCTCCACCCCCTCCTCTTCTTCTTCCTCCATGGCCTCTTCCAGTGCTCTGTCCTCAGAACCAGTGGTGCTCCGTAGGCGTTCCAGGGGCTACGCAAGTACGCAAAACGATGCCATGCCGTGCTTGCGCTGGTTTGTTTGGGGGACAGGAGCCACACTGGGGCGGATGTTTTGTCAGCTCTGCAGGGGCAGGCCGAGAGGTGGTTGACGCCACGCCAGCTTAAGCCAGGAATGGTGGTTTGCGACAATGGCACCAACTTCCTCTCCGCCCTCCGACAGGGACAACTGACCCATGTGCCCTGTGTGGCTCACGTCCTTAACCTGGTTGTGCAGCGGTTCTTGGGCAGGTACCCGGGCTTACAGGATGTCCTGAAGCAGGCCAGGAAAGTCTGTGTGCATTTCCGCCGATCATTTAATGCCTGTGCTCGGCTGGCTGAGCTCCAAAAGGAGTTGAACCTGCCCAAGAACCGCCTTATATGTGACATGCCCACCAGGAACTCAACGTTGGCCATGCTGCAGCGGCTGCACACGCAGCAGAGGGCCATCAATGAGTACCTGTGCGACTACGGCACCAGGACAGGGTCAGGGGAGCTCGGTTTTTTCTCACCACGCCAGTGGGGCATGATCAGGGATTCATGCACTGTCCTGTCACCGTTTTGAGGAGGCCACAAGGATGGTGAGCAGTGACAGTGCATGCATCAGTGACACTGTACCTCTTGTCCACCTCTTGGAGCATACGCTGTGTGGAATAATGGACAGGGCACTTGAGGCAGAACAGAGGCAGGAAGAGGAGGACTTCCTTGCCTCTCAAGGCCCCCTTTATCCAGACAGTGTTCCTGCTGTGCCACCCATCACACAGGAGGAGGAGGAGGATGATTGTGTCAGCATAGAGGTGGAGGCTGGCACTCAGCATCAGCAGCAGCAGTCTCGTAGGGATGATTTACAGTCCCAAGAAACCCCTGGACTTGTACGTGGCTGGGAGGAGGTAGCTGCGGATCATGTTGTCCTTAGTGACCCAGAGGACTCCGGACCGAATTCCTCAGCTAACCTACGCTGCATGGCCTCCCTGATCCTGCAAAGCCTGCGGAAGGATCCTCGTATTCTTCGGATCAAGGAGAGGGACCATTACTGGCTGGCCACTCTCCTTGATCCACGGTACAAGGGTAAGGTTGCCGACCTTATCTTGCCATCGCAGAGGGAGCAGAGGATGAGACATCTCCGGGAGGCCTTGCAGAAAGGTCTGTCCAACGCGTTCCCAGAGACTGGGAGGTTACAAAATACTGGTCCTGGACAACGTGTTGCTGAGGCATCGGTCAGAATAAGCGGTGGAGAAGGTGGCCGTCTGACCGATGCTTTCAGACAATTTTTTAGTCCGCAGCCCCAAGGTATGATCGGTTCCAGCAACCATCGCCAGCCTCTGATTTACATGGTGCACGAATACCTAGGGGCAAGGTCAGACTTGGACACCTTCCCCACTGAAAATCCTCTGGCTTACTGGGTCTTGAGGATGGATCACTGGCCAGAGCTTTCACAGTATGCAATTGAGCTACTGGCCTGTCCTGCATCCAGCGTTCTTTCGGAACGCACCTTCAGTGCTGCTGGTGGCTTTGTTACCGATCACAGGGTGCGCCTGTCCACCGAATCAGTTGATCGACTGACCTTCATCAAGATGAATCAGTCTTGGATCACCCACAGCTGCCAAGCACCTGAAGCTGATGTAACCGAATAATTTTTTTTGAAATATCACATCCCTTCATAGACTGCCTATGCTGATGCTGAGTGACTGTCCTGTTATGTTGATTGTCTATCCTCTTCCTCCTCCGCTGATATGTTGGAAGAACATTTTTGGTTCTGGGTGATGCCATCAGCCCAATTTTTCTGCCCCTGTTTAACAGGGGCATTTAATTACAATTTTTGATGCAATGCTTTGCAGCAGGGCTAATTCCTGCAATAAAACTAGAGTATATGGGAGAGGTTGCAGTGTCGTGGCACCAGTGCCTAAGGCCCAATTTTTCTGCCCCTGTTTAACAGGGACATGTAATTACAATTCTTGATATAATATTTCACAGGAGGGCCCGTTCCTGTGCCCACCCAGAGTAACTGTGAGGACTTATAGTGTTGTGGCACCAGCACCACAACCACCAAAGGTAAATTTTTCTACCACTGTTCAACAATGGCATGTAATTACAATTCTTGATATAATCGTTCACAGCAGGGTGCTCCAGCGCCCACCAAGAGTCACTTTGAGGGCTTACAATGTTGTGGCAAAACCAACACCTTGTTCCGCCATTTCTGCAGAGCATATAGGGCAGGCCCCTACTTTCAAACATCCAACTTACAAACATCTCCTACTTGCAAACGGAAGGAGACAACAGCAAGTGAGATGAAAAAACACGGACGGCAAAACAAATTATACAGGGGTGATAACCATTCCCTATGTTTTCCAAAAAGCTTAAAAATAGTTTTTTTGACTGGAGCTACACTTTAAAAATGTAACAGTTGAAAATTACAAACAGATTAAACTTAACACAACAAATCTACACAGTCCCTGTCTTGTTTGCACCGCCTGTATACTGCTGTTCTGAGTATATAGGGCCTGGGGGCCACACGTATTTCATTTTTTTAATATGGGTACGGGGTTCCCGGTAAGGGGTTCCACTTAATATCCGTACAAGACCCAAAGGGGCAGTTAATAGGCAGGGAGGGCTACCCATGCCATTTTTCTCATTGATTTTCAACCATATTGCAGGAACCAGATAAAACATTAAAACCGCAAGCAGTTTGAAATGACGTTATTTCCGTTAAATGTCATTTTGTGCAGGGACTGTTCTAAACACGGGAAACACGTGGCACTTCACAGGCATACTATAGACACCCCCCAGGCACGATATTTAAAGGAATATTTCACTTTTTATTTTCACTTTAATCGTCATTAAAATCAGTGCTCCTGCCAAAAAAATTGCATTGACCCATGTCCCCTGGGGCAGGAGCCAGGTCCCCAAACCCTTTTTAGGACAGTGTCTTGCATATTAGCCGTTAAAATTAGCACTTTTAATTTTGAACGTTCGAGTCCCATAGACTTCAATGGGGTTCGAATTTGGTGTCCGTTCGAAAGTTCTGGTGCGAACCGAATCGGGGGGGTGTTCGGCTCATCCCTAATCCTGGGCTCCATAGAATCTATTCTGGTTGGACTGTAGAGGTCTGTATGTTTCACAAACCATTATATGCTGCATGGCCCTCGGTGGCTCCTGTCCTTCATAAAAAAATTTCCCAGGTGGTAGATTAGGGCCCTGGGAGTGATTGCTATATGCTATATTGTTTGTTTATTTCCTCCACTTCGTGTATGCTCGGAGCTCTGTGTATATATACATCTCATATCGCTGTACTCTGTCAATTTTTGATTATTGTTTATATTCACTATCTTTTTGATAATTTTTAATAAAACTGATTTGAAAGTAAAATATATAGATACATAGCTAAAAAGAGAATGTATTTCTTACTATTAAGCTTCTGTTTTTAATTCTGCTGTGAAAAACAAAGGGATTCTTACATCTATGAAACCTGTGGGTTTTTTTTTTTTTTTAATCAGGAGACTCAAAGGTTTTATAAGCCATAGCAGCAAAAGTAACCAAAATTATCAGGGTGATACTGGGCACACTCATCTGTCATGAGAAATTCTTTCATAGTTTTATTTTATCAGAATATTTTAATTATTGAACCCTCCTTTTTGAAAATATGTATCTGATAATCTTTAGCTTGCAAAGCTATATTAAGCGACTGAATTAATTTCGATTTTAGTTAACATGTTGTCCAGATAACTATGCTTTTCAATATTTTGTCCCATTTTAGTTCTCTCTTAGCTTGCATACATCAGTTAGATCAGATTAATGAGTTATTTCTATACCTAATAAAAATGATCCTGAAAATGTTCACTTTACAAACAGAAACATTGCTTAAATTTAGAATTTTTTTCATATGAATTATTTTTTTCCTGTTTTGCTCAAGTGAGACCTACGCTAGCAGTATTTTAAAGAGCAATAACCTGTGTAATTTATCATTGTGAACTAATAAGGGCCTCGCTATTTTCTGTCCTTTACAACTCCTTCTTTGCAAAATCTCTTTACTAATTCCATACACATTTGTCTACAGTATATAAACTGCAATGTTGAAATGTCCTCAGCCAATATTACACACTAGCTATAACTAAAACTGCCAGCTTTAAAGAAAATAAAGCAGTGTTCAGTACTTCACAAAGTTAATACACTACTGAATTAAAACATAAAACAAATGATCTGTTGTCCCAACAGCAGAACTGAATAGCTTTTTCTTTCACCTGAGTGCCTGCACCTCTACTCATAAAATTCCACAAATATGTTGTATATCCATTGCCACCAATTTACACATAGAACCTCTTACAGAATAAACTGACCCCCCTACATATGTGAGGCCTGTGTAGAGCCAGACTGGCTAAAATGTCACTGGGCGCTTCCACCCTCCCCCTCTTTCAGGTAATCTGCATTTAGAGATATTTGCAAGAGATGTTCTGGAATGTAACGTTAAAACTATACTCTTTCCAGATCTCCTTTTATTTGACAGTACAGAGATTGCAGGCTGCATGTTATCATCCGCTTTATGGCTGTGTATTACGCTTGGCAATCACAATTTTTACAATAATGGATATTTATAATCAATACGTTTTCCTATAATATAACTATAAAAACCTCCCAGCTATTTGCTACAGTTGATGTCCAAATCCATGTTTAACCCCTCTGGAGCCCTGCCAGATTTTATTACAACCTTTTCAATTGTTCTGCAGTCTGTCAATTCAAATACATCTCAGAGTAGAAGGGTCCTGGTTATGAATTTTCTAAAATGTAGGGAAACGCTATGAGTTTTTAGACCCTTCAAGGTATTGATAACATGTTCCCTTTAGCAAACATGGAATACCTGTGTGGTCTGCTCCTCCATACTGCAGACCACACAGCATTCTAAGAGATAAACATGTGCAGAATAGCAGGGTAAAAAAAATCTTTCAGATTTGTCTAAGCTGGATGACCTGAATACTACTTTATTCTGTCGTCTCTCGTTCCCATATGGGTACTCACCTTGACACTTTGTACAACGCTTTCAGCCCAGCGGGTGCTATACAGGTCCAGGGCCGTAGTGCATCTCTATAGAAACCAGACCCTGAAGACCCCTTTGGGGATGTGCCCACTATGACTGGCAAAGCTTGGACTATATATAGGGGTCTATTTACAGCATCATGGACAGATAGGACAGGGTCATCCTGTATCCCTGAATGTTGCGGAAAAAACTGGGCTATGTTTGGAATGTATTCGATTTACAGTGTAAACTTTTGCAACTTTGAGGTAAAACGCAACCTTTCAGAGCTTAGTATCAGGTGGATGACCAGATGTTATAACACACCACTAATCACATACGTTACCATCACTACCACCTAGAGTCCTCACAAGGTACTCAGACCCTCTCCCCCATTTCATCACAAAGACTTTGCTACAAAATGGTCTACACCCAGGTTGCTGCATACTTCTTCCACACATACTTACCCTGCTCTGTGTGTACCCTACAGTAGAATAGTTTCAGCAGAGAGCCACGACAAAAACTTTGCCTAACGCCCACACAACACTCAACCCCATAGTTGCGATGCTTCCATTGCTCCAGAGCAGGACCAACATTTAACACTGGTCTCTGCAGCCAACTCTAGCGCCATCTGATGACAAAAGCAGATTTTCTGCAGCTATGACACAATTTTTCAGACAACTAACGGCTTGAATACAAGCATTTCTGTTCAGGTCCCCAAAACACCTAGCCCCCTCTCCAGCTTCTCCATCTCTACCTGAGTCGGATCCGGATATGGCCGGCCTATAGAAGTTGGACTTAGAAGGGAATGAAGAGATCCCAGAGGCAGAGTTGGAGGTGGCTGCAAAAGATTGCTCACCACCCGACTCCTGTACACCTGAAGTTAAGACTTCAAGGAATATACTTGCTAATATGGATATGCCTACTGTGCACAAAAGTCTTGGCATTGTTGCACATGAATCCCCTGCATCTTTCATGCCCTTTAGGGTAAAAAGAGTCCTGCAAAATCTAAAAAGACCTTCCCCATTCATGAACAATTAGGATGGACAATTTATAATTGGATCAATGCAGAAAAATATTCCGCTTCTTCAAAAATCATTGTCGGACTATCTGTGGGGAAAAAAGTTCACTAAAAAGTGGTATGTTCTAATAGTTGATCTTGTTTAAGTCTTAAACAAACATCTCATTGTACAATTTGCAGATGTTCCTTCATTCAAAAATTCTGCAGATAGGATGTTTGAGATGCTTCTAAAGGCTCTTTATACTTGCAGGCCCAGCTTTGCAACCATGTATCGCTTCAATTTGTCTTTCAAACTGCAGCTAACCGGATGCCCTAAAACAAGTCATAAAAACAAATTTCCAGAATGCCTCTAATCTCCATTCACATGCACAGAATCTTTTAGTTCAAAGGCTGATTAGTTAAAGCTGCCTGTAAATGATGCCTCACATATTATGCTCTTTGACGTAAGATGTCAAATTCATTAAAAATGTCACAGGGCAGTAGCCAATGAACCTCCAATTGACATTCCACGCCTCTCAAGAATAATTTTACACGTGTTAATCTAAAAATTGATGCCTCCCCCTCTTCCCTTTGCTTGCTACTTACTGGTCCGACTGTTATCCATTCAAATATTTCTTAATGTAAACCACTAGACCCAGCACTGCTAGGTCTCTCAAATCGCACTAACCTATTGTCTTAGGTCTTTCTTGATTTAACTTGTCGGCCTTGTTCTGTCGCGGCCCATTCCACCAGAGCAATTGGAACCTCCTGGGCTTTCCGACATCAAGCGTCTGTCTCCCTCGTGTGTAAGGTGGCGACTTGGTCATCCGTTCACACTTTTACTAAATTCTACAAAGTTGACGTAAGCGCATCTTTGGATGCTTGCTTTGGCCGCAAAGTTTTGCAGACAGCTGTGTAAGGTTGCAATTTACATTTTCTTTAAGTTACAAGTTTGTTGTAAACGCATCTTTGATGCATAAGTTGGCCGCTGGTTTTGATGGCGGCCATTTAAGATGGCAACTCCTCTGTTGAGATGTTCACCCACAAAAAAAGGAAGTTTTATTTTGCTGTTTGCACCCCTCGTTTTTTGACACTGCTTGGGGACGTCCCTAAGGTCAAGAATTAAAGGAGCTTTGTCCGTCAATGAACGAAAGAGAAAATTGTATTTTTGTACTCACCGTAAAATCCTTTTCTCTGAAGTTTATTGACTGACATAGCACACACCCCTCTTATTTATGTTTGTACTGCTTTTTGACGAACTGAGCTGCAGGAAGCAGGGTGAGGGGTTATAGTCAGAGGAACCGCGGTCTTGCTGTTTTTTACACGTGTTACATGTTCTTCCTAGTCCTCTCCTGAAGCTGGCTTGATAACCCTAAGGTTAAGAATTAAAGGAGCTGTGTCCATAGTTCATAGTTCGTAAGGTTGAATAAAGACACCAGTCCATCCAGTTCAACCTGAGTGAGTGGCTACCCCTATGCCTGTACATTGCACACTCACATTGGTCCCTACCCTCAAGGAGCCCACAATCTAAGGTCCCCATTCATATACTAGGGCCAATTTTGGACAGAAGCCAATTAACCTACCTGCATGTCTTTGGAGTGTGGGAGGAAACCGGAGTACCCGGAGGAAACCCACACAGGCACAGGGAGAACATGCAAACTCCAGGCAGGTAGTGTCGTGGTTGGGATTTGAACCAGCGACCCTTTTTACTGCTAGGTGAGAGTGCTAACCACTACACCACTGTGCCGCCCTAACGAACTTCTCGAACTTCAGAGAAAAGGATTTTACGGTGAGTACAAAAATCCAATTTTTTACACCACACTGTTGAGAACTTAAGAAATGCACCATTGCCATTGAGATGTTCTGATGCTACCTGTGCTCGCAGAGGTGCTATCACAGCAGGCTTCTGTCATCTGTCTGTGTCCATTTTACAGGCAGCCTCTTGGCTCTTTCCAACAGATACACACTTTCCCACCCCATCATCTTTCTTTTGATTCCAGCACTAGAAGAGTGGGTTCCACCCAGCGGGCCCCTTAGCCATGTAAGTGGCACCTTGATTGTCCTCCAACGGTAGCCCAACTCCCCGTGTGCCATCCCTTGGACCACCTTCCCTGGCTGCGCACACCTTGCATCTATCCCATTTCCCCCTCCTTTCATCTGAAAGTGTGTTTCACCCAGTAGCAACTCTCAGCATGGTAGGCAGCTCTACTGGTATCCTCTAGTGGATGTCTTCCTTTCCCCGTCACTGACAGCTCTATCCCCCTGCCTCTCTGGTCAAGAGGTTAGGAGACAGCATCCAGACAAGACTCCTCCATTAGGATCACAGGTGGCTGTGTTTTTACAGTACATGTAAGCTTCAACAATGTTTACATTTTGCTTCAACAATGTTACTTTTAACAGGTATTGGAGTTTTCCCAATTGTCACAACATTGGACCCCTGGGCAACTCACATTTGGTGGCTGTACATTATGCTCCTATTGGGCCTAATCGGCTGCAGAAGGCATCCAACTGACTTGATTGGGCTGCATACAGATAGACTCCTGGTCTCAACCAATTATTGTAGACTTTGCTGACATGTAATATTGAACATTATTGATTGTAACCAATCTTTCCATCCCCTTTTAACACAACATTTAAGTGCCATTTAGGGCTGTGTTTGCGCTGAGTTGTATTTTTCATTATGACACTGCTAATCATTATGCATATTTTTGTCAGTTTTCTTTTGTGCACATATTTATATTTTCTTTTTACTTTTATAGGTTGTCTAGCTACAACACATTCTAAAGCTATTCACAAGCTAGATATTCCTTCTTTCGACTGGCCTATTGCCCCTTTTCCAAGACTAAAGTATCCATTGGAGCAGTTTGCAAAGGAAAACCAGGATGAAGAGGCTCGCTGTTTGGAAGAGGTAAATGATAGTGTATATATAATTAAAATGGGAATTTTCTCAGGCAATGTTATTCCCCTAAATCTAAACAATAATTCATTTTTATTCAGAAACACACTGCCATAGTGAATAATTGCCCCACTGCCTAATGCTAGTTTAAATATTACTGTACCCAAACCAAGGCCACTGCTATGGAAGCATTGGTGTGGTGTCCTAAATGGCTACTTTTATTTCTGTGTAGAGATATTTACAGTGCTCAGCATAAAGGAGTACACCCCAAGAGATTTGAGAAAACCTTTACTGTCTCTTCAGAATGAACATTTTATATGGAACACTCTAATAAAAAATACTCACACAAATGTGGGCCATTGATTGATTGCAACCAAGATTTGTTAATTTGCACACACAAAGTATTTTTCCTAACAAATTCATTCAAGACCATGTTGCAAAAATGAATACACCCCAATGGAAGTCTTAGGAGCCAAACTACAATTTAGACAACAAAATCCTAATGATCAAGAATTCAACTACAGGTGAGTCTCTTCATTAAACAAGTGTCCAGCAGACAGTAGATTATAAAAAGTCTTTGCTTAACAAAGAAAACCCCTTCCCAATTCACGCTATCAGCAATGGCACAGTATGGAAGAGAAATTTCACAAGGCCTGAGAAAGAAAATCATTTCTTTACACATGAAAGGTGAAGGCTACAAGATTATCAGCAAAGCTTGTCAGTCAGAATACTGTAGCAAAAGTGATACAAAAATGTAACAAGGATGGAACTGCAACCATCTCACAGAGACGTGCAGGCCGACCACTGAAGTTAACGCCTCAACAGGAGTGTCTTCTGATGAAAAGGGTTGAAATCGACATGCAAGTTCATTGCAGTTAGCTAAAGAAGTAGAAAGCCAAACTGGAGTGATTGTTTCTTGTGACACTATATGGCCTACACTGCAGAGGAATGGCATGCATGGGTGTTCTCAATGAAGGAAGCCTCTCCTAAAGCCCATAGACAAAAAATCCCACCTAGAATTTGCCAGGGCCCATGCTGAAAAAAATGAAGACTACTAGGTCTCTATACTCTGGAGTGAGGAGACCAAGATAAATGTTTTTGGAACTAATGGCTTCAAAACCGTATGGTGTTGCAAACAGTGCAACATGGTGGTGGCAGTGTCCTTCTATGAGGTTGCATGAGTGGTGCTAGTGTCTGGAGCTGCATTTCATTGATGGCATCATGAATTCACAGATGTACTTCTCTATATTGAAAGAAAAGATGCTACCATCTCTCCATGCCCTTGGTCGTCGTGCACTTTTCCAAAACAACAATGATCCAAAACACACATCCAAGGCCACTGTTGTATTTCTGAAGAACAGGGTGAAAGCGATTCAGTGACCAAGTATGTCTCCTGATCTAAACCCAATCAAACACCATTGGTGAATTGGAATCATTTCGAGCATCACTCTTCATCCGGCATCCAAGCTCTAGAAGAGTTTGTTCTTGAAGATTGGAAAAAAATAGATGTTGCCAACTTATTCATTCCATGCCTAGAAGACTTGGTGTCCTTACAAATCATGTTGGTTTTAAAAAATACTAGATGTAGTAGCTTTTGTTTTGGGAGTGTATTCCTTTTTGCATCAACTAATTTGAGTAATACCGAAGGTTTTGTAATCCAAGTTATATTTTTACCTTACTTTCAACTTTAAACAAATATTCTATAAAACTCTTTTGTCAGAATTTTGGAAATTGTGTTCATTGAGATATTAAAATCTTTTCAAAAGGTGTACTCATTAATGCCAAGCACTGTATTTGTCACAGATAGATAGATCGACCTATATCCATCTAGCATCCACTTTATTAGGTACACCTTGCTAATACAAGGTCTGACCCCCTTTTGCCTTCAGAACTGCTTAATTTTTCGTGGCATAGATTCAATGAGGTGTTTGAAAAATTCCTCAGAGATTTTGGTCAATATTGACAGGATAGCATCATGCAGTTGCTGCAGATTTGTTGATGATGTGATGTGAATCGCCCATTCCACCACATCCCAAAGATGTTCTATTGGATTGAGATCTGGTGACTATGGAGACCATTGGAGTATAGTGAACTTGTCATGTTCAAGAAACCAGTTTGAGATGATTGAGCTTTGTGATATGGTGCATTAGCCTGCTGGAAGTAGCCATCGGAAGATGGGTACACTGTAGTCATAAAGGGATGGACATGGTCAGCAATACTCAGGTAGGCCGTGGCATTTAAACTATTCTCAATTGGTACAAAGGGACCCAAAGTGTGCCAAGAAAATATCCCTTACACCATCACCAGCAACCTGAACCTTTGAATCAAGGTGGGGTGGATCCGAGCTTTCATGTAGTTTATGTCAAATTCTGACCCTACCATCTGAATGTCACAGCTGAAATCGAGACCCATTGGACCAGGCAACGTTTTTCCAATTTTGGTGAGCATGTACAAATTATAGCCTCAGTTTTCTGTTCTTGGCTGACAGGAGCAGCACCAGGTGTAGCCTTCTGCGGCGGTAGCCCATCCATTTTCAAAGTTCAATGTGCTGTGCATTCAGAGATGATATTCTGCATACAATGGTTGTAACAAGTGGTTATTTGAGTTACAGTTGCCTTTGTAAGCAGTCTGCCCACTCTCCTCTGACATCAACCAGGCATTTTCCGTCCACGCAACTGCAGCTCACTGGATATTTTCTCTTTTTTGGACAATTCTCTGTAAACCCTAGAGGTGGTTGTGCATAAAAATCCCAGTAGATCAGCAGTGTTTGAAATACTTAGACCAGCCCGTCTGGCACCAACAACCATTCCATGTTCAAAATCCCTTAAATCCCCTCTCTTCCCCATTGTGTGTGTGTGTGTGTGTGTGTGTGTATGTATGTGTATATGTGTGTGTATATATATATATATATATATATATATATATATATATATATATATATATATACACATATACACACACACACACACAATCTCCATCCCTTTACTTCTAAATTCTCTCTGAAAAAAAATAAGTATCCTTAAGTAATATCACGCCCACCAGGAATATCCATGCTCCTCAGACTTGTCTACCAGCTGTGTTACAAAACATTTATATAATAGACATGTGCATTCCTTTTCGTCCGAATTTCAGCTATTTTCGTTTTCGTTTTGACAAACGATAACGAAAGCACAGAATCCGAAAAACGAAAGATCCAACATAAATAAATGCTTTATTTTCATTTTAGTTGTTACAACAGTTCGATAGAATAGGAGATTCGACGTGACTCTGACAATAACAATCTGTGTCTATAGAACCTGTGGTCGAATGTGCCTAACCTTACCTCTTAGTCCAAGATTATATAGAGAAAATATTCGACAGAGAAAAAAAGATTTGACAGAGAAAAGTTTCTGCAAGTTACCGTCCTAAAAAGTGTTTGGGGACCCGGGTCCTGCCCCAGGGGGCATGGATCAATGCAAAAATAAGTTTTAAAAACGTCAGTTTTTTCGGGAGCAGTGATTTTAATAATGATTAAAGTGAAACAATGAAAGTGTAATATTCCTTTAAATTTCATAGGGGGGGGTGTGTCTATAGTATGCCTGTGAAGGGGCGCATGTTTCTGGTGCTTAGAACTGTCCCTGCACAACGTGTCATTTATGCAGGAAAAAAAGTCCTTTAAAATCACTCGCAGCTATTATGAATTGTCGGCTCCGTAATAAAGAGAACACTCATTCAAAGTCATTGATAAAAAAAAAAAAAAGCATGGGAGTCTCCCAAATTCCAGGCCCTTCAGGTCTGGTATGGATATCAAGGGGAACCCTGCATCAAATTTAAAAAACAAATTGACGTGGGGGTCCCCCTAAAAATCCATACCAGACCCTTTATCCGAGCATGCAACCTGGCAGGTCGCAGGAAAAGAGGGGGGGACAAGAGAGCGACCCCCCCTTCCTCCTGAACCATACCAGGCCACATGCCCTCAACATTGGGAGGATGCTTTGGGGGTCTGTGACCCCTCAAAGCACCTTGTCCCCATGTTGAGGAGGACAAGGGCCTCATCCCCACAACCGTGGCCGGTGGTTGTGGGGGTCTGCGGACGGGGGGCCTATCAGAATCTGGAAGCCCCCTTTAACAAGGGGACCCCCAGATCCCGCCCCCCCTGTTTGAAATGGTAAGGGGGTACAAAAGTACCCCTACCATTTCACAAAGAAAGTGTAAAAAATAGTTCAATAAGACAAACACACTTTTGAAAAATTCCTTTATTAGAAATAAAAGAAAATTAAAAAAAGATTCCAGCGGTGCTAATCCACTCTTGCTATCCAGCGATGGATCTCCGGGGTCCAGCGATGGATGATCTCCAGCGCAGCGAATCCATCCATCTTCTGTCTCCACTGAGGAGACACTGCGGTGATTCCGGCGGCCTGGCGTTTGTTATATGTGGAGGGCGGGGCCACCCGTCACCTGACTTTCCACCCTCTGATGCAAGGGGAAACCCGGGTTTCCCTGTGACATATGGGTATGGGTGACCCCGCACCCCTCGGATGTAACACAGGCAGGTTTCCGTTACATCAGAGGGGGCAGCGTCACTCATATGCCACGGGGCAACCCGGGTTTCCCCTTGCCTCAGAGAGGGGCGGGGTCAGGTGACGGGTGGCCCCGCCCTCCGCATATAACAAACGTCAGGCCGCCGGGATCCCGCAGTGTCTCCTCTGTGGAGACAGAAGATGGATGGATTCGCTGCGCTGATTCAGATGAGCCATCGCTGGACCCCGGAGAGATGCTCATCCGTCGCTGGATAGCAAGAGTGGATTACCACCGCTGTAATCATTTTTTTTTTTTTAAATAAAGGAATTTTTCAAAAGTGTGTTTGTCTTTAACTATTTTTTACACTTTCTTTGTGAAATGGTAGGGGTACTTTTGTACCCCCTTACCATTTCAAACGGGGGGGGCAGGATCTGGGGGTCCCCTTGTTAAAGGGGGCTTCCAGATTCTGATAAGCCCCCCGCCTGCAGACCCCCACAACCACTGGCCACGGTTGTGGGGATGAGGCCCTTCTCCACATCAACATGGGGACAAGGTGCTTTGAGGGGTCACAGACCCCCAAAGCATCCTCCCAATGTTGAGGGCATGTGGCCTGGTACGGTTCAGGAGGGAGGGGGGTCGCTCTCTCGTCCCCCCCTCTTTTCCTGCAGCCTGCCAGGTTGCGTGCTCTGATAAAGGGTCTGGTATGGATTTTTAGGGGGACCCCCACGTAAAAAAAAAATTACATTTGACGCAGGGTTCCCCTTAACCACTTAAGGACCACCGCATGCCAATGTACGTCATTGCAATGGCAAGTACAGGCACAAGTACGTGCTTGGCTTCCAGCGGGTGGGGGGTCCGATCGGACCCCCTCCCGCTGGATGCGGCAGTCCGGTTTGCTTCAGGAGCGATCCGGGATGAGGGGATGGCCGTTGGTTTCTGGCCATCCCCTCTCGATCGCTCCTGGCGAATGAGAAGCTTCCTCCCACTGTGTATTGTATACACAGGCAGGGAGGAAGTGATGTCATTCTCCTCGGGGCGGTCTTATTGACCGGACTACGAGGAGAGGACACAGTACCGTAAGTCTGCACCAAACACTACACTGACACTAACTAACACATAGGTACACAAACCCCCCCATCACCCCCCCCCCCCCGATCGTCCCCCCGTCACAGTGTCACTGATTGCAGTGATCATTTATTTACTGATCACTGCATTCAGTGTCAGTTGTAAAAGTAAAAACTGTCAGGGCAGTTAGTGTTAGGTCCAGGGTAGCCCCCTACCACCCCCCAATAAAGATTTAACCCCCTGATTGCCCTTAGAGTTAACCCTTAAACCCCCTTTTGCCAGTGTCACTAAGCGATCATTTTTCTGATCGCTGCATTAGTGTCGCTAGGTAGCTAGTTATTTTTTTAGGTTCACCGCCAGGTTTTTATAGCGCTAGGTACCCCGATATACTACCCAATAACGGTTTTAACCCCCTGATTGCCCCTAGTTAACCCTTTTACCCCCTTTTGCCAGTGTCACTAAGCGATCATTTTTCTGATCGCTGCATTAGTGTCGCTAGGTAGCTAGTTATTTTTTAGGTTCACCGCCAGGTTTTTATAGCACTAGGTACCCCCATATACTACCCAATAATGGTTTTAACCCCCTGATTGCCCCTAGTTAACCCTTTCACCAGCGATCACCGTATAAGTGTCACTGGTGACGCTGGTTAGCCAGTTAGTTATTTAGGTTCCCCGTCAGGTTTTTATATAGCACCAGGGACCCCCATATACTACCTAATAAAAATTTGAACCCCCCTGATTGCCCCTAGTTAACCCTTTCACCATTGATCACCGTATAAGTGTTACGGGTGACTGGTTAGTTTGCTTTTTATAGCATCAGGGCACCCACCATTTATTACCCAATAAAGGTTTCACCCCCTGATCACCCGGCGGGTGATATCAATTAGGTTTTAGGGTCAGGGTCTGCGTCGCCCCAGGCAGCGCTAGGTTAGTGCCAGTACCGCTAACACCCACGCGCAAAGCATACACCTCCCGTAGTGGTATAGAATCTGAACAGATCAATATCTGATCTGATCAGATCTATACTAGCGTCCCCAGCAGTTTAGGGTTCCAAAAAAACGCATTGTTAGCGGGATCAGCCCAGATACCTGCTAGCACCTGCGTTTTGCCCCTCCGCCCAGCCCACCCAAGTGCAGTATCGATCGATCACTGTCACTTACAAAACACTAAACACATAACTACAGCGATCGCAGAGTCAGGCCTGATCCCTGCGATCGCTAACAGTTTTTTTTGGTAGCGTTTTATATTTAAATCCGGAAGGCAGTGCTTGGTTTTCGGGGTCCAGTACGTGGCTAGGCTCCCAAAAAGTCCCCCACATGTGGTATCCCCGTACTCGGGAGAAGCAGCAGAATTTATTTTGGGGTGTAATTTGACTTATGCCCATAGCTTGTGTGAGCAATATATCATTTAGTGACAACTTTGTGCAAAAAAAAAAAAAAAATTGTAATATTCCTGCAACTTGTGGCAAAATATAAAATATTTCATGGACTCAACATGCCTCTCAGTAAATAGCTTGGGGTGTCTACTTTCCAAAATGGGGTCATTTGGGGGGGTTTTGTGTTATTTTGGCATTTTATGGCCTTCGAAACTGTGATGGGTAGTGAGGAGTGAAATCAAAAATTTGCACCCTTAGAAATCCTGAAGGCAGTGATTGGATTTCGGGGTGCCGTACGCGGCTAGACTCCCAAAAAGTCCCACATATGTGGTATCCCCGTACTCAGGAGAAGCAGCAGAATATATTTTGGGGTGCAATTCCACATATAACTATGGCATGTGTGAGCAATATATCATTTAGTGACAACTTTTTGTAAACTTTTTTTTTTTTTTTTTTTTGTGTCATTGTTCAATCACTTGTTACAAAAAAAAATATTCAATGGGCTCAACATGCCTCTCAGAAATTTCCTTGGGGTGTGTACTTTCCAAAATGGGATCATTTGGGGGGGGTTTGTACTGCCCTGACATTTTTAGCACCTCAAGAAATGAGATAGGCAGTCATAAATTAAAAGCTGTGTAAATTCCAGAAAATGTACTCTAGTTTGTAGACGCTATAACTTTTGCGCAAATCAAAAAATATACGCTTATTGACATTTTTTTTACTAAAGACATGTGGCTGAATACATTTTGCCCTAAATGTATGACTAAAATTGAGTTTATTCGATTTTTCTTATAACAAAAAGTAGAAAATATATTTTTTTCTCCAAATTTTCGGTCTTTTTCCCATTTATATCGCAAAAAATAAAAATCGCAGAGGCAATCAAATACCACCAAAAGAAAGCTCTATTTGTGGGAAGAAAAGGACGCAAATTTCGTTTGGGTACAACATTGCATGACCGCGCAATTACCAGTTAAAGCAGTGCAGTGCGAAATTGTAAAAAGACCTCTGGTCCTTAGGCTGTTAATTGGTCCGGGGCTGAAGTGGTTAATATCAGGTCTGGTATGGATATTTAGGGGGAACCCCACGTCAAATTTTTTTTTAAATTTGACGCAGGGTTCCCCTTAATATACATACCAGACCTGAAGGGCCTGGTAATTGAATTTGGGGGACCCCCACGCTTTTTTTAAAAAAAAATTTAAATTTTTTATCAATGACTTTCAATAACTGTTCTCTGTATTACGGAGCCGACAATTCATAATAGCTGCGAGTGATTTTAAAGAACTTTTTTTTCCTGCATAAATGACACTTTGTGCAGGGACAGTTCTAAGTACCAGAAACATGCGCCCCTTCACAGGCATACTATAGACACCCCCCCCCCCCCCATGAAATTTAAAGGAATATTACACTTTTATTGTTTCACTTTAATCATTATTAAAATCACTGCTCCCGAAAAAAACTGCAGTTTTTTAAAAACTTTTTTTTTGCATTGATACATGTCCCCTGGGGCAGGACTCGGGTACCCAAACACTTTTTAGGACAGTAACTTGCATATTAGCCTTTAAAATTGGTACTTTAGATTTTGAACGTTGGAGTCCCATAGACTTTAATAGGGTTCTAATGTTCACACAAAGTATGCTATATACTAGCTCCGTCTAATCTTCTTTATACAATCGACAGACACCATAAGCCTTCAAAGACAGATTTGACCGTAATTCATGTGGATTTTCGGACGAATGCAATTTTTGAACGAAAAACAAAATAAATAAAAACGAATTTTCGGGAGGAACTAAATAAATTAAGTTTTCGGACGAAAACGAAATTCCGAAACAAAATATTTTACTCTGCACATGTCTATTATATAATAAGAAATTAAACACCTCTGGTGTAGTTTACAAAAAAGGAAACATTCAACAATGGATTGCTACTCTTGGAATATCTTTTCTGGGGATTTTGGTAGCATAACCAAGCTACCTAAAATTGTCCATGTAGCTCAAGCCTTAACCTAACCACCTTCTACTCCTGGAAATATAAAATAAAATGTGAGTTGATACAGCTAAAAAAAAATTATTCAAGATAGTTTCATAGTTTCATAGTAGTTAGTTTCATAGTTTGTTAGGTTGAATAAAGACACCAGTCCATCCAGTTCAATCTGAGTGAGTGTCCACAATGGTCCCTTTCCCTGTACATTGCTACACCCACATCAGTCCCTATCCTCAAGGAGTCCACACAATCCAAGGACCCCATTCATATACTAGGGCCAATTTTGGACAGAAGCCAATTAACCTACCTGCATGTCTTTGGGTTGTGGGAGGAAACCGGAGTACCCGGAGGAAACCCGCGCAGGCACAGGGAGAACATGCAAACTCCAGGCAGGTAGTGTCATGGTTGGGATTTGAACCAGTGACCTTCTTACTGCTAGGTGAGAGTGCTAACCACTACACCACTGTGCCTAAAATCATTTAGGTTTATTCATAATAGGCCCATACAATTTCTAAAGAAAAATCTGTCATTCTGTTTATGTAGGTTGAAGACTTGATTGTAAAATACAGGAAAAAGAAAAAAACTGTTGCTGGAATTGTCGTAGAGCCAATCCAATCAGAAGGAGGAGACAACCATGCGTCCGATGACTTCTTTAGAAAACTTAGAGATATTGCTCGTAAGGTTGTAAAGCTTTCAACTTTTATTATTATTATTTATCGAAATATTAACATAAAATAATTCTCCAATTTTCTTTGTAAATTTATGTAGTTAAATTACCATCCATGGATAAAATGTTAAAGGTTTTGCAGTTTTATTATAAAGGTCTGTAGAGATCAAAATCTGGGCCATTTCAAATATGTCTAAAGTATTAAACTCAATCTACTGTGTTGAAACTTGTCTGTTCTCTTAATTTTTATTAACTAAATTCAATTCAGAAATGTGATTTTGGTGTTTAATGGATGCTAGAATGTTAAACTGCTTCCTATACCCATAAGTGAATCCAATCATCTCTGCAGTGGAGTTCCTAGTCGCCACACCTACCACTTCATTATGAAGGGGTCCCAATCTTTCCCTTGGACTTTTTATTTATGGAGAATGCAGTGGGAGGAGATGAAACACCCCAAAAGACAGGAACTGAGCCAAAAACTGGCATCTCTAAGTGATAAAAGAACACTTTCCCCTATCTCCTAGCAAACTTTTTGTAGTGTACACTGCATATGGCACATAAGTGTACACTCTCTTGACCCATTCCCTATATCTCTAAGAATGGAGATGGCTTCTGGGAATATGTATCTTTTACGTCCAGTGGCTGCTAAAGCCCTAAAAGGAGTGACTGATACCCTGAAGAATATGGCGAGGGACAGCTATAATCTGTCAGGGCTGGAGGAAGACAGACAAATAAATATTGTAATTATGCACAGCACACTTGCATACTTACTCGCCTGGTTGTCACTATCAGTTCAGTCAGTGTAAAAATCAGGCCAACCATAGGTATAAAATGCCTTGCCCATTAAAAACCTTTAGATACTGAAGAAATCACATTTTTTCACACCATTAATATTTTCATACCGGAATTCCTTTTTAAAATTCCTGATGAATTTGAATTAGATTCAGTTTTCTGTAATAGTAAATTTGCATCATCACTTGTGTTTTAATCCATCCTAATCTTAAATCTTTACAGCATGGATGTGCATTTTTAGTGGATGAGGTTCAAACTGGAGGAGGAGCAACTGGGAAATTTTGGGCCCATGAACATTGGGGCTTGGACGATCCAGCTGATGTTGTATCCTTCAGTAAGAAAATGATAACAGGAGGGTTTTTCTATAAAGAGGAACTTCGTCCCGATGCAGTAAGTATTCAGACTATTATTGACAAATACTGCTAAAAGAAAATGTATTATTGTACCTATAATCCTTGTGTGTTAGCAGCTTCCATTTTCCACATTCAGGTCAATTCACTAAGATGACTTTAGGGTTACTTTAAAGAGGAAGTAAACCCTGGTGGATTTTACTTCCTCTTTATTTCCCTGCAAATGTAAAGCATAATGGTCTACTATGCATCTCATAGTAGCCCATTATTGGTCACTTACCTGACACCGAAGCCCGCAATCTCTCCATTGTCCCCACTAGCAGGGAGCGTCCATCTTTGCCCCTCTTCCTTCCAGGGCCGCAAACTCCGCCTCTGTGACTGGCCGGAGTCACGTGACGTCACTCCCGCGCATGTGCACAGGAGCCGCCAGTCACTGCATGACCTTATTAGAAACAGCACGATGTGCCCTTTCTAAAGGGTGCATGCGCCAATGGCATTGGCGCATGCGGCGTAGTCTGCGCTTGGCTTTTTAGTAAATATCTCCTAAACCATGGAGGTTTAAGAGATATTTCAAGCACCTACAGGTAAGCCTTTAATATAGGCTTACCTGTAGGTAAAAGTGGTTGTACAGGGTGTACAACCACTTTAACCGCATTTCTTCTAAATAGTTTTCTTTATCATACCTCATGGTACACAGAGCCTAAGTAATAACTTAATGGGTTATGGGCCACCTTCAGGTGATGGACACTGGTATGCCTAATACAGGAAGTTCCCTCTCCTATATAACCCCTCCTCCTTTCAGGAGTACCTTAGTTTTTTCACCAGTGTCTAAGGTGTTGGTCACGAGTGAAGATGTGCTCTGAGGAGCTCCAGGAGGGATCCTTGCTGGATTTTAAAAACCTCCACAACCGGATCCATCCAAGCCATTGAGGCCCCAGGATGGTACCCGGGCCTCGCATAGAAAAACAAGGTTTTGCCTGTTTTGAGGGCTGGACCCCAGCAAACAGGACTCTTTTTGGTCATGCTACATTATCTAAAGTTGCTCCTGAGGAGTGCTATACAGGTCCAAAGGAGTGGAACCCTTATAATAGGGACCCGGTCTTTGAAGGTTTACTAATGCTGTCCGCCGTGATGGATGAAGTTTGGATCGGTCTGTTTTCAGCAGTATCCTGCAGTGAGGAACCACTGAGCTGTTAGTGGCCAGATGGAAAAGCCAAACAAACTCGTATCCCAGAAGGTATGCAAAGAAAAGAAGGGGGCGTCCAATGGTGCAGGTCAAAAAAAGGTAGCCTGGCTATTGAAACTCACATTCTGAAGAAACGTGGGCTTTCCCGGCTCTGTTATCTCTACTTTGATTAATGCAAGGAAACCAGCTTCCAGAACTATATATTATAGAGTCTGGAATGCTTAGGTTTCCTGGTGTGAATCCAAGGGTTGGCACCCTTGGAGATATATCATAGGCAGAATTCTTGATTTTCTACAATTAGGTGTAGAGATGAAGTTTGTCTTGAGTACTATTAAGGGCCAAGTCTCAGCCTTATCGATCTTATAACATGCCATTCACATGCAAGCTGAATGCTTTATTTAGAAAACATGATTTCAGCTTGCAGAGGCCACTGTAACCTATAGATGGCAGTGTCTTGGTTTTAATATTGCTATTGTGGGATACAGTGTTATTTTAAAAAATCTGAAATATATATATATTTATTTTTGTGCACTTGTCAGCCTAAATAAAAACAGAAGGGCTCTTATCAAAATTGTGTACTAAATAGGCTTCAGTGACCTCTAGGCTCCTCTGGGCCTGCTTCCAGCAAACACTTTTTTTTCTTTCCACTCCCTTACTGAGTCAGCACAATACAATTATACCCTACTACCTGGCAAACAGTGAGTTTTTTTTTTTACTGAAAATGTCAGTATCGTGCAACATAACTGCTAATTGGATTTATTTTTCCACTTTTGCTAACATGATTTTACTTTCTATATACAGTATATCTTGCAGTAACAATATGCTTGCTCTTTTCCTTCATAAGCCTTACCGAATTTTCAATACCTGGCTTGGTGACCCCTCCAAAACACTTCTGTTGGCTGAAGTTTTAAATGTCATGAAGCGAGAGGCTCTCCTAAACAATGCTGTCCAAGCTGGAAAAGTTCTTTTAGATGGCCTTCTGGATATCCAGGTAATCTTATTTATTTTTTTACATTACATCTGTTTATAGTTTGCGGTTATATCTATACTCATATGTAAGTTTTTGTAAATTAAACAATTTGTTTTTAGGATCTGAAAATTTTTGATAGGTGCACTTTATTAACCACTACCCTACCAGCGTAGAGGGAAATGACACCGGCAGGAACACCTCCTCCCTCCAGGCAGGTGTCATACGTCATGTCCTATCTCCAGCCCAGCAGAGTACCTGTCTGCGGCCCCATCGGAGTGCCCGAGTACCTGTCTGCGGCCCCATCGGAGTGCCCGAGTACCTGTCTGCGGCCCCATCGGAGTGCCCGAGTACCTGTCTGCGGCCCCATCGGAGTGCCCGAGTACCTGTCTGCGGCCCCATCGGAGTGCCCGAGTACCTGTCTGGTGGGGTAATTTTGTGGACTTTTTACATTGTCCTGGTGCTCCAGGGCCTTCACAGATGTGATAGGTAGTCAGGAAATTATGTGTGTGATTTTATGCTCGTAGAATGCCTGGAGGGTGCTACTTGGATGTTGGGGCTCCGTATGTGACTAGGTTGTGTAAAAGTCTCACACATATGGTATCGTCATACTCTGGAGGAGTAGCAGAATGTATTTTGGGGTGTAATTCTTGGTATGTACATGCTGTATGTTAGAAATATCTTATACATTTACACTTAAAAAAAAAAAAAAAATACGTTTTGATTTTCTTTCCAGATTTTGTAGAAAAAAAATACCAATTCAAAAGACTCATTATGCCTCATAGAATTTATGTTGGGGTGTTTTCTTTCCAAAATGGGGTGATTTTGTGGGCGTTTCTATTGTCCTTGTGCTCCAGGACCTTCAAAAGTGTGATAGGTAGTCATGAAATTAGATGAGTAATGTATGCCTTTAGAACGCCTGACCGTGCTCCCTGCATGTTGGGCCTCTCTGCGGCCAGGCTGTGTAAAAGCCTCACACGTGGTATCGCCATACTTGGGAGGAGGAGCAGAATTAATTTTGGGGTGTCATTGCAACTATGCCTGTCGTGTGTGAGAAATAACTTGTTAAATAATTTCTTAATTTTCCTAAGAATTGTGGGAAAAAAATACAACTTTAAAAAAACTCACATGCCTCTTACTAAATACCTTGGCATGTCTACTTTCCAAAAAGGGGTCTTTTGTACTGTCCTGACATTTCAGGGCCTCAAGAAAGGAGATCAGTCAGTACATCAGGTGTGATCAATTTTCAGTGATTAGCACCATAGTTTGTAGACTCTAACTTTCACAAAGTTTAATCAATATAAACATATTTGGGTTATTTTTACAAAAGATATATAGCAGTATCAATTTTTTATCAATACTACCAAAAGAAAGTTATATTTGTATTGAAAAAACGATAACAATTTTGTTTGGGTAAAGTGTTGCATGATTGAGTAATTGTTTAAAATGTGAGAACACTGAAAGCTGAAAATTGGTCTGGGCAGGAAGGGGGTATAAGTGACCTGTATTGAAGTGTTTAAATATATATCCGAACTAGACTAACACATAGGGGTTTATTTACTAAAGGCAAATACACTCTGCACTGCAAGTGCACTTGGAAGTGCAGTCGCTGTAGATCTGAGGGGAAGATCTGAAATGAGGGGAAGCTCTGCTGATTTTATCATCCAATCATGTGCAAGCAAAATGCTGTTTATTTTCCTTGCATGTTCCCATTAGATCTACATGGTCTGCACTTCCAAGTGCACTTGTAGTGCAAAGTGGATTTGCCTTTGGTAAATAAACTCCATAGTTTAAACAATTTGCCGTATTTGTTTGGTATAAGAAATGTATGGTGAAATTGGTTATACCTTAATCGTATAATACAGAATAAAGGACTGGTAACTGGTAGAGCACAGTAGCGGCGTAGTGGCATAGACCACAGTAGCGGCACACAACGCCAAGATGAGGAATTTACATTTAAGTGAAAATTCTGATTATCGGGGGACAAGGCCGAGCCGAGCCGTGAGGTAATGCTGGCTTGGAGCTCCATTCTCAGCAGGACAACGGAGCCATATAACGGTGGAGGTAACTTGACCCTCCACACATATATCATACCAAACGGTAGATAAATATCCCTACCTTACATAGGTGACATTCGGGGGGGTCAGAGGAGACTCATGAGGCAGAAAATTAACAAGAAAGCGCCGCCTCACACATACAGCAGTATGGCACTGAAACCCTCCCCCTCTGAGGGGAGGCACAGTGAGGAGAACAAACAGACAGCCCCTTCTGCTGCTTTATATAAAGATGGTCTCTCATTAAAGGCACATCTCTGTAGCCAAATACCTGAGAAAAATATGTCAGTTCTGGAGAATTTAGAACTTCCCACACAAAAAGACTTATCCCCTCCTGTAACGCTGAAACAAATAGAAAATCTGCTTCAAAAATCACTAAAATCCACTGCAGATACCATCACCACAAATCTTACTAAAGAAATTGGAGTACTTGGTCAGCGTACATCAGCACTGGAAATTAGAGCAGACGATCTGGAAAATTATACATCTAACATTGCCTCAGAAATTGATTTTCTTAAAGAGGAAAATGACACATTACAATCCAAATTGGAGGATTTTGAAAATCGTGCAAGATGCTCCAATATACGTATTAGAGGAATACCCGAATCTGTGACTGATTTAAACGGTGCTATTACTGCACTTTTTCAAGAATTACAACCAGCTATCCCACTAGAGCATCTTGAAATGGACCGGGTTCATAGAGCCCTAGCACCAAAGAAAACAGATGGTCCTCCCCGTGACATTATCGCAAAATTGCATTTCTACCGCACTAAGGAACTTCTGCTAAATACAGCTAGAAATAAAGATCCTCTAATTTTCCAGGGTCATAAATATCAATTATTCACAGACCTCTCACAAATTACAATCAACAAAAGAAGAACCCTGAAACCACTACTGCAAATATTACAGCGAAATGACATAATCTACCAATGGGGCTTTCCTTTCTCAGTGTGTTTTACTTTCCAAAGTCGCAAATATATGTGCCGAACAGCTAAGGACCTGCAAACTACTTTACAGAAACTAGGGATGATAAACACATCAAGAAATGCTGCGGACACTCGCCAAAAATCATCCTCATATGCTGATAATCCCTCCTCTGCTTCCAGAAGAGAAGAAGACTACAATCCACAGAAATGAAGTCCCATACAATCTCCACCTCCGGATCCAGATCTGGTTGACACTATGGACTGATAAACACCTGTACTGAGGCTACTATCTTGTCTTTTCAACAGAATGGCTACCGCCAAGTTTTTTTCTCTGGCTTCCAATCAATATTTTTATCATAATCTTATTTAAGAAATGTTCCTAATAATTTAGGCACCTTATTATAACTGTTTTTTTTCTCTCTCTTCTCTTCTTTGTCTCTGAGGTTGCCTTAATCTTACATTTTTATTTTTAGCTTGAAAAATTAAATTATATGATTGACTCTTGGTGTTCTGTAGGGAAGTTCCTAGCCCCCTATCTTGCTACCCTCAGCAGCTCGGTGCACACCAGGCAGTTGACAGTGGCTCATGTACCCTTGGAGGGAGAGTTTTTCTCCTCCAAACGGACACATTAAGAACATAGATATGTTAAGATATATTTCATTATTGTATATTAATTGTATTTTCTTTTTCAGTCATTACATAGTACATAGTTACATAGTTAGTCAGGTTGAAAAAAGACACAAGTCCATCCAGTTCAACCTTAAAAACAAATAAAAATAAAAAAATAATCGTACAATCCAAATACCCAATATTATGCCCACAATTGATCCAGAGGAAGGCGAAAAAAAACCCCAGCAGAGCATGCTCCAATTTGCTACAGCAGGGGAAAAAAATTCCTTCCTGATCCCCTAAGAGGCGATCGGATTTTCCCTGGATCAACTTTACCTATGTTAGTACCTAGTTATATTATGTACCATCAGGAAAGTATCCAGGCCTTTCTTAAAGCAATCTACTGAGCTGGCCAGAACCACCTCTGGCGGGAGTCTATTCCACATTTTCACAGCTCAAACTGTGAAGAAACCTTTCCGTACTTGAAGATGAAATCTCTTTTCCTCTAGACGTAAAGAGTGCCCCCGTGTCCTCTGGGTTGACCGTACAGAGAACAACTCAACACCAAGTTCACTATATGGACCCCTAATATATTTGAACATGTTGATCATATCCCCCCTTATTCTCCTCTTCTCAAGAGTGAATAAATTTAGTTCCTCTAATCTCTCCTCATAGCTGAGCTCCTCCATGCCTCTTATCAGTTTGGTTGCCCTTCTCTGCACTTTCTCCAGTTCCCCCGATATCCTTTTTGAGAACTGGTGCCCAAAATGGAACTGCATATTCCAGGTGAGGTCTTACTAATGATTTGAACAGGGGCAAAATTATATCTCTCTCTCTGGAGTCCATTATCTCCTTTCCCCTCCCTCCCTCCACCCCTTTATTCTGGAGACAAATAATTTCTTATATGACACACGTTCTAACATAAACACCAACATATATTTACTTTTCCCAACTCCATGGCCCCATTAAACATCATATCATTAAATACTCAGGGACTAAACGTTCCACACAAACGCACTAAAGCCTTCCGCACATTTTCATCCAAAAAAGCACATTTTGCCTCCAAGAGACTCATTTTGCGTCACAATCCACTCCCAGATTTTTCAGTAAAGTCTACCCCCAAGTATACACAGCTTCGGCCTCCTCTAAAAAAGGAGGCGTGCTTATAGCTTTCCATCGCAATACACCATTTTCACTAATGAAGGAAATCAAGGATCCAGAAGGTCGTTACTTGATTCTTAAAGGACACCTATTTGATACTGCTATCACCATTACATCATACTACGCTCCTAGCAAAAATCCTATTTCTTTTCTTTCTCATTTATTTCAAACTATAGAACACCACAAAATAGGTACTACAATTCTATGTGGAGATTCTAATCAGACCATATTTCCATTTTTGGATAAATCACCAATCCCACAGTCACATACAGCAGACAAACAACTCTTAACAAAACTAATTACAAAACATAACCTAGTAGATAGTTGGAGAGAATTGAATCCAACCAAGAGACAATACACACATTACTCGTTCCGCTCATTCTCTAGGATAGACCATATATTTATGTCCATAGGGCTAATTCCAGAAATAAAAACAAAAATTATTCCCATCCCATGGTCCGACCATAGTGCACTTTACATTACTGTTGCCTCTATAATTCCAAAAAAAAAAAAAGATCCAAGATGGATATTAAGAGATTTCCTACTCAAAAATCCAGCTCATAAAAATAATATTGAAATTGCGCTCAAAGATTATATAAAATATAACTCCACACCTGACGTCTCTCAGACTACATTATGGGAAGCACACAAACCTGTTCTCCGTGGCATATGTCTATAGCAAGCAAACATGTTCAACAGAGAGCAGAAAATCCTTTGTCAGACTTTAGAAACAAATTTCAATAAATGTCACACAGCATTCCAAAATAACCCTTCTTTTTTATCTAAAATAAATCTTGACAAAGCTAAATTGGAATTTGATCTATTCCTTACTGAAGCAGCGGATAAAACCATCAAGAGATCACAACACAATTTCTATATCAATGCGAATAAACCTCACACACTATTAGCCAGGGCATTAAAATCCTGCCAGAACCCAACGAAACCGATACGTCTGAAAATCTCTAGGGGGGTATACACAAATAATCCTTTAAAAATATTACAAAAATTCAAAACACAATTAAAAAATGTATACTCTTCTAATAATGAGTTGGACCCTTCTAGAGCGAATGATTTTTTTCTCTCATATATCTCTACCGACACTATCTAAAACACAAATGGAAATGATGGAGGAACCAGTGTCAATTATAGAGGTATCTGAAGATATCAAAAATCTGAAACTAAATAAAAGGCCAGGTCCTGATGGTTTTCTGCACTGTATTACAAAACGTTTGTAGACACCCTATCTCCAGTCTTGACAAACACTTTTAATTCCCTTTTGGAAGGTCATTCTTTTAGAAGAGAAACCCTGACTGCAATTGTCTGTATGCTCCCTAAAGCTCACACAGACAATTCAATATGGTCTAATTATCACTCTATTTCGTTACTAAATTTGGACATAAAAATTTTAGCCAAAATTCAGATTAAATACTATTATAGGCAATCCTATACATCGTGATCAAGTGGGCTTCATTCCATTACATCAAGCAGGAGATAATATTAGACGTGCAACACTCCTGTCACATGCTGCTAAAAAAAGACGTATTCCCACTTGTTTTCTTTCCTTAGATATTATGAAAGCTTTTGACACAGTATCATGGTCATATTTGAACTATACCCTTTCCAAATGGGGATTTGGTCCTCGTTTTTTACGATGGATCTCTAATTTGTATCAAAATCCCAAAGCTTATATCAGATATGCAGGGTACAAATCGGACGAGTTTAATATACTGAGGGGGACTTGTCAAGGATGTCCACTTTCGCCATTATTATTTGCTTTACTCATTGAACCTTTAGCACAAAGAATTAGGATGGAACCCACTATAATAGGTATTGAAATGGGTGGCTTTCATCATAAGCTCTGTTTTTTTCGCAGACGATATTCTCCTTTTTCTATCTTCTCCACATGTTTCGGCCCCAAATCTTATGGTTGTACTACAAGAATTCTCATTTATTTCGGGCCTTAAGATCAATATTCAAAAATCTTCAGCATTAAACATTTCACTTGTCGAGAAAGATAAACAATCTTTACAAAATTCACTACCCTTTAAGTGGGTAGATCATAGCCTCCCATATCTGGGTGTGCAGTTTACTCCTAAACCCTCTGATTTATTTGCAGCTAATTACCCAGCTCTATTAAAAAATATATTACAAGGTTGTTATCTAATTGGTCATCAATGCCGATATCATGGTTTGGGGAAATCAATATCATAAAAATGTCTGTTCTTACGAAATTTCTATATTTATTCAGAACTCTCCCGATTCATATTCCTGCATATTTTCTTAGGCTGATTCAGCAAAAAGTTACAAAATTTACTTGGGGGAAAATAAAACCCAGACTTCACAAAAAAACACTTGTTCTCCCCAAAGCTTTGGGTGGTTTGGGATTTCCAGACTTTAACATATATTATAAGGCAGCTCAATTATCTCAATTAACAAAATATCACTCTTCTACAGAGATTAAGTGAAGCTGTAGACTGTGATCCTCTTCCTTTAAACAATATATTATGGTTACAACCTGCGGATCATAAGTCTATAAGTAACCCCATTTCTAAGCACTCTCTATCTATATGGGATAGGTATAGAAATTCACATGGTCTGCAATCTCCACAAAATCCGCTATTATCTTTTCACAAGAATCTGACTTTTTACCCAGCCTGGAAATATCCCAAAACCTTTAAAGCTTGGTCTAAGGCTGGTATCACTTGTCTATATAATTTAACTTCAACTACATCAATAAAATCTTTTACAGATCTATGTGAATGGGCAGCACAGTGGTGTGGTGGTTGGCACTCTCACCTAGCAGTAAGAAGGGTCGTTGGTTCATATGCCAACTACGACATTACCTGCCTGGAGTTTGCATGTTCTCCCTGTGCCTGCGTGTGTTTCCTCCAGGTACTCTGGTTTCCTCCCACAATCCAAAGACATGCAGGTAGGTTAATTGGCTTCTGTCCAAAAGTGGCCCTAGTATATGAATGGGGACCTAGGATTGTGGGCTCCTTGAGGGCAGGGACTGATATGAGTGTGCTATGTACAGGGATAGGGACAATTGTAGATACTCAGGTTGAACTGGATGGACTGGTATCTTTATTCAACCTTACTAACTATGAAACTATGAATTATATAAGCTTCCACAATCAGAAATATTCAGATATCTCCAAATCAAAATTTTGATGGCAAAGTTTGATGATATATGAAAACCCTGGATTAAATATTATATGTCAGATAATATTGATAACCGAGTTTTATTATGGTGATTAAGTTTTTTTATAGAATTACAACATTAGCTGATATATAAAACCTCCTCCGGAGAATTATTCCCTCCTATATACCTTTTATGTTCTTCCCTTCCTATATAATACTTACTATAAACATACTTTAGAAGTTATGGTCAAAACTTTAAAATCATATATTTTCTTGGACATATTTATATTTTGTTGGGATTAAAATGTTTAAAACTCAGCTATAAGAATGTTTTCTAATTCTAAAATATATAAGGCCATTTATTGTCATTCCCACAAGAATATCTTGAAATTCTTATTTGCTTTGTATCATCCATACTTCAATATGTCTACTTTTTATTTCTGGTATCAAATAATTTGTCTTATATTCTGTACATGTAATTTATTTTAACATAAAATAAAAACTTTTGAACGAGAAAATTCTGATTATCTTTTTCGTACAGTAAAAGACACAGGACTGTTATTATTAGACCATGGGTTATATTCTGCTATAAATCTATAAATATCAGTCTTCTGTGCTGTACTGTACTCCAAGATAAACAATTTACAGGTAAGTCAAAATTCCTAATTTGCATACAATAGCTTGAAACTGTAAATTATGGATGCTATGGTAAATAGCTTAATCTTGGGGGGCATGGCCAGGATGTGAACGAGGTAGGACATGTCTGCACAGAGCTCTACATAATCTTGAACAATCCGGCTCCATTGTGGAGAAATTTCTCACCCCAGTGCCTCATCCATACATCCCTGGAACCGTTGATCAGACTCCATGCAGACCCAAAAATTGGTGTTGGCACAGGACACTCCCGGGTCCCAGCGCTCTCAAGAGGCCAAACCTACATGTGCAGCTGCCGCCATCTTGCCATGGACCGCGTCGCAACAACATCAGAGTGGTGTGATTGCCAGAAAAAGCTGAGGGGCACAATCCAACCCAGTTTGCAGAGCAATTCTTTCAAGATCTACTCCAGCTGCTGCAGGTCTCCCCTATCTATGTGGTGGAAAGGGCCCATGGGATACCCACAGACGAACGCCCTCATGGAAATCCGCCAAGACCGTTCTTGGTGCAGTTCCTGAATTTTAGGGACCGGGACCAGATCCTGACAGAAGCACACAAGAGGGATGAGTTGCAATATGTAAATGCCAAAAAATAGCTTTTCCTGATTTTGCTGTGGAAACGCGGAAGAAACGCCGCTCTTATACTGAGGTTCGATATCGTCTGAGGATTAAGGGCCTAAAGTATAGTTTTCTATATCTGAGCAAGTTGTGGAATACCCAAGGTACTGTGAATTTTTTTTAAATTCCCAGGAGATGCCAGGGACTGGCTTGACACCATTTTTTTTGCTGCTACATCAGGGTCCTGGAAGTTGTTCCTGTAATTCAGTGAATAGGTATGTGATTCTTCCTGACATGCTTTGCGTTTGCCTTCTTTACCATGCTGATTGCACTAGCTGCCCATTTGCATCAGGGATGTCCTTGCATTGTTTAACTGGTGCAGGGTTTCTCCTCCTGTGCTATTATGAAGTCACATCATGAGCTCATGAAATGTGCTACAGTTCTAGGTATGTTTTTTTTTTTTTTCTTTTTGGTTTTGCCAAAAAAATGTTCTTTTGTCTTTTTCAAATCTGCAGGTGGATGTTTTTTTTGTATCTCAGAACTTCTGCAGATGACTATTGTGTGCTAATCTACTAGCTACCGTTCAGTGACTGTTAATATGGGTTCTAGGTATAAGCTGTTTTCTGTTGCGGATTACAGCAGGGTATGTTTCTTTCAGTTTTCAGGTGCCATTGAGTGGGGAATCTGTACAATATTGCATCATCTTAACCACTTTCAGACCAGACCATTTTGCTGGCTTAAGACCAGACCACTTTTTGCGATTCGGCACTGCGTCACTTTAACAGACAATTGCGCGGTCGTGCGACGTGGCTCCCAAACAAAATTGACGTTCTTTTTTTCCCACAAATAGAGCTTTCTTTTGGTGGTATTTGATCACCTCTGCGTTTTTTTTTTTTTTTTTTTGCGCTATAAACAAAGATAGAGCAACATTATGACGGACACATCGGACATTTTTGACACATTTTTGGGACCATTGTCATTTATACAGCAATCACTGCTATACAAATGCAATGATTCCTGTGTAAATGGCACTGGCAGTGAAGGGGTTAACCAGTGGGGGGCAGTGTAGGGGTTAAGTGTTCCTAGGGGTGTGTTACTAACTGTGGGGGGGCTGGGCTTTGTTTTAGTGAACACTGATCTCTGCTCCAGTCACAACGGCATCTCCTCGTTCAGCCGCCCCGTGAGACGATCACGGGTATGCCTGCAGCGATAGAGTCCGCGGGACCCGCGACCGGACTCACGGGGGTCCCGACCGGCACACGAGCGCGCCGGCGCACTCGCGATGGCAGGGCGCCATTTAAAACTGGGCGTACCTGTATGCCAATATGCCTGCCCGTGCCATTCTGCCGACTTACATCGGCGTGCGCCGGTTGGGAACTGGTTAAATATTCTTTGTTTTGCAACTACTTTTCTTGTTTTCAGGAGCCATCTTGTGGGGGCTATATGCAACTACATCATGTTATCTGTTTTTGCTTTACATCTTCTCAGGAATACATATCTTGGGTCTTTAACCACTTCATCCCCGGACCACTTGGCTGTTCAGAGACGAGAGCGCTTTTTGCGATTCGGCACTGTCACTTTAACGGACAATTGTGCAGACATGCGACGTGGCTCCCAAACAAAATTGATGTCCTTTTTTCCACACAAATAGAGCTTTCTTTTGGTGGTATTTGATCACCTCTGCGGTTTTTATTTTTTGCGCTATGAACAAAAAAAAAAGCAATATTTTTTACTTTTTGCTATAATAAATATCCCCAAAAAATATATTAAAGAGGAAGTAAACCCTGATGAGTTTACTTCCTCTTTGATTCCCTGCAAAGGTAAAGCATAATGGACTACTATCCATCGCATAGTAGTCCATTATGTGTCACTCACCTAACACAGGAGCTAGCGAAGTTACCGCTGTCCCCTGTAGTCCAGAGCCCCCATCTTCTCGGTGGGTCTCGCTGCTCCGCCGCTGTCATTCGACGAAGCATGCGCGCGGGAGCCGCCACTCGCGGCATATCGCGGTTGACAGCGACAGCGATGCCTGTCTTTCGGCAAATATCTCCTAAACCGTGTAGGTTTAGGAGATATTTCTTGGACCTACAGGTAAGCCTTAATCTAGGCTTACCTGTAGGTCAAAGTGGTTTGTAAGGGTTTACAACCACTTTAGACATTTTTTTTCCTCAGTTTAGGCCGATACGTATGCGCAAAAGTTAATGGTGTCTACAAAATGGAGGATAGTTTTATAGCATTTTTATTAATAATTTTTTTTTTATCACTAGTAATGGTGGCGATCAGCGATTTTTATCGTGACTGCGACATTATGGCGGACACATCAGGCACTTTTGACGCTATTTTGGGACCATTGTCAATTATACAGCGATCAGTGCTATACATTACACTGATTAATGTAAAAATGTCAGTGAAGGGGTTAACCAGTAGGGGGCACTAAAGGGGTTAGGAGTGTCCTAGGGATGTGTTCTAACTGTGGGGGGGGGGGTTGGGCTATGTGTGACACGACACTGATCACTGCTCCCGATCACAGGGATCTGTGATCAGTGTCCTGTCACTAGGCAGAACCGGGAAATACTTGTTTACATCAGCATTTCCCCGTTCTTCCTCTTCTTGAGACATAAAATCCGCGGGACCCACGGTCACACTCACAGAGCTTGTGGCAGGCGCACGCCCACAATGCCACATCTTAAAGGCGACGTACCCGTACGTTGAAATGCCCAGCCGTGCCATTCTGCAGATGTATATCGGTGTGACGTGGTCCTTACGTGGTTAAACTGTACTAATGGCTATATTAGGTTAATGTACTGTCCTGGAATATACGGGGCCTTAATGATAAAGTTAAAAGGGCAGCTATGGTTTGTTATCTGAAGGCAGCCAGAAGGCATGTTGTTGTGCAGGAGAGCCATTTGGACAGGAGCAAGGTCATGCCTTACGTGGGCAATGGATACAGAAAATGTATTGTGCCTCTTACTACTCTTATGCTAGAGGGGTGACTATTTTACTTGGCAAGAGTGTTCCTTGCACAGTCCAAAGGGTGATCTCTGACCCAGGAGGGGAATATATTATCTTAGTGCTAGAAATTTTCCAGATAAGAATGGTATTAGCTTGCATGTATGTTCCTCCACCTTTTCATGCTCAATTATTGTTTGACATGTTGGTTGTGTTGGCTCCATTTATGCACCTCCCTCTACTCCTGGCTGGTGATTTTAATGGCATTCTAGATGCGGGCTAGATGCTACTAATACTTTGAGGCTTCCCCCCACAGATTTTTTTTTAGCATGGGTGTCTACTGCTCAACTTACTGAATTGTGGCAGTGGAAAAATCCGGGGGGCTTAGAGGCTACTCTCGCACACACAAAACCGCATCAAGAATCTATCTTTCTTTCCCTAATCCCTAATGCTTACAGCTGGTACATGCTGTCACTTATTTGGCAGGAGGGTAATCGGATCATGGTCATAGTTGCATAGTAAGGTTGAATAAACAAACGCCAATGTCTTAGAAAATAAGGCTTCCTCTGCTATGGATACGGTGGTCTGGGACACTTTCAAGGCGGCAATGAGGGGACATTATATTTCTTCCATTAAGGCGGGGTCTGTAAGGCAGACACTGCAGAGAGGGAAAGGTTGCAGTCGGAGGAGTGCGAGTTAGAGGTGGAATATGCTTCTGCTCCTGGGGATTCCACTTTTGCATCCTTGGAGGCAGCTAAGCGTCAGTTTTATTGTTAGACAAGAACCTCACGCACTCTATCTTGTTACATAAGGTTGAATCACTCTTTGAAAAGGGGGACAAAAATGGCACGTTATTGGCCATGCTGGTGGCAGATCAGAGTGCTCCTGTTAGCATACCCTGCATTCGTTCTCAGATGGGGGATATGCTTACTGACACTGGGGCTATTATGCATCGATTTGTTGGGGAACTATTCGGATCTATAATCTCCTATACTGTCTTGTGATAGATGGGGGAGAATTAATAGATCTTTTGTCCAGCCTTCTGGTCCCAAGTTTGAAGGATGATGATGATAGAGCATGGTTGGATCAGGATTTTACTCTCAAAGAAATTGAAAAGGCCATGCTGTAATTTCCTTCAAATAAATCTCCAGGCCTTGGTGTTTTTCTGGTGGAGTGGTACAGGCAATATTCAGACACACTGGATGCACGATTGAGAACTTTGTATTTACCCTGTTTTGAAAATGTGGCTCTGCCTTCCTCTATGCTGGATGCTTATGTGGTGCTCATACCTAAGCTGGGTAAGGATACATGTCACATAGACCAATAGCACTCCTTAACCACTTGCCGACCACCACATGTGTATATATACGTCGGCAGAATGGCGCGGCTGGGGAAATGGGCATGCGAGTACGTCCCTTTGAATTTGCCGCTATGTAGTCAGATGGGCGGCGGCGTGCGAACCTGCCGGGAGCTTCGTGAGTAGGATCACAGAGCTGAAGGACGGGGAGATGCTAATGTTAACAAGCATCTCCCTGTTCTGCCTAGTGACACTGTCACTGATCATAGCTCCCTGTGATCGGGAGCTATGATCAGTGAAGTGTCATTTGTAGCCAAGCCCCCTAACAGTTAGAATCACTTCCCAGGACACACTTAACGCCTCCCTAGTCCCCTAGTGGTTAACCCCTTCACTGCCAGTGTCGCTGTAAAAATGACAATAGTCCCAAAAATGTGTCAATTGTCAAATGTGTCTGCCATAATGTCGCAGTCACGATAAAAATCACAGATCGCCACCATTACTAGTAAAAAAAAATATATATTAATAAAAATGGCATAACACTAACCCCTATTTTGTAGAAGCTATAACTTTTGCGCAAACCAATCAATAAACGCTTATTGTGATTTATTTATTTTTTATTTTTTTTTTTTTTTTTTTACCAAAAATATGTAGAAGAATATGTATCGGCCTAAACTGAGGAAAAAAATCGTTTTTTTATATATTTTTTGGGGATATTTATTATTGCAAAAAGTAAAAAATATATTAAATTTACTCAAGGGCTAATATGAATGAGATAAATAATAATATTGACCACCAAACAAACTAATAAGTATGTTGAAAAAAGCTGCACCAAAAAAATTGATCCCTCAATACATACAATAAAATAAATGATATTAGTGCGCTAAAATCAATAAAGTGGTCAACGAGTACACTGTATCAAAACCTTACACAGTTTCAACTAGATCCATCACATAACCATAACCACATAAAGTGCTCTTATGCCTAATGCGCAAAACAATAAATGAATACAATTACAATTCATTAAAAAAGTGCCTAATGTGCATATAACGTGCAATCTTCATTTGTGGTAAACTTATGAAAGCGCACGAATATCATTTATTTTATTAAAAAGTAAAAAATATAGCTTTTTTTCTAAATTGTAACTCTATTTTTGTTTATAGTGCAAAAAATAACCACAGAGGTGATTAAATACCACCAAAAGAAAGCTCTATTTGTGGGGGAAAAAAGGACGTCAATTTTGTTTGGGACGTCGCACGACCACAAAAATTGTCGGTTAAATCAACGCTGTGGTCTGGTCTTTGGCCAGCAAAATGGTCCGGGGCTTAAGTGGTTAATGCTGATCTTAAAGTTCTCACAAAAGTTTTGGCCACTAGATTATCTATAGTTTTCCCATCCCTGGTTGATGTGGACCAAACTGGCTTTATGCCAAGGAAGTCCACGGACACCAATTTACGTCACCTTTTTACCCATTTGCAGATCTCATAATACCACTGGGACTAGGGCTGTGATTTCCTTAGATATGGTCAAGGCCTTTGACTCCGTTGATTAGGTTATATGGCCATGATGTTGGAGCGCATGAGATTTGGGCCAAAGTATTGTACATGGGTATCCTTGTTATACAGTAAATCTAGAATAGCCTTAACCGGTTCCCGACCAGCGCACGCCGATGTACGTCGGCAGAATGGCACGGCAGGCATATTGGTGTACAGGTACGTCCAATCTTTAATGCCACCCTGCCATCGCAAGCACGCCGGTCGGGACCCCCGTGAGTCCGGTCGCGGGTCCCGCGGACTCGATCGCCGCGGGCATACCCGCGATCGTCTCACGGGGCGGCTGAATGGAGAAATGCCATTGTAAACAGCCTTTCCCCATTCTGCCTAGCAACTAGTGACGCTGGTCTCTGCTCCATGTGATTGGAGCAGAGATCAGTGTTCACTAAATGAAAGCCCAGCCCCCCACAGTTAGTAACACACTCCTAGGAACACTGAACCCCCTACACTGCCACCAACTGGTTAACCCCTTCACTACTAGTGCCATTTACACAGGAATCACTGCATTTATATAGCAGTGATTGCTGTATAAATGACAATGGTCCCAAAAATGTGTCAAAAATGTCAGATGTGTCCGCCATAATGTCGCAGTCACAATAAAAATCGCTGATTGCCGCCATTACTAGTAAAAAAAATCATTAATAAAAATGCCATAAAACAATCCCCTATTTTGTAAACGCTATAACTTTTGTGCAAAACAATCGCTTATTGCAATTTTTTTATCAAAAATATGTAGAAGAATACGTATCGGCCTAAACTGAGGGAAAACAATTGGGTTTTTTATATATTTTTGGGGGATATTTATTATAACAAAAAGTAAAATATAATGCGTTCTTTTCAAAATTGTCGCTCTATTTTTGTTTATAGCGCAAAAAACAAAAACTGCAGAGGTGATCAAATACCACCAAAAGAAAGCTCTATTTGTGGGGAAAAAAGGACTTCAATTTTGTTTGGGAGCCACTTCGCACGACCGCGCAATTGTCAGTTAAAGCGTTGCAGTGCCGAATCGCAAAAAGTGGTCTGGTCTTTGACCAGCAAAATGGTCTTGTCTGTAAGTGGTTAAAGATTGGATTTTCCATCTCTCCCTTTTTTGACGTGGGTAGGGAAACCAGGCAAGGTTGCCCTCTATTCCCTTTCCTGTTCTCCCTAGAATTAAGCCATTGACAGTGGCACTGCATTCCTCTTCTGTGGTCGGGCCTTAAAAATTGGAAACATTAAAGAATGTTTGGTGCTGTATGCAGATGACATGCTCCTGTTCTTAAAAGATCCTAGTGTACCTTTGTGCGGTCCTTGGCATTTTGGATAATTTTGCAGATTTTTTCTTTCTGGTCTCAAAGTTAAGTGGGGGATAACCGATATTCTTCCATTTGATTCTGATACCAGGGCTGCAGCGGATCCTGGGTGGATTAATCCGTTTACATATCTGGGGGTTCGCATATCTGCCAGAGTTGCGGACTATTTTAGTGTGAACCTGCAGCCCTTGTTGGATCTTTTGAAGAGGAAAATTGAGATATAGAAGAATCTTCCCCTTTCTGTGATGGGGCGCATAAACCCTCTAAAAATAAAGATGCTTCTGGTTTTCCTATATTTTTTTACGTAACTCGCCTGTTTGGATCCCACGCTCCTTTTTTTTTTTTTGTCGAGCCCATTGCATCTTTGGTTCTTTCATATGGGGGAACTCCCCTCCCAGAATAGGCCTCATGGCACTACAGGAGCTCTGGGGACAGGGAGGCCTAGCGCTTCCTGATCTCTTTTAAATACTTTTTTGGCTGGCCAGGGAGTTTTTGCCCAGAGATGGCTTCTTGGGGATGATGGAGACACTACCACGATTTTAGAAGCAGTGGTGCTGGGCCTCGTATGAGAGCCTGCGTCTCCTTGTTTTTAGGGGGCCAGTTTCCTCTGACTGGCACAATGAGAGACAAGTAATGGGATTGTGTTCAGAGGTTGCTGGCTCCTACTTCTACTGCCATATCACTGGCCTTGCCTTTGTGAAGAAACCCCCGTTTTCCCCATCTGCTCACTATATCGGATCCAATAATGTGGGTGTCCTAAAGAATTAAAACTTTGGGTGGCATCACCAGAGGAGGCGAGCTCTTAAAATTCTCAGATCTTTAACAGAAGTTTGAGCTTCCAAATCCTTATTTCTTTTGCTATCTCCAGCTACATCACACTTTTGTGCCCCAGTTTGGCTCCACTAAGCTGGATCTTGGACCCTCAGCTTTGGAGAATGTTCTCTTGGATGACTTCATGAATAAAATGTTAGCTAAATTATATAAGGAACTGTTTCCTGTCTCGCCTCCTTTGTTGATCAAATGTAGGGAGCAGTGGGTGGAAGAGATCCCAGATTTGGATGGAGAATAGTGGGACGATACGTGGAGCGTCACTCAGTATCCCTAGAGAACCCTTCACTCAGTATCCACTAGAGACCAAATTCCTGCACAGGATATATAACACCCCAGCAAAGTTATCAAAAATGTACCCGGGTACATTGACTGAATGTTGGTGCTGCTTACTGTCACCGGCCAATTTTAGTCACACCTTTTGGCATTGCCAAGTGGTCAGGCATAATTGGTCTGATGTTGGGCACTGTATAACGGAGATTACATCTATACCTGTGCCCTTGACGGTGGTGACATGCTTTACTTGGCTTGGTGGTGGACCCAATACACCTCACTTAGCCTGTTATTATTTTATGCAGTAAGGCACTGATCCTTTATTGGAAAAAAACCTGTGACACCCTCACTGTCCTACTAGAAAGGACTTGTAAACATAGTGATTCCATTCTATGTAGCAACATACCCGAGCAGAGGATGTCCAAAAAAATTGACAAATTTTGGAAGATTTGGTTGGGTAGTGATCTTTCTGTAGCCTAATGACTATATAGACTTCACTGAGCTGGAAGGGGAGGTCTACCTGGGCCTAGATATTGGAGTACAGGGCTCTATTGTTCCTGCATTCCCACTGGGATTATTTGGGGATTGACTGCTGTTACAATGGCTGTATGTAGAGATGATTGCTGGACTCATTACTATGATCACTGTACAGTTGCTATATTAATGTCTTACTATGATGTTGATATGTACCCCTATTGGTCTGGAGACCTTGCATCCAGGAAGGTTGATTTGCCCACACAGTGGTGATCCCAGATTTAGAGAGGGGGGAGGGGGGGGGAGGGTATGTTATGTTTGATTCCTGCCCTGCGCGGCAAGATGTTTTTTTATTTTATTTATCTTTTTGTAGTATGCAAAAACAAAAATAAATTGGCAAAAAAAAATACGAATCTTGTCTTGTTAGAGAAACGCATATTTAATCACTTGACCTCCGGAAGCTTTTACACCCTTCATGACCAGGGCATTTTTTACTATTCAGCACTTCTCTTATTTATCTGGCAATTGTGCAGTCATGCAACACTGTATGCAAATTACATTTTTATCATCTTTTTTTTTTTTCACACAAATAGAGCATTCTATTTAGTGGTATTTTGATCACCACTTGGCATTTTATTTTTTGCAACATAAATGAAAAAAAGACTAAAAATGGCAGACTTGTGGTGTGTCCAATCACAGCATGGGTGCCTTTACCCCAAACCTGGAAGCAAGCCGGTGATGTATATTGCAAGGTACGTTGTCAGGCCTGTCTGTGCCACTTGCCCTTTGCAAAAATTCTGTGGGAGGGCAGCTAGTACTTAAACCCTGCCATTTATTTTATTGCATTTTCAACTGAAATGCTTCAGCCCTGATTTTAGAAGGTGAAATAATTATTGGTATATGCCATCTCTTACAGTCCCGGTATCCACATGTTGTGAGCAGAGCTAGAGGCAGAGGGACATTCTGCGCTTTAGACGCTCCAAATGATGCAACCCGTGTTAAGTTATTATCACAAGCAAGAAATAAAGGTAAGTTGGCATTATTTCTCCAGACAATGTACCTTTTATTTGAAAATTCTATTTTAGAGTGGACTGACCATTCAATGTAGTAACTTTGAAAATGACTAAACTCGCTAGATGAGCTGCTAGCACTACAGTTAGACAAATTGTGTGAAGAGAATGGGGGGGGGGGGGGGGGGTGTGTGTAACGTGCAGCGCGAAATAACTGATAAAATATATGAAAATACAAACAATAAAGTGACAGTGCCAAATTACACATCAATTAACCAATGTAGTTGGCTACAAAGCAAAAATTATTATGCATATTAGTGGAAAAACGTGTGTATAAACATATTAGAAAATATAATGTCCATTAAACTGCATCAAGGGACATGTGAATGAGTCAAAAGTAAAATGAAAGTGAAAATTTGATTCTAACAATGCAAAGTAAATGTTCAGACTTCAAGATGAAGATCACCAATAAGAGTGTGCTCTCAGCAGGGAAAAAAATCACCATCCAATGTGCCACCGCCACCAATGAAGGTTTTCTCTTTCATTCATTGACGGACACAGCTCCTTTAATTCTTGACCTTAGGGTTATCACGCCACCTTCAGGAGAGGACTAGGCAGAACATGTAACACATGTAAAAACAGCAAGACTGCACAGCACCGCCCAAGGGGGCGATCTCTCTGGTTATAACACCTCACCCTGCTTCCTGCAGCTCAGTTTTTTTTCTGCCTAGTGTAGAAGGACCTGACTCCCTGAGGGGATCATTGGTCCTGAGATTATTTTCATTTTTTCTACAATTTTTAATCCTGTGATCCTTCTATCAACAGCCGGCTGGGTGACAGGCTGGATAATATAGATCCTTGGATTCTCCTCAGCCTGACCATCGAGCGTAAGCAATCCCTAGCTACATGCTGGGTCGGCCACGACATGCCCCTTCTGCTCCAGGGGCGGCCGTTGAGCTGTATGCTCCGGGGTGCACACATGTCCGGGCTACTGCTGTCTGTGTCAGTATGTCGTGGCCAGCAACCACCCTGTACTGCTCGGGTGATGGGTCTGTGGTGGAATGCGTCCAGCAATGCCAACAGGAAGGGTAAGTACGGCTCTCAATGCCTCGGCAGAATAGAGCAGCTGGGCATTCCCTGGGAGGTCGACTAGGGGGTCTCTTACTCTCCCTTTCCTGTCACCCTATCCCTCATTCCCTCCTCCCCCTGCTGGGGGCCGCTGTGTGACTGGGCATGAGGTGCGGTGTATGTACCTAGGCCGGGGGTCCTCCAAGGGGGCTCCGAGCTTTGGCAGGGCTATTGGCTGTTAGGGTCAGTTTTTGTTTTTCTGCCTCTTTTTACTGCGCAGTGAGGTGCCTACGTAAATTTACCTCAGGAGAGGCCGCCGCCATTTTACTGAGGCTGCGGCCATTTTCCTGTAGTCTTATGCAGTGTATGGCTGTTAGCCATTTCCTAGAAGGTTCGGCGGCCATTTTCTTGGTAATTTTTGTACTAAGGACGTCGGCGGCCATTTTCTTGTAGCCTCATCGCTTTTTTTACCTCTAGTGCTGGGTCTGTGTGCCTCAGAACAGCGCGGTTTTCACTCTGTACGCTTTGTGACTGAAACTGGGCAGAGCAGTCAGCACTTGGTCAGGGTGGTGAGTCCTGCGGAGGGGCCCCTCAGTCTGTGAGCAGCTAGGAGGGTGGGAGGGGGCAGTACCTAGTTTGACAGGTACCCAGCTCCCACTTCCGCTCTCACTGCGACTCCTCTCCTCTCCCTCCAAGCTTCTGGGACATGTCGGTACATGTCGGACATAAGGTACAAGAGTACCTTATCTAAAGTAGTCCCTGCACTACTTTGGACCCACTTTGGTGCTGCTAATGCCGTGTACACACGACCGGACTTTTTGGAACGAGTCCATCGGACAATTCAATCTTGTGTGGGCTCCATCGGACCCTTGCTTGCCAAAAATCCGTCAGACATTAGAAATAGAACATATTTTACATTTTTCAACCAGAAATCCGTTCGTGTGTATGCTAGTCCGACGGACAAAAACCGACGCTAGGGCAGCTATTGGCTACTGGCTATGAACTTCCTTATTTTAGTCCAGTCGTACGTCATCACGTTCAAATCCGTCGGACTTTGGTGTAATTGTGTGTGGCCAAGTCCATTCATTCGGAAAGTCCATCGAAACTCCGCCGAATGTCCGTCGGACCTAGTCCCTCAAAGTCCGGTTGTGTGTACGCAGTATTAGAGTCCAAAATGGACCTCAAGAATACACAGGCATTACTTCAGTTTGCAGTGGAAGATCGTGTGACTTTGGGAGATTCGGGCAGTACGCCTGGTCCGGAGGCCTGGACGCTCAGACAGGCTTCAATCCGACAATGCCACGGCTGTGGCTTATATCAATCACCTAGGGTGCACGAGAAGTCGTGCGGCCCAGAGAGAGGGGAATCATTTTTTTTTATATCTTGGGCAGAAAGCAACATTCCTTGTCTATCAGCAATTTTTATTCCAGGAATGGAGAATTGGCATTCGGACTACTTAGGTCACCAACTATTGTTTCCGGGAGAATGGTTCTGTCAATATGCCAAAGATAAGGAGTTCCGGACGTGAATCTATTGGTGTCCGGGTTCAACAGCAACTTTGTGTCAAGGTCAAGCGATCCGATGGCATACAGATGCTTTGGTATTTCCATGGGATCAGTCTTCACTGATCTATGCTTTCCCTCCTGTTCTGCTTCCATGCCTTCTTCACAGGAGCAAGCAAGAAGGGAAGGAGGTGATTCTTAGGGCCCAGCGTGGCCCAGGAGATCTTGGTTTGCCGAGATCATAAAAATTATGGTAGGGGACCCTTGGTCCCTATCACTGTGGCCATACCTTCCGGTATTCCATCCTTCCTTACAGACGTTAAGTTTAACGGTTTGGCTATTGAGACCCACATTCTAAAATAAGACCTTGGGCTGTCCTCTTCAGTAGTTTCTACTTACTTCTCACTCTCTGGTTCGTAACTTTATTCAGGGGTTAACACGGATTAATCCTCCAGTTTGGTCACCCCTGAACCATTGGGATTTAATTTTAGTCCTGTCGGCTTACAGAAGCAGCCTTTTGAGTCAATAAGGAGATATTCCCTTGATTCTCTTGACGGGGAAACATTTTTTTTCTTGATTGCCATATCTTCGACAAAAGAGTGCAGAGTTGCCTGCTCTTTTTTGTAAAGAGACATATTGATTGTTCATAAGGATGAGGTTGTATTGCGGCCTCATCCTGAAATCCTACCGAAGGTAGTATCGGGTTTTCATTTAAACCAGGATATTGTTCTGCCTTCATTTTTTTCCAGAACCTCATTGTGTGGAAGAAATTCATTACATTCTCTTGATGTGGTGGGAGCAGTCAAGGTCTATTGTAAGTGACCGCTCAGATTCATAAAACCGATGTTTTTATTTGTGTTTCCAGACAATCCTATAAGAGGACAGGCATTGTCGGAATCTACTATTTCTTAATAGGTTACATAGTTACAAGTGATTGCTCAAACTTATGGTTTAAAGAGGAAGGTTCCTCCTTTTCATATTAAAGCGCACTCCACCAGGGCTGTTAGTGCCTCTGATGCAGTGGATTGCCAAACCATGGCAATCTATGGTCTTCAATCCATACATTTACCAGATTTTATCAAGTAGATGTAAAAGATATGAGGATATCACCTTTGGGCGCAGTGTACTGCAGGCTGCAGTATGATTCCTCTTGTCTCTTGGTGCCCTACAATTGTGTCTCCCTCCCTTCAGTTAGCATTTGCTATGGGACATCCCACATGGTAACTACTATGGCTCTGTGTCCCCTGATGTATGAAAAGAATATAGGATTTCTCTTGTATTCACCGACTGACACAGCTTCTTCTCTTTAGACCATTGGTTGTTATGCCACCTTCAAGAGAAGACTAGGCATTACATGTTAAGATGTGATAATAAAACTAGAATTTTCTAGTGCCGCCCAAGGGGCAGTCCCTTAGGTAGCAACCCCTCAGCATGCTACTGCAGCCTCAGTTTTTATTTTGCCTAATGAAGGAGAAGGACCTAGGAACCCTGAGGGGCCCATCAGTCTGTCTTTTTTTCTGAAGAAGCTTGGTTTTTTGCACAAGGTGATAGATCCTGTGATTTGCTATCAACAGCCAGCTGGGTGACTGGCTGGATACCCTTATCCTTGTAGTCTCCCCAGCCTGGCCATCGAGCGTGTGCAGACCAGAGCTCCGCGCTGGGTCGGCCACAACGAAACCTCAGCTCCAGTGGTGGTCGGTGAGCTTTTATGCTCCGGGGTGCACATATGACAGGGCCAGCAGCCACCCTGTACTGATCAGAGTGTGGATCTGTAATGGAATGTCTCCCAGCTCTTCAGGACTGGTAAGTACAGCTCTCCCTGCCTCGGTGGGGCTGAGCAGCTGGGTATTCCCTGGGAGGTCGATTCGGGGGATCCCTCACCTCCCTCTCTTCTCTCCCTGTCCCTATCTTCCCTCCCCCCCTCTCTGTGGGGGATGCTGCATGTGGCTGCTGAGCGGTGTGTGTGTGTCTGTACAGGGGCTCTCCGGGGGGGGCTCTCACCTGTGGGGGGGCCTGTGCTGGCTGGCTGTGTCCTGAGTCCTGTTTCTCATGTCCCTGGAGGTGCCTGTGAGGCTGTGCCTCTGTCCCTTGCAGCGCTGATCACCGACATTTGTTCAGCTCTGTCCCTCATGGTTCCAGCATCAGCGGCCATCTTAGATGTGGGCAAGGGAAACCATGCTCTCTTGTGCTTCGACGGCCATTTTCCCTGTGATTTGTTCTTATACTGGATGCCAGCGGCCATTTTCTAGAAGCCTGACCATTTTTCAGCTTTCTGTAGCGGCAGCATGTGTCCCTGTGCTCTGGCAGCAATTTTCCCAGTGCTTTATGTCCTTATACTGGACGCTGGGTGGCCATTTCCTTTGAGCCTGAGCACTTTGCAGAGCGACATTAGCAGCAGCTTTCACTGACACAGAGCGGATCCCTCTGCACCTGGGAGCCAACAGAGACCACAAGCACTACTTGCTGGACTGCGCAGAACCCTTCAGGGTGTTGAGTCCTGCAGGAAAGAGCCCCTCAGCCAGCAGCAGTAAGGAGGGTGGGACTGTCACTGTCCTAAGTCCCCCTCGGGTAGCAGACAGGGTAGGGTCAGCATGGCTTCAGAAACTGGTGTTTCTTCCCCCGAAGTCCAGGCAATTGCAACCGGGTTGCCTGCGGAATGCGCAGTGCCCTTGGAGGCCTTTTCGGCGGTCCTCAATTCGTTCATTGCCAAGATGGAAGTGGTGCGTGGCCGACAAAACGCTTGTTGGAGCACTTATCACAGCTGTGCGTGATACCCTGAAAATTCAGGAGCCAGCAGATCTCTCTGCTGATGTAGCGGTCCCTTTAGGGTCCCGTAAGCCAGCCATTCACCTAAGGTGTTCCCGTATCTGACTTATTTTGACAAGTTCATTTACAAGGAATGGGGTCAGCCTCAACGGACCTTTCGGTCCCCAAATACATGGCGGTGCGTTGCCCCTTTGAGGAGAGCCTTCTCAAAAAGTGGTTGGCTCATCCGGTCGTGGACCCCCCAGTATCCAGGTTAAACAAAGTAACCATGATCCCAGCATTTAAGGATCCCACGGACAGGAAGGCTGAGGCAGTGGCTCGTTCCTTGTTTACGGTTGTGGGGTCAACCATGCATCCAGGACTGGCATCCGCACTTGTGCCGCAGACTCTGAGTGGGCAAATCTGTTGCACCGCGAATTGGGAGAACAGCAGGCTTCTCCTGTCTGCGTGGAACTAGCAGACCAAATAGTGCATGGCCTTAAGTACGTTTGTGGCGCGGCCCTGAATACCCTCCCCCTGTTATCCAGGGCTTCAGTGTCAGCAGTGGTGCTGAGGCGCCTGATTTGGTTGAAATGCTGGTCTGCTGACCAGGCATCCAAAGAAGCCCTGATGGATCTTCCCTTCCTTGGCAACCGGCTCTTTGGAGCCTCTTTGGATGACCTTATTAAGAATGGCACAGGTGGTAAGAGTACTCTACTCCCACAGGCCAAGAAGGCTAAGGAGCCATGTCGTAGGCAAGGGCCCTCTTTTTTCCACTCAAATGTCTTTTTTGTCCGCCCGGAGCTTCGGCTAAATGTCCCCAGCCCGACAGGACGACTATGCAAGAGCAGAAACGTCCCTGGAACCAAGCCTAACAAGCCTGCAAACAAAAGTGCTACCGCATGAAGGTTTGCCCCCACCCGCGACTCTGGTGGGGGGGTCGCCTTCGGGAGTTTGCAGCCCGGTGGTCCTCTCGACTGTCCGACCAATGGGTCTGATTTCCTACAGCTACAAGATAGATTTCCTCTCTTGGCCTCCAGGCAGTACCATATGCCCAGTTCCACACCAGAGTCCTGCAGAAGGAGATCTTGACAAAGTGGGGCAGATCTCCATTGTCCCTGGATCGACAGATCCAGGTGAGCCAGTTAGTCAGGGGTTCCCTGATCTGGTGGTTCATGTCCCCGGTGCTTCAGTCTGGGAAGTTGACGGTGATCGCAACGGACGCCAGCCTATTCGACTAGGGTGGAGTGATGGGAGTTTAGTCGACTCAGGGCCTCTGGTCGACGGAGGAATCCAAGTTGCAGATCAATCTGCTGAAACTGAGAGCGATCAGGCTATGCCCCTCCACATGGTCAATGAGACTGCAAGGGCATCCGATCAGGATCCAGTCAGACAAGGCCACTGCTGTGGCATACGTCAATCACCAAGGAGGAACAAGAAGCTTGGCCGCCGCATGGAGGGTCGCTCACATGCTTTGGTGGGCAGAGCGACATGTACCAGCCCTGCCGGGCATTTACATCCCGGGTGTGGAGTACTGGCAGGCGGACTATCTAAGTCATCGGATGCTGGACCCAGAAGAATGGGCGTTGCATGCAGAGGTGTTTAGGCTACTGTGTCTGTGGTGGGGCACGCCAGACGTGGATCTTCTGGCCTCCCGTCTCAATCGGAAGGTGCCCAGATTCGTGTCCAGCACAAGAGATCCGAGGGCAGACGCGCTGGTGGCTCTGTGGGATCAGTACCAGCTGATCTATGCCTTTCATCCACTGAAACTGTTACCACGTCTGCTTCGCAAAGTGTAAGCCAAGGGGATACCAGTAATACTGGTTGCCCCAGATTGGCCTCAGGGTCCTTGGTACGCAGACCTAGTGCTCCTGGTGGCAGACGCTCCTGGCGACTGCCGTTGCAAGAGGACCTTCTGTCTCAAGGTCCGATTCTCCATTCTGCTTTACCATCGCTGGCTTTAACGGCATGGCTATTGAGAGCCAGGGGTTGAGGAACCCGGGTCTGTCGGACTCTGTGATTCCAACTATGTTGAAAGCACAAAAATCATCTTCTCTGAAGATTTATCTTTGTACCTGGAAGGCCTGCATCTCCATGTGTGAGGAGAAAAGATGGCATCCGCGCTCCTTTTCTATATCCAGGATCCTGCTGTTTTTTCAGCAAGGGGTGGACCAGAAATGGGCGTTAAGCACCATTAAAGGACAAATATCAGCTTTGGCTGTCCTTTTTCAGCAACCCCTAGCGTCTGACTCTATAGTGAGTACTTTTGCTCAAGGGGTGCGACGTAGTCTCTCTGGTGCGTCCACCGTTACCCCGTGGGATCTGAACCTGGTATTATCGGCGCTTCAGAAACCACCATTTGAAAATATCAGAGTTTCCCCTGTTGACTCTTTCCCAGAAAGTGGTCTTTCTATTGGCCATTACATTGGTCAGGAGGGTTTCGGAACTGGCGGCCTTGTCCTGCAAGTCCCCTATCTGGTTATCCACAAGGATAAGGTGGTGTTGCGTCTGCAACCGTCTTTCCTGCCGAAGGTAGTCTCGTGTGTTTCACATTAATGAGGACATTGTGTTACCATCTCTGTGTTCTAAGCCGACACATCCTAAGGAGGTGGCCCTTTACGTTCTGGACGTGGTTCGTGCTCTGAAGGTGTATTTGTCGGCCACGGTTCCCTTCCGGGAGTCAGACTCACTGTTTGTTTCGCTGGCTGGTCCACAGAAAGACATGGCGGTCTCGTCAGCCACCATTTCCCGGTGGATCAGACAGATTGTAGTACAAACCTACACCTTAAACGGGCAGGTGCCCCCCTTTCCGGTCACGGCCCACTCCACAAGGGCAATCTGAACGTCTTGGACCTTCTGACATCAAGCGTCTGTCACTCAAGTTTGTGTAAAGCGGCGACCTGGTCGTCTTTCCACACGTTTACAAAGTTCTACAAGGTAGATGTCCGTGCATCGGGTGATGCCTGTTTTGGCCGCAAAGTTTTGCAGGCAGCTGTATAGCTGCAATTGCATATGCAATGCTTTCCTTTTTTCCTGTTTTTTTGGGTAAAAACACAGTACCTTTAAGTTAATGCACTGTTGCATTTGTTACCGCAGTTTTTGGTGTGGCTTGAGGGTAGTGCTTCTCCGTTGAGCATCCTGTTTTTTTTTTGTGGTGGTTTTTCCACACACTGTAGTTTTTTGTGGGTAAAGTTTGTACTAGCTCCCACATGCCATGGTGGATGAAGTTTTATGCTGTTTTCCCACCCCTCGTTTTGGCACTGCTTGGGGACATCCCAATGGTCTAAAGAGAAGAAGCTGTGTCGGTCAGTGAATTACAGAGAAAAGGATTTTACGATGAGTACAAAAAAATCTATTTTTTAAAACGGCTTACCGGAAAAATCCTTTTCTTTGAAGTACATCAGGGGACACGGAGGTTCCTCCCCTCCTGGTGTACACATATATTGCTTTGCTACAAAACTGAGGTGTTCCCATTAGTGGGAAGGGTTATATAGGGAGCGCACTTTTTAATTAAGGGCGTGCCAGTGTCCGTCACCTAAAGGTGGCCTATAAGCCCACATAGTAACTACTATGGCACCTGATGTACTTTAAAGAAAAGGATTTTACAGGTAAGCTGTTTTAAAAATACTATTTTTTTGTAGCTGCTGAATTTTAATAAACCTTATACGACTGGAACTCCGCTTTAAACCTGTTCCAGTGATACCTCCCCATCATCTCTGGTGGTTTTAAAACAAGGTAATTGAAATTTAAAATGAAACTAAGCCCTCCTTTCCTTTACAACGAAGGAAGCTGTCATCTTAGTGTTTGATCTGAAGTTGCCATGGTGCTGCACATGTGCTCAGTTATGACACCAGTTATTTAATGGCTTGAGCGTTCAATTGAGAACACAAGCTACTGTGACAGTAAATATTCATGGCATGCCTCAAATGCAACTGTTTTGGGAAACCATTAAATTGATTGGTTTAGTTCCACTTTAAAACCACATGTAAAGCATATAAGCAAATCAAATTGTGTCCAGTTCCATATTTTATGTACTTTAAAGGATATCTGCCATGAGAGTAAAAATAGGGGCTGCAATTGGGCACCATGGAAATACTATTTGCTTGACTGCGGCTGCCTTCAACATTTCTGTTTTATATTTTACAGACTCAGTATGTGCCAGGTGATCAGAGTGGTCCAAACTCCTGATCTGCATACGTCTTTTATGCATGTGATTGAGAAAAATATTAGTCATTGTATCAGTATGATTCCCAGGTAACTAGCATATACGTAGGAGAGGTCGGTGTTTCTGCTTATGAGAGGTTCCCTTTACACCCCGTTCATACTGAATGCGTCTTTGAAATCTCACTACTTCAGTGTGATTTCAAATTCTTACAGTCAGTTCAATTTCATATGCGGCTTTCTGACATCTGTGTAACCTACATGCACAGATGTCAATGCAAGTCGCACATGAAATGGGCAAAATAGTGCAGGAACCAAGTCAGTCGCACCGATTTGAACAGTTCCATAGGCACAAATAGGGTGCAACTTGTCATGCACATTTAAACTGTCAGATCACATGACAATTCACAATGGTATGAATGAGGGCTAAATGATACAAACTGTTAACATGCAATGTTCCAAACTGTAAGGAAGCAAGAATGTACTAATGACCATTTTGTCCTCTCAGGTGTTGTACTAGGAGGTTGTGGTGACCGATCCATCCGCTTTAGGCCAACCTTGGTCTTCAAAGATCATCATGCGCATCTGTTCTTGAACATCTTCAATGACATCCTGAGGGATTTCAAGTAGAAACTGATTCTGCTGAGCTGCCTTAGTCAAAAGAAGGAAGGAAATCATGAAATCTGTTTTGATTAAGCTCTACTACTCTATACACACAGTTCAGGTCTAACTTTATTGAAGGAAGATTATTTTTGCTCTTGAGCCAAAACAGCGTTCCCATATAAATCCGTTTTAATGCCCTGCAATGCCTATTTTCATGGGAAAACAGATTTTTTTCTAGTGTACAGCATATAGTTCAGGGATGTTATCATAAAAAAAACCTTTCAATACAAAATACTGTAACAAAGAGACTGTGACATCGTTTTTCTTTTCTCCTATTCAATTACCTTATTGCTTTGAGAGTGTCAGCACTGTGTTCAGTTTCACAATGTAGGTTCAGTGTATGTGGTGTTTTATCAATGTAAGTGTTAAGGATTAGGAAAATGGTAGGAATTGGTTGACCTGCCTTGCACCATTCATTGTCCCCCACAGTGTGAGAATCTGGTTGTGTGAAATTAATTATCTACAACATTGGATTTATAGTTAGATACTAATTAGATTAGAAATTACATCATGTTCGAGTAGCACTAGATAAATGACCCCACTTTAAATATATTTGCATGTTATGATGTATAGAGAAAAAAATCAAACTGTCTTTAATTATATGTAACCTATTTCTCTTTGCTAAACCTTTTGAATATAAAATCCTCTACATAATGGCCATAAAGAACATCAGTCATAAAGACAAATATCTTTCAGCCATTCTTAAATTACTCATTTTCATTCTCCTAAATCAGTGCAGTATTTAAAGTGGTATCAAATATAAAATGTAATTGTTTTTATCACTGTTCTGTGCTTTGCTCTTCAAACCATTTAATTTTGCTTTATTTTGCCAGTATGAGTTAATTTTTTTTGTTCTAAATAATAAGCCATCTTGTCATTGTCTATTCCTGATGATAAATTCACGCTAGTTTCTCTTTAACTCAGGTTATCCATGTAATTAGCCTATTTGTTGTTACCTTATTAAATGACCACTTAACCGAAAAATTATTATATGAAAGGGGTACAGAAATGTATATCAGAGTACTACATGTACAGAAATAGAGATATTTGCTACTTATTATATATTGCATAGCTTTACTGTGCAGCCTATGGACAGTTCTTTAGTCAAAAGATATCAATAAATATTTGGTGTTTTTTCTCAATAAGCGTATTAGGTAGGAAGTCAAGTGTGGGCATTAAATAATTAGCTCCCATGTGACTATACTTTTAATTGTCCTGTCTTCTAACCCAAATATTTGCTTAGCACACTGTTGGTCTCCATTAAGAAGAGATCACGTATGGTACCACAAGTCACAGCAGTCAATAGTGTATACATGCAGTGGCTATGAGCGATGAGTGAATCTGCCTGGGTTCCGTTTGCTAACAGTTTAGAGAATCTTACTTAAAATTCATGAGCTTTGCAGCAAAACAATTTGATGTCTATGGGGGCAAATCTTGTTAAATTCTGGCCAAGTTATTGACAAAGGACATGGGAAGCCAGCACTGCCATGGGGCACATGTACCAAAGCCAACATTAAATAAAAACAAACATCATTGCTTACACAAAACTTTCAGCTCTCCCCAAGCTCTCCAACACACAATGAAAATATGCCTGCTGATAGCCCTCCCTTTATTCGCAATCAAGCAGGGTTATCCATTCCTTAAAGTTAATGGCTTTTGTGACTCATCTGAGCAAGGCCAAAGGCTATGCACTGCATTATAGGTATCCTTATCTCTTGTGGGGAAGCTGAAAAGTTTTTGACCAAAAGTTTGCAATTCCCAGGGATTCCTCACAAACCCACGATAGCCACGAACCTGAACCTTACCCCTTGTGAATAGTAGAACACATTTATAAGTAAGTGTTCAGAAGCAAAAGATTTTTTGGCTATATAATCCTTAAATGTCTGACCACCATCTGATGTGTATGCCTGAAATGAAAAATCTTTTGAAACCACTTGAACCCTATAGATTTGGCCAAATGTTTGTGTGTGTAACTAATATTTAAATTAATGTTCTGTACTCTAGCCAAATAGATCTATATTGTGTTAAGCTGCCAATGGAAATGCATACCATCTGTAAAAAGTAATTTAGATTTTCTTTGCTAAAGCGTATAGATTTTCTTAAATTATAGATGTGCTCTGTATATTGCCTGGGTGGAATGCAGATTTTTAGAGTTCCTCATTTGTGTATGGGTCACTTGCATACTTCCTCCAAACTTTATGTAAGATTGTTGCCTACTTGGCCAGTCGGTGTCTTTCACATTCGGTATTCTGGCAGAAACGGTCATCATATGACATTTTTTACATTGGATCTGCAGGGGTAAATTTTAATCCATATAGTAAATAATTATTGGTATATTATAAATAAAACATAATTGAGTGAGTGTGGATACTCCAGTATGAACCAGAAGCCAAAAAATATTGAAAGTAGCTTTTCTGGACTGACCATTGTCAGCTAATGCTCTCCCAGGAAGCAACATGTAGCTATAGCTCCCTTTCACCCATCCTTGCATGAGCTAGCTGAGAACGAGGATGTACTACAATACTTAAAGGGTAAGTTCACCTTTACAGAAAATCTGTAAGGTGAACCTACAAATGACCCCCTCCTCAACCCCCCCCCATCCCAAACAGTGATCTCCTGTTATGAGCCCTGCTATAGCCACTGCCACTGGACCTGGGCTTAGAAAACCCCCTTGGCTTAATCTCCAAAATGTCCCCCGTCAGAAGGGACGTTTTGGTGCATTCTAATTGGTCGGCGCAATCACATAGGTGGCACCGACCAATCGGATCCCACGTAGCCAGCAGGGAAGAAGTAGAGAAAATTCTGAGGAGATTTCTAAGCCCCAGTCCGGTGAGGTGGCTATACCAGGGCTCAGGTCAGCAGGACGGGAGTGGGGAGTGAGGAGGGGGTCCTGTGTAAATTCACCTTACAGATTTTTCTGTACAGGTGAACTTCTACTTTAAGAAACTTTGAGAACAGTGCGAACACTGCACTCTGATCTTTTTCTCTGCAGTAATGAACAGCTTTAACTGCTGGTCAAAGGCTTTATCTAGACCAATAATTGCACTGTGAAATTCTTGTTATTGCCTAAAAGCACAAAAGTAACATTCAAGCTGTTTTATCACGTTCTTTTAGAGAAAGCAGCTCTGCCGTTCATTGGGCTCTATCAGTTGAGTGGCAACTTTGCAAGTACAGTACAATTTACTATGATTATTAGGTATTCTGAGCCCACATTTAAATTCAGTGGTTGAAGTTTCACTGCCTATCTTTAGGCGTTTAATTCCCTCCAGGCAATGTATAAAGTTAATATATAATGTAGGGTAATAAAGTTGATTAAATATCATCTCTAAAGTTTTGCATGCTATACTATTGTAGAAATTTATTTTTGTAACATATTATTTTAAATAAAGGACACTATTGTCATAGACATAAGCCATTAATATGTGCTTTAAACATAGACTGATAAAATATATATTTAGTGAGCGATTTAAATGAGCAGATTGGTCTACAACAGTTCTTGTATAAAGGTACTAGGATAACTGTCTTGGCCTTTGTTTAGTTTTCTACGTGTTCAAATGTATTCACTGTTTAAAAGCTACTAATTAAAAGTAAATAGAGGGCCTGCATCTACTGCTTTCCTATTTACTTCCTATTTATTTTCTTAATGCATTAATCATTTCAATAACTATGAATATGATGCAGGTGTACCACAGAAATTACCCTTGTGTGCCACTTGCATATCTTTGGTGGGTTAGAAATGTATAATCAACTGCTTATGACAAATAAATGGGGACTGCATCTGTATAGTTTGTGAACATTATAGTCATGGAGTGATTTCACCATGCTCTCTGATTAGGGTAAAATTCCAGTGTCTTATTTTGAGTAGCATACACACAAACTTGTGCCAGCCTGTGGTAGTGCTGACTGTTGGCTCACAAGGTTGTTAATGCCCCAGAGTAAACCACACAAAGCCTCTGTGCTGTGCACTGGTGGACAAGGGGTGTCCAAATAGATGGCAAGTAGTTTATAAAAGGGATAAGCTCTCTTGCTTCCAAGTAGGGATTTGATGAGGGAACCTGTGTTTTCTGGGTTCACTCCCCCTCTGACACTACTGCCCAGTCTGACAGCAGCATCTCCTGTCATCCACGGTGCAGCCGGTGACATCGTATCTGATTTCCAGATCTCACACAGTGTGGCCATTTCCCTGGTGATCCCGTTTGCAGTGCACTGAGTCTGACATCCTTGTGACCACCAAGCAGGTGCCTTTTGGCGTGCGGTACCTGGATCCTCTGGCTGATATGTGTTTACTGGCTTGCCGCTTCCAATTAATGCTGGGAATTGTAAGTGTTCAGAGCTGGTTTGTGATCCGTTTTTATACAAGACTGTGAATTTATCCTTATGAGTAAACAATAAAAGACTGATACTAACTTTTTTGCCGTTGAACGTCTTGGAAGCGAGAGTTTCTTTCCTTTAACCACCAAATGCTTACCATCTGTTTGGACGCCCCTTGTTTTTCAGTGCCCAGCACAGATGCTTTGTGTGGTTGACTGTCCATTTCTATAGTGGATTGCTAGCAGCACAGTACTGTGGGACCAAAAATTAATCCTGCAGAATTTATTAGCCCAAAAGTGAATTTGCGCCTTTAGTCCTGTGTTAGTTTTTAATGTCCCAGAGTTATAGCCTGTTTGTGAATGTGTGCATGGCTTTGCAGTGAATTTGCGCCTTTAGTCCTGTGTTAGTTTTTAATGTCCCAGAGTTATAGCCTGTTTGTGAATGTGTGCATGGCTTTGCAGGCTCTATAAAAGTTGTGTGCTTCATCTTAAATGTCTACATATGCAACCTAATTGAGAAATCATGTGGAGATTGCAAGGCACCCATAACTAATGGGATTATTTTACATGCACTTTCTGCTCTGTTTAGTAGGGTATCGGTGAACAGATCCCCTGCTGAATCTGAGCAGACAGGATGGACGTCACTTTTGTGACACCCATGCCATTTCGTTTTTTGGCTGCATTTTAATAGCGGACTGTGGAAGACCTGTGTTGGATCTAGGGCCGCCGAATGTAAACAATCTTGTGTCTGTTTACTTCAGACTATCTCTGATCTGTCAAATTTGGATCCAAAAAAAAGGGAAAATTATGCATTCCTTTTACATTTTTTTTTTTTTTTTCTGTACCTGAATGAATTCAGAGGTAAGCGGATGTAGGCAGCAGCACATTCATATACATCTGCCTGCCCTTAGGTGCGCATGGAGCTTATAGTCAGATCCGCTGAAAAACTGACAGGCAAACCTGATCGGTACCACCCATATGAAAGTGGCACATAAGGCTGATAAATCTACCTGGTATTGAAAGTTCAGAATAGTTATTTTAGTCATACAAAAACTCCTTCTGCTCTTTTGTGCACTCTTTATTTGTCCAAGTAAGTAGTAGCATAGAAGTTCAGCTCAGGAGCACGGTGTGTGGTGCAGTGAGATTTTGCTGTTTGGTAGAAACCATGATGTTGGTGTTTGGTAGAGATGGCTTGACCTTTGTACCACTATCCGATAAGTTCTCTACAAGTTCTCTATAGGGTAAAGGTTAAATATACAGTGTAGTGCCACAAAGAGTGAGAACATGAATGTACCCCACAGAAGAAATTAAAATACATTCTTCATATGAAAACTAAATCAACATCTTAAAGAGGAACTGCAGTCTGCTACATAATTTGTAATATAAACATCTTTGCCAATCTAAAGCTTCCTTCCGACCTCTTTGCATATTATTTTATATATACTGGGATTCTGTACTCGCCAAATATGCTGCAGAAGTCTCCCTCCACTGAGTCTGGCTGCAACCATTTTAACTGTGGGCAGCTGGAGCTGGTGCCGGTTCACTTCCTGGATTTACACAGAGGCACGCCTCTAGTTCTGCAGCTCTCATTGGCCCTCTTATGACTCACCCCCCCCCCCTCCTGGCAAAAATCTCAGGAGGGTGAGAGAGCTATGCATGATGTTAGAAGCCTAGGCATTTTACCAGACATGAAACAGGAAGTGGGCTGTATAAGGTATTTACTGTCAGAAAAAAAAGTTTTACTATCCAAGGGCAGAAGATTCAATAGACCCAAAGATGAAAAAATGACTGAAGTTCCGCTTTAAATTATCATAAGTATATACTGATATGTGAAAAATATACAACTGCATTAAGCTAATACTTCTAGAAGTAAGTGAACCTTTTTAAATATGAATGGTAACTAAACAGATATTCTTGTATGAATGGGATAAAGTTGTCGAACGTTTCAGATCCATTGAGATTAACATGTATGTTGCATATTCTGTAGATCTGTTAACTTCTAAATACATAATTGTGCATTTTTCAGTTTTTTTTCCCCCCTTTTTCACACTTATTTTGTATACCAAACATATAGGAAGCTATAATTTAAAAAAATATATAATTATGACTGATAAATAGGGTGCTCATGAAAGGAATCTGAACTACTGTTTACAGTGTTATATAGTGCCAAACATGTTATGACTAACTGCACTTCTGTATTCATGTTGAAAAAAAAATCTGTTAAATTTTAACTGCTGTGTGTGTGTGTGTGTGTGTGTATGTGTGTTAATTATAAATAAAATGTATTTGTAAATTAAAAATCGTTTATTTTTCTTTGTAATTTTAACAGTGTGTAGCATGCTAGCTCCTCTTTTCTGACATCTTTGAGCCATGGGGGAAGGATAAGTACACTAAGAGCCCTTTCACACTGACAGCACGGAAGTGTCTGCTGTAAAGCGCCACAAGTTTTCCCCTCTAGTGGCCGAATAAAAGGTTAAAAGTGCCCGTAAAGTTTTGCAGTTGCTGCGGCGGCGCTGCCCATTGATTTCAATGGGCAGGGGTACTTTAGGAGCGGTGTAATACATTTACATATTTTTGGTTAAAAAAAAAAAAAGAATACATATCAGCCTAAACTGATAAAAAAAATTAGCTTTTTTTTTTTTTTGGGGGGGATATTTATTATAGCAAAAAGTACAAAATATATACATTTTATAGCGCAAAAAAATAAAACCGCAGAGGGGATCAAATACCACCAAAAAGCTGTATTTGTGTGAAAAAAAGGATGTCAATTTTGTTTGGGTGCAGTGCCCGCAATTGTCAGTTAAAGCGACCCAGGGCCGAATCGCAAAAAATGGTCCGGTCATTCAGCAACCAAATCTTCCTGGACTGAAGTGGTTAAAAAAAAGTTTGGTGTATAATTTAGTTAATATGTAAAGTTTAAGCCCATTTATTCCTAAATATCTATATGCAGTGAGAAAATATAAATAACTAACTATATGGTTAGGGAGCAAAATCTCCAATCCACTCTAAGAAGAACAGACAGAAGAGATGTATTGTATATATAATTAGAGGTTGAATCTGGTAAATATCATCAGACTCAGATTAAATTTTTTATTTAAAAAAAATAATGAAAGACTGTTTTGCTGATTTGAGGGCAGAACTGTAATATATTATAAGAAATATGAAAACCGGTGCAGTGCAAAATGAGTCCATACAATAAGATGTACAGAAAATAAGAGATTAAGCCACCACGTGATGAGAGATTTTCATCTGATATAGAATATACAAAATTACAGAATCTGATGGACCACTGAGTAATCAAATGGTCAGATAGGCTTATTAACAGACATAGGGTGATGAATGGATCCAGCAGCACCAATCCACAGATAAGGACATGATATAGTCAGATAAATCCCTCCAGCAGCAGGGAACCATGAGATCCAATGAGCCGCTGTATATTCTGGTGGTCAAATGCACTTGTACTGCACATGGGGTGAGATAGACGCGTAAATCCTGTAGCACCAATCCAGCAATACAGACAGGATGTGTACAAAGGGCTCACTCCAGCAGCAAGGAACCACCAGCATTAAACAAAGAAAAAAAAACTATCTAAGCGTATCCTTAATAGATCGTTTATTAAATAAAACAATTCCTGGCAAAAGAAGACTGAGAGGCAGAAGAGCTGGGAGAAGAACTCAAAAGATAAAGACTGTGATAGGTACTGGGATTTACAACATTAGCGGCACAGACCTTTCTGAGGATGAACTCAAGTTCTTAAGTTCGCTCCCGTCTGGAACTTCAAGTTTCAGGCTTATATCGGTCTACAAAAATTTCTTCGATCTCTAAACATTAAGTGTTATTTTTTTGCTAAAACCTCTGGAATCTTTCCTGGCACCTGTCCGTGCACTACCTGTAGGAGTTCACTCTAACTTGGCTAACAAGCACATCAAAGTTTTCAAAAACATGGTTTCTAGTGATCTAGAAGCCATGAAAATTAAGAAAGCAAGGGATCCCCACTATCCTAAAACTGGCATTGTAACTCTGGAAAAGAATAAAAATGTGGTTGTTCGCCCTGCAGATAAGGGGGTGGGCTTGTTGTCATGAGTAAGACCTTTTACAAAGAGGAAATGGATAGGTTATTGGCTGACGATCTACTTATCGGGTTCTTACTTATGACCCTGTTTTTGAATATAAAAATGAACTGCAAGCTCTTGTGCAATGGGGTAAAACTAGTTGAGTCCTTAATAAGAAAGAATCTATGGACCTGAGTGCATGTAGGGGGCCTATTATACATTTCTTGCCCAAAATAGTAGTCAATGGCATAGACTCAGTAACCACACGGTTGGGTCAATATAATATATTGACTATTTCCTGAAGCCTTTAGTCTCTATGACTACCGCGTATCTCAAAGATACCAAGCATGCCATTCAAATAATTACGTCAACACCGGCCAATGATAACAGCCTTCTGGTTTTACGGCAGATGTTGGCTCATTATACACAATTATAGGCCACCAAGATGCCATCAAGCCTGTTAAATGGGCTCTTGATAGAACTGACCTCCCTTCTATACAGAAGAACTTTCTTTTGGATGCTTTAGAATTTTGTTTGGCCAAAAATATTTTTGGTATAACCACAAGTTCTTTTTACAGATTCTTGGAGTTGCCATGGGTGCTCGTTTTGCACCTAGTATGGCAAACCTTTTTATGTCTTTATGGGAAGATGACACCATTTTTAATAGACCTACACAGTTGAAGTGCTACCAACGGCACATAGATGACTTATTTGCGAAGGTGATATGTTGAGCCTCCAGATGTTCATGTCCAAACTTAACGGTAATACTAAGAATATTAGACTTACCTGGAATGCTGATGCTCACTGCATAATGTTCTTAGATTTAGAATTTAAGGAAGGCCAATGCTTTAAATCTAAAAATTTCAAACCGACAGAAATGGTTACATACCGTTAGACAGTTATTATCATCAACGTCAACGTCTTGGTTATGAAAATATACAGAGAGGCCAGTTTATACGCCTGAGGAGTAATTGTACCCGTAAGGAGGAATATTATGCACAGTCACATATATTGGCAGAAAGGTTTATACAGAAATGGTACAAAACAGAAGTGTTTGCCAGCGAAAGAGAAAATGTTGGGAAACTGGATAGAGCCACCTTAGTAGCAGATTCTACCAGTAATAGAAAATCCAAGCATGATAATGAGTTTCAAATTATTCTTGATTATAATATTCAATATAAAAAATTCGGGAAAATTATCACGAAGCACTGGGACATTCTCAGGAAGGATGCGGTTTTGGGCTCTTCATTGCCTCCTCGTTTGAGGTTCATTTATAAAAACAAAACAAAAAAAAACCCTACTTCGACAGATGTTTTAGCCCCTAGTGTGGTAGATCCCCCATTAAGGAAAATAGGATTTTTTCCTTTCTCACTGGATTTTACGCATGTGTTAAATGCCCCCCCCCCCCCCCCCCACAGTGCAAATATAATATATTAAAGACGTAAGGAATTTACTGCCCTCACTACTGGTAGGACCTACCCAATTAAAAACCTTGTCACCTGTAACACCACTGGTGTTGTGTAATGTGCTCGATTGCGGGTTGCAATATATAGGGAGAACTTCCAGGCCCCTTAACAGCCGAAAATGAAATATTGTATGTATCATTTTAGTGTTTTTTTTACAGCAGACTGTATGGTTTATGTCCAGTTTTTTATTTTTAATTCTTTGCGTTTTAATGTATTTTATAAACTGTGTAACATTAGGTGTATCTAGTAGCGATTTATGTGAAGCTTTCCAAAGCCACGCGATCAGCGAAGCGCTCCGGATCGCATGGTGTGCCGATCTGAACAGGGTGACACATTCGGATCACGGATCGGGGACTATCCATTGCACCCCTACTATTGACCTGTGTCCCCGTGGGAGAAGCTGGCGTATTTTGTACAGGGGTAGCATTAGCTTCCGGTTCCAGTCACAGCTCCCACTGTTTATTCAGCTCTCCATGGAGACTGGGCTACTATTTAGGGATCTCGGGTGATGCTGTAGCTCCACCCACCGCTGACGAAGTCCATATAGGATGTAACGTGCACACGGGGGAGGAGCTACGTTGCGGACGTCACCCGCTGTCTTACTGTTTTCAAACTATAGTTTCACTTTGTGGCTATTTGCCGGCATTTACATTGAACTATTCGGATTCTGTGCTTTCATGGTTTTATATACATTTGCTGACTTATCCTTGCACTGAGCCAGGAATTGTTTTATTTAATAAATAATCTATTAAGGCTACACTTAGATCATTTTTTTCTTTGTTTAATGCTGGTGATTCCTTTGCTGCTGGAGTGAGCGCTTTGTACACATCCTGTCTGTATTGCCGGATTGGTGCTACTGGATTTACACGTCAATCTCGCCCGATGTGCAGTACAAGTGTATTTAACCACCAGAATATACAGCGGCTCATTGGATCTCATGGTTCCATGCTGTTGGAGGGATTTATCTGACTATATCCTGTCCTTATCTGTGGATTGGTGCTTCTGGATCCATTCATCACCCTATGTCTGGTAATAAGCCCATTTGATTACTCAGTGGTCCATCAGATTCGGTAAGAGTACCTTATACTGATGGTGGAAGGATTTGTCACTTTGAATATTGTATATCAGTTGAAGATCTCTTTCATCACGTGGTGGCTTCATCTCTCTTTTTCTGTACATCTTATTGTATATTGTATGGACTCATTTTGCGCTGCACCGTTTTTTATATTTCTTGTTATATTTTGAGGTGTTGTGATTTGCTCCTTTTAGGAGTCCAGCTTGCAATCATTTGCTGTTTTTGTGTGTGCGCTGATTGTTTTTCTTCTTCAATATCTGTAATATATTATGGATGGCAGACTCCCTTGTCATAGGCAGGTGGCTTGATAAAAGCTACCTGCCCCTGGTATCACTTATGCTGGCCATATACTGTAAATACAATGTCTTCCCTCCAAAAAAATAAAAATGTTAATGTTTGTTTGATTTTCTGATCGTTAGTGGGGTCAAATCAGCATTTGTTATCAACCGCAGTAATGGGAAAATTTAAAGGAGCAGAATAGAAAATTCCTTGGTCAAAGGAATTTTCAGACAGTGTATGTGGTTTTCGCTTCACTGTATTTCCTGATATGTAAAAAAAAAATGCGTTGTTTGCAGGCCAACAAATCGACAGGCCGATTTAATTGATTATGAAAATAGTTGACAATTGATTAGTTGACGATTAATCGATTAGTTGTTTCAGCACTAAAAGTTTGTACAAAATAAAAAAAAATAGGAAGCGGAGTGATGCTGAAAATATGCCATTATTCACCACCCTCTAGATTTGCTTCTGAAACCAGTTTTCTGTCCAGGTATACCAAAAGATCTTAATTAAGTGTATATGCGGTACTGTATAAAATGCATTAGCAAAATCTAGATGCACTACCTTCCCCTATCCAAATTACAGCTTACCTTACCTCCTCACAGAATATTAAAAGGTTGGTCTGGCAAGAATGATCTTTCATAAATATATGCTGGCTACTACTAATGATGCTATTCTGATCAGCAAATTCTTAGGTATATGGTCCCTTATCGTCCCTTTCAATAGTTTACATACTATATAATTACTTTGTGTCACTTCCTGTGTGCCGGCTTGTTGGAATCTGCTGTACAACTTCTCCACACTGAACATCATCTCTCCAGCTGTATTTGGTCTCTTTCTTAGAATAGCCTGTTTATCCAGAGATTCTTCCGGTGCCTAAAGCTGGTATGCTTTTACTGTCATCTTTACAGTGTCACAGTGAGCTTTACCACAGAACCATTTCATTTGTCCTTCTGTGCTCAATAAACCATTTTTGATGGATGCTGTGGATGCATGCCTTATTTCATTAACTATTAGGGTTTGATACGACCCCGAGCATGTGCGAGAGTACTTGTACTCACACAAATGCTCCCGATGCCAGATCCGATACCTGTGAGAGATTAGGTGACCCGGCGCAACCGGAAGTCAGCAGGCACAACAACGGAAATGACGCTCCGTGTCAATGTCAGCGGTTGGACATCCCAACGCTCCTTCTTGCACTTGGCCGCAGTAAGCCAGCAGCTGACATCTTGTTACACCCAGCCCATATAGTTCTGGGTTTAATAAGATGGCTGCTGCTGCTTTTATGCAGTTGAGTGCAAGGAGTACTAAGATGGGCATCGCAGGCAGCCCTTCCTCATTTCAGTGCCTGCCCATCATGCCACCTATCAGTGCCCATAGGTGCCTCATATCAGTGCCAGCCCCCTATCAGTGCCATCTGTCAGTGCCCGCCATCAGTGATGCATATCAGTGCCACCTAATCTGTATTGTGCTTTGAAAACTGTCACGTGGCATTAAAAAAAAAAGGATCATAATATGGTATCAGCATGTACTTGGAAAAAAAAGTATCGGTCTTAAAAAAGTGGTATCAGGACAACCCTACTGTTTATATAGAAACATATCAGTCCTTCCAGCTGAGCTCATTAACTGTGCTCTAACACCATCTACTGACCACCTACCAGCAGCGCTCTTGTATGTAAATAAGTAAAAAAAATCACACTAAATTAGTAATAAAAAGTGAATTGTGCAAGTAACATAAAGTCCATAAAAATGTATGATGAAAATATATTCAATTGATGCGTAAACCGAAATCCAGAAAAATCTAATTCTGAAAGTGCAAATGCAAAAGTGTCCACACTAGTGATGTGATGAAATAAATCGATCCAATTGGTGTCATAATCCATCCTCCATCTCCAAACAAATGTGAATCCACCACCACTTGTATGTGTGTTTTACTATCGATGTTAAGCTGCGTGGTCTGTAATTCCCAGGTATATATCTTGGCCCTTTTTGAATATTGGTGCCACTTTTTCTTTTCTCCAATCAACTGGTACCAGTCTCCTTAAAAATTAGGGCATGGCTCAGCCCTTTGAGGACTCTCAGGTGTAAGCCCATCTAGTCTTGGTAATTTATTCACATCAAGTTTTCTTAGTCTTTTTGCATACTGGTCTCTCTCAGCCACAAAGGTACATTCAATATAATGTTATCAACATTACAATCTTGTTTATTATACCCCACCTTTTCATAAACTCAGAATGCATTTAATACAGTTTCCTTCTCCTCAATCATCTTTTATGACCTGACCTAGTTTTTTTTTTATACTAATAATAAATATATATACTGTGTGTGTGTGTGTGTGTGTGTGTGTGTGTGTGTGTGTGTGTGTGTGTGTGTGTGTGTGTGTGTGTGTGTGTGTGTGATATATATAAAAAATATAATGTCTACACACCCCTGTTAAAATGTCAGGTTTCTGTGATGTAAAAAAAAATGAGATAAATAATTTCAGAACTTTTTCCACATTTAACTGTGCAACTCAGTTGAACAACAAACTGAAATCTTTTAGGTGGAGGGAAGTAAAAAGATAAAAAATAAAATAGTATGGTTGCCTAAGTGTGCACACCCTTAACCAGTTGCCAACCAGCCACCGTCAATTATACGGCGGCACAAATCATTGTAGCTAGCGTGTGACCCCGCTGTCCCTGTGGAGAGCGTATTTGCTTCAGAACAGATAGGTCTCCAGGCAGATGATCATGGGGGAGACTTGAATATCCCCCGAGTTCCACGTGAAGATACCTCTTCAGGGACCTCAGGCATACCCTCGAAAGTCTGGAAGCAGTTTGCTAGGTCGCTTCACGGAGTAAGATTAGTGGATACGTGGATTTTCCACTCGGGAGAAAGAGACTATTCTTTTTACTCAGCCCTACACAGGACATATTCTTGTATAGATCATTTCTTCACCCCGCATAGTCAACTGCATGCAGTAGAGGAAGTAAATATAGGAAAGAGAACCCCTTGGTGCTGGAGGAGACCCATAAAGAGGCAGCATGGTACTTTCAGATTAATGACACACCGGAATGTAATCCGGGAGTGATTTGGGAAGCCCACAAAGCGGTGATGCGGGTAGTGTTGATTAAGCATTGGGCCAGAATCAAAAGGGATAGAGAAGCCAAGCCAACATCTTTGATGGCAGATATCCACCGTTTAGAGATGTCATGGAATGGGATCTTTTGACAACGCGTAGGCAGATCACAGATTTACTTTGGTATAAAGCTAAAAGAGCAATACAAGAAGAAAATAAAGCTATGAATATGAAAATAAATGCAGTAAACATCTTGCTAATTCTTTGAGAGAACAGCAATCAAGGACCTATGTCCCAATGATCATGGGAACTGAAGGCGGAAAACACACGCTGCCCAGAGACATATCGCAGAGGTTTGGGGATTTTTACTCAGCTCTGTATAATTTACATTCGGACCCCCAAAATCAGACTGCGGGGGATGAGTATGTGTCATCCTCTAGATTGCCTAGCTTGGGGTCTATTATACGGTAGGAATTGGAAACGCCAATTACGTTGGAGGAAGTTCAAAAAGCGGCGAATTCTGCAAAATTGGGGAAGGTCCCCAGCCCAGATGGTTTTACTGTCCAATATTATAAGTTGATCTTCCATATACTAGGACCCTATTTGGTTAAAATGTATAATGGATTGGGAGATTCAGGTTTGTTTGAAATGGAATCTTTGAAATCTTTAATTAAGATCTTACCTAAAGAAGGCAAAGACCTGTCACAATGTGGGATTTATAGACCGATATCCTTCTTAAATGTGGATTTGGAGTTTTTTTTCCAAGATCTTGGCGATGTCGTTACAACAATACTTACCCTCCCTGGTACATTTGTTCCAGGTGGGGTTTTTTCAGACATGGGAAGCACGGACAATATGATCAGGGCTTTAAACCTAATCCATATAGCTAACGCTTCCAAAACCCCTGGTTTATTCCTGGGAATGGATGCAGAGAAAGCTTTCAATTGCATTAATTGGCAGTTCATGTTCGCAGTCCTAAGACAGATTGGATTGGGAAACAATATGATTAGATGGATTTCAAGTATATATACCCAACCAATCGGCTCAGGTTAAGGTAAACGGGGTCTTGTCTCAGCTTTTTAGAGTCACAAATGGAACTAGACAGGGATGCCCACTGTCCCCAATATTTGTCCTATCTTTGGAACCCCTGATGTGTAGGATTCGATCAAATACAGATATCGGGGGTTTAACAGTGAGAGGTATGCAGTACAAATCTGATAGTATCTCTCTTTACCTAATCTCCTCCAAGAAATAGAGATATATGGCTCCTTATCGGAATTTAAGATTAACGAATCAAAATAAGAAGCTATGAGAGTTGGGATCCCTAACGACATACTGAGAATGCTGTAATCAAGTTATAAATTCAAATGGTCACACCGAGCCTTAAAATACTTGGGAACCTTTATCCCGGCAGATCTTTCCCATACATATGATCTTAATTTTCCACCAATATTGCACAGAGTGCGAATTGTTTTGGAGGGGTGGCAGAGGGGTTCCACTCCGGGTTTGGGAGGTGCAATATTATTAAAATTAATATTTTACTGAAGTTCCTGTACCTATTTCAAGCATTACCTATCGCCATACCCAAGTATTATTTTAAACAGATACACTCTCTCCTCGTCAGATTCATTTGAGCAAATAAACACCCAAGGACCAGTAGATCCCTGTTGACTACACCAAAACAGAAGGGTAACAGACCTGTACAAATACTATCAGGCGGCTCTATTGAGTCGCCTGATTGATTGGAGCAGACTTGGAGAATGGAAGATGTGGCCTGGCCTGTAGCAGGCTCAGAGCAGTGCTTTACTGCAACGAGCTGCTTGGTGTTACAAAGGCCTCCTGAATATTATGAAGGCACACCCTCTGATAGGGTGGGGAGGGGGAGGTGGGAGACAGGTTCCGCATTCCCCCCTTCCTTTTTTTTTTTTTTGTGGTGCGTGTTTTGTTTGGTTTTATTTTTGTTTGAGAAGAAAAAGAAAGAAAAGGAAAAAAAAAATCAGTCTCCAGGTCCAGGCCAATGATTTCTGGTGAATGAGAAACTGTCCTTTGCTTGTGTAATGTAAACACAGGCAGAGGAGGTGATGTCGCCTCCCCTTGTGGAACCCTTTTTCGGTTCCAGAGAGAGGGCATCTAAAAGTGAGTTTCACCAACACTACACTAACACAGTACACGTAGGCACACTTTTCACCCCCTGTTTGCCCCCCCATTAACCACTTCAGCCCCGGAAGAATTTACCCCCTTCCTGACAGAGCACTTTTTGCGATTCGGCACTGTCGATTTAAATGAAAATTGCATGGCCGTGCGACGTGGCTCCCAAACAAAATTGATCTCCTTTTTTTTCACACAAATAGAGCTTTAACAAAATAAGAACAACAATTTTGAAAAAACGCATTATTCTTTACATTTTGCTATAATAAATATCCTCCAAAAATATATAAAAAAAAAAAAATTTCCCTCAGTTTAGGCCGATACGTATTCTTCTACATATTTTTGGTAAAAAAAAATTGCAATAAGTGTTTGTGCAGAAGTTATAGCGTTTACAATATAGGGGATAGTTTTATGTCATTTTTATTCATTTTAATTTATTTAATTTTGTACTAGTATCAGCGATTTTTATCGTGACTGCAACATTATGGCAGACATATTGGACATTTTTGACACATTTTTGGGACCATTGTCAAGTATATAGCAATCAGTGGCAGTGCTATACAAATGCACTGATTCCTGTGTAAATGGCAGTGAAGGGGTTAACCACTAGGGGCAGTGTAGGGGTTAAGTGTGTCCTGGGGAGTGTTTGTAACTGTGGGGGGGGGGGGTGGCTACGTATGGCACATCACTGTTCTCTGCTCCCGATCACAGGGAGCAGAGATCACTGTCACTAGGCAGAACGGGGAGATGCTTGTTTACATTGGCATCTCCCCGTTCTTCCTCTCTGTGAGACGATCACAGGTATCCCCGCGGCGATCAAGTCCACGGGACCCGTGATCCAACTCAGCGTGCGTGCGCTGCCTCTTAAAGGACACCCTTCTGCTGTCGTCGGTGTGAGACGGTCGGCAATCGGTTAACCCCTTTACTCCCTGTCACCAAGTGCAGTTTTCAGATTTTTCACTGATCACGGTATTGGTGTCACCTGTGACACTAAACAGCATTAGGGCATTAAGTAGTAGACCCAGGTAGGTCTAGGGTACTCTCCATTAACCCCCTAATCACCCCCCCTTCTTTATTTTGCTTGCGTCTATCTAGCACGGTTAATGTGCATGGTGTAAATGTGCTTTTACTATACAAAAAAGCTGTACATACAAATCTATTACAATATTAGGAATACAGTACAAGTCTGACAGATATCTATAACAAGCACAATGCCTAGAAAATAAACAGCATCTGATCTGTAACAGTAGAAATACACTTAAGTTGCTTAGCTCCAGTTACTATGTTCGTGATCTCCGTTGACAATGAGGCTTCTGGAGATTAGGCACCTTCTTGTTCGCTGATTAGAGTCTTCCTCCTGCTCTGGTGTTAATCCATGATGAGTGGCCTCCAGCTTATGCCTGGCAACCTTTATATAGCTCAGGTTGTTTTCTATAACAACTGATTAACAGTCATTCTTTCAGTTTGAGAGCCCCTCTCTTACCTGTTTACTAGAGACAATAGCCTATTCAAACTGTCAATTGAATACAACAACATTGGTATCTACATTCCCATTGTATCCAACAGCATTTGTTTGAGAAGTTCTGTGTGGGAATGCTGTGTTATAATAATAAAAAAAAATCATATTTTATATCAAACGTAACACATTCCACCCTTGATTTTTATTTTTTCAGATTCCATACAGAAAAACACTTTATTACTAACAACTCATTTTACACATTAATTTCCTTGAATGCAACCCCTCCCATATTTCTGTCACTGAGGTGTTTCAGTCTCTGGCTAAAAGTTCTTTAGAAAGACATCCAGGCTTGTAATACATCAAAGGCCTTGCTTTCCACAGCTCTTGCACTCTTTCATCATGTAACCACCTTTCTTTGGTCTTCCTACAGTGGCGGCTGGTGCTCAATTTTTTTTGGGGGGGGGCAAACAGAGCCACAACCAATGACACCCCCCACCCCCGTCACTTGCCCTTGATGGGGCCTACAGACAGACCGATAGGCAGATAGGTACAGAGACAGATAAATAGATAGACCGTAGAAAGAAGATTGATAGATAAACAGATAGATAAACAAACAGATTAATAGATAGATAGACAGACAGATAAATAGACAGATAGATATATAAACAGATAGATAGATAGATAGATTAATAAACAGATAGATAGATAGATAGATAGATAGATAGATAGATAGAGAGAGGGGGGGGGGGGGGATAGAGACCTGGCGAAGGTGAGAATATTGCATAGGATGGCTGTAGCTGGGACCCCTCATGGCACACATAAATGCTCCAGCAGATTGCTGGGTGAATGGCACAGAAGAAGCAGAGCACCCCCTCCCTCTACTCACAGATCACAGCGGGGTAATACAGTAGAAGGTATGTGGAGGAAAGACAAACAAGCAGGGCACCCCCTCCCCCCACCGTCCGATCAGGGCAGGAGAATACAGTCAAGTTATGTAGAGGAATGACACTAAAGGAGCAGGGCACCCCCTCCCCCTCCCTCCACTCCGATCACAGGTCACAACATAAGAATACAATACAAGGTATGTGGAGGGAAGACACTGGCAGAGCAGAGTGTCAGATCACATTACCTTGTTCTTGCTTCATGGAGCCTCCTTCCCACTGGCACAGAAACCGAAAGTAACACGCTACGGCAGTGCTAATGATCAGCTAGGCAGAGAGACATAAGGCTGACCCAATCATAGTGGAGAGGCACTTAGCTGTGCGCCACAAACCAACACAAAACCCCGCAAATGTAGCATCTTGCCTGCAATCACGAGATTGCAGTGATATGACGCTTCCATTGTGCACTATGGCCGGTGCCCATGCACAATGAACTTGAAGAACTTTTTTTTTTTTTTTTAACCACTTGCCGACCGCCGCACGACGATATACGTCGGCAGAATGGCACGGGCAGGCATATGGGCGTATATATAAGTCCCTGCCTGCCCGCGGGTGGGGGGCCCGATCGGGCCCCCCCCCGGTGCCTGCGGCGGTCGGCATTCCTTCGAGAGCGATCCGGGATGAGGGGGCGGCCATTCATTCATGGCCACCCCCTCGCGATCGCTCTCGACGAATGGAAATCCTCCGTGACATCACTTCCTCTCCTGTAATGTAAACACAGGAGAGGAAGTGATGTATTCTCTCCTCCGTGTCGGTATTTTTCGTTCCGGCACCGAGGAGAGAGGTTCGGTGAGTTGCACCAACACACCACACATACAGTAGAACATGCCAGGCACACTCACACCCCCCCTTTACCCCCCAATTACCCCTGCCCCCCCAGTCACAGTGACACCAATTGCTTTTTTTTTTTTTTTTTTTTTTTGCATTGGTGTCATTTGTGACTGTAATAACTGTTAGGGCAGTTAGGGTTAGCCCCCTTTAGTTCTAATGTACCCCCCTAACCCCCCCAATAAAGGTTTAACCCCGTGATCACCCCCCGTCGCCAGTGTCACTAAGGCTGGGTTCACATTGCAGCGGTTTGAGAACGGATGTGATTCGCACCGCACTGCAGTGCAAATCACATCCGATCTCTGTGCGATTCGAGTTCAGCCATACAGATAGCAAACTCGCACGGGACCCTTTTTTTGGTCCGCAGCAGAATCGGATCGCATGGGTGTTCACACCATGCGATCCGAGTTTGCAGATCGCACTGCGATATGCGAACTGATCTGGGGGTGTCATTATTTCACTGACACTCCCAGCAGTTCGCATAGGGCAGTGTGAACTGCCGCCGGGAGGCATGCGATGCGGGAACCCGCCGCGGATTCATGGCGTTCCCGCATCGCTCCAGTGTGAACCCAGCCTAATAAGCGATCATTTTTCTGATCGCTGTATTAGTGTCACAGGTGACGCTAGTTAGGCAGGTAGGTATTTAGGTTCGCCGCAACTTTTTATAGCGCCAGGGACCCCCATATACTACCGCATAAAGCCCCCTGATTGCCCCCTAGTTAACCCTTTCACCAGTGATCACCATATAACTGTTACAGGTGACGCTGGTTGGTTAGTTATTTTTTTATAGTTTCAGGGCACCCGCCATTTATTACCTAATAAAGGTTTAACCCCCTGATCACCCGGCGGGTGTCATTTGTGACTGTGATAACTGTTAGGGCAGTTAGGGTTAGCCTCCTTTAGTTCTAAGGTACCCCCCTAACCCCCCCAATAAAGGTTTAACCCCGTGATCACCCCCCGTCGCCAGTGTCACTAAGGCTGGGTTCACATTGCAGCGGTTTATGAGAACGGATGTGATTCGCACCGCACTGCAGTGCAAATCACATCCGATCTCTGTGCGATTCGAGTTCAGCCATACAGATAGTATGGCTGAATTCGTGTCGCACCCGCCGCAAACTCGCACGGGACCCTTTTTTTGGTCCGCAGCAGAATCGGATCGCATGGGTGTTCACACCATGCGATCCGAGTTTGCAGATTGCACTGCGATATGCGAACTGATCTGGGGGTGTCATTAACATTTCACTGACACTCCCAGCAGTTCGCATAGGGCAGTGTGAACTGCCGCCGGGAGGCATGTGATGCGGGAACCCGCCGCGCATTCGTGACGTTCCCACATCGCTCCAGTGTGAACCCAGCCTAATAAGCGATCGTTTTTCTGATCACTGTATTAGTGTCACAGGTGACGCTAGTTAGGCAGGTAGGTATTTAGGTTCGCCGCAGCTTTTTATAGCGCCAGGGACCCCCATATACTACCGCATAAAGCCCCCTGATTGCCCCCTAGTTAACCCTTTCACCAGTGATCACCATATAACTGTTACAGGTGACGCTGGTTGGTTAGTTATTTTTTTTATAGTTTCAGGGCACCCGCCATTTATTACCTAGTCTCACTAGTGTACCCCTAAATTTAGGGGTGTCTACTTTCCAAAATGGGGTCATTTGGGGGGGGTTTGTGCCATCTTGGCATTTTATGGCCTTCAAAACTGTAACGCCCTTAGAAAGCCTGAAGGCGGTGCTTGGTTTTCGGGGCCCCGTACGCGGCTAGGCTCCCAAAAAGTCCCACATATGTGGTATCCCCGTACTCAGGAGAAGCAGCAGAATTTATTTTGGGGTGTCATTTCACATATGCCCATGGCATGCGTGAGCAATATATCATTTAGTGACAACTTTGTGAAAAAAAAAAAAAAAAATAAAGTTTGTAATTTTCCCGCAACTTGTGGCAAAATATAAAATATTCCATGGACTCAACATGCCTCTCAGCAAATAACTTGGGGTGTCTACTTTCTAAAATGGGGTCATTTGTGGGGGTTTTGTGCCATCTTGGCATTTTATGGCCTTCAAAACTGTAATAGGTAGTGAGCAGTGAAGTCAAATATTTACGCCCTTAGAAAACCTGAAGGCGGTTCTTGGTTTTCGGGGCCCCGTACGTGGCTAGGCTCCCAAAAAGTCCCACATATGTGGTATCCCCGTACTCAGGAGAAGCAGCAGAATTTATTTTGGGGTGTCATTTCACATATGCCCATAGCATGTGTGAGCAATATATCATTTAGTGACAACTTTGTGAAAAAAAAATAAAAAAAAATTAAAGTTTGTAATTTTCCCGCAACTTGTGGCAAAATATAAAATATTCCATGGACTCAAAATGCCTCTCAGCAAATAGCTTGGGGTGTCTACTTTCTAAAATGGGGTCATTTGTGGGGGTTTTGTGCCATCTTGGCATTTTATGGCCTTCAAAACTGTAATAGGTAGTGAGGAGTGAAGTCAAATATTTACGCCCTTAGAAAACCTGAAGGCGGTTCTTGGCTTTCGGGGCCCCGTACGCGGCTAGGCTCCCAAAAAATCCCACACGTGTGGTATCCCCGTACTCAGGAGAAGCAGCAGAATTTATTTTGGGGTGTCATTTCACATATGCCCATAGCATGTGTGAGCAATATATCATTTAGTGACAACTTTGTGTAAAAAAAAAATTATTTTTTTGTCATTATTCAATCGCTTGAGGCAAAAAAATAAAATATTCGATGGGCTCAACATGCCACTTATCAATTTCCTTAGGGGGTCTACTTTCCAAAATGGGGTCATTTGGGGGGGTTTTGTACTGCCCTGCCATTTTAGCACCTCAAGAACTGAGATAGGCAGTCGTAAACTAAAAGCTGCGTAAATTCCAGAAAACGTACCTTAGTTTGTAGATGTGACAACTTTTGCGCAAACCAATAAATATACAGTTATTGACTTTTTTTTTACCAAAGACATGTGGCTGAATACATTTTGGCCTAAATGTATGACTAAAATTGAATTTATTGGATTTTTCTAATAACAAAAAGTAGAAAATATCATTTTTTTTCAAAATTTGCGGTCTTTTTCCATTTATATCGCAAAAAATAAAAATCGCAGAGGCAATCAAATACCATCAAAAGAAAGCTCTATTTGTGGGAAGAAAAGGACGCAAATTTTGTTTGGGTACAACATTGCATGACCGCGCAATTACCAGTTAAAGCAGCGCAGTGCCAAATTGTAAAAAGACCTCTGGTCATTTACCAGCAAAATGGTCCGGTCTGAAAGTGGTTAAAGGGCCTTTTTTTTTTTTTTACTTTTTTTTGTCACTAGCTCTGGGGGGGCGGCGCCCATGCGCCCCCTATGGACGGGCCGCCACTGTCTTCCTATGGATCAAATCGGAGACAGCCTGTGGAATGGAAAACAAAGCGGATTAACTGTTCCTTCTAATAATACATAAACAATAGACCCTGTCCTTCAGCTACAATCTCTCCTCTAACTAACTTATTGCCTGGATCTCTGGCCAATACTTTGTCACCTGCCTGCATCACTTCTGACCCTCCCAAAGAACATCAATAGGGAGGAAAGGAAATATACTGATATTTCCCAGAAGATACAATGGTATCTATATTCCCATTGTATCCAACAGCATTTGTTTGAGAAGTTCTGTGTCTGAATGCTGTTCCAGTGTTATAATAATAAAAAAAAATCATATTTTATATCAAACGCAACACAACCTTTCGCCCCATCACCAGTGTCCCTAATATATTGTACAGATCTATATTCTGATCGCCAAATTAGTATCACAGGTGACACTAGTTAGTTGGTTAGTTTCACAGTCAGTCTTTTATAGCGTCAGGGTACCCCTATATATTACTGAATAAAGGTTTAACTCCTTCACTACAATGTCCACTTGTAGCTCTTCAGCCCTTTGAGCTCCTAGTCTCTCACTGGACTCTCTGATTCACTGACTCTGAATCCTGTGAGCTCCCCAAGGCTTTTGCAGTGGTATCTCCCTCAATCGTGACCCACACTTCCCTGCTGGGTCCCTAGCTTTGCACTCCAGATACCTTTCAAGCTTCATCCCCGCTGACCAGCTCAGTCCCTGGCTTGACACACAAGGCTGTTCTGCAAGTGTCACCTCCACCGGTTACTTGCTTCAGTTACTCACGGTGGTCCCTGGTAAAGGTGGTAGGTCCATTAGTGGTGACAGCTTCCCTTCTACTTCTGACCATGACAGGTATTCCGGCCGGCAGAACCATCACTGTTGGTTGGACTGCAAGCCACAGTCCCAATCCTGAACTGCCCTCTTACTTCTGAATAGGCCCTCGCACAGCCTGGCAGTCAGATGCCCCAGGGATAGGCCCAATCTCTGGACTAGCAGCTCGGGCAGATGGCACATGTCCACCCAGACGGTGGTCCGGGTGGCACTGAACATAGATCACCTGACCTCCCTCGAAAATATAGGCTCTCCCAGCAGGCCAAGGGATTCAAGAAAACCCCCACTAATTGGCTGAGATACCCATAGCCTGACCTTGGGTTGCCCTTCTCGTATCCAATACCACCAAGTGCCCATCCACCTAGTGGTAGAAGAGAAAAGGGCAACAAGGACAAAGGAGAAATCAATAGATCCCTATCAATCAACCAAGAGAACTACTACTGGCAAGCAAATTTGTGAGGAACTCCCTGACTTAACTCCAGGGTGCTACACCTAACTCCCTGGAAACCGTTGATTTTACGTCGCTTGATTTTTATTCACTATTTTTCAAGGAAGATCTCTATAGATCTATTGTGGACCAAAGCAATTTGTATGTTGGTCAATTTATCACTGCTAATCCCCATTTGACCCTTGCCAGAGAATGGAAAAGGCTTCCCAATTTAAGACCTTTCTGGGGCTATCCCTCCTCATGGGCATAACCAAAAATGTGAGTTGCGGTCATATTGGTCCACTGACCCAATTCATCATATGCCCGTGTTCTCTGCTTCCATGACCAGGGCTAGATACGAGCAGATCTTGCGGGTTATGCACTTCAAGGACAATGAACTCTGTCGTCCTCGGGGTGACCCTGGATTTGATCGGCTTCACAAAATTTGGCCTCGCGTAAACCACTTCAACCAACAGTTCCCAGCCTTGTTTATACCTGATAAAGTTGCCTGCATTGACGAGTCCCTGATTACATTTTCTGGCTGCTTGCCTTTTAAACAGTATCTCCCCAGCAAGCGTGCCAGATATGGGGTCAAGATGTATAAGCTCTGTGACAGGGCCACAGGCTATACATATAGTTTTATGGTTTATGAGTGAAAAGATAGACACGTGGTGCCCCTCAACTGCCCAGACTACATAAGGAGCACTGGCAAGATTGTTTGGGACTTGGTGTCACCCTTATTCGGAAAGGGGTATCACTTGTATGTGGACAATTATTACACAAGCATCACTTTTGTTTGTGGAATTGGCACATGTGGCACTGTGCGATCTAATCACCGGGGCTTCCCCCAACGGCTTGTAGATTCCTGACTTAGACAGGGGGAGAGAGCCTGCTTGAGAAGTAACTGTTTACAGTAAAGTGGAGGGATAATCAGAATGTTTTTGTTCTGTCCTCCATTAACGCAGATACGACTGGCTAAATTACAACAGTGACTGATGTTGAGAAGACCCTCTGTGTGCACGAATACAACCTTAATATGGGAGGGGTAGACTTCAACGACCAGTTGATGGCGTCGTACTGAATTGCCGATAAGGCCAGACGCTGGTCCAAAAAAGTGGCTGTATACCTATTTCAATTGGCTCTGCTGAATGCTTATGTGCTATACAAAGCATGAGGACAAACTGGATCCTTTCTAAAATTCCAGGAAGAGATCATCACAGCCCTTCTGTTTCCAGACGGTGCTTTGCCCCAACTTCTCAATGCAAATGCAGCCAGCCGGCTGCATGAGAAGCACTTCCCAGAAGTCCTCCGTGGTACCTCATGCCAAAGAAAGCTACGAGCCCAGCCGGTTGGGTTCAACTGTCGCTATGTCTTCCCTTTTACCCCCTTTTCTTTTCTTCTTTTTCTCATGGACACGTATACTACGTTTATGCAAATTACTGACTGGTCGATATAGTATGTTAGTGTTTTTTGTACGATTGTTAATACCATATATCTTCCAGTTATACTTTACACTTATGTGTAACTTTAGACTTATGTGTATATTGCTAACAGACCATGTCTCATCTTAGCTTGTTTTCTTTTTTGTTTTTATTGGTGGCATTCATGCTGTCCAGGGAATGTTAATATTATTTTTAATTTTATTTATTTTTTTTTGTAACGGAAAAAATACAAAAATGTAATAAAAATTGTCAATTATATAAAAAAAAAAAGAAGACCCCAAAAAAGATGTTGTGTCTGTAGGAAACACAGATACAGACAGGACACCTGCTTTTATGGTCCCTCCTGTCCTAGCCAACCTGGTCTCTGCATTGGTGAATGTTTCTATCGCTACCACACACTAGTGGAGTATTAGCATAGGGTACAGCACTGTACAGTCCTAGGGCACATTTTCACAGGGTCCGCAGAGATGACATCGCGTTTTTAGAGACCCAAACCTGTAACCTTTACAGTTAGTTACAAATAAAAGTGTAAAAAAAAAAAAAATAGTTGTCATTTTCTTGTTCTTCTCTCTCTATTGTTCTGCTCTATTTTATTGTATTTTATGCTTAACTGCAATGTTTTATTGTTATTTATCTTGACAGCAACATTGTTTGCTTTCACGATACGTAAATCAGCAACTCCAGCGCTGTAGGAGGTGATTTCCCCACCACAGTTAAAAAAAAGAGCATATGTGCCGAAACATGGGTGGAGGGGCGATTTGCTCCTAACATTAGGGGTGGATTGCCCCCATGTTTCGGCATATATATTTTTTTAGGCACAGATTGCAATAACATAAAGTTGTTTTATTGAGTTAATGTTTTATTGTTACCATTGTTTGTATTTCAGGTACGCCATTTAGCTGCAGCATGGATTTATTTATGTTGACAGCAGCAGGGTTTGCAACAGGGTTTGCTCTCACCATACATAAATCAGCGACTCCAGTGCTGTAAAAGGTGATTTCCTCACCACAGTTAAAAAAAAAAAAACAGTGCATGTATGCCAATCATTACAAGTGGATGGATGCAGAGCAGTATTCTAATGGTGGGAATACCCACCGATCAACTTTTTCGTTCAGCCAACAGGCTGCATGAAAAAAAATTACAATTTATGCTCAACAATGACCAGCGACATACTGGTATGTTGATGGACTTTGAATGATTATACCAGAATGATGCCTGCAGGTTTAGGTATCATCTTGGTATCATTCTTTTCAACTGGCGGTCGGCTGTCATGTAAAAGAAATCCTAGTGGCTAATAAGCCTTTAGACTGCTTTTACAAGCAGTGGGAGGGAACAACACCCCCCACCCCCCCCCCCCCCCCAGCTGTCTTCCATGGTTTTCTTGGGCTTTCCTGTCCACAGGGGAACCTGAGAATGCAGCCGGTGGTTCCGCCAGCTGACCATAGAGCTGATTGGAGACCAGAACAGCTCCAATCATCTCTATGGCCTAAGAAACCGGAAGCTATGAGCATTTCATGACTTTGGTTTCGCCAGATATAAACAGCGCCATTGGGAAAGCATCTTACCACACCGATCTTGGTGTGGTCAAATGGTTTGAGGGCAGAGAGGTCTAGAGTCTAATTTTTTCAAAAAAGAGTACCTGTCACTACCTATTGCTATCATAGGGGATAGTTACATTCTCTGTGATAGCGATAAATAAAAAAAAAAAAAATGAAAGGATCAGTGTAAAAATAAAATTAAAAAAGCAAAATAAATCATTTTCAAAAATTAAATAAATTATCCCTGTCCCTCCATGCTCACGTGCAAAAGCAAACGCAAGCATTGGTCTTGTGTCATATGTAAACAGCAATTGCACCATGCATATGAGGTATCAATGTGAACGTCAGATCGAGGGCAGTAGTTCTAGCAGTACATATATACAAGGGGTTCGCCCTGGGACTTTGAGGTGAATATGGTTAATCAAGAAGCATGTCATGGAAGTAAAATAAAGAAGATTTATTACAATTGTTGCGCATCTGAAACACAATAACAATAACTACAGGCCGATAAAATATGCATATAATGTGAACATAAGGCAATCCACATGCAGAGTAAAACAATATATACCAATATACAAACATCAGTTAAATTTGTAAGCATCAGTAGTACTCAATGACGTTTCACAAGACCACATTCACTCTTCAGGGGTAAATGCTTTGCTAAATCTGTAATACAAGTAGTAAATCAAATGAATGAGTGTATGTTGCATCAAATAGGCAGGAAGGTGAGTAATCATCGGGGTCAGGCTAGGGACCACATACTCACCAATGGGCTGGATCAGGCCAACCACCGGTGGCGGCAGCAACAAACATCTAAAAGTGTCAGAAAGGGCTTTGTCTTCAAATGGCTAGAAGAGTGGGTGATGTGTGGCATAAGCTTCATATATTGTGCATAAAATGCCAGGATAGTTCAACCCCCCCCATGACTCCTTTTTGGAATGTATGCACCCAACGCACTATTTGCTGATAGGCATGATGAGTCCATGTAATATTTTATATTTTGCCACAAGTTTCGGAAATCACCATTTTTCTTTTTTTTTGCTACACAAAGTTGTCATTAAATTATATATTACTCCCATATGGTATGGCTATATGTGAAAATTACACCCCAAAATACATTCTGCTGCTTCTCCTGAATACAGAGATACCACATGTGTGAGACTTTTTGGGAGCCTAGCCGCGTACAGGACCCCAAATCCAATCACAGCAGTCAGGCTTTCTAAGGCCGTGTACACACGTAGCGGACTATCTGACGGACTTAGTCTGGCGGACTTCCCGCCAGACTGTCCGTCGGACTTTCCGAATGGGCTACTTGCCCACACACGGCCCTTTTTCAGCGGACTAATACAGCGTACTAAGTCCGCCGTACTATCCGCCCTACTTTTGAAATGAACGGACTCGCCCACACACGCGGAGGAAAGTCCGCTCATTTCGAGCGCGTCTCCAGGTAGGCGGGGCCCGTGAAGGAGACTTTGCGGGCCCGCCACCTGGTATGGACTTAAAGGGGAACCCCAACGCCGAAAAAAATCGGCGTGGGGGTCCCCCCAGGTCCACATCAGACCCTTGTCCGAGCACGCTACCCGGCCGGCCAGGAAAAGGGGGGCGAGCGAGCGAGCGGGCCCCCCCTCCTGAGCTGTACCAGGCCGTGTGCCCTCAACATGGGGGGTGCCTTGGGGAAGGGGGGCCGCGCGCCCCCCCCACCCCAAAGCACCTTGTCCCCATGTTGATGAGGACAAGGGCCTCTTCCCGACAATCCTGGCCGTTGGTTGTCGGGGTCTGCGGGCGGGGGGGCTTATCGGAATCCGGGTGCCCCCTTTAATAAGGGGGCCCCCGGATACCGGCCCCCCACCCTATGTGAATGAGTATGGGGTACAATGTACCCCTACCCATTCACCTGTAAAATAAAGTACAAAAAAACACAACACACAAGATAAAATAGTTTATTGCACAGCTCCGGGGGTCTTCCGTCTTCGGGGGTCTTCTCGCCGGACTCCTCCGCTATCTTCTTCTAGCTCTTTTGCTAGTGGAGGAGCCCGGCTATCTTCTGACTTCGGGGGTCTTGTCCCCCTCTTCGGTTCTTCTGTCGCCACCACCACTGCCTTCCATTCTTCTTCTTCTTCTTCTTCTTCTTCTTCTCCTGGAGATGTTGACTCGATGCTCTCTCCGGCCGCAATGCCAGGGACACGCTGCGCGGCGACTTATATAGGGACAAGGGGCGGGGACATGGGTTGATGTCCCATGGTGACCCTGCCCCCTTACGATGTCACAGTCTCGGAGGATGCTGGGACTGTCGCCATGTGACATCAACCCATGTGACATCAACCGATGACCCCGCCCCTTGTCCCTATATAAGTCGCCGCGCAGCGCGTCCCTGGCATTGCGGCCGGAGAGAGCGTTGAGTCAACATCTCCAGGAGAAGAAAAAGAAGAACGGAAGGCGGCGACAGAAGACCGGGCCACCGCCTGTAAAAAGAGCTATAAGAAGGCGCGGTGGCCCGGCAGAAGAACCGAAGAGGGGGACAAGACCCCCGAAGTCGGAAGAAAGCCGGGCTCCTCCGCTAGCAAAAGAGCTAGAAGAAGATAGTGGAGGAGTCAGGGTTGTCGGGAAGAGGCCCTTGTCCTCATCAACATGGGGACAAGGTGCTTTGGGGTGGGGGGGTTCCCCTTTAAGTCCATACCAGGTAGCGGGGCCAGCGACGTCTCCTTAGCGGGCCCCGCCTACCTGGAGACCCGCTCGGGAAAAGTCTGTTCACTTCAAAAGTACGGCGGACTGGCACACACACGGCCGGATTGTCCGCCGAAATACCTATCACAGATTTGGTGGCCATGAAATGGCAAGATAACACAAACCCCCCCCCCAAATGACCCAATTTTGGAAAGTAGACAACTCAAGTTATTTGCTAAGCAGCATGGTGAGTATTTTTCAACTCTCGTTTGTTTTGGAAAATTAAGAAAGTAAAGGAAAATTTATTTTTTGTTTCTTTTTTCAATTTTCAAAACTTTGTGACAAAAAGAGCAATCTGCAAAATTCTCAACATACCTCTTGGCAAATACCTTGGGGTGTCTTTCCAAAATGGGTTAATTTAGAAAGTAGGGCGTAAATTTTTGATTTCACTCCTCACTGTCAGCGTTTCGGAGGTCATGAAATGCTCAGATAGCACAAAACCCCCCCAAATGACCCCATTTTGGAAAGTAAACACCCCAAGCTATTTGCTGAGAGGCATGTTGACTCCATGGAATATTTTATATTTTGCCACAAGTTTCAGGAAAATTACAAGTTTCGGGAAAATAAGAGCAAAGCATGATGGGTAACGGAGTGGGTCATTGGGGGACAATTTTCAATCCTTTTGCAAGGCAAAGCAATGCAAAACCGGCGCATTGGGAGACAAACTTATACAAGATTACAGCACGAGTTGTAAATTCCTCCTTTGGTTCTCTAAAGATAAACCTGATAACTTCTTAGTTTTGCATCTGTTTAGAGTGGAAATTTGTCTTATCTTTAGTAATAAATCTATCTTTGAACTGTAAAACTCGCACAGGTCTGTAAACCTTCTCCAAAAACATTGCTGCAGAGGTACAGCTAGATTTGCAACTAATCGTGTTCTTAATTTGCTTGATAAATGTCCGCCATTGTGTGCTAAAGACTGTATTTAACGGTTTGTCCCAGTGTTCCTCTGTTATCTGTCTTGCGTCCTCGTCCTATCCCTATTTTCACCATAACAATGCTGGCATGGCCCTCTTGCTTATCTGAATAATGTAAAAAAAATGAAATGAGAATTTTACTAAAGCAGGAGCTTCAGTAAGGGTTAAAATATCTATTTTACTATATAAGGGGTGTATTCTTTCCTGAGTTATAAAAGAAAGAGAAAGGCACCTTCAAATGCAGTGGTTAAAAATAGGGTTGCACCAATGCCACTTTTTGTATGACCGAGTACAAGTACAGATACTTTTTTTTTCAAGTACTCGCCGATACCGATTACCAATACTTTTTTTTTTTGTCATGAGACAGTGGCACTAATATGCAGCACTGATAGGTGGCACTGATGAGGCGTGGACTGTGTCAGTAGTTTTTTTTTTTTTTTTTATTATTATTTTTTACATTATATATATATATATATATATATATATATATATATATATATATAATATTTTATTTATTTTTTATAATGCTTTCTTTTTTTAGGGGGGAGTGGACAGTGTCAATGTTTCTTTCTTATTATTATTGTTTTGACAATTTTACTTTTAAATATTTATTCATTACAAATTTGCATTTCCTTTTTTTTTCAGTCAACCCTGTTGGGGGGGGGGGGGGGGGGGGGGCTTTGGTGAGATGTTAGACCCCTGACATCTCCAATTTGAGACAGAGAAAGGGACAGAGGACACGGATTCCACAGTCCCTTTCTCTGCAGCCTCAGCTGCACTGAAGATGAATGGACAGGAGACAGTAGCTCCTCTCCATTCATAAACTGAAGCATAGTTTACGATGCTCAGTTATGAATGGACAGAGTCAGTGTTCTCCATCCTGAGTGATCTGGGATGGGGAGGATGGAGGACAACAGAGGGGGACAGGAGCAGGACACGGGGAACCGGACTGCAGCATGCACAGAACATGGAGGGGGACCAGGGGAGAATACAGGGGACAATCAGGGACGATTGATGCGACAGTGGGGGCAGTTACAATCATCGATCTTCCTGTATGGCTTTCAATAAAGCAGCTGAAAGCCATGGGGAGGGGTTTGAGGAGGAGAATCGACTTTCAGATGCTTTATTGAAAGCCACATAGGGAGATCGGTGATTGTAACTGCCCCAGCCACCGCACCAATCGTCCCTGACTGCCCAGGTATCAGGTCAAGCATCGGAGCATTTTCACGAGTACAAGTACTAGTAGTTAAAAGTTTTATTACAGGCACAATGGGATTAAAAACACTTAAAGATAGTAAGAGGTCATAGGCATATAATGACTTGTCGTCATGCAGATCACTGTAATCCTTAACTGTCTGGGGGAGAGAGAGAGAGCTGTCCTGCAGCTGTCAGATTCCCTGGGGATGTGGATTAGCTAGGAGGTAAAGATGCGATGAGGTGGCCCAGGTTCTGGATCAAGCTGAAACATACGCGGCCAATGTAACATCAGGTGAAGGCGGTGGGTAGTAAGGCAGTAACACGTTTTGGAGTATGCGTGGCTTCTTTTTCAGACCTACTCCCATGCTAGCCCAGCAGGCTTATAAAAGGTGAGGGGGAGGAGAGAGAGAAGGGAGGGGATGGTGTCTGGGGAAAGAGGTGCGAAGTGTAGACCTGTAGATTGGATGGATCTGGAGCCAGGGTTATGTAGCCGAGACTCGATAGAGATGTAGTCTATCAAGGGCATATACATACAGATCACATCATGGGAATGAGTGGGTGGAAGGTGGTGAATAATATACTGTATATGAGCCAGTGTTCATGGAATATAATATTAATATTAAAGTGCAGCATGCTGAACATGCAAGGGTTATATTTCCATACATACATATGGGGGGGTTAAATTACAACCAAAGTTACTTTGTTGGGTAATGAAGGAAGTCAAGTGCATTTGATTAGGGCTGCAACTAACGATTATTTTCATATAGTTGTAGTAGTATTATATAGTAGTATATATTAGTTGACCGATTATTGTTTCGATTAATCGGTTAATAACCTTAAAAAAAAGTGTGGTGTCTAATTTCATTTAATATGTAAAGTTTTTAAAAAGGCAATTTATTCTTAAATATCTCTATGCAGTGGTAAATATAAATAACCAACTATATGGTTAGGGAGTAAAATATTTAATCCACTCTAAGAATAACTGACAGAAGAGATGTACTGTATGTATTAGAGGGGATATATACTGTATATACTATTAGAGGAGATATACTGTATATACTATTGAAGATGTACCGTATATACTATTATAGGCTATATACTATTAGGAGAGATATACTGTATATACTATTAGAGAGATATACTGTACTATTAGAGATGTACTGTATATACTATTATAGGCTATATACTGTATATACTATCGCATCAGTCGCAGCCACGCATTCATTACAACTACCAGCTCCGGCCCGTTTCTCTGGGGACTCCAAGGCTTGCAGGGGGTTCCTTAGCCAGTGCACAATTCATTTTGAACTTCAGCCCCAAAACTTCCTGTCCGATCGGGCAAAAGTTGCATATATCATATACCTCCTGTCCGGCGAGGCGTTAGCTTGGGCTGCCCCTCTGTGGGAACTGAATGATCCAGTGGTTTTTAGCCTGTCTGATTTCTTGAAACTTTTTCGGAATATCTTCGAGGAACCGGGTCGTGTCTCCTCAGCGGCTAGCGCTCTTTTACGTCCCCGTCAAGAGTCCGCGTCTGTGGGACAGTATGCTTTTCAGCTCCGTATCCTCACAGCTGAATTGAGCTGGAATAATGAGGCCCTAGTTGCAACCTTTTTACATGGCCTCTCTGATAGAGTGAAGGATGAATTAGCAGGAAGATCCCTTCCTCCTGATTCTCCTCTTGGGGTGGCAAGCCCAGATTGCCACTCTGGAGACGCCAGTAGAACTCCGTCAGTGCGAACACTCCACCATCCGCATCCGTCCATTTTGCCCCACGTCCACATACAAAAACTCATATGTTGCAGACACCACCGCCAACATCACGATACTATGAAACCCCTTATAATTATAATAGTACGACCCCAAGTTGGGTGGTGGGACGATGCGGACGTGCTTCCCATCAATTGCTCCTCCACAATTGGGAAAGTCCCAACGACTAGAAAAGTGGGAGGCCACAGTCTGCCATTCCTGTGGCATTGAAGGACACTGTGGAGTGAAACAAGAACCAAAATTAGTAATTTAAAAAATCAACATTGCAAGCAGATTAGACACAAACATTTTTGGCCAAAATTAGTCTAACTTTTTGGGAACTGAGTATTTAAAGCCTAAAGTCTAAGGTCCCCTTATGAGAGTCATCAGATACGCAAAGACAATCAGAAACTGAAGAGCAGTAGCGATCTGAATCAATAATCTGAAAAGCGCGAATCGTCTCTCACCAAACTTCTACTAACAAGCGATACACACAAGATCAGCAGAAGGAGCCCAAAGGGTGCCGGAAGTGGTGCTGAACTGCCCTTTTGTAGGCCCGCCGTACACGGCTTACGTCACCGCTTTCTTGGCAACCGGAAATTCCGACAACTTGGTCCGACCGTGTGTATGCAACATCACTTCTAGACCTGGTCCGGAATTAATCCGTCAGAATAACTCCGACGGATTTGGTCGTCGGAATCTCCGATCGTGTGTACAAGGGCTAAAGCTCCAGATTTGGCAGACCTTTCACAATCATAAGATGGCAGGACATTTTGGGGTCCAGAAGACTGCTGATCTGATCTATCGTTCCTTCTGGTGGCCGGGTTGGAGGAAGGATTGCAGAAACTATGTCCAGTCTTGTATTATCTGCCAACGAAATAAGGGGGCTAGCACCAAAGCCTGGGGACTTCTGAGATCCTTACCTGTTCCCAAATGTCCCTGGAGAGAGATCTCTATGCATTTTATTGTGGACCTGCAATCTTCAGACAAGTTTACCACGAACCTAGTAGTAGTAGATCGCCTCTCGAAGATGGCACACTTCCTACCCATGTGTGGCACTCCCTCTGCTACGGCTACAGGAAGTATTTTCATCAAGGAAGTAGTGAGGCTACATGGCGTCCCCTTCAATATCGTGTCTGATAGGGGAATTCAGTTCACCTCCAAATTTTGGAAGGATCTCTGCAAGGCTCTGGAGATCAAGACCTCTCTATCTTCCGCATACCACCCGCAAAGCAACGGGCAAACAGAAAGAACGAATCAAACGTTAGAGCAATACCTCCATTGCTTTTGCTCCTGCTCCCAAGACGATTGGTCCTCTCTCCTGCCCTGCGCGGAGTTCGCCTATAATAACTCTGTACATTCCGCTACCAACCAAACGCCCTTTTGGGCAAACTATGGCTACCACCCTTCTTTCCTGCCGGATTCCGTCCCTGAAGTCTATGCTCCTGCAGTCCAAGAACGGGTAAAGTCAATTTAGGACAATTTCCTACAGATTCAGGAGGCCATGAAGAAGGCTCAAAGGGATTATGAGGTGTACTACAATAGAGGAAGAAGGAGTTGCCCAAGTTTAAAGATCGGGGATAAGGTTTGGTTATCTTCTGCCAACCTGAGATTGCCATACCCGTCACAGAAACTCAGTCCCAAGTTTCTTTGGCCCCTCCAAAAATCAAAAGGGTGGTAAACCCAGTAGCTTTTGAACTGGCGCTACCTAGTTCGTACAAAATTCACCCGGTGTTCCATGCATCCCTATTAAAACCCGTGATTCCAAGCTCCTTTACCGGAAGACAAGTGGCAGGAGTGAGGAAGAATTTGCGCTGGAAGCCATAACGGACTGTCGAAGGGGAAGACACACCCAATACCTGGTAAAATGGAAAGGGTATCCCGCTAAAGACCGCTCTTGGGAACCCTCCAGTAACATCCACGCTCCTCGCCTGATATGAGATTTTCACCGGGGACACCCCGAGCTACCAGCCATATTGGGCATCCGGAGGCTGCCCCTTGGGGGGGCACTGTCAGAGAATCACCAGACTTCAACGTGCGCCTGCGGGGAAGAACGGCGCAACGGCGCACACGGGTGCGTGATGAGGCGGGTTTGTGCATACGGGTGCGCAAATTAACGGGTCCACGAGTACACAGTTCCACGGCCTGGCGCACGCATATGCGCAGTACAATACAACATCGCACACAGCTATGGGCATCACCTGATTGGCCTGACAGGCCTATAAAAGGCATCAATGTGTTCTGTGTCTTTGCTGGTTTGTCTTTTCAGCTCCAGTTTTCCTGTGTTCCTGTGCCTTATTTCCTGAGCCTTCCCGTTGTGACCCGGAGCGTACCCGAATACTCTCTTGGACCTCTCCTGTGATTGACCTCTGGCTTGTTTCCTGGATTCCACTCTCTGCTGTTCCTGTGTTTGACCCTCGGCCTGCCTCTTGCCTGGATCCACGGATTGACCTCTGTGTATGACCTGGCTTTCTCTTGGACTCTGATCTAATCTCCCTGGTGTTTGACCCTCAGCCTCCTGTGGTCCTTCACTCCAGGTGTTAGAACCCCTTCTAACAAGTTCCGAGACCATCTGCACGGGCATCTCTTCCTTCAGAAGACCTTCTGCATACAACTCACCTGCTGGCAAACCGTGTCCCTCTGTGCCCTGTACCCACTGTTCCATCCTCAGGGGTACTGTGCACCCAGCTGCAAGGGAAGCCACTCTCAGCACTTCGGCTCTGGTGAGTACCTGACAGTGAGTAGAGGAGAGCCGATCAGCTGCTCTCCTGACAGGGGGGTCTGTGCTGATTGTTTATCAGCGCAGCCCCCCTTGGATGTCACCCAGGACCACCAGGGATATCCACCACACAGGACCACCCGGGAAATGCCAATCAGTGCCCAGGCAGCTGCCAATCAGTGCCCATCCCCAATGCCTGCCAGTGCCTTCAATCATTGCCGCATATCAGTGCCCAGTATCAGTATCGTATCAGTGCCATCCATGAGTGCCCATCAGTGCTGTATATCAGTGCAGCCTACCAGTTTCCATCAGTGCCACCTCATTGATGCCACCTTATCAGTGCCCATCAGTGAAGGAGAAAACTTACTTATTTACAAAATTTTATAACAGCAACAAAAGAAAAACTTTTTTTAAATTTAGGTCTTTTTTTTATTTGTTTAGCAAAAAATAAAAACCGCAGAGGTGATCAAATACCACCAAAAGCAAGCTCTATTTGTGGGAACAAAAAATATAAATTCTGTTTGGGTACAGTGTAGCATGACTGCACATTTATTTAAACAGCGACAGCGCTGAAAATTGGCTTGGGCAGGAAGGGGGTGTAAGGGCCCTGTATTGAAGTAGTTAATTAGTATGATTTTTGTACGAAAAAATATGTAAGAGAAAGACTACGCATGCTCAGAAATGTAAGAACACATACAAGGATTGTGGGTAACCTCTAGGTTCCACTGTTCCTGAAGGTTTCAGAGCCCACCGTGAAGGGTGAAAATTGGGTTTATCTCAGATAACCCTGCAGCAAGGAAAGGTAAGTGGAGATTTTCTTCTCTCCTCCGGCCACAAATAGCAGATCCTCCAGTAAGAAAAGGGGGGACTGGTTCTCCTCCTGCGACCCCAAGGTTGAAATGAACCCCTTCGGGGGACCTATATGCAGAAAGCATTCCTTTTAACCACTTAACCACCTTCAGACCGGACCATTTTGCTGGTAAATGACCAGAGGTCTTTTTACACTTTGGCACTGCGCTGCTTTAACTGGTAATTGCGCGGTCATGCAATGTTGTACCCAAACGAAATTTGCGTCCTTTTCTTCCCACAAATAGAGCTTTCTTTTGATGGTATTTGATTGCCTCTGCGATTTTTATTTTTTGCGATATAAACGTAAAAAGACCGCAAATTTTGAAAAAAAATGATATTTTCTACTTTTTGTTATTAGAAAAATCCAATAAACTCAATTTTAGTCATACATTTAGGCCAAAATGTATTCAGCCACATGTCTTTGGTAAAAAAAAGTCAATAACTGTATATTTATTGGTTTGCGCAAAAGTTGTCACATCTAAAAACTAAGGTACATTTTCTGGAATTTACGCAGCTTTTAGTTTATGACTTCCTATCTCATTTCTTGAGGTGCTAAAATGGCAGGGCAGTACAAAACCCCCCCAAATGACCCCATTTTGGAAAGTAGACACCCTAAGGAAATTGATAAGAGGCATGTTGAGCCCATTGAATATTTTATTTTTTTGCCGCAAGCGATTGAATAATGACAAAAAAAAAAATTTTTTTTTTTTTTACACAAAGTTGTCACTAAATGATATATTGCTCACACATGCCATGGTTATATGTGGAATTGTACCCCAAAATACATTCTGCTGCTTCTCCTGAGTACGGGGATACCACATGTGGTCGACTTTTTGGAAGCCTAGCCGCGTACGGGGCCCCGAAAGCCAAGCACAGCCTTCAGGATTTCTAAGGGCATACATATGTCATTTTACTCCTCACTACCTATCACAGTTTTGAAGGCCATAAAATGCCAAGATGGCACAAAACCCCCACAAATGACCCCATTTTAGAAAGTAGACACCCCAAGCTATTTACTGAGAGGCATGTTGAGTCCATGGAATATTTTATATTTTGCCACAAGTTGCGGGAAAATTACAAACTTTATAAATTTTTCACAAAGTTGTCACTAAATGATATATTGCTCACACATGCTATGGGCATATGTGAAATGACACCCCAAAATAAATTCTGCTGCTTCTCCTGAGTACGGGGATACCACATATGTGGGACTTTTTGGGAGCCTAGCCGCGTACGGGGCCCCGAAAACCAAGCACCGCCTTCAGGCTTTCTAAGGGCGTAAATTTTTCATTTCACGCCTCACTACCTATTACAGTTTTGAAGGCCATAAAATGCCAAGATGGCACAAAACCCCCCCAAATGACCCCATTTTAGAAAGTAGACACCCCAAGCTATTTGCTGAGAGGCATGTTGAGTCCATGGAATATTTTATATTTTGCCACAAGTTGCGGGAAAATTACAAACTTTTTTTTTTTTTTTTTTTCACAAAGTTGTCACTAAATGATATATTGCTCACACATGCCATGGGCATATGTGAAATGACACCCCAAAATAAATTCTGCTGCTTCTCCTGAGTACGGGGATACCACATGTGTGGGACTTTTTGGGAGCCTAGTCGCGTACGGGGCCCCGAAAACCAAGAACCGCCTTCAGGATTTCTAAGGGTGTAAATATTTGATTTCACACCTCACTACCTATCACAGTTTTGAAGGCCATAAAATGCCAAAATAGCACAAAACCCCCCAAAATGACCCCATTTTGGAAAGTAGACACCCCAAGCTATTTGCCGAGAGGCATGGTGAGTATTTTGCAGCTCTCATTTGTTTTTGAAAATGAAGAAAAAAAAAAATAATGTATATTTTTTTTTCTTTTTTTCAATTTTCAAAACTTTGTGACAAAAATGAAGGTCTGCAAAATACTAACCATACCTCTCGGCAAATAGCTTGGGGTGTCTCCTTTCCAAAATGGGGTCACTTGGGGGGATTTTGTGCTATCTGGGCATTCCATGGCCTCCGAAACTGTGATAGGCAGTGAGGAATGAAATCAAAAATTTACACCCTTAGAAATCCTGAAGGTGGTGCTTGGATTTTGGGGTACCGTACGCGGTTAGGCTCCCAAAAGGTCTCACACTTGTGGTATCTCCGTACTCAGGAGAAGCAACAGAATGTATTTTGGGGTGTAATTTTACATATAACCATGGCATGTTTGAGCAATATATCATTTAATGACAACTTTGTGCAAAAAAAATAAAATAAATAATAATGTATTTTTTCCACAACTTTTGTCAAAATATAAAATATTCCATGGACTCGACATGCCTCTCAGCAAATAGCTTGGGGTGTCTACTTTCTAAAATGGGGTCATTTGGGGAGGTTTTGAACTGTCCTGGCATTTTATGCACAACATTTAGAAGCTTATGTCACACATCACCCACTCTTCTAACCACTTGAAGAAAAAGCCCTTTCTGACACTTTTTGTTTACATGAAAAAAAAATTTTTTTTTGCAAGAAAATTACTTTGAACCCCCAAACATGAAGTGTTTTTTTAAAGCAAAAGCCCTACCGATTAAAATGGTGGGTGTTTCATTTTTTTTTTTCACACGGTATTTGCGCAGCGATTTTTCAAACGCATTTTTGGGGGAAAAAACACACTTTTTTTTATTTTAATGCACTAAAAATCACTATATTGCCCAAATGTTTGATGAAATAAAAAATATGATCTTAGGCCGAGTACATGGATACCAAACATGACATGCTTTAAAATTGCGCAGAAACGTGCAGCGGCGACAAACTACGTACATTTTTAAAAGCCTTTAAATGCCTTTACAGGTGACCACTTTAGATTTACGGAGGAGGTCTACTGCTAAAATTAGTACCCTCGATCTGACCTTCGTGGTGATACCTCACATGCATGGTGCAATTGCTGTTTACATATGACACCAGACCAACGCTTGCGTTCCACGTTGCGCCTTAGCAGGGGGGGACAGGGGTGTTTTTTTTTATTTATTTATTTTTTATTATTTTTTTTGCTTTTTTATTTTATTTTTAAACTGTTCCTTTCATTTATATATTTTTTTTATGATTTTTATTGTTATCTCAGGGAATGTAAATATCCCCTATGATTGCAATAGGTAGTGACAGGTACTCTTTTTTTTAAAAATTAGGGTCTATCAGACCCTAGATCTCTCCTCTGTCCTCAAAGCATCTGACCACACCAAGATCGGTGTGATAAAATGCTTTCCCAATTTCCCAATGGCGCTGTTTACATCCCGCAAAATCTAAGTCATGAAATGCTCGTAGCTTCCGGTGTCTTAGGCCATAGAGATGATTGGAGCCATTCTGGTCTCTGATCAGCTCTATGGTCAGCTGGCGGAACCAACGGCTGCATTCTCAGGTTCCCTGTTGGGACAGGAGAGCCTGAGAAAACCATGGAAGATGGTGCGGGGGGGGGGGGACATTCCCTCCCACTGCTTGTAAAAGTAGTCTAGAGGCTAATTAGCCACTAGGATTGCTTTTACATAAAAGCCGACCGCTGGCTGAAAAGAATGATACCAAGATGATACCTAAACCTGCAGGCATCATTCTGGTATAAGCACTCAAAGTCCCGCAACATACCAGTATGTTGCTGGAACTGGTTGGGCATATATTGTAATTTTTTTTTCATGCAGCCTGTGGGCTGAACGAAAAAAAAATATTGATCGGTGGGTATGCCCACCATTAGATACCTCCCTTCATCCACCCACTTCTAATGGTGGGCATACATGCACCATTTATATATGCCGAAGCATGGGGGCATCCTCCCGCAAAAGGTAGGAGCAGATCGCTCCTCCACCCCTTATGCCCCCATGCTTCGGCATATATGCTCTTTTTTAACTGTGGTGGTGAAATCACCCCCGACAGTGCTGGAGTCGCGGCTTTATGTATCATGGGAGCAAACGCTGTTGCTGTCAAGATAAATAAATCCGCGCTGCAACTGAATGGCGTACCTGCTAAGCAAATGAAGGTTAACAATAAAACAAAGTAACATTACAGTATAACAGTAAGACGTACCATACCTGCAAAGCAAATACAAAAAAAATAGCAAAAAATAACACATTTAACACAATCTGTGCCTAAAATATATATATGCCGAAGCATGGGGGCATCCTCCCGCAAAAAAGTTATGCCGCGTACATGCATTCAAACTTTTCCACGGGCAAGCCCTCCGTCGGAATTTTGACTGTATGTACGTGGCATTAGGAGCAAAATCGCTCCTCCACCCCTTATGCCCCCATGCTTCGGCATATATGCTCTTTTTTAACTGTGGTGGTGAAATCACCTCCGACAGCGCTGGAGTCGTGGCTTTACGTATCGTGGGAGCAAACGCTGTTGCTGTCAAGATAAATAAATCCACGCTACAGCTGAATGGCGTACCTGAAAACAAAAAATGGTTAACAATAAAACATTGCAGAATAGAATACAGTACAAAGGAGCAGAACAATAGAGAGAGAATAGAGAGAGAGAGAGAACAATAAAACGACAACTATTTTTGGTTTTTTTATTTTATATTTTTTTTGGTTTTTTGTTTTTTTTACTTTTTTTTAACACTTTTTTATGTAACTTTAACACTTCTGTTGTAACGGTTCCAGCGGTTTGGGACTCTCAAAATGTGATGGCATCTTGGGAGACCCTGTGAACGTGTGCCTAGCCTGTGTAATGCTGTACCCTACGCTAATACTCAACTAGTTCATGGTAGCGTTCAAAACACTCACCCTGACAAAGACCAGGATTGCCAGGACAGCGTGGACAATAAGAACGGGTGTCACGCCTAAATCCGCGCTTTCTGCAGACACGACATTTTCTTTGGGGGGCTCGTTGGGTAGGGGTACTCGGGAGGACATAAGAATAATGCCTCTCATGCAGCCGGCTTACTGCATCTGGTAGGGGAAGGTGAGGTGGAGCACCGCCTGGATACAGAAGGGCTCTGACGATATCCTCCTGGAATTTGAGGAAGGATCCAGTCCGTCCTGAAGCTTTGTGTAGTACATAAGCATTCAGTATAGCCAATTGGAATAAATAAACAGACACTTTTTTTGTACCAGCGTCTGGACTTACGGGCAACTAGATACGGCGCCAACAACTGGTCATTGAGGTCCACCCCTCCCATGTTAAGGTTATATTTGTGGACACAGAGGGGTTTCTCCACAATACCAGTCGCCGTAGGAATTTGGACCGTCGTGTCTGCATGAAGGGAGGTAAGAACGAAAACATTCTTATTATCCCTCCACTTCATAGCGAGCAAATTATTACTGCGCAAGCAGGCTCTCTCCCCCAGCCTAAGACGGGACTCTACAAGCCGCTGGGGAAAGCCCCAGCGATTAGGTCGCACGGTGCCACATGCTCCAATCTGCTGATCAAACAAGTGACTAAACAGTGGCACGCTTGTGTAATAATTGTCCATGTACAAGTGGTACCCCTTTCCGAATAAGGGTGACACCATGTCCCACACTATCTTGCCAGCGCTTCCTATGTAGTCAGGGCAGTTCTCCGGCTCTACGTGACTATCTTTACCCTCATAAACCATGAAACTACGTGTATAGCCTGTGGCCCTGTCACAGAGCTTATACATCTTGACCCCGTATCTGGAACGCTTGTTGGGGACGTATTGTTTGAATGACAAGCGACCAGAAAACTTAATCAGGGACTCATCAACGCAGATAACTTGATCGGGAGTAAACAAGTCTGCAAAACGTTGGTTGAAGTGGTTTATGAGGGGCCGAATTTTGTAGAGCCGATCGTATTCAGGGTCTCCACGAGGACGACAGAGTTCATTGTCGCTGAAGTGCATGAACCGCAAAATCATCTCGTATCGTGCCCTGGACATGGAAGCAGAGAACACGCGCATATGGTGAATTGGGTCAGTGGACCAATATGACCGCAACTCACTCTTTTTGGTTATGCCCATGTTGAGGGAGAGGCCCAGAAAGATTTTAAATTCGGAAACCGTAACTGGTTTCCATTGTCTGGCAAGGGCGGACTGGGGAATAGTGGCGATGTGTTGAGCAGCGTACAAATTGGTTTGGTCCACAATAGATCTATAGAGATCTTCGGTGAAAAACAGTGAGTAAAAGTCAAGTGTCGTAAAATCAACTGTTTCCACGTTAATGCCAGGTTGGCCAGTGAATGGGGGAAGTACGGGTTCTGCAGAAGTGGTGGGCACCCAAATAGGATTGGCGAATTCTGCAGGAAGGGCACTATGGGTACGACGGGCCTGTCTTTGTCTTCTTCTTGGTGGCAGCGGGACACTACTTGTGCTTGCCACCTCGCCAGCTTGAACTGCACTTATGGGACTCGCCACGTCACCAAGTGTTACTGCAGTGCTGGATGTAGGTCCAGGGTGTACTAGGCCGCTGGTGCTTGCCAGTTCACCAGAAGGATGAGCGGCTCTAGTACGTCTCTGCTCCATACGAGTGGCCTGCGGTTTATGCACCTCAACAACAGAATACATTCGGGATCGGGCACACCTGTCCCTAACAGAGGCCTCATCTCCGTCGTCAGAGCTATCTGTCATGGAGCCGCTGTCCTCTACAGGATCGTATTCTGAGCCTGAATCTGACAGATGAGTGACGTCCTCTTCACTATCTGTCATGCTCAGAAACGTGTAGGCCTCTTCACTAGTGTACTTTCGCTTTGCCATTTGGGGCTCTAAATTTAGGGGTACACTAGTGAGACTCACAGGTAAAAAAGCACCTAGCCTGTCAGCGACTGTTTCAAAACGCTACAAAAAAAACTGTTAGCGATCGCAGGGATCAAGCCTGACTCTGCGAACGCTGCAGTTATGTGTGTTGTGTTTTGTAAGTGACAGTGATCGATCGATACTGCACTTGGGTGGGCTGGGCTGGGCTTGGCGGAGGGGCTAAACGCAGGTGCTAGCAGGTATCTGGGCTGATCCCGCTAACAATGCGTTTTGGGAAACCTAAAATGCTGGCAACGCTAATATAGATCTGATCAGATACTATATTACTAAGGGAGGTGTATGCTTTGCGCGTGGGTGTTAGCGGTAATGGCACTAACCTGACGCTGGGGCGACGCAGGCCTTATCTGACCCTCAAACTTATATCACCCGCCGGGTGATCAGGGGGTTAAACCTTTATTAGGTAATAAATGGCGGGTGCCCTGAAACAAAAAAAAATAACTAACCAACCAGCGTCACCTGTAACAGTTATATGGTGATCACTGGTGAAAGGGTTAACTGGGGGGCAATCAGGGGGCTATGCGGTAGTATATGGGGGTCCCTGACGCTATAAAAAGCTGCAGCGAACCTAAATACTTACCTGCCTAACTAGCGTCACCTGTGACACTAATACAGCGATCAGAAAAACGATCGCTTATTAGTGACACTGGCGACGGGGGGTGATCACGGGGTTAAACCTTTATTGGGGGGGTTAGGGGGGCACCCTAGAGCTAAAGGGGGCTAGCCCTAACTGCCCTAACAGTTATTACAGTCACAAATGACACCAATGCAAAAAAAAAAAAAAAAAAAAAATGCAATTGGTGTCACTGTGACTGGGGGGGGGCAGGGGTGATTGGGGGGTGATTGGGGGGTGATCAGGGGGGTGAAAAGTGTGCCTGGCGTGTTCTACTGTAAGTGTAGTGTTGGTGCAACTCACTGATCCTCTCTCCTCGGTGCCGGAACGAAAAAGACCGACACGAGGAGAGATTACTTCACTTCCTCTGCCTGTGTTTACATTACAGGAGAGGAAGTGATGTCACCGAGCATTTTCATTCGTCGGGAGCGATCGCGAGGGGGTGGCCATGAATGAATGGCCGTCCCCTCGTCCGGGATCGCTCCCGAACGAATACCGACCGCCGCAGGCATCGGGCGGGGGCCCGATCGGGCCCCTGACCCGCGGGCAGGCAAGGACGTACATGTAAGCCCTTATGCCTGCCCGTGCCATTCTGTCGACGTACATCGTCGTGCGGCGGTCGGCAAGTGGTTAAGGACCGCCTCATGCCGATATATGTCGGCAGAATGGCATGGCTGGGCACAAGCACGTACAGGTACGTTGCCCTTTAAGACCCCAGCCGTGGGTCGCGCACACGCCACACTCGCGACCCGGTCCTGAGCTCCATGACCGGGGCTGTGGGACCCACGGATCCGATTGCCGCTGGTGTCCTGCGATCGGATCACAGAGCTGAAGAACGGGGAGGGGTAAGTGTAAACAAACCTCTCTCCGTGCTTCCTAGTGATTTGTCACTGATCGTTTGGTCACTATCATAGGGAATGACGATCAGTGACGTCACACGCCAAGCCACGCCCCCTACAGTAAAAAAAAAACACATTAGGTCACACTTAACCCCTACACTGCCAGTGACATTTTTACAGTAATCAATGCATTTTTAATCGCACTGATCGCTGTATTGCCAATGGTCCCAAAAATGTGTCAAAATTGTCCGATGTGTCCGCCATAATGTCGCAGTCACAATAAAAATCGCTAATTGCCATTACTAGTAAAAAGAAATTATTAATAAAAATTACATAAAACTGTTCCCTATTTTGTAGGCGCTATAGCTTTTACGCAAACCAATCAATAAACGCTTATTGTGATTTTTTTTTACCAAAAATATGTAGAATACGTATCGGCCTCAACTGAGAAAAAAAAACTTTTTTATATATATTTTTTGGGGATATTTATTATAGCAAAAAGTAAAAAAATATTGAATTTTTTTTCAAAATTGTTGCTCTTTTTTTGTTTAGAGGTGATCAAATACCACCAAAAGAAAGCTCTATTTGTGGGAAAAAAAAAAGGACACCAATTTTGTTTGGCACGACCGCACAATTGTCAGTTAAAGTGACACAGTGCTGAATCGCAAAAAGGGGCCTGGTCCTTTAGCTGCAAAATGGTCCGGGGCTTAAAGGGATTGTAAAGTAAACATTTTTTTTTTAATAACAAACATGTTATACTTACCTCCACTGTGCAGCTTGTTTTGCACAGAGTGGCCCCGAACCTGCTCTTCTGGGGTCCCTCGACGGCTGCCTCGGCTTCTTCCCACAGGTACTTCTCACATTCATGCAAGCTCCCTCGCATAGTGAGAAGCACCTGCTCCCGGCTCCGCATCAGTGGATGTGATTGACAGCAGCGCGAGCCAATGGCTGCGCTGCTTTCCATCCATCCAATCAGTGGCCAGGCTGAACAGTGAAGAGGACGTCGGGGGGCGAGCGCGGGATTTTCAAGGGGTCGGGTAAGTAAAACGGGGGGGCTGGGGGCGCAGGCAGTGTCAGATGTTTTTTCACCTTAATGCATAGAATGCATTAAAGTGAAAAAACATTTACCTTTACAACCCCTTTAAGTGGTTAAAAAAAAAAAAAAAAAAAACATGCAGCCGATCAGCGGTGGTTTTTACCCCCCCCGCCATGTCAGCGGTTTGCAAGGCACCTGAAGTCCACCGCTCGTGCGGGAAAACACTTTCTTTTGAAAGATGGGGGGCCGTAATTCGCACGGGGGGGCTAACGGCGCCAGATTCCGGCCACACGTGGAGGACGTTTTTAAAGCACTGTGTGTGCTGTTGCTGGCTATGGAGGGACACATGAGCAGGAGGTGGCTTACTTCAGGTTTGGTGACACAGGCATTCCCTTTGACACATTATTACTTTACCAGGCTGGGTATTAATAGCAGCTTATAGCGCTGGACTATAACCTAGAAGTGTACATTCTTTTTGGTAGTGCCTCTGCTTTTGTGCTTCAGGCTATGAGTGGAAGAGGGACCAGGAAGTCCTCTAAGGGTTCTAAAGGGTCAGTGGTTTCACAAAAAAACTAAATCCATTTCCAAAAGAATGTCATCCTCCTCTAAGAGTGATGCGGCAGCTCGGATTAAGCCGTCAGGGGAGACTGTTGTTGCAGCTGCACTAGACACTTCAGTCCCTGTATATATCACACAGGAGGTTTGATATCTCTCCATAGTGGGTCTAAACGTAGCAGATCCCCATTCGGTGCTCAGGACCCTCTTATTGAGGTGCAAGGGACAGAAGATCAGGCAGATCTTCCAAGAGATTTGGAAGATACGAATATATCCTCTTCTGAGGATCCTAATATAGAGGGAGTAGCATCACAAGACAGGCTGCTTGTGCACTCTCTTACTAAATTGGTTCGTTCAAACTTTTTTCTGCCTGCAGCGCAGGCTCTTGATGAACCCACCTCTGGTTTGGGATCATTAAAACCTCCCCCATCTGGAGATGCTTTTCCTATTCATTTATGGCTAAAAAAAAGCTTATGTATTCTGAATGGGAACATCCAGATAAACAGTATTATCCTCCTAAGAAATTCTCCACACTTTATCCTATGGAAGGGGATTTCTATAAGAAATGGGGGGGTTCTAGCAATTGATGCTGCAATTGCCTCAGTGAAAAAGAGTCTCACGTGTCCAGTGGATAATGCGCTAATGTTAAAGGATCCAACAGATAAAAAATTGGAACTTCTTTCCAAAAGCAATATGTCTTGAGCAAGTTCAGTAGAGCAGCCGGTTCTTGCAGCAATTGGTGTATCTTAGTCCATCAAAGAAACTGTTTGTGGCGATACTTAAGATTCTGCCTAATTAGCAGGCCCAGCAATGGGCTGGTGTATCAGACGCACTATATTTCACAGTAGATGCTATGAAAGAATCTATCATTCAAGCCTCATGGCTTATGCTTGGACTAGTGCATTCTCCCATTCTGTGGCTGAAAAATTGGTCAGCCGAAGCACCTTGTAAGAAACTCTTAGCCAGTTTCCCCTTTTATGGTGAATGGCTATTTGGAGACAATCTGGATAAATACATCCAAAGGATCTCTAATGAGAAAAGCTCTCTTTTACCAGTAAAGAAGTTCAAACATTTCTCCTTTAAGCGTGCTTCCTCACCTGTGTCAGGGGCATCAGCCTCAAGGCAGTCTCGACGGCCTCAACCGCCAGGTTCAATGGGAAGACCCCCAAGGGCAGCACCAGGCTCAAAAGTTATTGGGGCAGAAAGCCCACAAAGCAGGATGCTAAAGCCACCTTATGAAGTGGTGCCCCCTGGTCGCACGGGTGGGGGGAAGGCTCCTGCATTTTCAAAGTTCTGGCAGGAACAATGTCAAGACAGATGGGTGGCTTCTTCAGTTTCTCTAGGTTACAAACTAGAGCTCCGAGAATTTCTGTCTCCTCGTTTTCTAAGATCAAATGTTCCCAGGGATCCAGAGAAAAATAAGTCTCTCTTTCTAGCTCTGGATCATCTATTATCCCAGTTGGTGATAGCAGAGGTTCCCTTAAAGGAACAGGGCTCAGGTTTTTATTCAAACCTTTTCACGGTTCCAAAACCAAATGAAGAGGTAAGACCCATTCTAGATCTCAAAGATCGGAATCAGAACTTAAATATCCGATCCTTACACATGGAGTCAATCCAATCGGTTGTTTCCATCGTGCAAGGAGGGGAATTTTTGGCTTCAATCAATATCAAAGATGCATATCTCCACGTGACAATATTTCCCGCTCATTAGAAATTTCTGTGCTTCGAAATAGAAAATCATAATTTTCAATTTGTGGCCCTCTAGCCACAGCACCATAGGTGTTCTCAAAAATTCTGGCACTGCCTTTAGCCAGATTAAGGGTTCAAGACATAACGGTCCTAGCCTATTTAGACAATCTACTTTTAATAGATCATTCAGTCTCAGGTCTAAACCAGAGTCTGATCTCAGCTGTAAACTACCTGGAATCTCTGGGTTGGATACTCAACCTAGAAAAATCCTCCTTAAAACCATCAAGAAGATTACAGTACTTGGGGCTCGTCATAGATACCGTACAGAAGAAGGTATTCTTACCCCAGACAAGAATCAGTTCCATTATTCCAAAGAAAAATCCTTTCATGCTGTGCATGAGATTGTTGGGGAAAATGGTGGCCTCCTTCGAGGCCGTCCCTTACGCGCAGTTTCACTCAAGACTGCTACAAAACACCATTCAGTCGGTCTGGAACAAAAAAGATTCAGGCTTTGGATTTTCTAATACGCTTATCCCCAACGTACGTCAGAGCTTAAATTGGTGGTTGATATCCAGCAACCTCCAAAAGGGGAAACCTTTTCTGCCAGTATCCTGGAAATTGATGACAACAGATGCCAGCCTTCTAGGCTGGGGAGCAGTCTTGGAAGAAGATTCTGTCCAGAGGAGATGGTCAAAGTTAGAGAGGACCTTGCCTATCAACATTTTGGAGATTTGGGCAGTACGTCTGGCCCTAGAATCTTGAATGGTCAGACTATGGGATTGTCCTGTTGGAATTCAATTCGACAATGCCATGGCTGTGGCTTACATCAATCACCAGGGGGGCACGAGAAGTTGTGCAGCCCAAAGAGGTGAATCATGTTCTAGGTTAGGCAGAACACAACATTCTTTGCCTATCGGCATTTTTCATTCCAGGAATAGAAAATTGGGAGGCAGGCTACTTGAGTCGCCAACAATTATTTCTGGGAGATTGGTCTCTTCACCCCATCTTCCTAGCGATATGTCAGAAATGGGGTATTCCGAACGTGGACCTGTTCGCGTACAGATTCAACAACAAAGTCGACAACTTTGTGTCGAGAACGAGGGATCCGCTAGCATGCGGAAAAGATGCATTAGTCTTCCTATGGGATCAGTTTTCACTGATCTATGCGTTTCCTCCAGTTCTGCTACTTCCGCGTCTTCTTCGCAGGATCAAGCAGGAACGAAAGGAGGTGATTCTGGTGGCCCAGAAGATCTTGGTTTGCCGAGATTATAAAGATGGCCGTAGGAGTCCCTTGGACTCTGCCATTACGGCCAGACCTTCTCGCACAAGGTATTTCATCCTACCTTACGGATGCTAAATTTTAACGATTTGGCTATTGAAACCCACATTCTAAAGGATCGTGGGTTATCTCCTTCAGTAGTGTCTACTTTGATTAATGCCAGGAAGCCGGCTTCCAGAATAATTTACTATAGAGTCTGGAAGGCATATGTTTCTTGGTGAGGATCCAGGGGTTGGCACCCCAGGAAGTATGTCATAGGTAGGATCCTTGATTTCCTGCAAATGGGATTAGACATGAAGCTGGCCTTGAGTACTATCGAGGGCTAGATCTCGGCCTTGTCAGTGTTTTTTCAACGGCTCTTGCTTCCCACTCTCTGGTGCATAGCTTTATTCAGGGAGTAACACAGATCAATCCCCCTATCAAGGCACCTCTAAATCCTTGGGATTTAAATTTGGTCTTATCGGCTTTGCAGAATCAGCTTTTTGAGCCGTTACGAGAAATTCCCTTGGTTCTTTTGACAAGAAAGATCATTTTTTTAATTGCCATTTCTTCTGCTAGAAGAGTATTGGAACTAGCGGCTCTGTCTTAGCCATATTTGATCATACATAAGGATAAGGTGGTTTTGCATCCTCATCCTGAATTCCTACCAAAAGTGGCGACAGGTTTTCATTTAAACCAAGATATTATTCTTCCTTCTTTCTTCCCAGAGCCTCAATCTAGGGAAGAGAAAGCACTACATTCCCATGACGTAGTAAGAGCGATCAAAGTCTATTTAAAGGTGACCGCTTAGGTTCACAAAACAGAAGTTTTGTTTGTACTGCCAGAAGGTCCAAAAAGGGGACAGACAGCATCAAAATCTACTATTTCCAAATGGATTCATCAAGTGATTGTTCAAGCTTACGGCTTAAAGAAGACAATTCCTGCTTTTAATGTTAAAGCACACTCAACCAGGGCGATTAGTGCCTCTTGGGCGGTGCATCATCAGGCCTCTATGGCTCAGATCTGTAAGGCCGCAACTTGGTCTTCAGTTCATACATTTACAGTACCAGATTTTATCAAATTGATGTTAAAGGTCATAAGGATATTGCCTTTGGGCGCAGTGTACTGCAGGCTGCAGTATGAATCCTTTGGCTTCCTTTTTGCCCTACTTTTTTTGTTATGTCTCCCTCCCTTCAGTTGCCATTGCTATGGGACATCCCACATAGAAACCCCTGATGTATGAAAAGGAAACAGGATTTTTAAAACAGTTTACCTGTAAAAATCCTTTGTACATCAGGGAACACAGTGTTCCCTCCCTTCTTGGTAAATACTTGTATTGCTTGTCTACAAAACTGAGGACTCCCAGTAGTGGGAGGAGTTATATAGGGAGTACATTTCTTGCCTTAGGGTGTGCCAGTGTCCATCACCTATCAGTGGCCCTATAACCCACATAGTAACTACTATGGCCCTGTGTCCCCTGATGTACATCAAATAAAAGGATTTTACAGGTAAGCCATTTTAAAAATCCTGTTTTTAATGCACGCCAATATTCTGTTGGCTTTGCTTGCAGCAGCCTGGCATTGCATGCCATTGCTGAGCCTGTCATCTACTAGGACCTCCAGGTCCTTTTCCATCCTAGATCCCCCTAGAGCAGGGATATGCAATTAGCGGACCTCCAGCTGTTGCAGAACTACAAGTCCCATGAGGCATAGTAAGACTGACAGCCACAAGCATGACACCCAGAGTCAGAGGCATGATGGGACTTGCAGTTTTGCAACAGCTGGAGGTCCGCTAATTGCATATCCCTGCCCTAGAGGTTCACCCCCCTAATGAGTAGATTGCATTCATATTTTTGCCTCCCATTTGCATAATTTGACATTTTTTTACATTAAACCTCATTTGCCACGTAGTTGCCCACCCCATACATTTGTTCAGATCCTCTTCCAAGGTTGCCACATCCTGCGGAGAAATTATTTCCCTGCTTAGCTTAGTATCATCCGCAAATACAGAGATTGAGCTGTTTAACCCATCCTCCAGGTCGTTTATGAATAAAGTAAATAGGATTGGTCCCAGGACAGAACCCTGGGGGACCCCACTTTCCACACCGGACCATTCCAAGTACTCCCCATTTATCATTACCCCCTGAACTCGACCCTGTAGCCAGTTTTCAATCTACGTGCTCACTCTTCGGTCCATGCTGACAGACCTTAGTTTGTACGGTAAACGTTTATGGGAAATTGTATGAAATGCCTTTGCAAAATCCAGATATACCATGTCCATAGGCCTCCCTTTATCTAGGTGGCAAGAACGAGTCTTTATTAATCCATGCTGATTCCTGTTAATGATACCGTTTTCATTAATAAATCTTGTATATAATCCCCTCCAAGAGCTTACAAACTATTGACGTTAGGCTGTAGTTCCCGGGGATATGTCTTGGTCCTTTTTTAATTATTGGTGCTACATTGGCTTTTCTCTAATCAGCTGTTACCATTCCAGTCAGTAGACTGTAAAAATTAGGAACAATGGTTTGGCAATTAATTGACTGAGTTCCTCAAGGACCCTCGAGTGTAAGCCACCTGGTCCCAGTGATTTATTAATGTTAAGTTTTTCAAGTCTATTGCTAATTCTATCCTCCGTTAGCCATGAGGGTGCTTCCTGTGATGTGTCATGAGGATAAACCTTGCAGTTTTGGTTACTGAAGCCCCCTCTTTCCTTTGTGAAAACTGAGAAAAATAAATGCAATACCTTTGCCGCCTCTCCATCCTTTGTAACCAGATTCCTTTCATCATTCTTTATTGGGCCAATATGATCTTACCTCTGTCACACGAGAATTTTTGTATGGTAAGTAACCTTTTCACTTTCGACATGAGACTAGCATGCAACAAAAAATGGACGAATGGTCATCCGAAAATCTGATCATGTGTACGAGGCTTTAGAGAGTCAAAAGTGTCTCAGAAGTAAAGATGGGTAGAGATTCATCAATCTGAATAGCTGTGTCTAAACATATTCAAACAATTTCAGAATCACATTCCTGAAAGTAAAATTGCAAACACTTAAATATTTTATCATCTAGAGAACATAATTTCATCAAAAGATTCAGAAAATCTGGACAAATTTTGGAGTCCAAGGGGCAAGACCAAAACGCGATATTGGATGCCTGTGATCTTTGGGCCCTCAGATGGAACTGCATTAATAAAACAGGCATAATTCTATGATGGATATCACTGCATGGGCTCAGGAATATTTTCAAAAGTCACCATCTGTGAACACAGATCGCCATTGCATTCAGAAATGCAAGGTAAAGCTCTATGATACAAGGAAGAAGCCATCTGAACATGATCCAGAAACTCAACTGTCTTCTCTGGGCCAATGCTTATTTGAAACGGTCTGTTTCAAAGTGGAGAACTGGTCTGTGGTCATCTGAATCAAAATTTGACATTCATTTTTGCAATCATGGATGCCGCATCCTCCAGACTAAAACCTTCCGGCTTGTTAGCACTCAGTTCAAAAGCATTTATCCCTGATGACATTAGGCCACTTTCACACTGGGGCGGTGTGGGTGTCGGCAGTAAAGCGCCGGTATTTTTAGCGGCGCTTTACCGTCCTTTTAGGGTTAACACCGCCCTCAAAGCGCTGCTGCAGCGGCGATTTGCCGGCGGTATAGCCACGCTGCCCCATTGGTTTCAATGGGTAGGAGTGGTTTAGGAGTGGTGAATACACTGCTCCTTCACTGCTCCAAAGATGCGGCTAGGACTTTTTTCACCGCCCTGCCAGCGCACCGCTCCAGTGTGAAAGCCCTCTGGCTTTCACACTGGAGTGAAAGGGCCCGTTTTTTTCAGGCGCTATTTTTAGCGCTGTAGCGCCTGAAAACCGCCTCGGTGTGAAAGGGGCTTAAGTACACTGGTACATTAGTGTGTGTATAGAATGTGCATCTGGAAAGGCACCATCAGTGATGAAAAATATATACAGGTTTTAGAGCAGCATATGCTCCCATCTAGATGTTTTTTTTCATGGAAGACCTTGCATATTTCAGCAGCACAACATCACATACTGCATCTAGGACAACAGCATGGATTCGTAGGAGGAGAGTCTGGGTGCCCAATTGGTCTGCCTGTAGTCAAGACCTTTCACCAATTGAAAATATTTGGTACAGCTAGATATTAAAAATACGACAAAGAAGACCCAGGGCTGTTGAGCAGTTAGAATCCTACATCAGGCAAAAATAGGATTTTTGTACTCACCGTAAAATCCTTGTCTCTGAAGTTCATTGACAGACACAGCATCTTCATCTTGACCTTAGGGTTATATCGCCCCCTTTAGGACTAGGCAGAAAGTGTTAATAACAGCCCAGGGGGTGGTCCTACTGGCTATAATCCCTCACATTGCATCCAGCAGCTCAGTTCCTCAAAAGCAGTACAAACATAAACAGGAGGGGTGGGTGCTGTGTCCATCAATAAACTTCAGAGAAAAGGATTTTACGATGAGTACAAAAATCCTATTTTCTCTTTCGTTCATTGATGGACACAGCATCTTCATCTTGACCTTAGGGTTGTCCCCAAGCAGTGTCAAAGAAACAAGGGGTGGGAACAACAAGAAAATAACTCCATCCATAACAACAGAGCTCTTCAACTGAGTAATTGCAACGTTAAACAGCCGCCTGCAAAATCTTCCAGCTGATGTGCTCACATCAACCTTGTGAAAGTGAGAACGGACGACCAGGTCGCCGCCTTACACACATGGGAAACAGACGCTTGATGCCAGAAAGCCCAAGAGGCATAATATGCCCTGGTAGAATTTGCCATGACAGGAAAGGGAGGTGCCCGCCCCCTTATGGTATAAGCCTGAACCACAATCTGTCTAATCCACTGAGAAATGGTGGCCGATGAGACCGCCAGTCCCTTCTTCGGACCAGCCACGATACAAATAGCGAGTTCGACCACCGAAAAGGAGCCGTAGCAGACAGATACACCCGCAGAGCCTGGACCACGTCCAAGGAATGCAAAGCCACCTCTTTGGGGTGTAACGGCCGAGAACATAAGGACTGAAGCACAATGTCCTCATTTAGATGAAAGGCCAAAACAATCTTTGGCAGAAACGAAGTCTGCGGACGCAGCACCGCTTTATCCTTGTGGAGGATCAAGTAGGGAGACTTGCAAGACAAGGCTGCCAACTCAGACACCCTCCTGGCAGATGTAATAGCCACTAGAAAGACTTTGAGAGTGTCAATAAGGGGCTCTCCCTAATGTTTTCCAACGGCGGTTTCTGAAGCACCGAGAGCACCAGATTCAAATCCCATAGAGGTAGCGGTGGTTGAACCGGGGAGGCCACATGTCGAACCCCCTGAACAAACGTACTCACCAATGAATGCCGTCAAGGGTCGCTGAAAAAAGACAGCCAAAGCTGATATCTGCCCCTTGATAGTGCTTAAGGCAAGTTTCTGATCCACTCCTCCCTGCAAAAACAGCAGGATCCTGGAAGTCGAGTAAGTGCGCGGACGCCACCCCATCTCCTCACACATGGAGATTTAGGCCTTCCATGTACGATGATAAATCTTCCGAGAAGATGACTTGTGTGCCCTCAGCATAGTGGATATTACTAAATCTGACAGACCTTGGTCCCTTAGCACCTGGCTTTCAACAGTCATGCCGTTAAAGCCAGTGACGGTAAAGCAGGATGAAGTATTAGACCTTGAGACAGAAGGTCCTCTCGCATCGGCAGTCGCCAAGGAACATCCGCCACCATTTGTACTATGTCAGCGTACCACAGACGCAGAGGCCAATCAGAATTGCCAGAATACCCTCGGCCTCCACTCTGCGAAGCAGGCGTGGTAGACGTTTGAGTGGGGAAAAAGCATAAATCAGCCAATAATGCCCCCATGGAGCCACCAACGCATCCGCCCAGGGATCCTTTGACCTGGCCACAACCTCTGTACCTTCCGATTGAGTCGAGAAGCCAGGAGATCCACAGCTGGTGGGCCCCACCTTAGGCAAAGGAGCCAAAATACATCTGGATGTAGCAACCCCTTGGTCCAGCATCTGAGGACTTAGCTAGTCCGCTTGCCAGTTTTCTACGCCCGGAATGTACACGGGCAAAAGAGCCGGCACGTGCTGCTCTGCCCACCGCAGGATGCAAGCGACCTCCAGTACTGCAGCTGTGCTCCATGTTCCTCCTTGATGGCTGACATATGCCACTGCCATGCCGTTGTCTGACTGGATCCTGACCGGACGTCCCTGCAGCCTCTGTGACCATGTGGAGAGGCACTGCCTGATCGCTCGAAGTTGCAGCCCTTGATCGGCAGGTGGGATTCTTCCTGGGTCCAGCGACTCTGGGCTGACTGTTCGCCCCAAACTCCCCCCCCAACCGGTCAGGCTGGCGTCCGTTGTGATCACTGTCCAATGAAGAGGAAGGAATGACTTCCCGGACCGAAGGGCCGGCGACTTCAGCAACCAGAGCAGGGAATCCCTGACTAGCTGGCTCACCCAAATTTGACAATCCAGGGACAATGGATATTTGTCCCATTTGGACCGGATCTCCTTTTGCAAGACTCGAGTGTGAAATTGAGCATACGGTACCTCCTCAAAGTGGCTACCATGAGACCCAGGACTCGGATGCAAAAACACAGCGACGACCACCTGCAGGACACCATCAACTTCACCGCAGCTTGAAGAATCTGCAGCTTGTCCGAAGGGAGAAAGACTCTCACCTCTGAGGAGTCCAGAAGCAGCCCCAGGTACTCCAGGTATTGAGTCGGCACCAACACTGTCTTCTGTAGGTTCAGTACCCAACCACACTCCCGAAAAGTTTGCATAGTGATTGCCACATCCTCTCTTAATTCGGACGCGAAAGATGCTCTCAGAAGGAGGTCGTCCAGGTAATCCATGATTGCGATCCCTCGCTGCCTTAGCAAAGCCAAAATTGGGGCTAGCACCTTGGTGAAGACCCTCGGTGTTGACGTCAGGCCAAAAAGGGAGAGCTACAAATTGGTAGTACTCGTCCCTGACCGCAAATTGCAGAAACCTCCGATGCTTGATGCATATGGGGACATGCAAGTATGCGTCCTTGATGTCCAGGGACGCCAGAAAATCCCCCTGATGGAGTGCAGCGACCACTGAGCAAACTGATTTCATCCTGAACCTTTGTACCTTCACAAAGTTGTTGAGGGCCTTGAGGTCCAGGACCAGATGGACCCCTTCCTTCTTTGGGACTACAAATAGATTGGAGTCGTAGCACTACAGAGGCTCTAGAGAGCAAGGGGGCCGTATCTAAGGCCGCATCACATACATACTTAAGGCCCTGCACCAACTGGTCTGCCAGCTCCACGCAGACTGGGGAAGCCTGTTGCTTCTCCAACTCATGGTGCAACAATTTTGCCCATTCAGTAAGCGTCTGTGACACCAGGGCCGTGGCTAACACTGGCCGCAATGCTGACCCCACCACTGTAAACATGGACCGGGCAACCGCCTCTGCCCTTCTGTCAGCAGGGTCGTTAAAAGCAGGAGTCCCTTCCACCAGAATCGTGGTTACCTTATTTAACCTGGATACCAGGCGTCAACAGATGTCCATTTCTTAAGGAAATCCTCCTCAAAGGGGTAACGCACTGCCAAGCATTTCGGGACTGAAAAGGCCCGCTGCAGTTTTCCCCCACTTCTTGTAAATAAACTTATCAAAATAAGTTGGGTAGGGAAACACCTTAGCCGTTCAGGCCGGCTTGTGGGACCCAAAAGGGACCGTCACCTCTGTAGATGCCCCCGCCGTATCCTCCATCTTATCGGTATCCCGCCCCGCTGTAATAAGTGCTCCTACAAGTGCCTTTTCCTGTGCTGACCCAGACACGGGGTCATCCTCACTGTCCGAAAGGTCCTGGTCTGCATCCTCTGACATGCCAGAACAGGGGTCGCCTGTCACAGCGGGACCAAGTCCGAATCAGAGCTTTCCCCAGAATACAGTGGGGGAGGGGGTGTTTTTTTAACTCCCCTTGCGCCCGCACGCTGGCTCCACCTTGACAACAAAGGCCTCCAGGACCACCGACAGAGCATCCATAGGCACTGCAGGTGCAGGGGAACCAGTTGCAAGAACAGGGATGTCTGGGCAAGAAGCGCCAACTTCTGATGCCATGCTGACCCACACTCGCCTGTCACCACTTAGGGACCTAAGGCAAGTCACACAAAATGTCCACCCTCCTAGCTACCACAGACTGAGGGGCCCCCCGCAGGACTCACCACCCTGACTCACGTACTGCGCTGTGCTGATGCTGTCCACTCTCCCCTGTGTCATCCACGAGGTGTCTGTATGAAAAGCTCGCTGTTCTAGAAGGAAATAAGCATCCAGCACTAGAGGTAAAACTACCTGAGGCTACTAGAAAATGGCCGCCGAACTTCCAGAAAATGGCCGAAAGGCAAAAAAACTGGCGGTGGCTACAAGAAAATGGCCATGGCCCCAGGAAAATGTCAGCTGGAGCGCGTGGCGGCCTCCCCACATGTCAAACAGCACAAACACCCCACCGTGGCCCAGAAACAGGGAAGAGGACGAGCGGACCCCCAAAACCCAGTGCAGCCCCCTGGCGTGACCCAGAGCCCCCCGGTCAGGTACGTGCACCGCACCCCCATGTGCCCAGTCGCACAGCGCGGGGAGGAGGGAAGGGACAGAGAAAGAAGAAAGGGAGAGTGAGAGACTCCCTAGTCGACCTCCCAGGGAATGCCCAGCTGCTCCATCCTGCCGAGACAGGTGGAACCATACTTACCCCTCCTGCAGGGGCTGCTGGATGCATTCCACAGACAGACCCATCACCCAAGCAGTATGGGGTGGCTGTTGGCCACGGCACACTGTGACACAGACAGCAGTAGACTGGTCATGTGTGCCCCGAAGCATAAAGCTCACCGGCCGCCCCTGGATCAGACGGGGCATGTCGTGGCCGACCCAGTGCATAGCTAGGGCCTGCTCATGCTCGATGGCCAAGCTGGGGAGGCTACCAGGATCTATATTATCCAGCTTGTCACCCAGCCCGGCTGTTGATTGTAGATCACAGTAATCAAAAATGCAGAAAAAAATTCCCAGGACCAATGGTCCCACCGGGAGCCAGGTCCTTCTACACTAGGCAGAAAAAACAGAGCTGCTGGATGCAGCGTGAGGGGTTATAGACAGTAGGACTGCCCCCTAAAGCTGTTTTTAACACTTTCTGCCTAGTCCTCTCCTAAAGGAGCGATATAACCCTAAGGTCAACATGAAGATGCTGTGTCCGTCAATGAACGAAAGAAAAAGGGACAACATCCCTCTCCCAAAACCCCAGCAACTGGTCCCCCAGATATTTACAGAGTGTTGTTTAAACACTTCGCGCCCGCGCTATAGATGAAGGATGTCTACAGCGCAGACACCAGTTGCCGGGAGGGAGCGCATCGGGGGAAATCTGTGTTGGCCGTGTCCCTTGGACACAGCCAATCACAGATCGTGCTAAATGGCCAATCACTGCGGCCATTTAGCACTCGATCTTTGTGTCCAATGGGAGATGATCTCAAATGTAAACATATGAGATCATCTCTCATTGCCGGCTCTCCCTCCTCACACAGAGACCGCGTGTGAGGAGGGAGAGGGATCTGTGCTTCAGATAGTGAGTGATTGTGAGTGTAAAACACATATACAGTATTACAGTGCCTACAGTACCTATCAGTGCCATCTGCCAGTATCAGTGCCACATGTCATCAGTGGCACATCAGTGCCATCTGCCAGTGTCACATGTCATCAGTGCCATCTGTCAGAAGTGCCATCTGCCAGTGTCACGTTATCAGTGCCATCTGTCAGGGTCACCTGCCACAACAGTGTCACCTGCCACATCAGTGTCGTGTCATCAGCGCCGCGTATCAGTGCCATCTGTCACCTGTGCAATCTGCCAGTGTCGCCAGTGCCATTTTGTCATCACTAAGAATGTCACAAAGATTATTTTCAGCCGATTAGTCATACAATATTCTTGCGGCCGACAAGAGCAATGGGGAGCTCTCCACTTTGGATTCCTCCTCATATTCAGATTCTAAATATGACGTTGACTACAAGCCTGTCCTAACCAGTGGTACGCTGACAGCCTCAGAGGAGGATGAAAGTCCGCCTGCCAGACGAAAGTGTACTGGTGAGGAGGCAGTGTCATCCACCAGCACCGCAGTACCTCGGAAAGAAAGGCCACGTACCAGTGGGGTGTCCCCTCAGTTGCAAAGAGATAGGTCCCATGCCAGCCTTCCCTATTCCCTTCAGAACCCCTTGGGGCTTCCTCCTAATTCAGTAGAAGCTAACGTGCCCCCTTTCCCTGTCCACCTACGAGTCCAAATTTTTCCCCGATAGACTTTTTTCATTAAATTTTTACTGACGACATGCTTGCATCGATTGTGGCCCAGTGCAACCTGTATGCACAACAATTTATAGCAAGTAACCCAATGTCCTCTTATGCACATCCCTATGAGTGGAGAGCCCTAACAGTGGAGTTTAAAAATTTTGTGGGCCTCACCTTCTATATGGGTCATCCCGCCCCATCTACCACATGCCCATATTTTCCTCAGTAATGCCCAGAACCAGATATCTCATGATTATGAGATTCCTACACTATAACGACAATACCCATTGCCCTCCCTGAAATTACCCAAATTTTGATAAGCTTTATAAAATTTGCCACTACTAAATAATTTTTCTGAAATCTTTCCCCAATTGTTTACCCCAGATCAACACATATGTGTGGATGAATCCCTTATCAAATTTTCTGGCAGGCTAGGCTTAAAACAATTTATTCCCACCAAAAGGGCCCGCTATGGGGTGAAGATGTATATATTGTGCGACCGAGCCACAGGGTATACATATTTCTTCATGGTATACGAAGGGAAGAACACGCAGCTACATCCCCCTAATTGCCCAGAATACATAGGAACCAGCGGGAAAGTTGTTTGGGAACTCATAAACCCACTCCTGGAGAAAGCTTTTATACTAGTTTGCTCCTGTTCCGCAACCTTCACAGAAAGAACACTCCAGCGTGCGGCACCATAAGGATGAACTGGAAAGGCTTTCCTCAAAGCCCCGTCAACAAGAAGTTAAGAGGGGAGGCAGCGAGCTTACAGAATGAGGAAATTCTGGCCATGAAGTGGAGGGACAGAAGGGATGTCTACAGGCTTTCTTCGATCCACAATACATTCGTTGAGATCACCAGGAGGAATGGTCCAATCCAAAAGCCAACATGTATCCACGAATACAACATGTTCATGGGGGGTGTCCACTTCAACGACCAGATGCTCGAACCCAACCTTTCCACAAGAATTTCATATATCAGTAGTATAAAAAAAGTTTCAATTTATTTCTTTAATTTGGCCATATACAACACCTATGTAATCTATTGCAACTCCACTGAAAGACCCAAACCCTTCCTTGGCTACCAGGAGGAAATCACCACTGCCCTTATATAACCGAACGGCCCGCCAGAAACATTAGATCCAATGTGATTAGCAGACTCTCTGAACGCCACTTTCCCAATAAAATCCCTCCCAGACCAACAGGCCAAAAACATCAGAAAAAATGCCGGGTGTGCACCAAACGAGAAGAGACACCACTTATTGTGCCCAATGTCCTTCCCAACCAGCCCTCTGCATAGTTGACTGTTTCCGCCGTTACCATACTTCACTGAATTATTAGTGAAGTATGGTAAACGTAACCCTCACTTCCTGCTATTTACCTTCATACCCCTTATGCCTCTGCTTGCTCTGTAACTGACCCTGGCTTGTTATTCGACTACGCTTCTGCCTACCGATTCTGTTTATACCTCTGCCTGATCTGGAACTGACCCTGGACTGTTATTCAACCACGCTTCTCCCTACCGATTCTGTACATACCTCTGCCTGATCTGGGTCTGGAGACTTCAAAGACATTTGGGTGGGAGAAGCCTCTACCCCTGTCCCCATTCTGTCCTGAACGATGCCCTAATTCTGCCTGTAGGACCTATGCCATCATGTCTCTGCCTGCAGTGACCCTGGACTGTATATGGACAGTATCCCTGCCTGCTGCCTGTATTGACTATGGACAGTATTCCTGCCTGTTGCCTGAAAAATTGTGTTCGCTTTTGCTGACCAAGTCCCAGCCTGCTGCCTGGACCAGAGCTATCCTCCTGTGGACAACTGCGCTACTAAAACCATAGGTAATCTTTTGTTTACTCTTTGCTCAGCAGAATGTATTTTGGGGTGTAATTCTTGGTATGTGCATGCTATGTGTCCCTAGAACACCTGGTGGTGTTCCTTGCATGTGGGGCCTCTGTATGTGGCCAGGCTGTGTAAAAGTCTCACACATTTGGTATCGCCATACTCAGGAGGAGTAGCAGAATGTATTATGGGGTATCATTTCTGCTATGTACATGCTGTTTTGGAAATCTCTTAAAAATGGACACTTTGCATACAAAAAAAAACTGTTTTCATTTTTTTTCCACATTTTCCAAAAACTTCTGGAAAAAAAATGAACCATTCAAAAGACTCATTATGCCTCATAGATTATACATTGGCGTGTTAGCTTTCCAAAATGGGGTCACTTTGTTGGCGTTTCTATTGTCCTGGGGCTCCAGGGCCTTCAAAAGTGTAATAGGTGGTTGAGAAATGAGATGTGTAATTTATGCTTCTAGAACGCCTGATGGTGCTATTTCAATATTGGGACTCTGTATAAGGCCAGGCTGTGTAAAAGTCTCACACAATTGGTATCACCATACTCAGGAGGAGTAGCAGAAATATCTTATAAATGGACAACTTTGCGTAAAAAAAATGCGGAGTAGCAGAATGTATTTTGGGGCGTCATTTGTGGTATACACATGCCATGTGAGAGAACTAACCTATTACAATAACAATTTTGTGGAAAAAATAAATAAAAAAGCCAATATAAACCTTTTTGGTTCAGATGGTGTCAAGCAACAAGGTGAGGATTACAAAGACAAGTGTGTCTTGCCTACAGTCAAGCATGGTGGTGGGAGATGACCACTGCCTTGCTAAAAAAAAAAATCAGAAAGTAAAGGTGATGGACTGGCCAAGCATGTCTCCAGACCTAAACCCTATTGAGCATCTGTGGGGCATCCTCAAATGGAAGGTGGAGGAGCGCAAGGGCTCTATCTTCCGCCAGCTCCGTGATGTCGTCATGGATGATGGAAGAGGACTCTAGTCTTCGTGCCCAAGTGGGTTAAGGCAGTTCTCGAAATTAATGGCCACACAAAATATTGACTTTGGACCCAATTTGGACATTTTCACTTAGGGGTGTACTCTCTTTTGTTGCTAGCGGTTTAGACTGCTTATTAACTGCTTGCCGACCAGCCACTGTCATTATACTGCAGCAGGTTGGCTCTCCTGCGTGAACTGTATGTCGGTCCATGCATGGGAGATAGCGATGTCCACCAGCGACCTGCGATCATGGTGTACAGTGGCAGAACAGGGATCTGCCAGTGTAAACAAGGCGGATCCCCATTCTGCTAGATGACATGTCAGATCTTCTGTTCCCAGTGATCAGGCAGCCCATCCCCCTACAGTTAGAACACACCCAAGGAACACACTTAAATCCTTGATCGTCCCTTAGTGTTAACCCCTTCCCTGCCAGTGTCATTTATACATTGATCAGTTTATTTTTATAGCACTGATCATTGTAATGTCACTGGTCCCCAAAAAGTGTTATTTGGGGTCAGATTTGTCTGCTGCAATGTCACAGTCCCGCAAAAAAAAAAAAAAAAAAATGTATGTAAGGCCTATTTCTCACAAATATGTGTTAGTGAGCACTCCGAGATAATCTATCCACCTCACAGGGGTGGCATATCAAGATGCTGATTAGACAGCATGATTAGTGCACAGGTGTGCCTTAGGCTGGCCACAATAAATGGCCACTCTAAAATGTGCAGTTTTATCACACAGCACAATGCCAAAGATGTTGGATGTTCTGAGGAGCGTGCAATTGGCATACTGATTGCAGGAATCTCCACCAGAGCTGTTGCCCTTGAATTGAATGTTAATTTCTCTACCAACAAATGCATTTCAGAGAATCTGGCAGTACAGACTGGTCTCACAACAGACCACGTGTAACCACACCAGCAAAGGACCTCCACACCCAACATCTTCACCTCCAAGATCATCTGAGACCAGCCACTCAGATAGCTGCTGCAAAAATCGTTTTGCATAACCAAATAATTTCTGCACATACTGTCAGAAACCATCTCAGGGAAACTCATCTGCATGCTCATCATCCTCATCTGGGTTTCGACCCGACTGCAGTTTTTCATCGTAACTGACTTGAGTGGGCAAACGCTCACATTCAATGGCGTCTGGCACTTTGGAGATGTGTTCTCTTCACAGATGAATTCCGGTTTCCACTGTACAGGGCAGATGGCAGACAGCATGTATGGTGTTGTGTGGGTGAGCGGTTTGCTGATGTCATTATTGTGGATCGAGTGGGCCATGGTGGAGGTGGAGTTATGGTATGAGCAGGCGTATACTATGGACAAGGAACACAGGTGTATTTCATTGATGGCATTTTGAATGCGCAGGGATACCGTGATGAGATCCTGAGGCCCATTGTTGTGCCATTCATCCACAACAGTCCCCTCATGTTGCAGCATGATAATGCATGGCCCCATGTTGCAAGGATCTGTACACAATTCCTGGAAGCTGAAACCATCCCAGTTCTAGAATGGCCAGCATACTCATTGGACAAGTCACCTATTGAGCATGTTTGGGATGCTCTGGATCGGCGTATACAACAGCGCGTTACAGTTCCTGCCAATATCCAGCAACTTCACCCAGCCATTGAAGAGGAATGCACCAACATTCTTTGCGTTCAGGTCATGATAAATAGGGGCAAACACAAAAGTGTTGCTTTCATAATTTTGCTCAGTGTCATTTTTCTAAATTGTCACTTTTTTTTGTTTACAGTGCAAAAAATAAAAAGGTGATGAAATAGCACCAAAAGAAAGCTCTATTTGTGGAAAAAAAAAGGGACATCAATTTTGTTTGGGGATAGCGTCACACGACCGAGCAATTTTCAGTTAAAGCGACGAAGTTCCATATCACAAAAAAATGATCTGGTCAGGAAATGGGTAATTCCTTCCAGGGCTGAGATGGTTAATGCCTGTGTGTTGAGTTATTTTGAGGGGACAGCAAATTTACACAGTTATAAAAGCTGTACACTCACTACTTTACATTGTAACAAAGTGTAATTTCTTCAGTTTTGTCACATGAAAAGATATAATAAAATATTTACAAAGATGTGAGGGGTGTACTCACTTTTGTGAGATACTGTATGCTTTATTTATAGATTTTACACAGCATCCAAACTTTTTGGGAAATTGGGGTTGTAAAATCACCCAGAAACCACAACAATGATCCTGACAACTGTGTCTTTTGAGATGTTAAAATGAGCAGTGAATTATTTTATTTCTCCAAATATAAAACTAAACTTTTCTTTATCCACAATCTGGCCAAAGCATGTTATGTATAATATATCTGGACTGCTGTATCTTCTGACCTGAAGGAGAACTTCCCCTTTCTGGTCTCCAGTTTCTGACAGCGCTTTCACATCTTCAACTGGTAAAAAAATATCTTTCCTTTTACCCCAAAATGTCAAGTGAGAAATCTTCAGAGTTGCTGCTTCTTGGTTTACATAAATCATCCCTATAATTCTCTGTAAATAATACGTAAGGCTATACAGCATAGCGCCAGCAAACACAGTTATTCCAGTAAAATAAAAAACAATAACCTCTGCAACTTGCCCTTGCAAATAGTAATAATAAATAGGTGGAAGGAACATAATAGTCAACATTGTCTGCACAATCTTCAGTCTGGAAACAGCCTTGCACATGCGTATTCCTGGAAACTTGTAGATCAAATGAAATTTCTTCACATCAGTCTTGGTGTCAGTAGCAGATAAACAGAATGTATTTTGGCTCAGTAACTGTTGATTCCTGTATTTAAAAGATGTGAAATGTGAAAATACATTTCCAGGTACAGCTTGAGGATTTTCTCCACATCCAGTGAAGCTGGCACTCCTATGCAATCTTGATTTCCATGTCCACAACAATATCTGTCGATTAATGGGTCTGAACCTCATGGAAAAGCCATAAAGTAGTGCCATGTTTATGGATCCTGCTAGAGAAATAACAAAACACACACATTTTGTTACCAAACTTATTCAAAATGTAAAAAAGAAAAGAAAAAGGAAATTCAAATAATTTATATAATTTAAAATTGGGATCTAGCCTAAGGCCCCTTTCACACTGATGTCCCGTTCAAGCCCGCCTGTCAGTTTTTCAGGCGGACCTGAACGGGTGCTCCATAGAGCTCTATGGAGCGTCGGATATTAGCGGTGACATGTCCGCTGACATCCGACCCGCTCCGATCCGAAAAAGTGTGACGGAGGAAAAAGCTATTTTTCCATCCGTCTGCGGATCGGATGACGACGGGCACTGCGGTCCGTCGTCATCCGATCTCCCATAGGGGAGAGTGGCGCTGTGACAGGTCCGTCCCTGCGCAGTATGCAGAGACGGACCTGTCATCTCCCTGCTCAGCGGGGATCGGCGGAGTGATCCCCGCTGAGCAAACGGATATCCACGGGGCGGATCAGAACTGATCCGCCCCGTGTGAAAGGACCCTTAGGCCCCTTTCACACTGACGTCCCGTTCAGGCCCGCCTGTCAGTTTTTCAGGCGGACCTGAACGGGTGCTCCATAGAGCTCTATGGAGCGTCGGATATCAGCGGTGACATGTCCGCTGACATCCGACCCGCTCCGATCCGAAAAAGTGTGACGGAGGAAAAAGCTATTTTTCCATCCGTCTGCGGATCGGATGACGACGGGCACTGCGGTCCGTCGTCATCCGATCTCCCATAGGGGAGAGTGGCGCTGTGACAGGTCCGTCCCTGCGCAGTATGCAGAGACGGACCTGTCATCTCCCTGCTCAGCGGGGATCGGCGGAGTGATCCCCGCTGAGCAAACGGATATCCACGGGGCGGATCAGAACTGATCCGCCCCGTGTGAAAGGACCCTTAGGCCCCTTTCACACTGACGTCCCGTTCAGGCCCGCCTGTCAGTTTTTCAGGCGGACCTGAACGGGTGCTCCATAGAGCTCTATGGAGCGTCGGATGTCAGCGGTGACATGTCCGCTGACATCCTACCCGCTCCGATCCGAAAAAGTGTAACGGAGGAAAAAGCTATTTTTCCATCCGTCTGCGGATCGGATCGGGTGACGACGGCCACTGCGGTCCGTCGTCATCCGATCTCCCATAGGGGAGAGCGGCGCTGTGACAGGTCCGTCCCTGCGCAGTGTGCAGAGACGGAGCTGTCATCTCCCTGCTCAGCGGGGATCGACGGAGTGATCCCCGCTGAGCAAACGGACATCCACGGGGCGGATCAGAACTGATCCGCCCCGTGTGAAAGGACCCTTAGACTTCTACATCTAGTGTTATGAAGTGGTTCCTTCACCCACTTCTTTCAAAGAATCATGTTATCAAGTTCCATAATGTAATGAGAAGCCTAGCCTATTCTTTGTAAGTTTATTTATCTGTAGTCTAGTTATTAACCACTTGCCCACCGTGCTATAGCTGAATGATGGTTACAGTGCGGCCGGCTAGTTCTGAGAGGCAGTAATATGATGGCCTCCTGTGACCGCGTCCGCCTGCTGTGGGCGGCACGCTCTGGTAAAGACCCAATCAACGTCTCTTTACCACATGATCAGCTGTGTCCAATCATAGCTGGCCATGGATGTAAACAGAAGTTGGTTATCGCCACTCCTTTCCTCATGCTGACAGCACGAGGAGAGAAGAGAGCTGATAACTGGCTTCTCTAAAAGGGACATGTACACTGATAATCAGTGCCCTGAATATCAGTGCAGTCCTAATAGTGCCGACTAATGCTGCCAATAAGTTACCATCAGTGTCACCTATCAGTGCCGCCTATCAGTGCAGTCTCATCAGCACATATCAATGGAGGAGAATTACCTGTTTGTAAAATTTTATAACAAACTATGAAAACGTTTTTTTTCTTCAATATTTTCGGTCTTTATTTATTTAGCAAAAACGCAGTGGTGATTAAATACCACCAAAAGAAAGATCTATTTGTGTGAGAAAAAAATAAAATAAAATCTCATTTAGGTACAGTGTTGCATTATCGCGCAATTGTCATTCAAAGTGCAACAGCACTGAAAGCTGAAAATTTGCCTGGAAGGGGGTAAAAGTGCCCAGTACGCAAGTGATTAATGTGAAATCATTATATATTCAATAGCAAATAAATGCAAAATAGACAAAATACCATTTATATAAAAAGGAATTGAAGCCTTAGGCTCAGTTCACACTAAGGTATTCCAGATCGCTGGCGAATTCTGCCCGTGATTCCGAATTGCTGCAAATTGCGAGATGCCCTTGCTATCCCTGTTGATTTGAATGGCACTCAAATCTCGGTACGATTTTGCCATGATTGTCGTCTGACAAATTGTGGTAAAATTGTGCAAACAGAATCGCAGGAAGCCTGACGCCCAAAAGAGGAACTTCTTTTGGATAACAGGCGATTTTACCGTGATTAGTTTTGGATGACAGATGTCCCACAATTCTGTTTCATGTGATTTTACTGCTATTCGTCGGGCAACAATCGGGAAAAAGCGTGCCATGATTTGGGTGTCATTCAAAGTAACAGGGATCGCAAGGGCGTCCTGTGATTTGGAACCGCAAGCAGATTTGGAACCGCAAGCAGATTCGTGAAAACTACGCCCACAATCCTTAACGCCATAGTGTGAATGGAGCCTTAAAGCTGAATTAAAAAATGTTTGGACCTTTGCACTGTAAATATACAGCGAGTGAAAAAAGTATTTGATCCCCTGCTGATTTTGTATGTTTTTCCACTGACACAGAAATCATCAGTCTATAATTTTAATGGTAGGTTTATTTTAACAGTAAGGGGCAGAATAACAACAAAAATATCCAGAAAAACGCATTTCAAAAAAGTTATAAATGGATTTGCATTTTAACCACTTAAGGACCGCCTCACCCCAATGTACGTCGGCAGAATGGCACGGCTGGGCACAAGCACGTACCTTTACGTTGCTTTTTAAGTGCCCAGCCGTGGGTCGGGAGCGCGCCGTCACCAACGAGCTCCCGACCCGGTCCTGTGCTCTGTGACCAGCGTACCCGATCGCCACTGTTGTCTCGTGATCAGGTCACATAGCTGATGAACGAGGAGAGGTCTGTGTAAACAACCCACCCCTGTGTTTCCCTGTGTGGCTGTCACCGATCGTCTCTTCCCTTTTATAGGGAAGGACGATCAGTGACGTCACAGGCCAGGCCACGCCCCCTACAATAAAAAAAAAACACATAACGTCATATATAACACCTACACTGCCCCCTAGTGGTTAACTCCTTCACTGCCAGTGTCATTTACACAGGAATCAGTGCAAAAAAAAAAAAACGCTGATCGCCGCCATTACTAGTTAAAAAAAAAATGTTTTTTATAAAAAATACTATAAAACGATCCCCTATTTTGTAAACGCTATAACTTTGGCGCAAACCAATCAATCGCTAATTTAACCAAAAATATGTAGAAGAATACGTATCGGCCTAAACTGAGGAAAAAAAATTTATATATTTATTGGGGATATTTACTATAGCAAAAAGTAAAAAATATTGAATTTTTTTCTAAATTGTCGCTCTATTTTTGTTTATAGCGCAAAAAATAAAAACCGCAGAGGTGATCAAATACCACCATAAGAAAGCTCATTTGTGGGGAAAAAAAAGGACACCAATTTTGTTTGGGAGCCACGTCACACGACCGTGCAATTGTCAGTTAAAACGACATAGTGCCGAATCACAAAAAGGGGCTTGGTCCTTTGGCTGCAAATTGGTCCGGGGCTTAAGTGGTTAATGAATTAAATAAGTATTTGATCCCCTATCAATCAGCAAGATTTCTGGCTCCTAGATGTCTTCTATACAGGTAAATAGTTGAGATTAGGTGCACTCTCTTAAAAGTGCTCTCACCTCGTGGAGTTTCAATGATCATGAGAACGGTGAGGAATCGGCCCAGAACTACACGGGAGAATCTTGTCATCCCAAGGCAGCTGGGACCATAGTCACCAAGAAAATAATTGGTAACACACTACGCTGTGAAGGACTGAAATCCTGCAGCACCCGCAAGTCCCCCTGCTCAAGAAAGTAAATGCATGTACGGGCCCGTGTGAAGTTTGCTAATGAACATCTAAATGATTCAGAGGAGAACTGGGTGAAAGTGTTGTGGTCAGATGAGACAAAAATCTAGCTCTTTGGCATCAACTCAACTCGCTGTGTTTGAAGGAGGAGAAGGAATGCTGCCTATGACCCCAAGAACACCATCCCTTCTGTCAAGCATGGAGGTGGAAACATCATGCTTCGGGGGGGGGGGGGGGGGGGGTCTTTCTGCTAAGAGGACAGGACAACTATACTGCATCAAAGGGACGATGGATGGGACCATGTACTGTCAAATTTGGATGAGAACCTTATTCTATATCTCTCACTGTTAAAATAAACCTACCATTACTATTATAGACTGATCATTTCTTTGTCAGTGGGCAAACGTACAAAATCAGCAGGGGATCAAATAACGTTTTCCCTCACTGTAAATAACCCTAATGAAGTGTGTGGCTGCTACTGCGTTAGGGAAACCTTAACTTTCATTGAGCTTGTACAGCACAGTAAGTGCTTAAACTTGCAGATCTTACTGTAGTACACCAATTATAGACAGTTGCATGTTCTGCCTCTGTTCTTTTCAGAAAATGCACAAGTGTTTTGTGATTAGAGGAAGGGAGTTTGTGACATTCATCTACAACTCCTCCATTCAAAGAATTCAACAAGTGTGTTGGAGATGCATTGCTTTAGTGTGTCAGGGTGGCATTCAAAATGAATGGCACTGCAGCACACTAAAGCAATGGATCATAGCTGTAAAATCTGTGTTGACATTTGCTTAGCTCTCAACTATTTCTCCACTTTTGGTCTGATGTATAGACCTCTACAAAAAAAAAAAAATACTATTTAACCACTTGCCCTTCGGAAGGTTCACCCTGCTTCATGACCAAGCCATTCTTATACGGCACTTACTTTAACTGACAAGTGAGCAGTCATGCGACGCTGTACCCAAATATAATTCATGCCGTTATTTCCCACAAATAGAGCTTTGTTTTGGTGGTATTTGATCACCTCTGCTGCACAAATACGGTGTGACAAAAAGTACTGCAACGACCGCCATTTTATTCTGTAGGGTGTTAGAAAAAAAAATATTATATAATTATATATATTATGTTTGGGGGTTCTAAGTCATTTTCCAGCAAAAAAATAAATAAAATAAACTATTTTAACTTGTAAACAACATGTCTGATAAATAGACCCGGTCTTAAAGTGGTTAAAGTACGCAGTGCCATATTGCAAAAAATGGCCTGGTCATGAAAGAGGAATTGCAGTCATCTCACATAATTTGTAATTATTATTATTATAATAAAAACATCTTTGCCATTCTGAAGCTTCCCTCCAACCACTTTGCATACCATTTTATATATACTGTGATTCTGTACTTGCCAAATATGCTGCAGAAATCTCCCTCCATTAAGTCTGGCTGCATCCATTAACTGCGGGCAGCTGAAGCTGCTGTCTGATCACTTCCTGGATTTACACAGAGGCACACCTTCAGCTCTGCAGCTCTCATTGGGCATCTTATGACTCACCCCCCCTCCTTTCCTGGCAAACTCTCACGAGAGTGAGAGAGAGCTGTGTATGATGTCATAAGCCTAGGCTTTTTACCAGACAAGAAACAGGAAGTGGGCTGTGGCAGAAGATTTAATAGATGGAAAAATTACAGTTATGCTTTAAGGGGGTAAGTCCTTCCGGGGCTGAAGTGGTTAATTTTCTCTACAACTTTATCCCTGACCTGACTGGTGTGTTCCTTGGCCTTTATGATACTGTTTGTTCACTAAGGTTCTCTAAAGCCACGTACACACGTAGCGGTATGTCCGACGTACTTAGTCTGGCGGACTTCCCGCCAGACTGTCCGTCGGACTTTCCGAACGGGCTACTTGCCCACACACGGCACTTTTTGAGCGGACTAATACGGCGTACTAAGTCCGCCGTACTATCAGCCCTACTTTTGAAATAAACGGACTCGCCCACACACGCGGAGGAAAGTCCGCTCATTTCGAGCGCGTCTCCAGGTAGGCGGGGCCCGCGAAGGAGACGTCGCTGGCCCCGCCGCCTGGTATGGACTTAAAGGGGATCCCCAATGCCGAAAAAATTCACCTTGTCCCCATGTTGATGAGGACAAGGGCCTCTTCCCGACAACCCTGGCCGTTGGTTGTCGGGGTCTGCGGGCAGGAGGCTTATCAGAATCCGGGAGCCCCCTTTAATAAGGGGGCCCCCGGATACCGGCCCCCCACCCTATGTGAATGAGTATGGGGTACAATGTACCCCTACCCATTCACCTGTAAAATAAAAGTACAAAAAAAACACAACACACGAGATAAAATACTTTATTGCACAGCTCCGGGGGTCTTCTGTCTTCGGGGGTCTTCTCGCTGGACTCCTCCGCTATCTTCTTGTAGCTCTTTTGCTAGCGGAGGAGTCCGGCTTTCTTCCTCGCCGCCGCCCTCTTCTTCCGACTTCGGGGGTCTTGTCCCCCTCTTCGGTTCTTCTGCCGGGCCACCGCGCCTTCTTATAGCTCTTTTACAGGCGGTGGCCCGGTCTTCTGTCGCCGCCGCCTTCCGTTGTTCTTCTTCTTCTCCAGGAGATGTTGACTCGACGATCTCTCCGGCCGCAATGCCAGGGACGCGCTGCGCTGCCACTTATATAGGGACAATCTGCAATCGGGCTTCCGCCCGGGTCATGGAACAGAAACAGCTCTCCTCAAGATTTGGGATGACGCCCTCGAAGCAGCAGATGACGGAGAGCCGTGTCTCCTCGTACTGCTAGACCTAAGTGCAGCGTTTGATACAGTAGATCACAATATTCTACTCGTCCGCCTCACAGAAGTAGCCGGAGTCCAAGACATAGATCTCCATTGGTTCGCGTCCTTCCTAGGAAATCAGTCACAGACAGTGAAACTAGGAAAATTCCTCTCCGAAACTCGGGCAGTCACCTGCGGAGTCCCTCAAGGCTCTCCGTTGTCACCCGTTCTCTTCAACATTTACATTCGCCCACTCCTTCAAATCATCAGATGCTCAGATCTCTGCTTCCACTCTTACGCTGACGACACGCAACTTTATTTCCGGATCAATGGAAAAAAAGATCACCAACAACTTGAAAACTGCCTCAAATCAATAGAGGACTGGATGACCACCAACTCCCTCCAGTTGAACCAATCAAAGACAGAGCTTCTTATCTTACACCCAAATCATAAGCCCGCAACCAAAACCTCCTGGTCTCCACCAACCGTCTTTGGGCAGACTATCTCCCCAAAGACCAAAGCGAAGAGTCTCGGGGTTATTTTAGACGCACAAATGTCAATGGATGCGCAAATAGGATCTGTAGTCAGTCGATCTCACCATCTACTGCGCATGCTTCGCAGACTCATCCCTTTTATCCCAAAGAATGACAAAGCAGTGGTAGTTTGAACAATCATTAATTCAGGACTGGACTACGCAAACTCGCTTTACATAGGATTACCACAATATCAACTTGCGCGATTACAACTGATCCAAAACACGGCGGCAAAGCTGATAACAGGAAAAAAACCCTGGGAATCCATTTCTCCTTCACTGAGGAGCTTACATTGGCTAACCGTAAAAAATCGGATCACATTCAAGACCCTTTGCCTCACCCACAAATGCGTGCATAGAGAAGCTCCGCAATACCTAATGGAGAAAATAAATCATTACACACCAAACCGCAGTCTTCGATCAGCCAACAAAAACCTCCTCCTCGTGCCCAAAGCCCCGGAAAAATCCAAGGGTGATCGGAGATTCGCTGTCCAAGGGCCTCGGCTATGGAATGCTCTACCAATCAACATCCGCCTGGAAGAAAATCACCTGGCTTTTAGGAAAAAACTCAAGACCTTCCTCTTTTAGCAGATGATCAAAGCTCGCCACAGCGCCTAGAGGCGATTCAGTTCGCATTGTGCGCTATATAAGTATTTCATTCATTCATTCATTCACAAGGGGCGGTGCCACATGGCTTTATGTCACATGGGTTGGTGTCACATGGTGACCCCGCCCCCTTACGATGTCACAGTCCCCATGTGACATCAACCCATGTGACATAAAGCCATGTGACACCGCCCCTTGTCCCTATACAGTGGTGTGAAAAAGTGTTTGCCCCCTTCCTCATTTCCTGTTCCTTTGCATGTTTGTCACACTTAAGTGTTTCGGAGCATCAAACCAATTTAAACAATAGTCAAGGACAACACAAGTAAACACAAAATGCAATTTGTAAATGAAGGTGTTTATTATTAAAGGTGAAAAAAAATCCAAACCATCATGGCCCTGTGTGAAAAAGTGATTGCCCCCCTTGTTAAAACATACTATAACTGTGGTTGTCCACACCTGAGTTCAATTTCTCTAGCCACACCCAGGCCTGATTATTGCCACACCTGTTCACAATCAAGGCATCACTTAAATAGGAGCTGCTTGACACAGTAAGGTCCACCAGAAGATCCTTAAAAGCTATACATCATGCCGAGACCCAAAGAAATTCAGGAACAATTGAGAAAGAAAGTAATTGAGATCTATCAGTCTGGAAAGGGTTATAAAGCCATTTCCAAAGCTTTGGGAATCCAGCGAACCACAGTGAGAGCCATTATCCACAAATGGCGAAGACATGGAACAGTGGTGAACCTTCCCAGGAGTGGCCGGCCGCCCAAAATTACCCCAAGAGCGCAGCGACGACTCATCCAAGAGGTCACAAAAGACCCCACAACAACGTCCAAGGAACTGCAGGCCTCACTTGCCTCAGTTAAGGTCAGCGTTCATGCCTCCACCATCAGGAAAAAACTGGGCAAAAATGGCCTGCATGGCAGAGTTCCAAGGAGAAAACCACTGCTGAGCAAAAAGAACATCAAAGCTCGTCTCAATTTCTCCACAACACATCTTGATGATCCCCAAGACTTTTGGGACAACATTCTGTGGACCGATGAGACAAAAGTGGAACTCTTTGGAAGGTGTGTGTCCAAGTATATCTGGCGTAGAAGGAACACTGCATTTCATAAAAAGAACATTATACCAACAGTAAAATATGGTGGTGGTAGTGTGATGGTCTGGGGCTGTTTTGCTGCTTCAGGACCTGGAAGACTTGCCGTGATAAAAGGAACTATGAATTCTGCTGTCTACCAAGAGATCCTGAAGGAGAATGTCCGACCATCTGTTCGTGTACTCAAGCTGAAACGAACTTGGGTTCTGCAGCAGGACAATGATCCTAAACACACCAGCAAGTCCACCACCGAATGGCTGAAGAAAAACAAAATGAAGACTTTGGAGTGGCCTAGCCAAAGTCCTGACCTGAATCCTATTGAAATGTTGTGGTATGACCTTAAAAAGGCCGTTCATGCTCGAAAACCCTCTAATGTAACTGAATTAGGACAATTCTGCAAAGATGAGTGGGCCAAAATTCCTTCAGGACGCTGTAAATGCCTCATTGCACGTTATCGCAAACGCTTGGTTGCAGTTGTTGCTGCTAAGGGTGGCCCAACCAGTTATTAGGTTTAGGAGGCAATCACTTTTTCACACAGGGCCATGATGGTTTGGATTTTTTTTCACCTTTAATAATAAACACCTTCATTTACAAATTGCATTTTGTGTTTACTTGTGTTGTCCTTGACTATTGTTTAAATTGGTTTGATGCTCCGAAACACTTAAGTGTGACAAACATGCAAAGGAACAGGAAATGAGGAAGGGGGCAAACACTTTTTCACACCACTGTATAAGTGGCAGCGCAGCGCGTCCCTGGCATTGCGGCCGGAGAGATCGTCGAGTCAACATCTCCTGGAGAAGAAGAAGAACAACAACGGAAGGCGGCGGCGGCGGCGACAGAAGACCGGGCCACCGCCTGTAAAAGAGCTATAAGGCGGCGCGGTGGCCCGGCAGAAGAACCGAAGAGGGGGACAAGACCCCCGAAGTCGGAAGAAGAGGCCGGTGGCGAGGAAGAAAGCCGGACTCCTCCGCTAGCAAAAGAGCTACAAGAAGATAGCGGAGGAGTCCGGCGAGAAGACCCCCGAAGACGGAAGACCCCCGGAGCTGTGCAATAAAGTATTTTATCTCGTGTGTTGTTTTTTTTTGTACTTTTATTTTACAGGTGAATGGGTAGGGGTACATTGTACCCCATACTCATTCACATAGGGTGGGGGGCCGGTATCCGGGGGCCCCCTTATTAAAGGGGGCTCCCGGATTCCGATAAGCCTCCCGCCCGCAGACCCCGACAACCAACGGCCAGGGTTGTCGGGAAGAGGCCCTTGTCCTCATCAACATGGGGACAAGGTGCTTTGGGGTGGGGGGGCCGCGCGGCCCCCCCATCCCCAAGACACCCCCCATGTTGAAGGCACGCGGCCTGGTACGGCTCAGGAGGGGGGGGCGCTCGCTCGCCCCCCTTTCCTGGCCGGCCGGGTAGCGTGCTCGGACAAGGGTCTGTTGTGGACTTGGGGGGGACCCCCACGCCGATTTTTTTCGGCGTTGGGGTTCCCCTTTAAGTCCATACCAGGCGGCGGGGCCAGCGACGTCTCCTTCGCGGGCCCCGCCTACCTGGAGACCCGCTCGAAATGAGCGGACTTTTCTCCGGGCGGGAAAAGTCAGCTCATTTCAAAAGTACGGCAGACTGGCATACACACGGCCGGATTGTCCGCCGAAATGCGAGTCCGGCGGGAAGATTGGTGTGCAACACGGCATTCTAAGTCCGCCGTACTTTCGGGTCAAAAAAGGATGCCGGAGGCTACACACGGGGGGATTGTTTGGCGGACTTGAGTTTGCCTGACTTTTCCACCGGATTGTTTGATCGTGTGTATGCGGCATTACAAACATCTAAGGGCTTCCCAGAACAGCTGTATTTATACTGAGATTAAAATTACACACGGGTGGACTCTATTTACTAATTTGGTGACTTCTGAAGGCAACTGATTCCACTAGATTTTAGTTAGGGGTATCAGAGTAATGGGGGCTGAATACAAATGCACGCCACACTTTTCAGATATTCGTTAAAAAAAAAGTGAAAACCATTTATCATTTTTTTTCCACTTCACAATTATGTGCCACTTTGTGTTGGTCTATCACGGGAATCAACAAACTTTCTAAAGAAAGGGCCAGTTTACTGTCCTTTAGACTTTAGAGGGGCCAGACTTTGTCCAGTGGGAGTGAACAATGCCTGATCTTTGGTATTAGGGGGAGAAATAGTTGGCTTCACTGGGAGGAACAGTGCCCCATTGTTGGTGGCAGGAATTATACCCCATTATTGGTGTCAGTGGCAGGAATAATGCCGCAAGAGCCGCAGTTTGGAGACCACTGATCTATCACATAAAATCCCAATAAATACTTTTTCAAGGCACTGTACAAAAAAAATTAGGGTAAAATAGGATTTTTGTACTCACCGTAAAATCCTTTTCTCTGGAGTTCATTGACGGACACAGCTCCTTTAAATCTTGACAGTAGGGTTATCACGCCACCTTCAGGAGAGGACTAGGCAGAACATGTAACACGTGTAAAAACAGTAAGGCCGCGTACACACGGGCGGATTGTCTGTCCAACTTAGTCCGCTGAACAGTGTTTCAGCGGACAATCCGCTCGTGTGTGGGCTTCAGCGGACTTTTTCAGCGGACAGTCTGACGAACAAAGTCTTACAGAATTTCCGTAAGACAGTCCGTTCAAACTTGGTTTTGTCCGTCCAAACTTGGTTTCAGCGGACAGTCCGCTCGTGTGTAGGCAAGTTGGACGGACTAAGTATGGCGCATGCTCAGAAAGGGTTTACACGGCCGAAGGTTGCATTGCAGTGTATAGGACGTCGTTTTTCTAGTCCCGTCGTACGTGCTGTACACGTCATCACGCACGCTTTCAGCGGACTGTCTGCTCATCGTGTGTGGTCAATTCCGTTCATGCAAATTTTGAACGGACTGTCTGTCGGATTGTCTGCCGAACTTAGTTGGGCAGACAATCCGCCCGTGTGTACGCGGCCTAAGACTGCATAGCTCCGCCCAGGGGCCAGTCCCTCTGGCTATAACCCATCAGCCTGCTTCCTGCAGCTCAGTACGTCAACAAGCAGTACAACGTAAAATAGGAGGGGTGGGTGCTGTGTCCGTCAATGAACTTCAGAGAAAAGGACTTTACGGTGAGTACAAAAATCCTATTTTCTCTTTCATTCATTGACTGACACAGCTCCTTTAAATCTTGACCGTAGGAACGTCCCCAAGCAGTGTCAAAACGAGGGGTGGAAACGACAACAAATAACTTCACCCACAACTAGAGAAACGCCTCAACAGAGGACTTGCCATCTGAAACGGTCGCACCAGAACTTGCAACCAACGTATGCATCAAAAATGGGTTTACAACAAAAACATAACTTTTTTAAAAAAAAAAGAAAAAAGCGTAAATTGCAACTTTTGCTACCAAAGCAAGCAGCCGAAGATGCGCTTACATCAACTTAGTAGAAATTTGTGAAAGTATGAATGGACGGCCAAGTCGTCGCCTTATACACCTGGGAGGCAGATGTTTGATGTCGGAAAGCCCAGGAGGTCCCAATTGCCCTGGTGGAATGGGCCTTGACAGGAAAGGGGGCCAGATGCCCCTTCAAGGCGTAAGCCGGGAGAACGATCTGTCTGATCCACTGGGAAATGTTGGTCGACGAGACGGCCAGACCTTTTTTCGGACCAGTCACCGAAACAAACAGAGTCTGACTTCTGGAAGGGAGTCGTAGCAGACATATATACCCTCAGAGCCCAGACCACGTCCAGGCAATGTAGGGTAACTTCTTTTGGATGTGTCGGCTTAGGACAAAAGGCATGACAATAAAATGTCCTCATTGAGATGGAATGCTGAAACCACTTTTGGAAGAAAAGAGGACGTAGCACCGTCTTATCTCTGTGGATAACCATATATGATGACTTGCAAGACAAGGCCGCCAACTCAGAAACCCTCCTGGCAGATGTACAGTGCCTTGCGAAAGTATTCGGCCCCCTTGAACTTTTTAACCTTTTGCCACATTTCAGGCTTCAAACATAAAGATATCACATTTTTATTTTTTGTGAAGAATCACCAACAAGTGGGACACAATTGTAAAGTGGAACGGAATCTATTGGATAATTTAAACTTTTTTAGCAAATAAAAAACTGAAAAGTGGTGCGTGCAAAATTATTCGGCCCCTTTACTTTCAGTGCAGCAAACTCACTCCAGAAGTTCAGCGAGGATCTCTGAATGATCCAATGTTGTCCTAAATGACTGATGGTGATAAATAGAATTCACCTGTGTGTAATCAAGTCTCTGTATAAATGCACCTGCTCTGTGATAGTCTCAGGGTTCTGTTGAAAGCGCAGAGAGCATCATGAAGACCAAGCAACACACCAGGCAGGTCCGTAATACTGTTGTGGAGAAGTTTAAAGCCGGATTTGGATACAAAAAGATTTCCCAAGCTTTAAACATCCCAAGGAGCACTGTGCAAGCGATCATTTTGAAATAGGAGTATCAGACCACTGCAAATCTACCAAGACCTGGCCGTCCCTCGAAACTTTCAGCTCAGACAAGGAGAAGACTGATCAGAGATGCAGCCAAGAGGCCCATGATCACTCTGGATGAACTGCAGAGAACTACAGCTGAGGTGGGAGAGTCTGTCCATAGGACAACAATCAGTCGTACACTGCACAAATCTAGCCTTTATGGAAGAGTGGTAAGAAGAAAGCCATTTCTCAAAGATATCCATAAAAAGTCTAAGGTTTGCCACAAGCCACCTGGGAGACACACCAAACATGTGGAAGAAGGTGCTCTGGTCAGATGAAACCAAAATCGAACTTTTTGCCCACAATGCAAAACGATATGTTTGGCGTAAAAGCAACACAGCTCATCACCCTCAACACACCATCCCCACTGTCAAACATGGTGGTGGCAGCATCATGGTTTGGGCCTGCTTTTCTTCAGCAGGGACAGGGAAGATGGTTAAAATTGAGGGGAAGATGGATGCAGCCAAATACAGGACCATTCTGGATGAAAACCTGTTGGAGTCTGTAAAAGACCTGAAACTGGGACGGAGCTTTATCTTCCAACAAGACAATGATCCCAAACATACAGCAAAATCTACAAAGGAATGGTTCACAAATAAACGTATCCAGGTGTTAGAATGGCCAAGTCAAAGTCCAGACCTGAATCCAATCGAGAATCTGTGAAAAGAGCTGAAAACTGCTGTTCACAAACGCTCTCCATCCAACCTCACTGAGCTCGAGCTGTTTTTGCAAGGAAGAATGGGCAAGAATTTCAGTCTTTCGATGTACAAAACTGATAGAGACATACCCTAAGCAACTTGCAGCTGTAATCGCAGCAAAAGGTGGCTCTACAAAGTATTAACGTAAGGGGGCCGAATAATTTTGCACGCCCCACTTTTCATTTTTTTATTAGTTAAAAAAGTTTCAAAAATCCAATAGATTTCGTTCCACTTCACAATTGTGTCCCACTTGTTGGTGATTCTTCACAAAAAATAAAAAATGTATATCTTTATGTTTGAAGCCTGAAATGTGGAAAAAGGTTGAAAAGTTCAAGGGGGCCGAATACTTTCGCAAGGCACTGTAATAGCCACTAAAAAGATAACTTTCTGGGAAAGCGTCAACAAGGGAATCTCCCTGATGTTCTCAAATGGCGGTTTCTGAAGTGCCTTGATCCCATGGTGGTAAGGGTGGTCGAACCGAAGGGACTACATGCTGAACCCCTTGAACAAAGGTGCTTACTAATGAGTGAGACGTAAAGGAGCGTTGGAAAAAGACAGCAAAGGCCGATATCTGTCCCTTGATGGTGCTTAAGGCAAGTACTGGAATCCCCTCGGCCTCCACTCTGCGTAGCAGACGTGGTAACAGTTTGAGTGGGGGAAAGGCATAAATCAGCCGATACTGCCCCCACGCAGCCACCAACGTGTCTGATGCATCCGCCCAGGGGGTCTCTTCTCCTGGACACAAACCTCTGCACCTTTTCATTGAACCGAGAGGCCAAGAGATCCATGTATGGTGTGCCCCATTGCAGGCAAAGAAGCCTGAATACCTCCGGATGCAATGACCATTCTCCTGGGTCCAGCATCTGGTGACTTAGGTAGTCCGGGTTCCAGTTTTCTATGCCCGGGATGTAAATGGCCGTTAAGGCCGGCACATGTCGCTCTGCCCACTGGAGGATGCGAGCCACCTCCCCTGCTGCAGCTGAGTTCCTTGTTCCTCCTTGATGGTTGACAGCCGTGGTGTTGTCTGACTGGATCCTGATCGGACGCCCCTATAGCCTTGTTGACCATGTGGAGAGGCATAGCCTGATCACCCGAAGTTCGAGCACATTGCTCGGCAGCTGGGATTCTTCCCGTGACCAAAGGCCCTGGGTTGACTGTACCCCCAGCACTCCACCCCAACCGGTCAGGCTGGTGTCTGTTGTGATGACTGTCCAATGGAGAGGAAGGAACGATCTCCCGGACCGAAGAGCCTGAAACCTCAGCCACCAGAGAAGAGAATCCCCGACTACTTGGCTCAACTGAATCTGGCGATCCAGGGATAATGGAGATTTGGCCCATTTTGACAGGATTTCCTTCTGCGAGACTCGAGTGTGAAATTGGGCGTACGGTACCGCCTGCAGAAGTGCTGCGACGACCACCTGCAGCTCAACAACTTCACTGCAGCTCGGAGAGTCTGCAGCTTGTCTGAAAGGAGAAAAACTCTCGCTTTCACGGAGTCCAGCAATAAGCCCAGGTACTCCAGGCGTTGAGTTGGCATGAGCACCGACTTTTTTAGGTTCAGCACCCAACTCCTGTAGAGTTTGCATGGTGATCGCCACATTCTCCTTTAATTCTGAGGCAGAAGCTGCTCTCAGAAGGTCGTCGTCTAGGTAACCCAGGATTGCGATCCCATGTTGCCTTAACAGCGGCAGAATTGGAGCTAACACTTTGGTAAAGACTCGGGTGCTGACGCCAGGCCAAAAGGGAGAGCTACAAATTGGTAGTGCTCTTCCCCAACTGCAAATCGCAGAAACCTCTGATGCCTGAGGTATATGGGTATATGCAAGTACGCGTCCTGGATATCCAGAGACGCCAGGAAGTTTCCCTGATGGAGCGTAGTGACCACGGAGCCAACTGATTCCATTCTGAACCTTTGTACTTTCACAAAGCAGTTGAGGTCTTTCAGGTCCAGGATTGGACGTACCTCTTCCTTTTTGGGGACTACAAACAGATTGGAATATAATCCCTGAAACATTTCCAGCTTCAGAACAGGCACTTCAGAACATCACCCTGCGTATGAGCTGGTCCTTTACTGCTCCTAACAGGGCTTCCCAGTGAGCCTGGAGTAAAAGGTATGCTGGAGGGAAAAAAAATCTGTTTGGTGGATCTTGTAGCCCAATGAAACCAGTTCGCAGACCCAATGGTCGGACAGCAGCGAGGTCCACCGAGCTGCAAACTCCCGAAGGCGACCCCCCCGCCTGACACTCGTGCGGTAGCATTTTTGCTCGCAGGCTTGCGAAACCAGGGACGATTTTGTCCTTCAGCAGATGCCCTGTCGGACTGGGAGCTCTTATCTGTCATCCCGGTGCGGGCAAAAAAGCCTTTTCTGAGCGGAAAAGGGGGGCCCTTGCCTACGGCGTGGCTCCTTACCCTTCTTGGACTGTAATGTACTCTTCCCACCTGTAACATTCTTAATAATGTCGTCCAACGAAGCTCCAAATAGCTTCTCACCAAGGAAGGGCAAATCCCCATAGCTTTTTTAGATGCCTGGTCCCCAGACCAGCACTTTAGCCAAATCAGGCGCCGTAGCACCACTGCAGATACTGATGCTCTAGAGAACTGGAGTACTGTTTCCCAGTCCGCATCACAGACATACTTAAGCACTAACACTAACTGGTCTGCTAATTCTACGCTGACCGGGGAGACTGTTGCTTCTCCAATTCACGGTGCAATAACTTTGCCCACTCAGTAAGTGTCTGCGACACCAAGGGCGTGGCCAGTACAGGTCGTAATGCTGACCCCACTACCGTAAACATGGACCGGGCCACTGCCTCGGCTCTCCTGTTGGCAGGGTCCTTGAATGCAGGAGTCCCTTCTACCGGAATCGTGGTTACTTTATTTAACCTGGATACTGGGGGGTCAATGACAGGAGGAGCCGTCCATTTTTTAAGGAGGCTCTCCTCAAAGGGGTAACGCACCGCCATTATTCTTGGAACTGAAAAGGCCCATTGCGGGCTTCCCCATTCCTTGTAGATGAACTTATCAAAATAAGTCAAATACGCAAATACCTTAGGTGCACGGGTCGGCTTACAGGGCCCAAAAGGGACCGACACCTCAGCAGAAGATACTGCTACATCCTGTATCTTCAGGGTATCCCGCACAGTGGTGATAAGTGCTCCTAGTAGCGCTTTTTCCTGCACTGACACGGAATCATCCTCACTGTCCGAACAGTCTTGGTCTGCATCCTCTGACATATCAGAACAGGGGCAACCAGTCATCGCGGGGTCCAAGTCTGAATCAGAGCTTTCCCCAGAGGATGGGGGGGGGGGGGGCAGGGGGTGTTTTTTACCCCCTTGCACCCACATGCCGCCTCCACCCTGGCAACAAATGTTTCCAGGACCGCCGACAAAGCGTCCATAGGCACTGCATTGTTTGCAGGTGAGCCGGTTGCAACTACAGGGATATCTGGGGAAGAAGCGCCATGCTCACCCACCTTGCCTGCCACACTTGGGGACCTAGGGGAAGGTACACAATCCCACCCTCCTAGCTGCTCACAGACTGAGGGGCCTAACTGAAGGACTCACCACCCTGACCAAGTGCTGCGCTGTGCTGCTGCTGACCGCTGTGTTCTGTGCCTAGTCACAGGTGCCCAGAGTGAAAAAGCATGCTGTTCTGAGGTAAAACGAGCCAGCACTGGAGGTAAAACCGTGCTGAGGCTACAAGAAACCCATGCTCTGCATAGAAACGCTAGCACATTTCTGAGGGAAATTTTACACAGGCACCTCACACACAGAGAAAAGGGGCAGAAAGACAAACAGACACAAACAGCCAGTGCAGCCCCTGCCAAGGTACAGAGCCCCCCCTGGATGACCCCCGGCCCAGGTACATACACCGCACCTCATGCCCAGCCATGCAGCAGCCCCCACAGGGGGAGGAGGGAAAAAGGGATGGGGAGAGAGGAAAGGGAGAGTGAAAGACCCCCTAATCGACCTCACAGGGAATGCCCAGCTAGAGCTGCACGATTCTGGTTAAAATGAGAATCACGATTTTTTTGCTTAGAAGATAGATTACGATTCTCGTGGCGTAACATCATCTTTCACATTAAAACAAAAAAAATTGTGCTAACTTTACTGTTTCTTTTTTTTAAATTTATTGAAGTGTATTTTTTCCCAAAAAAATGACATTTTATTCCCTGGGGTCTCTGCTAGGGCTGAAACAACTAATCGATTAATCGGCCAGTAACAAAATGGGGTTAAGTTAATGAGTCTGATGATATTTACCAGATTGACCCTTTAATAGTATATCTCTCCTCTAATAGTATATACAGTACATGTCCTCTAATAGTATATACGGTATATATCCTCTAATAGTATATACAGTACATCCCCTCTAATAGTATATACAGTATATCCTCTCTAATAGTATATACAGTATCTCTCTCCTCTAATAGTATATGCAGTATATAGCCTATACTAGTATATACAGTACATCTCTTCTAATAGTATATACAGTATATCTCTTCTGTCTGTTATTCTCAGAGTGGATTAGATATTTTGCTCCATAACAATATAGTTGGTTATTTATATTTACCACTGCATATAGAGATATTTAAAAATAAATTGCCTTTTTTTAAAACTTTACATATTAACTAAATTAGACACAAAACCTTTTTTTAAGGTTATTAACCAATTAATCTAAACAATAAATTGGCCAACTAATCGATTATGAAAATAATCGTTAGTTGCAGCCCTAGTCTAAAATTATTTATATATATATATATATATATAAATATATATATAGTAATTTTCTAGCAAAAAAATAGGATTTCACTGTAAAATCCTTTTCTCTGTAATTCACCGACCGACACAGCTCCTCTCTGTAACTAAATGGGTTTGTTAGCCAGCCATTAGGAGAACTAGGCAAAAATTGTAACACAATACACAGAACTTTAGTCCCGCACCGGGGGGCGGACCCTGTGCTAACAACCCTCCCTGCTGCCCAGGCAGAACTTAGTACGTCAACAAGCAGTATAACGTAGAGAAAAGGAGGGGTGGGTGCTGTGTCGGTTGGTAAATTACAGAGAAAATAATTTTACGGTGAGTATATATTCACCGACCGACACAGCTCCTCTCTGTAACTAAATGGGACGTCCCCAAGCAGTGCCAAAACGAGGGGTGGAAAAAAAACAGCATTAAAACTTCATCCCCCATGGCAAGTGAGAACTAGTGAAACTAAACCCACAAAAAAACAGCAGTGTACAGAAAAAAACACTGCCATATAACCGGGCCTTCTCAATAGGAGAGGTCCCCAACACCGCAACCTTTTGCAGAAGTAATGCAATGGTGCATTAACAAACAGTACTGCGTTTTTATCGACCAGGAAAAAATCTCAATTGCAACTACACGTCCGCCTGGAAAACTTTGCAGCCAAAACAGGCATCAGCCGATGCACTGACGTCTACCTTGTAGAACTTGCTAAACGTATGGACAGACGACCAGGTCGCCGCCTTACACACCTGAGCGAAAGACGCTTGGTGTCGGAAGGCTCAAGACGTTCCGGTTGCTCTTGTAGAGTGGGCCGTGACTGGAAAGGGGGGCACCTGCCCCTTCAAGGCGTAGGCTTGGACTACAATCTGTCTGATCCACCTGGAAATGGTGGCCAACAAGTGGACCAGCCACCGAAACAAACAGTACGTCTGACTTCCGAAAGGGAGCCATGGCAGACAAGTACACCTTCAGAGCCCTAACCACATCGAGAGCGTGAAGGGCCACCTCTTTGAGGTGCTTCGGCTTAGGACACAACGATGGTAATACAATGTCCTCATTCATATGAAAACCTGAAACCACCTTCGGTAGAAAGGACGGTTGCGGACACAACACCACCTTATCCCTATGGATGACCAGATAAGGCGACTTGCATGACAAGGCTGCCAATTCTGAAACCCTCCTGCCCTATATGATGGCCACCAGAAAGACCACCTTCTGTGAAAGGGCCAACAGGGGAATCTGCATGATATTCTCAAACGGCGGCTTCTGAAGCGCTGACAACACCAGGTTCAAATCCCATGGGGGTAACGGTGGATGCACCGGAGGGACTACATGTTGTACCCCCTGATCAAAGGTACTCACTAATGAGTGAGACGCCAGGGGTCGCTGAAAAAAAAAAAGACAGCCAGGGCTGAAATTTGCCCCTTAATGGTGCTCAATGACAATTTCTGGTCTACTCCTTGCTGAAGAAACAGCAGGATCCTGGATATAGAAAAGGAGTGCAGATGTCACCCTTTCTCCTCACACATGGAAATGTAGGCCTTTCAGGTACTATGGTATATCTTCCATGAAGAAGATTTTTGCGCCCTCAGCACAGTTGGAATCACCGAGTCCGACAGACCCCGGTTCCTCAGCACCTGGCTCTCAATAGCCATGCCGTTAAAGCCAGCGATGGTAAGGCCGTGGCGTTGCCCTGAGCCGACTGAATCCCCATTACTCCACCCCAGCCGGATAGACTGGCGTCCATAGTGATCACCGTCCATTTCAGAGGAAGGAGCGATTTTCCGGACTGAATCACTGGGGACCTCAACCACCAGATCAGAGAGTGCCTGACTGGCTGGCTCACCTGGACCTGTCGATCCAGGGACAACGGAGATTTTTCCATTTTGTCAAAATCTCCTTCTGCAAGACTCTGGTGTGGAACTGGGCATAAGGTACTGCCTCGAAGGAGGCTACCATGAGCCCCAGTACTCGCATGCAAAAGTGGAGCGACGACCACTTGCGGTTCATCAGTAGTTTGACCGCAGATCTGAGAGTCTGCAATTTGTCTGAAGGGAGAAAAACTCTTGCTTCCCTGGAGTCCAATAGCAAACCTAGGTACAATCACCGACTTCTTTAGGTTCAACAGCCACGCAAATTCTCGCAGAGTCTGCATGGTGATTGCCACATCTTCCTCTAATTCTGAGGCAGAAGATGCTCTCAGGAGGAGATCGTCTAGGTAACCCACGATTGCGATCCCGCGTTGTTGCAGCAACGCCAATACTGGAGCCAGTAATTTGGTAAAGACTCGGGGGGCTGATGCCAGGCCAAAGGGAAGAGCCACAATCTGGTAATGGGCTTCCCCGACTGCCAAACTCAGAAATTTTTGATTCCAAAGGCATATCGGTATGGGCAGGTACGCATCCTGAATGTCCAAAGACAACAAGGAGCCCCCTTGATGGAGTGCAGCGACTACCGAGCGAACTGATTCCATTCTGAACCTCTGCAATTTTACAAAGTGATTGAGGGCTTTTAAGTCCAAGATTGGACGTACCCCTTCCTTCTTGGGAACCACAAACAGATTTGAGTAGAACCCCTGGAAGCGTTCCGATTCCGGAACTGGTACAATCACCCCCTGATTCAGCAAGTCCCTTACTGCCCCTAGCAGGGCCTCCCGGCGAACCGGGGATGCGGGTATGCTGGAGGGGGAAGAATCTGTTTGGCGGCCAAGAGAGAAACTATCTTGTAGCCTGTGGAAATCAGGTCACAGACCCATTGGCCGGATAACCGGGAGGTCCACCGGGCTGCAAACTCCCGAAGGCGACCCCCCCCACCCGATACGCGGGTGGGGGCAAACTTTCATGCAGTAGCACTTTTGTTCACAGGCTTGTTAGGCTTGCGGTTCCAGGTACGCTTTTGACCGTCCATGGATGTCCTGTCGGGCTGGGAAACTTTTGTCGAAGCACTGGGCTGACGAAAAAGCCACTTGTGAGCGGAAAAAGAGGGCCCTTGTCTGCGGCGTGGCTCCTTAGCCTTCCTGGCCTGTGGGAGTAGTGTACTCTTACCACCTGTGGCATTTTTAATAATGTCATCCAACGAAGCTCCAAAGAGCCGGTCGCCAAGGAAGGGATGATCCGTCAGGGCTTTTTTGGATGCCTGGTCAGCAGACCAGCATTTAAGCCAAATCAGGTGCCTCAGCACCACAGCTGACACTGAAGCCCTGGATAACAGAGGGAGAGTATCCAGGGCCACGTCACAAACGTACTTAAGGCCTTGCACTAGTTAGTCTGCTAGTTCCACGCAGACAGGGGAGGAGTTTTGCTCTCCCAATTCGCGGTGCAAAAGTTTTGCCCACTCAGTCAGTGTCTGTGACACCAGTGCGGATGCCAGTACTGGTCCCACGGCTGACCCCACTACCGTAAACAAGGAACGAGCCACTGCCTTGGCCTTCCTGTCCATGGGATCCTTGAATGCAGGAGTCCCCTCTCCCGGGATTGTGGTTACTTTATGTAACCTGGATACTGGGAGGTCCACGACCGGAGGAGCCGACCATTTCTTGAGAAGGCTTTCCTCAAAGGGGTAACGCACGGCAATGTTTTTGGGGACTGAAAAGGTCCTTTGCGGCCAACCCCATTCCATGTAGATGAACTTGTCAAAATAAGCCAAATATGGAAACACCTTAGGGGAACGTGCTGGCTTGTGGGACCCAAAAGGGGCCGATACATCAGCAGAGGGATCCGCTGGCTCCTGGATATTCAAAGTATCATGCACAGCTGTGATAAGTGCGCCAACAAGCGCTTTGTCGCGCCCGGACCTGGACGGGGAATCATCCTCACTGTCCGAATGGTCCTGGTCAGCCTCGTCTGATAGATCAGAGCAGGGGTCACCAGCTGCAGAAGGGCCCGAGTCTGCATCAGAGCTCTCCCCAGAGGATGGGGGGGGGGGGGGGGTAGGGGCCTTTTACGCGCAAAGCCTCTATTTTAGCAACAAATGAGTTAAGGACCGCCATCAGGGTGTCCATGGGCACATCGGCATCCGCAGGTACCCCAGTTGTAATAGCCTGGATTTCGGGGGAAAAAAACACCAGTTTCTGAAGCCATGCTAACCCTACCCTGTCTGCCACCTGCAAGGGGACTTAGGACAGTGAAGGTCCCACCCTCCTGCTGCTGCCGCGTGGGGGGGGGGGGGTGCCTAGCGCCAGACTCGCCACCCTGAGGCGTTCTGTGAATGTTACTAGCCCTGCCTGTAGTCCCTAGGAGGTCACCCAGTTGCAGAGTGAAGAAACTGTGTCGGCAGCAGCTGTATAGAAAAGCGGTGAAACGATCTGCAGAGCTTGCACTAGCGTTCAGGGAAGAGCCATCCAGCGTCCTGTATACACAGTGGACACAGGAAACAGCATGTGAGAGCACATGTAAAGCTGTCACAGGAGAACTGCGGTGAAAAGAGCGTTCGGGCTTCAAAAAAATGGCCGCCAATGCAACTAATAGGAAAATCCTATAGAAAATGGCTGCTGAGGCTCACAAGGGGAACCTGCTTTGCCCACAGTCAAAATGGCTGCCGGGCAGCGCCATAAGGTGACAGGAAAAAAATAAATCACAGAACAGTGCTGCCTGCATTCAGCAAGGGGCCGATACATCAGCAGAGGGATCCGCTGGCTCCTGGATATTCAAAGTATCACGCACAGTGCTGCCTGCATTCAGCAAGAACACCTCCACAGCCACCTTTTGGGACCCCCCAGACCGGGATCAGGACCAACGCTAGCCGCACAGAGCCTCTTACAGGTGAGAGACCCAGCGAACCACACACACACGCAGCCACCCCCCGGAGGAGAGATAGGGACGTGGGAGAGAAGAGAAGGAGGTGAGGCGGCCCCCAAATCGACCTCCCAGGGAATGCCCAGCTGCTCACCCCACCGAAGCAGGGAGAGCCGTACTTACCAGTCCTGAAGAGCTGGGAGACATTCCATCACAGACCTATTCCTGCGCAGTTACAGGGTGGCTGCTGGCCCGGTATACTGTGATCTAGACATCAGTAGCCTGGTCTCATGTATACCCCAGAGCATTGAAGCTCACCGACCACCTCTGGAGCTGAGGTATGTCGTGGTCTGCCGAGCCTTAGCTGCGGCCTGCACACGCTCGATGGCCGGACCGGGGAGACTACAAGGATAACTTAACCAGCCTGTCACCCAGCTGGCAGTTGATATAAGATCCCAGGATCTTTCATCTTGCGCAAAAAACATCAAACCTGCATCAAAAAAATGGACCAAAGAGCCCGCAAGGGTTCCTAGGTCATTCTCCTTAGGCACTAGGCAAAATAAAACCCCTCCTTTTCTCTACGTTATACTGCTTGTTGACGTACTGAGTTCTGCCTGGGCAGCAGGGAGGGTTGTTAGCACAGGGTCCGCCCCCCGGGCGGGACTAAAGTTCTCAGTATTGTTTCTCCTAATGGCAGGCTAACAAACCCATTTAGTTACAGAGAGGAGCTGTGTCGGTCGGGGAATATAAGAGAAATATTGATTTTAACTTAAGAAACAAGTGTCAGAAAAAGATTTAGACTTTAAGTGGTTAAGCTGCCTGCATTTACACTGGTTGAAAGCTTGGCAGACTGTCCAGATTATCTGTTTACACACAGAAGTTCTATCCCTTTGATCTAAGAAGTAAGCGTTAGTTACAACGTTTCAAGTTCTAAACTTGGCAGATTGCCGATGCTTTCTTTTGACAGCAAGTGAACAGATAATCTCTCCACTTGTTTATATGAAAGAATCGCCTACTCTCAGCGGGAGAGATCATCAAGGGGGGTGAATCGAGATTGCTTTTTTTTTAACGATTAATCGTGCAGCTCTAGGCCCAGCTGCTCTATCCTGCCGAGGCAGGGAGAGCTATACTTACCCGTCCAGTTGGAATAGCTGGACGCATTCCATCACAGACCCATCACCTGAGCAGTATGGGGTAGCTGCTGTCCAAGGCACACTGCGAAACAGACAGCAGTAGCTTGGTCATATGTGTGCTCCGGAGCATATAGCTCACCAGCCGGCCCTGAAGCAGAGGGGGCATGTAGTGGCCGACCCAGCGCGTAGCTAGGGCCTGCTCAAGCTTGATGGCCAGGCTGGGAGACTACAAGGATCTACATTATCTAGCCTGTCACCCAGCCGCCTGTTGATAAAAGATAATAGGATCTAAATCTTCTCCTTCACTAGGCAGAAAAAAACTGAGCTGCAGGAAGCAGGCAGAGGGGTTTTAGCAATAGGGACCGCCCCCTGGGTGGAGCTATGCAGTCTTGCTGTTTTTACATGTGGTACACGTTCTGCCTAGTCCTCTTCTGAAGGTGGTGTGATAACCCTACGGTCAAGATTTAAAGGAGCTGTGTCCGTCAATGAACGAAAGAAATATTGTTGTTTGTTATTCAATAAACACTTCCGGACCGCACACATATACTGCAACAGGGTGGCCCAGCTGCGAAAACCGACGTACCTGTAAGTCGCTCTGTACATTAGGACTCGATGTCCACCAGCCACCCATGATTGCGGTACAGAGAGGCAGGACAGGATCTGCCAATGTAAACAAGGCAGATGCCCGTTCTGGCACGGGGGAGAGAGAGAGAGATTAGGAACAGCAATCTCTCTCTACTCCCAGTCAGTACGTCCCCCTGACAGTTTGAAAACACTTCCCTAGGGAACACTTAACCCTTTGATCGCCCCTAGTGTTAACCCCTTCCCTGACAGTGCTATTTATACAGTGAGATCAGTGCATTTTTATAGCACTGCATTGGTGTCACCGATCACCAAAAAATGTCACTTAGATGTATCCGCTGCAATGTCGCAGTCCTGCTAAAAACCACTGATCTCCGCCATTACTAGTAAAAACAATAAAAGTCTATAAATCGTTCCCCTATTTTATACACACTATACCTTTTGCGCAAACCAATCAATATACGCTTTTTTGCGATTTTTTATTTTTTTTTACCAAAAATATGTAGTAGAATATGTATTGGCCTAAATTGATGAAGAAATATTTTTTATATATAATTTTTTTTTTGGGATAATACATAGCAGGAAGTAAAAATATTGGCTATTTTTTTCAAAATTGTCACTTTTTCCATTTATAGCGCAAAAAATAAAAACTGCAGAGATGATCAAATACCACCAAAAGAAATCTTTATTAGTGGGAAAAAAAGGACATCAATTTTGTTTTGGTACAGTGTCGCACAACCGCGCAATTGTCAGTTAAAACGACACAGTGCCGTATAGCAAAAACTGGCCTGCTCATTAAGGGAGTAAATCCCTCTGGGGCTGAATTGGTTAAAGTGTATTTGCAAAACTGCTACACATAAACTGCATGAAAAAAAAAAATTTGCAGCAATCGCCATTTTATTCACTTGGGTCTCTGCAAAAAAAAAATGAAAAAAAAGTTGTATGTTTGGAGGTTAGAAGTAATTTTTTTTAGCAAAAAGGGTTTTGTTTTTTTCTTTTCCATAACTACTTTTCTATTATACCTGCTTTTCAAAATAACAGATTGAAAGGTTATTGAGTATAATGCATTTGGCACATACAAGTCTGCATAAAAGAGCTAGGAACTCGGTGTAAAGGACAAAGGTGTCATTCAAAGTTGAATATAGTCACGAAATGTGGGGCCAGCATGATATCATAGTCATTAGAAGCAGCACATTTCTCACCTCCTCCGACACCCGCACACCGGAAACGTCCCTCGCAACACGTACAGCTGTATTTCCGAGTGGCGTCCACACGTTACTTCCGGGAAAGGTCATGTGACTAGGAAGTAATGATGTGGCCGCCCTTCATTCATTACCCTGAAGAAACACAGAGTGACAGCAGAGATGGCTGATCGGGGGAGTACGCTGTGCCTGTTTGATGTGGACGGGACTCTGACAGCTGCCAGGCAGGTACCTATATTCACGTATGGGGGGAGCTGCAGTTCTGAGTGTGGCATGCTGGGGCTTGTAGTTCCCGTGCAAGAAGATACATTTCAGAGACTGGGCGAATATTTTCAATTAGTTACCTGATAAAACACAAATGGCCGTACATTTCATCTTCTTCTTTTATGCATTTTAAAATATATTTCACTATAATGCTACTTTTGAAAATGACATCCCAGATGGCTGAGAACAGAATTAGAATATCTGTGCCTTAAGTTGTGGGAAGCCTAGAATGCCACTTATTGGGGTCCTTCATAAATAAATTGCTGGAAGAAAATGGGAGGTGTCATCCATGGCAGCCAATCAGGTATTATCTTCTACTCTCTGGGGAAATTGAGAATTTAGCCAGCTTTGGTTCCCATTTTGTGTCTTCCCCTTTTGTTTTATAAACAGTGAGGGGGGGGGATCTGATCCCCTGCTGATTTTGCCCACTGACAAAGAAATGATCAGTCTATAATTTTAATGGTAAGTTTATTTTAACAATGAGAAACAGAATAACAACAAAAGTATCCAGAAAAAACGCATTTCAAAAAAGTTATAACTTGATTTGCATTTTAATGAGTGAAATAAAGTATTCGATCCCCCCTATCAGAAAGATTTCTGTCTCCCAGGTGTCTTCTATACAGGTAACAAGCTGAGATTAGGAGCACTCTTGTAAAGGGAGTGCTCTTAATCTCAGCTTGTTACCTGTATAAAAGACAACTATCCACAGACACAATCAGATTCCAATCTCTCCACCATGGCAAAGACCAAAGAGCTGTCCAAGGATGTCAGTGACGAGATTGTAGAGTCATTTTGAGTTTTCAGCGCTGTCGCACTTTGAGTGACAATTGCACGGTCATACTACACTGTACCCAAATTAAATTTTTACCATTTGTAATATTTTTCAGTTTCAAAACTTTGGCAATAAGTACGTTTTCTCCTTCACTGATGGGGCTGCACTGATGGGCACTGATAAGGCAGCACTGATGAGGTGGCACCAATGAAGTGGCACTGATAGGCAGCACTGTTAGGTGGCACAGATGGGCGACACGGATGGACACTGATAGGTGGCACAAATTGTCACTGATAGCTGGCACAGATTGGCATGGATGGGTGGCACTGATAGTTGGCATGGATGGGCACTGATAGGCGACATTGTATTGTTTTGATGGATGCCAATCAGTGCCAAACAATAATGCATGCCAATCAGTGATGCCTATTATGGGCACTGATTGGCATCCCTGGTGGTCTAGGGTGGCATACCTGGTGCTGGGCATCCCTGGTGGTCCAGTGTGGGCATCCTCGGGGGGGCTGTGCTGATAATCGATCAGCACAAACCCCCCCTGTCAGTGGAGCAGCTGATCGTCTCTACTCTACTCCCTTCTGACAGACGCGAGTGAGGAAAAGCCGATCACCGGCTCTTCCTATTTACACTGTGATCAGCCGTGATTGGACACGGCTGATCACGTGGTAAAGAGTCTCCGTCGGAGACTCTTTACCGAGATCGTAGTTGCCGGGGTCTCAGACTGACACCCCGCAACAACGATCTCTGCAATGTGCGCCCCCAAATCCTGAGGATGTCCTATGACATCCGGTCAGGATTCTGAAACCACTAACTGCTAAATTTACTGTTTTTTTTACATTGAAGTGTATTTTTTCCCAAAAAAATTGCATTTGAAAGACTGCTGGGCAGTCACAGTGTGACATAAAATATTGCAGCTATTGCCATTTTATTCCCCAGGGCTATATATATATATATATATATATATATATATATATATATATATATATATTTATTTGTAAAAAAATGTTTGGGGGTTCTAAGTAATTTTCTAGCAAAAAATATTGATTTTAACTTAAGAAGTGTCAGAAAAAGATTTAGACTTTAAGTGGTTAAACTTCGTGCATTTACAGGTGGTTGAAAGCTTGGCAGACTGCCCAGATTATTTGTTTACACAAGAAGTTCTTTCCTTTTTGATCTAAGAAGTAAGCTTTAGTTACAATGTTTCAAGTTCTACACTTGGCCTATTCGCCTGTTCAGCGAACAGTGAACAATTTGGGCTGTTCGCAGCAAATTCGAAAAGCCGGAACACCCTATACAAGTCTATGGGAGAAATCTAAAGTGCTCATTTTAAAGGGTAATATGCAGGTTACTGTCCTAAAAAGTGTTTGGGGACCTGGGTCCTGCCCCAGGGGACATGGATCAATGCAAAAAAAAGTTTTAAAAACGGCCGTTTTTTCAGGAGCAGTGATTTTAATAATGATTAAAGTGAAACAATAAAAGTGTAATATTCCTTTAAATTTCGTAGCTGGGGGGTATCTATAGTATGCCTGTGAAGGGGCGCATGTTTCTGGTGCTTAGAACTGTCGCTGCACAAAGTGTCATTTGTGCAGGAAAAAAAGTCTTTTAAAATCACTTGCGGCTAAATTGTCGGGTCTCCGTAATACAGAGAACACTCAATGAGTGTTCTCTGTATTAGCCGACAATTCATTCATTCATTGATTAAAAGAAAAAAAAAAAAAAAAAAAAAAGCGTGGGGGTTCCCCTAAATTCAATCAAAAGGCCCTTCAGGTCTGACATGGATATTAAGGGGAACCCCGTGTCAAATTTAAAAAAAAAATTGACGTGGGGGTCCCCCCAAATATCCATACCAGACCCTTCAGGTCTGATATGGATATTAAGGGGAACCCCGCATCAAATTTAAAAAAAAAATTGACGTGGGGGTCCCCCTAAATATCCATACCAGACCCTTTATCCGAGCACGCAACCTGGCAGGCCGCAGGAAAAGAGGGGGGGACGAGAGAGCGGCCCCCCCTCCCTCCTGAACCGTACCAGGCCACATACCCTCAACATTGGGGAGGATGCTTTGGGGGTCTGTGACCCCTCAAAGCACCTTGTCCCCATGTTGATAAGGACAAGGGCCTCATCCTCACAACCCTGGCCGTTGGTTGTGAGGGTCTGCGGGCGGGGGGCTTATCAGAATCTGGAAGCCCCCTTTAACAAGGGGACCCCCAGATCCCGGCCCCCCCCTGTTTGAAATGGTATGGGGGTACAAAAGTACCCCTACCATTTCACAAAGAAAGTGTCAAAATGGTTAAATAAGACAAACACACTTTTGAAAAATTCCTTTATTAAAAAAAAAAAAAATAAAAAAAAAATTCCAGCGGTGCTAATCCACTCTTGCTATCCAGCGACGGGTCTCCGGGGTCCAGCGATGGATGATCATATCCAGCGACGGGGGATCTCTCAGTCCAGCGCTGTCCATACCTCCTTCTTCTGTCTCCACTGCGGAGACACTGCAGAGAGCCGAGCGCTGACATTTCTTATATTGGGAGGGCGGGGCCACCCGTCACCTGACCCCGCCCCTCTGACGCAGGAGAGGGAAGCCAGGGGTTCCCCAGTGACGTGTGGGTGACCCCGCCCCCTCTGATGTAACGGAAACCTGCGTTACATCAGAGGGGGCGGGGTCACCCACACGTCACTGGGGAACCCCTGGCTTCCCTCTCCTGCGTCAGAGGGGCGGGGTCAGGTGACGGGTGGCCCCGCCCTCCCAATATAAGAAATGTCAGCGCTCGGCTCTCTGCAGTGTCTCCGCAGTGAAGACAGAAGAAGGAGGTATGGACAGCGCTGGACTGAGAGATCCCCCGTCGCTGGATATGATCATCCGTCGCTGGATAGCAAGAGTGGATTAGCACCGCTGGAATTTTTTTTTTTTTAATAAAGGAATTTTTCAAAAGTGTGTTTGTCTTATTTAACCATTTTGACACTTTCTTTGTGAAATGGTAGGGGTACTTTTGTACCCCCTTACCATTTCAAACGGGGGGGCCGGGATCTGGGGGTCCCCTTGTTAAAGGGGGCTTCCAGATTCTGATAAGCCCCCCCGCCCGCAGACCCTCACAACCAACGGCCAGGGTTGTGAGGATGAGGCCCTTGTCCTTATCAACATGGGGACAAGGTGCTTTGAGGGGTCACAGACCCCCAAAGCATCCTCCCCAATGTTGAGGGTATGTGGCCTGGTACGGTTCAGGAGGGAGGGGGGGCCGCTCTCTCGTTCCCCCCCTCTTTTCCTGCGGCCTGCCAGGTTGCGTGCTCGGATAAAGGGTCTGGTATGGATATTTAGGGGGACCCCCACGTCAATTTTTTTTTTTAATTTGATGCGGGGTTCCCCTTAATATCCATATCAGACCTGAAGGGTCTGGTATGGATATTTGGGGGGACCCCCACGTCAATTTTTTTTTTTTATTTGACACGGGGTTCCCCTTAATATCCATGTCAGACCTGAAGGGCCTTTTGATTGAATTTAGGGGAACCCCCACGCTTTTTTTTTTTTTTTTCTTTTAATCAATGAATGAATGAATTGTCGGCTAATACAGAGAACACTCATTGAGTGTTCTCTGTATTACGGAGACCCGACAATTTAGCCGCAAGTGATTTTAAAAGACTTTTTTTCCTGCACAAATGACACTTTGTGCAGCGACAGTTCTAAGCACCAGAAACATGCGCCCCTTCACAGGCATACTATAGATACCCCCCAGCTACGAAATTTAAAGGAATATTACACTTTTATTGTTTAACTTTAATCATTATTAAAATCACTGCTCCTGAAAAAACGGCCGTTTTTAAAACTTTTTTTTGCATTGATCCATGTCCCCTGGGGCAGGACCCAGGTCCCCAAACACTTTTTAGGACAGTAACTTTCATATTACCCTTTAAAATGAGCACTTTAGATTGTGAACGTTCGAGTCCCATAGACTTTAATAGGGTTCTAAAGTTCACACGAAGTTTAGGTCTGTTCGCAGGTTCTGGTGCGAACCGAACAGGGGGGTGTTCGGCTCATCCCTACCCAGGATGCTTTCTTTTGACAGCTGAGTGAGCAGATAATCTCTCCACTTGTTTATATGAAAGAATTGCGCCTACTCTCATAAGGGGGGCGAATCGAGATCACGTTTTTTTCACGATTAATCGTGCAGCTCTAGCAGATGGACATGAAATTGCAAAAAAATAAAAGTGTGCGGGAATGCAAGTTGGGAGATGTGAACGGGGCCTGACAGCTGAATGTCTACTCCCTCCTATGTACTTGTATGAAGATGGCCATACACTATGCAATCTGTACAGTTTCCTTTAGATTTACCAAAAACTATGGAATAGGCAAGCCCACCAAAACAATATGTTAAATTTGTATAAAATCAGACAGGCTCTTGCACTACATAATATATATGATAGATGATTTAAAGGATTTGAACAGATTGTACAGAATGTAGGTGGAGATAAAAAGGTGTGGGTGTGGTTCAGAGTGGTGAACATGACCTATCAAGCCCTGTTCTGTGCAAGGCAGTGTATGATGGGATTCAAAGCTTCCTGGGTGTTTCATGATGATGAGTCTGGAAAACGTAAGGGGGTTTTTTTTGTTTTGTTTTTTGTGATGCTGAAAACCCCTGCAGGGGTGTAACCTATGTGTGAAAGTGGAAAATACCACGCTGTCACCTGAAAAAATGGAATCAGCGGCAGGCACAACAAAAGACCATTGCAATTTAAGATAATGGGTACAAATGCAGCGCTAAGTAAAAAATGGTCATATGAGGTAAGACTGTGTGATGAGAAAGTATAAATAAAAAAAAATATACATTTTAAGAATGAAACATTTTTAAATGTATGAACATAAACATTATATACTCCTAATAAACGTGCAAATATGTGTATGTATACACTTGAAAGTCCATAACAAGTGAAATAAATAGAGTCCACAGGTGGCAGCTGGAATATGCTGCAGATCCTGATAAGAGGATAGCCTCCTTAGGACATCAGTGGAAAAGCAATTGTGAGAAGTGGATGATAGATGTAAAACCACCTCCAACATATGGAAGGCTTACCAGAGCTAATGGATGCAACAAGTCGTACGCCTACTGAGTCTTCAAGGCTTGTGGTGAAACTACACCAATACAAAGGACATCCACGCCTGCAGCTAATGGCACCAACGGATGATGGTTACACTGTCAATCCTAACAAAGAAGGAAAACTCAGAGATGAGTAGACCAATTCTTTCCTGTGCGCTCACAAGATGTAGCCAGAAATGAAAAGTTCAACAAAAGTTCCACGTAGTCTAAATCCACATAACAATGTATATTTATATAAAAAAAAAAAACTAATTTTGAGCAGATAAAAAGCACTTGTAAAACAGACTGTAAGTTCACGCAATAACATCAGCAATACTCGTCTTGACGCGGTTCATCTGGGGTGTCGCGACACCGTGGGCATTGCATTTTAAATAGATGTTGTACCCCAATGACAGAATACAAACCTGTGCTGAATTAACATTGAAATGTAATCACTTCCTGGTTCTCAAAAATCGGCATCCGGCTCAAGCTTCGCTATGAAAAGCGGTTCAGTGCATGCACTGACAAGGTTGTCTGACAACCATTCTATAGAAATCAAGTGTGCGTGTCAAGCCTCACTTTCAGATGGCCAATCTCCACAAGACATGATGCCAGCAGCGCCCAATGAACAGACAACACTCGCCCACGAGCGTCCGACCATCTGCTACTACATCATCAAGTCCGGAGATGTAGATGTCTGCAAGCCAAACCTCACTATGGAAAGGCCCGCATCTGTCATATCATTGGCTAGACACTGCTGATGTTTACTACGGCAGTGACGCCGCATATTTTTAATAGCAAAAATGAGAAAAATACATTTATAGATTTAAAAAAAAAAAAAAAAGGAAGGAAGAAAAATGAAAAAAGGCCACAGTGTCATTGACACAAATGTCCCATGAAAAAATAACAATTACACCAGCACAGAGTTGATGCTGAAACTGGGGCACTAATATAAACACATTTCAATATATAAAGAGCAAGCACATGTAATATGTGGTTAATATTATCACATAATGGATGTACAATGACATGGTATGCACAAGTACATCATTAAATTAACCATTTTAATATTAAAAAAAAAAATTGAAAAATATGTTCCTTTTAATCACATGCTGACCAGCGCACGCCGATATGTCGACAGAATGGCACGGACAGGCAAATGAGCATACAGGTATGTCCCTTTTAAATTTGCCGCCATGCCATCGCATGCACGCTGGTCGGGACATCTGTGAGTCCAATCACGGGTCACGCAGACTCTATCACTGCAGGGATACCCGGGGAGTAAGAACGGGGAGATGCTAATGCAAACAAGCATCTCCCCGTTCTGCCTAGTGACAGTGTCACTGATCTCTGCTGCCTGTGCTGTGATCGGAGCAGAGATCAGTGACGTGTCATACACAGCCACGCCCCCCCCCCCCCCCCCCCACAGTTAGAAACACTCCCCAGAGATCACTTAACCCCTACACTGCCACCTAGTGGTTAACCCCCTTCACTGCCAGTGTCATTTACACAGGAATCAGTGTATTTGTATAGCACTGCTGTATAAATGACAATGGTCCCAAAAATGTTTCAGAAATGTCCGCTGTGTCCGCCATAATGTCGCAGTCGTGATAAAAATCGCTGATCACCGCCATTACTAGTAAAAAAAAAAGAAGAAAAAAAAAGATTAATAAAAATGCCATAAAACTATCCCCCATTTTGTAAACGCTATAACTTTTGCGCAAACCAATCAATCGCTTATTGCGATTCTTGATAAAAAAAAGTAGAAGAATACGTATCGGCCTAACCTGAGGAAAAAAAATAAAAATTTTATACATTTTTGGGAGATATTTATTATAGCAAAATGTAAAAAATGTTTTCTTTTCAAAATTGTCTCTCTTTTTTTTTTTTTTTATTTGTTTTATAGTGTAAAAAATAAAAACCGCAGGGGTGATCAAATACCACCAAAAGAAATCTCTATTTGTGGGGAAAAAAAGGACGTCACTTTTGTTTGGGAGCCACGTCGCACGACCACGCAATTGTCAGTTAAAGCGACGCAGTGCTGAATCGCAAAAAGTGCTCTGATCTTTTGCCTGCAAAATGGTCCGGGGCTTAAGTGGTTAAAATAACATTCAAACCCATGATTCCTAAATGGCAATAAATGAGTTGCATTAAGCCTTATTAATAAAGGCATTAATGTCCCACTCCCCATTCGTTCTGAATGGGGAGTGGGACTACAACTCACAGATCCAGAAGGTTTCAAGGCATGATACGCCCCTGGTCATAGCCCCTCCTCTCCAAGGGCATAACATTGGGTGCAATTTTACCCTGTAACCTATGTGTGTAAATTGTATTTATTTTTTTTACTTTTGAATAAAAGTTTGCAGGAAGCTTTGAAACATATTTCATTGGCTGGACTTAATTAAAGATGCCACATTTGAGTGAATATATACCGTATTTATGGGCGTATAACACACACACTTTTTTTTTCCTCCTGAAAACAGAGGGTAAATCGTGCCTGCATTTTATACGCCAATATATCTACATTTTTTACCAATATGGGGGGGGGGGGGGGCGGGGATCGGGCGGTCCGCCTCATTGGGAGGGTGAAAAATAAAGGGGAAACGTTGGGGCAATTGGGACTTTATATGGAACACATCACTGGGCAGAATAAGTCATCAAATGTAATTAAAGTAGTTGTTAGGAACTTCCCTTGTGATCAGTAAAAACTCCAGATGTATTTGAGAAGCAAACAATTTATTTCTGATGTGGCCCACAACAGGGAGACATGCTTACAGGACAAGCTGCAGAAAAAAGTCCCCACAAAAGAATATCTCTCTCTCTCTCCTCATACCCTACAAGAATAACACCTCTATGCTTCTATTGGCTGAGGGAACATAAATAACGTTGTCATGGCACAGGATGGCACTTTATTTGCTATTCATGTTCCGTACATTCTTAGGCTATCATATTAAGTTAAATCTAATCATCCTACCTACTATGGAGTTAATTAAGACAAAACAATACAATGAGTTAATACAATAATGTGCTCAGAAGTAAGCTTTTTAACAAATCAGTCTCAGGACTATTGTTTTTCTAATAGTCACACAATAAACATTTAAAACTTTTCTAACATTCCCTCCTCTTTGTGTGACTATTTTATCTCAACACATTTCGATGAAAGTCCCTGTGTTATACACTTTCGGACTGTATGTCATTAAGTTGAGCTTCAATGTCCACATAGGTCTCCTCAGAGGTAGAGAGGGTTTGATACATTGTTCTTGAGACTGCAATGAGTTTTTGTGAAAGTCCTCGAATACAGGGAATGCAGCAGCATCTGCAAGTAACCAAAACAGCCAAAGCCACAGCGATTGAGATCAAACATGATGTGATAAATCCCAGTCCATTTACCGAACCATCCTTCAAGCCAAGTTGTGAATGGATCATTAATACCTGAGTTTTCCGCCAATTCATTCGATAGCGCAGTCAGTCCTTCCAAGGCTCTGGTCACTGTCCCTCCAGGAGCTGTATTGTTAGGGATAAAGGTACAACACATGCTACCAAACATTTTGCATACCCTCCTCTTTCAGCTAAGACCATACATATCTAAAACCATTCGGTTCTGCCAGGCCATTAGAGATGTGGGGGCTAACTGTTCTGCTAGGCCCTTCACAGCATCCCTAGTATAGTTTACAAATCGTTGTTGGTTATAATATATATAATTAATCCAGTCAACATTTTTATTTATAGTCACCCACCAGAGAAGAGACTCAAACCCAGCAGTCACCTGATTCCTGGCTTTAAACTCATCCGGCACCCCGCAAAGAACCCCAATCTCATCTATGTAGATCTGAGAGTCAAATGACCCCAAGGGAGAGGTGTCCCTACGATACTGTCGGTGACTCTTAGTCCACGGGTATTCTGACAGGATTCTCAGGGGCATAGCCAGCTGGACCATTGCGCAATCCCCTTGGGCATTGGCTGGTAGTCTAGCTCACAGTTTCTTATCCCCAAACATCCACCAGACATCAGCTCTCTGAATGTCATGTCCAACCCAGTCACCGTTGTCCGTGTTAATCCTCTCCACACAGTAGTCATCAGGCAGTGACCCAAGATCCACCGCGCTACGGGTCCCTGGGAGTGCAAAACAAGTAAAGTTGCCCAGATAAGCGGTAACCGCTGGAGGTATCTGAGGTCTCTGTACTGGGGGAAACAACAAACTCAATGTGTGACAAGTAGAATTTGTTTCAGGTTTATAGCTCTTATTATACAATTGCAACATACATTTTAAACCTTCTGGATCTGTATTGTGATCTAGAGGAAAAGGAACTGTTGCTAAATGTGGTCTGGCTCCGGCACAAACTAAACAGTTTTCCTTTTTCAGAGTTTTAACCTCAACCATTGTAACCACTCATTTTTTATTCTTGGTCGCCCGTCTCCAAAGCTATGGCATCTTCTATTGTTACGTTAGTGAATCTTATAGTTATACTCAGAACTTCTATTTTAGTATGGCCTTCTTCTTTCCCTTCTGAGTCTACCTTTTCCTGTTGTCTAGTTTTATTAGGTGGTAATACCTCAAGGAAAAATGTTCCTGAGGGGTCAGTTCCTGACACCCATGCTCCCATGGAATACAACCGCTGATCTTCCTTCCTCGGCTCCTTTAATGTTATTAATAGTTGGTTACAGTTATTACTATTGTGAAGGGGGAGTTGGCCGCTTTTGTGATTATGAGTCTCTCCTTTATTCCACTCTTTTTAGCCCCTGGTTGATTATACCCCCAATCTTGATGTGCTGTAGTCCACAGGGCCCGATCCCATGCTTGACATCCTGTCTTATTCCAGAGCCAGCAGATATATTTATCTGCCCATAGAAGTCCTCTAGCCCCAGTTGTATCCCCACAATCTGCAATCTGACAGAAGTCTACCAGTATAGTGCTAGTTATTCCCTCTATAAAGTTTTAGATTTAATGCTTTTTCTGTTCTTTCCTAGTTCAAAGGTTCCTCTACTCTTCCATAATGTATAACCCCTCTTATGGATGCCTCTCCTAGAGTCACCAGTAACCCAAGGATAATTACTGTCCCTTTCATCCTAACCAGCTACAGAGTTCCAGCGGATAGGATAGGGGAGTTGGAAGGGGAGGGAGACTTCACCGGTTTGAGACAAGTCCCACCTTGTGTGAGACCTCCCTTTGTAGCCGGATTTTCTGAACCTCTGGTAGCCATCTGGCCCTACTCTGCCTGTGAAACGTTTTTACAATGGGACTGGTGAATCCAGGTAGACCTCTCTGCAATCCTTATCACAGTAGGGGTAGTTAAAAGGACTTTGAAAGGACCATCCCACCTTGGGGAGTACCACTGCTTTTTTCTTATTACTTTTTATTGAGACCCCAATCTCCCACATGCACCTTTTTCATCTTCTTTTGGGGGTGTGATATACATACTGGTCACAGCTACTAGTAGGCAATACATCCAATTATTTTTACCTATTTCTTCCATAGCTTTTCTCAGTTTGCTTTTTAGAATGCCATTATGTCTTTCTACCAATCCAGCTGATTGGGAATGATAGGCACAATGGTATTTCCCTTTAATTCTCATCACTTCTGTCAAATGTTGTATATTTTTTAATTACAAAATGGGGTCCATTATCACTGTAAATCCTTTCAGGGATTCCAAATCTAGGAATAATATCTCTTAGTAATGCTTTGGCTACAGTCTGTGCATCTGCACTTCCTGTCGGGAATATCTCCACCCATTTGGTCAGGGTGCCTAGGTACCAAACAATATTTCTTCCTTTCACATTTGTCTAATTCGATAAAATCCATGCAAATGTGTTGGAATGGATATTGCGGTGTAGGGAACTTCCCTTTCTGTGGTCTTATACCTCTCTGAGCATTGTGTCTTGCACATATAAGACATTGAGAGCAAAAAGTTTTTTGAGTAATTTGTGAATCCCTAGGCTGTACATACTTTATTTAACATCTCAGTCACCCCCCTGTTTGACACATGCGTTACTCCATGTGTCAATACTGCTGCATACCTAAATAAAGATTTTGGTAATATCGGTTTCCCTTCAGGTGATGTGTAAATATCATCAATTATTGTGCAACCCTTTGTTTTTCAATATTGTTTTTCCCCAGGGGGGGCATTTTGCTGCATATCAGTAAGGACTGTATGATCTATCACTATGATTTCTCCTCATTATTTTATGTGTTTCTTGTGCCGCTATTTTGGCAGCTTCATCTGCCCTTTTATTTCCCTTTGAGATGGGGTCCGTATATTTTGTGTGTGCTTGACATTTACAGATTGCAAGCTTTTTTGGTAACTGTATTGCATCTAGGAGTTCTAAAATGAAGTCCGTATGTGAAAATGGTTTACCACTGGAGGTGACCATCCCCCTGTTTTTCCATTGTTGTGCAAAAACATGTACTGTTGAAAAGGCATATTGACTGTCAGTGTATATGGTTACAGATTTTCCTTCTGACAGTATACATGCTCTTGTCAGTTCTACAAGTTCTGCAACTTGTGCTGAATAATGTTTTGGTAGTGGCCCCGCTTCCAAAATCTCATCCTGTGTCACTACTGCATATCCTGTTGCATTTGTGCCATCTGGATTTTTCTTACTAGAACCGTCAACAAAAAGTGTCATGTCAGGGTTAGATAATGGTACATCTTTCAGATCACTTCATGGCAGTACCTTTTCAGTGATGGCAGCAGCGCAGTCATGTTTTATGACCATCAGTAGGAAGTAGTAGTAGTGTGGATGGTTTTAATGTAGTACACCTCTGTATTGTTAAGTGAGGTTGTGTCAAGAGTATTGTCATGCAGGAAAGGTGTCGTGCTGGGCTCAAATGTGATACCTTTTGTTGTAACAGGATAACAGACACTGCATGTGGTACCTTTTCAGTTAGTAAAGTTGAATAAAGACACCAGTCCATCCGGTTCAGCCTGAGTGAGTGTCCAGCCCCTACCCCTGTACACCCACATCGTTCTCCACCCCAAGGATCCAACGTCCCCATTCATATACCACGGCCAACCCGGGACAGAAGCCAATCAACCCACCTGCATGTCCCCGGAGTGCGGGAGGAAACCAGAGCACCCGGAGGAAACCACGCAGGCACAGGGAGTACATGCAAACTCCAGGCAGGCAGCGCCATGATTGGGATTCGAACCAGCGACCCCCTTCACTGCTAGGCGAGAGTGCTAACCACTACACCGCTGATGCTACCAGTGCTTGTACACAGGGTGGAAGTGCTCTAGTTGCACTGTCTAATTCTGTAGAGTAATCCTTCCTCTAAAACCACCTGTGCCTCTTCCTCTATGAGACCCCTCTGGTTCTGCCTCAGCAGTGTACTCTTCTGCATCCTCCTCTCCTTCATCACCTTGCACAAAAACCTTTACTTTCACATTCTTTTTTGCCTTTGTTTTCAAATACTTCTCAGAATGCTTAGCATATTGTAAAACATCTAAAACTGATGCAGTTCGGTAAGTAACCATGTTTTTAACAATGTAATCCTTATGATCCTGTTTCAATCCATTTAAAAAAAACAATCTTTAGCTGTTGTTAATATGCACTATACACATCCTCAGCTTCGGGGAGCCCGGAGAACACTCTAAAAATCTCTCGTAATTTATTTAGGTAGTCACTGACACTTTCCTTGTCTTCTTGTACTGTCATATTTATTTTTTGCCAATCAGTCCGTTGTACCCATCTAAGATGGCATCTGTTCAGTAAGGCAGTCAACCTGTTCCCTAAGTCTGGGCTTTCTGGAGGCAATGGATCCCCCCCCCCCCCATCCCTGTGCATTGCTGGGGCACCCAGTGCATGAGTTATGGCGTCAGTTAATGTTTCAAGGATCGATCTGTTCATCTCCAGGACTGAACTACTGTCTGGAGAGATTGAGGAAGTGGAGTTGGGGTTTTGTTCAGAGGCGGTTCTTTTGACAAGGGTGGATGTCACAGGGAAGGTGTTACTCTGGGCAGTTGCTTGCACCCGAGGGGGAGGACCATTATAGGGAGGTGGTCTCTGGGTGTAGCAGATGAGATCATCCTCTTTGTCCACTAGGGACAATTGGGCTTGGCATTTTTCCTTTGTACTTCCTTCTACCCTAATTCTAGCATGCTGAAGCCAATACTCCGCCATTTCCAACCCATACCTTTTTTGAACTTTGGGTCCTGACAATTTAAGCTTATCCACAGGCCCCCAAAATAGAACTTTCTTTCTTTTTAATTTTTTTTTAGTATTCTGATTCAGAACTTAGCCTTTTTGACTTTATAAATGTACCCAAATATAAACAGCATTGCATCATTAACACTTCACAGTTGAAAGTCTGTGAATTCTAAAAATAACTCCAATCCAATATAAATATTTACTTTAAGACTATTATTCAGACTTTCTTTCCCACCAAAAGTCCTAATATTTTCACAGATGCACAAATTGACTTCTGTCAGGCAATGTGCATTTTCTTGTTTCCGAGAAACAGCTTCTTGACCATCAGGCCTCATGCACACGGACGTTTTTACAGCCACTTTTTTGAGCTTTTTTTGCAGCTTAAAAACGGCTGTCCATGTTAGTCTATGGCTTCATGCCCACCTAGGCGTTTTTGAGCTGCAAATGGCATAGGCGTTTTTAAGCTGTAAAAAAAACCCAGGACCAGTGCGTTCCGTGGCGTGGAGCTAGAGCTGTAAAAACGCGACTCGCAGGAAAACGCGCATAAACACGCAACATATTTTCTTTGTTTTCTGAGTGCTATAGCCAAGAGATGTGTTTCTTAAAAAACGCTACTTAACGCTAACGCTAAAAAACGCGCAAAAACGCCAATGCAAAACGTGGTAAAAATCACGTTTTTAACAACGATTTTTCCAGGCATCGGAGCTAGCTTTGCAGCCAGTTTTTTAAAACGTCCGTGTGCATGAGCACTCATAGTAATGAAAACATTCTCAGCCTTTTTTTTTTCTTTTCTTTTCACATTTATCAAGCCACCTGATAATAATTCTTTTCTTTAATTGAAAAACAAACTTTATTGAAAAAAACTAAGAAAAAAAAAACAAAAAGAAGGAAACAGAGAATATAACATACATAGTAAGCATACATAAGGTACATCAGGTAATAAGGGCCAACCTGGCCAAGGCAGTGTTGCATACATGAGTGCTTTGGGATAGTTGCGCCGCATAGGGTTTAGATACCCATCATGGGTAGCATCATTGTAAGACCAATCCGTGTCCACCGGGGAAGGGGCAGGAGGCAGAGAGAGAAAGGAAAAAAAAAAGGAGGAAAGGGAGGGGGACACAATAAAAGCAGACCCATGGGGTGAAGGAAGCACAGAAAGGGAAAAACAGAGGGGGGAGGGGGGCAAAGGATCAATACAACAGCATATCAAGTACATGTCTCCCCATCCCCCAACCATCTGCCCCATATCTGCTCGTATTTAAGTGGACATCCTCTATGCGTATATATTAATTTCTTATACGGGAGGGTATCGTTAACCTCTTTCTTCCAACATTGGACCGTGGGGGGGAGGGCCTGCATCCAGCCGCGAGCAAGCACTTTTCTCGCCAGGAACAGTGTTTCATGTAAAAAGGTACGAAGGGACTTGTCAGCTTCAAATTCTGGCAAGAGACCAAGTAAGCACAGCTTCGGGTCGAGGCTAACAGGAGAGCCCCTCTGGTCATGGAGAAAGCAAATTACCTGTATCCAGTTTGTTTGTATAACCGGGCAGGACCATATGAGGTGATAGAAGGAGCCTGGGGTGTGGTCGCATAAGCGGCATCCCGGATTATACGTGGGTTTGAACCGTGCTATCTTTTGGGGGGTCAGATATGTCCTATGAACAATGTACAGCTGTGTGAGGCGGTCCGAAAGTCTGGGGGATACTCTCTTCACATCCCCCAATACATCATCCCACTCCTCGTCCTCAATTAATCCAACATCCACCTCCCATCCGGCCTTGGCGGCGTAAGCCAATGCCCCGGAACCTGGGAGACGGATGGCGGAGTAGAGGGCAGAGATCAACCTGGTTGGTTCAGCCCCTGTGACTATATCTACTATAGGAGGGACTGTCGGGGGGTTGGAGCCGGGAAACTGAGTCTGTAGCGCATGTCGGAGCTGTAAATATCGGAAGAAGAGATGGTTAGGGAGTGCGAATTCTTCCTTTAGCATTTGAAAGGATTTAAGCCCAGAGCTAGTCATGACTTGGTGCATGTACAATATCCCATACCGCGTCCAAGCTGCGGGGTCTGGAACGGACAGCAGTTCGGGCAAGTGAGTGTTGAACCAGAGAGGAGTTTAAGAATGAACCTGTGGGGTCCCAAGTTTGTTTAGGGCCGTCCGCCATATCCTCCGGTGATGCGTCAACATGTCTACTTTTGGATAGGGGGAACGTTTTGACAGTGGAGCCCTAAGGACTGACTGAAGTGGGGTGTGAGCAGGGTCATCAGGGCGTTTAAAAAGTAATGTCTGGTATCTTGGTAGCTCGCTCTTGTCAAAGTGATAAAAATGGGACAATTGGGAGGCAAGGTAGTAATCCTGGAAATTTGGAAGGGCAGCCCCTCCCATTGTCACTGGATTCTTCAGAAGTCTCCAAGACAATTTGTGTCTGCTGTGGCCCCATATAAATGAATTGAGAATTGATTCAATCGTCTTGAAAAATTTTTGTGGTATATACAGGGGTGCATGCCACACCAAATAAAGTATCTTGGGCAGAAGTATCATTTTGACCAGATTAATGCGTCCCATAACGCCCAGAGGTAGTCTGGCCCAGGTTTGTGTCTTGGTCTTAATCAGGGCGTAAAGGGGTTCAATGTTTAGGGGTACATAGTCTGTCAGCGATCTAGTGACCTGCACTCCTAAATACTTGATCACGGAAACCCTAGGGAGATCTAGAGGAGGGGACGTGGGTACAGGGGGGAAATGATCAAGCGGAAGGATCTGGGATTTGGACCAGTTAATGCTCAGACCCGAATGACTACCGATACAGTCTATGGTATGGAGGGCTTCAAGAAGGGAGGGACCCGAGTCGGCTAAGTATATGAGTGTATCGTCGGCATACATCCCGATCTTTTCCTCCAGGTTTCCTATCCTAAGGCCACGAATTCTGGCGTCTGCGCGAACCATAATAGCCAGTGGCTCCACAGCCAACGCATACAACATGGGGGAAAGGGGGCAGCCTTGTCGAGTCCCTCTCTCCAGCGGGAACTGCTCAGAGAGCCAGCCGTTCACAAACACCTTGGCCTTCGGGGATTGATACAGGAGTTGGACCCAGCAGATAAAGTTGGGGCCAAGTCCAAATCCCAAGAGGCATTCCCACAGGTAGTTCCACTCCACGGAGTCGAAGGCCTTGGCAGCATCCAAAGCCACCACGACCCGCGAGCCGACTTCATCATGGGATCCCTGGATGTTCATAAGTAAGCGGCGGATATTCATGGCGGTGTTTTTTCCTGGCATAAAGCCAGTCTGGTCAGGGTGGATCAGTGAGAGGATAACCTGATTAAGGCGGGAGGCAAGAATCTTAGCCAGTATTTTAATGTCAACCTGTAGTAGAGAGATAGGTCTATATGATTCCGGATAGTGTGGGTCCTTCCCTGGCTTGGGAATCACAACTATTTGTGCGTCCCTCATGGAGGGGGGTAGGATTCCCGTGTCAAATATGGACTCATATAAGTCATGGCGTTTAGGGGTCAAAAGTTCAGAGTAGGTGGCATAAAATTCTAGCGGCAGACCGTCAAGTCCTGGTGCTTTAGAAGTGGCCAGAGAGGAAATTGCCTTGGAAATATCCTCCTCAGTAATGGGGGGCCTCTAAAAGGTCACGTTGGGCGTCTGTCAGTTTGGGAAATGTAATTCTCGCCAAGTAGTCTCTGGTGTCTTGGGGAGTATGAGTGACCCGAGTGGCATAGAGTGCTTGATAAAATCTCGCAAACTCCTCCGCCACCTGTTGTGGATCCGTAATACCATTCCCCTGGGTGTCCAGCAGCGACACCACGACCGGGGGACGGGAATCTAAGTGAGCGAGGTAAGCGAGTAGTTTGCCCGATCTTTCTCCATATTCAAATACCCTTTGCCTACAGAAAAAGATGCGCTGCTTGGCCTGTTTCGTATGTAGCTGGGAGACCTGTCGTAGCTGGAGCTTAAGATTAGTGGCTGCGTCAGGCGAGGGGTCTCGATGAAACTCCTCCTCCAATCTCTGTAGGTGTTCCGTAGCCTGTTGGACAACAAGTTTGGACGACCGCTTAAGTCTGTTAATGCGCGTGGAGAGCAGGGAGCGGGCGTAAAGCTTAAATGTGTCCCACACCATGTCGTATGTAGTGGAGTCCCCGTTAACTGCAAAATAGTGCTGCAACTCCGTAGAGATGTCCCCCTGCTCCCGCAGGGCGGCCAGCCAAAATGGGTTCAGCCGCCAAGTAGGAGAGGGAGAGGCCCTCAGGAGCCGCATCGTAATCCAGTAGGGGGTGTGATCCGAGAGGATTCTCGGAGCGAAGCCCACATCTTCCAGTCTGGGTGTCAGAGTCTGTGAAATGAGAATGAAGTCAATTCGGGACATTGTGTTATGGCTGGCTGAGAAGCACGAGTATGCTTTAGCATGGGGATGCTTGTGGTGCCATGTATCGACAAGAGCAAAATCGGTCAATATACGGTGTAGTCTGGTATGGGCTGGAGGGTCATCAGGGGAGTCCGGGGTGCCCATGCGGTCCAGAGCGGAAATGAGGGTCATATTAAAGTCCCCCAACCACACTGCCGGCACCGAGGGGTAGTGTGCCATAAATGCAAGGCCCTCCTTAAGTACAACTGAGTTATGGGGGGGGGGGGGACATAGCGGGCTATTATCAAAATAGGGGATCCATTAATGGTGGCATGCAGGAATACATATCTGCCCTGCCGGTCCGTCTGGAGCAGCACTAGGTTAAACGGCACCCTTTTAGCAATTAGGACCGAAACCCCCCTGGAGTATGAGGTGTGGGTAGCATGGTACGCCCAACCTATCCACGGTTTCTTAAGAGAGGACTGGAGATGGCCAGTAACATGGGTCTCAACTAGCGCGATAATGTCAGCACGCTGAGACTTAAGGAATGTCAGGGCGGCAGTGCGTTTTATCTTGTTTCGCATGCCTCTGACATTCACCTGATAATAATTCTACAACATTCTATTCACTCCAAAGTGCAATCTACCTTTTCCAAGCTACCCAAACTATAAACAATTTCTGCCACTTGCTTCCTGTAACACCGTGGCATGCTAAAATAATAAAGCAACCTGGTGTCAGTGTACCTTCTTTTTCTTTTATGCTAAGTTTCAATATTTACAATATAACCCTTCTGTATTGTCATAGCTAATCAAGGGTTAACTTTTACAACTTCTGGCAGGAGCAATCCTTACATGAGGGGAGGGGGAGGGGGAGAGAGTTCAGTGCCTTGGCTTCTTATCTTCTTCTTAGAAATACGCAGCACAAAAACATGTAAACGAACAAAGCAATACAAGAGCAAAAACATCAGCACTCCCCACACTATCGAGAGAATCAAAAAGGGTTAAACATGAACAAAGATAAAGTAAACACACACAGAAGAAAGTTAGCCTTGCGATCTTTTTAGATCACTTAACTAAACAGCGCTTAAATAGTCAGGCATTCAACCTCTGACATTCGGTATACCTCAAATCTTTTTGTTATCTGTCCGGACAGCGGGCGACGTAATTTTTTACCTTGGACAACGTCCCCAAGTGTCTCTGTCTACGAGCACTGGACCACCTAGAATATTATAGGCTCAATACCAATGTCGGCAATTACAACACATTAAACCAGAAGCAAAGAGAAAGAGAAGAAAAGACTCTTAGAAAGAATTAAGAATAATTTAAATTATCTTACCTCTCAAACACCTGGACTGGATCACACAAGGTTCGGAAACAGACAGTGGAATCCAGATCTTTTGCCCCCGCCCCTTTTTCACCAATAGCATTGAATGGGGGGACTTTAATCGTTCGGTGAGCTTCAAAGTCCAATACTCACCGAAGTTTTGTCGGGGCCGTCTGATCTGAAAACCAGCGTGTTGCTTCTGGCTCGAAAGGACCAAAAATGTTAGGAACTTCCCTTGTGATCAGTAAAAACTCCAGATGTATTTGAGAAGCAAACAATTTATTTCTGATGTGGCCCACAACAGGGAGACATGCTTACAGGACAAGCTGCAGAAAAAAGTCCCCACAAAAGAATATCTCTCTCCTCATACCCTACAAGAATAACACCTCTATGCTTCTATTGGCTGAGGGAACATAAATAACGTTGTCATGGCACTTTATTTGCTATTCATGTTCCGTACATTCTTAGGCTATCATATTAAGTTAAATCTAATCATCCTACCTACTATGGAGTTAATTAAGACAAAACAATACAATGAGTTAATACAATAATTTGTTAAAAAGCTTACTTCTGAGCACATCAGTCTCAGGACTATTGTTTTTCTAATAGTCACACAATAAACATTTAAAACTTTTATAACAGTAGTATGTTTATTTGCTGGTACCACATGAGAGCACAATGCAGTAAATGATATAGGCATAGAATCAATAAATATTGTACAGAGTAGATAAAGCATGATAATTTTGTCACATTATAGTAAAATAATATGTTACACTGTAACAGATGATACCCAACATGTATATACACAAACAAAATTATATTGGTATAAAATTGATGGCCTAGACATTGAGACCCCTTGATAGATACATGATTGCTGTGACATAACATCAATTGTGAATGCTTGACGCGTTTCGTGGAGGTTTGTCCACTCATCAGGAGCAGCTAAATGTGGATCCCTATAATATAATATGATATAGATTAGAGGTAGATTTTGGTGTATTCTTTTTCCTAAAAAAACCCCCAAAAAACTGCATTTGAAAGACCTCTGCGCAAATGCCGTGTGACATTAAAATATTGCAACAACCGCTATTTTATTCCCTAGGGTCTCTGCTAAAAAAATATATATATCATTTTTTGGGGGTCTAAGTGATTTTCTGGCAGAAAATACAGGACTTTTACTTGTAAGCAACAAGTGTCAGAAAAGATTTAGTTTTTAAATGGTTAAACTGAGAACTCTACACACAGTTGAGTTCATTCATTCAAGTGTAAACATTGTATCTTTTTGCTCTTTTCTTGGCAGACTGCCCAGAGAGGGAACAAGTGCTTCTATGAAGACTCAGGCAACTTGCATTGACTTCTATTACAGAATTCATTTCCAAGTCGCGCTGTAGTTCTAAGGCCCCTTTCACATTACTGATCCGCCCCGTGATGAACCGCTCACTCAGCGGGGATCGCTCCGTTGTCCCCGCTGAGCCGGCGGCGGACAGGGCGGTCTCTGCACACTGTGCAGGGACCACCCTGTCAGCTCTCCGCTCTCTATGGGGATCGGATGAGCACGGACCGGCTGTCCGCGTTCATCCGATCCACTCTGCAGATGGATAGAAAAATAGAATTTTCCTCCGTCTGCAGAATCGGACAATTGTGGAGGCAGACAATAGCGGGTGTCTGCGGATGTTCATCAGGGGATGAGTAAAGCCCCCCCAGGAGCTGAGGAGGTAGCCAAACGGCAGCAAGGCACGGCAAGCCAGGAAACGCGTATGAAAGTGAACGGCAGAAAAGTTCCCCTTCCAATATTGTAGTGTAGCGTATGAACCCAAAAGGGTAACTGTAATAGATAATTTTATATAATGGTCGGATTAAGTAGTAAACTAACAAAACCACAAGATGGAGGGTAAGCGTGAAAAAAGTAGTGAGAGACCAAGTAGAGGGGCATATCGAAAACACTCCAAATGTGCAAATAGCCACAGTGCAAGAAAGTTAGAAAATGTGGACAAGGGACGCACCCACCAAAAACACCAGATGCCATATAAGAACAGCAATGAGTGACCTAAATAAAGAAAAAAGCATATAAGGTAGAGAATACACGTGTCAGAGTGCGTAAGATACAGAATCCGTGAATACCTGGAGATGCCAGATACCAGCCAACCATCAAGGTCCCCCCAACGTCACGCTGGGTCGTACTATAAGAAAGGAACTTTCATACGTGTTTCCTGGCTTGCCGTGCCTTGCTGCCGTTTGGCTACCTCCTCAGCTCCCGGGGGGGATGCTTTACTCATCCCCCTGATGCCCTCCATCATCATGAATACTATCACATATGCTTTACAATATACCCATAGGTAAGAGTGTTAGGACCAGTTATTTTGTTCCCTCTCTTCCTATTGTTTGATATGACTAACAATCATCTATATCATATTATATTATAGGGATCCCCATTTAGCTGCTCCTGATGAGTGGACAAACTTCCACGAAACGCATCGAGCATTCACAATTGATGTTATGTCACAGCAATCATGTATCTATCAAGGGGTCCCAATGTCTAAGCCATCAATTTTATACTAATATAATTTTGTTTGTGTATATAAATGTTGGGTGGAGTGCTGAATGTTACTATCATGTATCATCTGTTACAGTGTAACATATTATTTTACTATAATGTGACTAAATTATCATGTTTTATCTACTCTGTACCATATTTATTGATTCTAAGCCTATATCATTTATTGCATTGTGCTCTCATGTGGTACCAGCAAATAAACATACATTCTTTAATTATATTTGATGACTGACTTATTCTGCCCAGTAAGGTGTTCCATATAAAGTCCCAATTGTCCCCAATTTTTCCCCTTTATTTTTCATATAAATAGGGATGGAGACCTGTGTAGTGGATGGTCACGGTCTCATGTAAAGTCCCAACGTTTCTTTCTTTTCTCATTGGGAGGGTGTCGGGCCAGCCGCCCTGCCCTTCCTGGCCCTTGCTCTCTCGTGTACCCTGTTATGTGACTCTCCTCTGCTCATTGACGGTCACATGACCGCTCTCCTCCCGCTCGGCCTCCTCCTCGATTGTAGCTTTTGATTGGAGGAGGAGAGCGGTCATGTGACCATCAATGAAACAGCAGAGGAGTCGCACGAGGAGAGTGACCTGGTCCACGAGAGGGCACCGTTAATTGAGGCACACAGAAGCCCCCATCGACAATGAGTGAGACACAGGAGGAGCCTCTCAATCCCTAAAGGTATGCTGGCAGGGCTGTCCCAGGAGGCTTGTACTGTGCAAGTGTGGTGTATAATTTTTTTTATTTTTTTTGTAAACTTTGTTTATTGGGTTTAGTCATAGCTTTACAGTTCGGTAGAACACAGAATTTTATCATTTCTTCAGGAACAATAGAAAAGAGAGAGAGCATGGCGAAATAAAGGCATTCACACCATCAGGAGGGTCGTTCACTTATCCATGGTATGGAGTAGGGGGAAGGGGGGAAGGGAACAGGATCTCACCTTGAGCTGATAGTGTTCTCATGCATTCCGCACCGGACTGTCTGCCGCCGGGGCGATGTCTCATTCTGCAATAAGTGTACATACAATGCTTGAGGTCTGTGCTCTGATTTAAAATGGGGCGGCGGCGGGGGGGGGGGGGGTGGGGTCAGGTTTAGCTATTAGCAAGGTCGACACATTGACCAAAAGTTGGATCTGCTAGCTTCAACAGGGATACATCCAGGCTTGATGATACTCGAATTTGGTCGGAAAAAATGATCCGTCCAGTGACCATGTGGTTGTGTTTCTCTTTTGTGCTTTTACGTGTTGCAATCCATTCCTCTGCTTCTCTGTTCTCATTTAGCCTGCGTATTTACTCCTCCCTGCCCGGTACCTGTGTCTTCTTCCAATAGATTGGGAGGAGCCGCTTTGCTGCATTTAGCAGGTGGGGCAGAGCGTTTTTTTTTTTTTGTAACGGCTGATTTGACATGGGAGGGATATGCAAGAGAAAATGGACCGGTGAGAGGGGGACATCTTTTCCCAGGATTTCCTTGACCTGTTCCTTTATGTCTTGCTAGAAAGGTGCAATTAGTGGTCATTCCCACCACAAGTGTAGCAGGGTTCCTTGGCCTCCACATCCCCGACAGCATAACTCGGAGCCTGTTGGGTGGGTACCTCCGTGCCAAATCGGCCGGGACCCTGTACCAGCATGACAGCAGTTTATAATTAGTCTCCCGTATTTTAGTATCTGCGGAGCTGGAGTGGGTGAGCTGATAGAGGTATGTCAATTGGGGCCCAGTGACGGTCTGTCCTAGATCTCTATCCCAGGCATGAATGAAGATGGGCTTGGGGGCCGAGGCTGAGACACCAAGTAGGAGATAAAGTTCTAAAACCATTCGAGGGATTGGTTCCTCTGCTATGAATAACTTCTCAAAAGGAGTGAGTGATGTGATATCACTTATAAATCTGCTGTGCGTTTCGAAAAAATTGTCTATACCTCCAGAAATTCATCTGCGGTCTCCCGGTCCTAGAAGCTAGGATTCGTAGGGAATCATTTTGCCATCCTTCAGCACCTTTCACTTTTCCCACAGCTAGCATTCCTGTCATCTACCCAGGTTCCAAAGAAGCCTGCATGTTCCCCAGGGGGGAACCAGAGGAACCCTCCCAAAGGCGCCAGCGGGGACATGGGCAGGGGCCAAGTCCAGTACTCGCTTAAGACTGTCCCACATTCTGAGCGTAGCGCTCATCAAAGGGGAAGTGTCTGACAGCCCCCATTGTTCATACGTGAGCCACGGGGCATATGACAGGATCCTCCCTGCCATGCATTTCTCCATGGAAACCCAGAGCTTGTCATGGAAGCGCCAGTTTAGGATCCCCATGGAGGGCAATAACCTGGTGGTATCTGAGCAAGTCTGGGACGCCAAGACCTCCAGAGCACTTTGGGCGCTTCAGGGCTACCCGTGGTTTCTGTGATTTCCATATAAAATTCATGAGCATATTAGACAGTTGGGCAAAGAAAGTTCTGGGCAGGGATATAGGGAGCATTTGCATGTAAAACAGAATCCTAGGGAGGACATTAATTTTTATTATGTTGACCCTTCCTAACCACATGAAGGCAGTTTTTGTCCAGTGCTGTAGGTCTTGTCTGATAGCAGTTATCAGTCTGGGGAAATTCGTTGTATACAAGAGGTCGTATCGGTCTGTTAGCTGTATGCCCAGATATCTCAAGGAAATCTTGGCCCATGTTAAGGGGAATGTGCTTTTTAAACTGTCAGGGCTGGAGGTAGCTGTATAGGTAGTATTTTGGATTTTGCGTAATTAATTTTGAAATTTGATAGTGATCCAAAATGCTGAAGTTCCTCCATCAGGACTGGCAATGAGATCAGGGGGTTCGTTAGGTGGAATAGTACATCATCAGCATAAGCTGAGAATTTGTGTTCTACATTACCCACTTTCAGGCCTCTGATATCTTTGTTTGCCCTCACCCTTCTCAATAGGGGCACAAGGGACAAAGCAAAGAGAAGGGGCGAAAGGGAACACCCTGTCTCGTGCCATTCCTGATTGTGAATTTGGGTGAAAAAGTGCAGTCAACTTTGACCTGTGCGCTAGGTTCTGTATAAAGGGCCAGTATCCAAGGTAACGTATTAAGGCCTATACAATGAGTTTCCCTTGGGGGTTTTTTAGCAGCGTGAGAGACAACAAAAAAATAAAAAGGAATTTGTTTATTATTGATCAAAAAAGGCATTAGCCACAATGATTTTAAAATACAAGCTCTGGTGTACATTATGGAAACAATTGAACAAATACATACATAATTTGTTATATTATTCATATAAGATAATTACAGAAAAATCTTCACAATGTTTCCTAAAATTCAATGTGGAACACCCTACAACCCCAATGCATTTTGACCATCTAGAAATTACGGTCTTCTTCAGGGGGGAACAGTGCTGTAAAAGGGCAACTTTTGTCACATTTCTGTGAAATATCAAAAAAGAGGAAAAAAAATCAAAATCTATAAAAAAGAATTAAGTTTGAAAATTATTTGTATAATCCACTTATAGTATTTACCATTTCCACCAATCGTTTTTCACTTGAACCAGAGACTTTTAATCAGACGTATTGAAAAACTATATTTTTCTCCCTAAGGTTAGTTACGGACTAGCCACAATGACTTCCTCCCACTTCCACTCATCCCACCCTCTAAATCAGAGGGGGGGGGGAGAGGGAGGAAGAAAGGGAAGAGAAGGGGGGGGGAGCAGGAAAATTCCCACGGAGGTATAAGAAGTCACAGGCTTGCAGGAAATGACAATATTTTGGAGTTTTCCCAGGGGAAGCGAGAGGGAGACCAATGTCGCCCAATGAGTTGGCGCACCTGAAAATATCAAAATTCTTTATGAATATAATCAACATTTTCTCTATATAGAGTAGAGGTTGTAAATCTATATGTCTAGTTAAATGCACAACCTAATCTCCCTTTAGTGCCCCATATATTTAAAATATTCTATATTTGTAATTATCCCTTAATCAGTGTATAAACAAGATAGGTGTAAATCTATATGTCAAACTAAACATACAGGGTATTTTCCTCAATGCCTTATATCTGCAAAGGTTTGTGTATTTGTAATTATCTATTAATTAAAACCATTAAAATTATTAATGTTTTAGTGAAAAAGTGACGGGACACCAGGGGCGGACTGACAACTCATGGGGCCCCCGGGCACGGGCAATAGGAGATTATGGGGCCCCCAGGAAATCAGAGATTATGGGGACACACACACACACACACACACACACACACACACACACACACACACACACACACACACACACACACACACACTACAATCACAGTATACACAGACCTGTTTCTATTGGCTGAGAAGGTACTGGAGAGGTGGGGCAGCTATAATCTCAGGATTTTTATACCAAAAGGATGTCTGTAAGGGACATTTCAGAGACAGATGTAAAAAAACAAAACACAAATTTTTAAATACTGTCCCTGGTTTTACTGAGGCTGGCAACCCTGATGGGGGGGCCCCCTAGTGGCATGGGGCCCTCGGGCAGTGCCCGAGTAGCCCAATGGTCAGTCCGCCCCTGCGGGACACACAGTCCTGTGATATAGGAATCCCCTAACTAAATAAATAAATAAATAAATAAAAAAAGTGAATGATCAATACATATGATGAATTAAATGATAAAATATGACATTTAGTAAAAAAGGTGGAATAGAATAAAACAATAACACCTGTGCCCACAGGGTACACATTCCCAGCCGAGGCGGGGATTGGAACAAAGTCCTATTACAAATAGAGCAAAAGTGTTTCCACTTTTGAATAAATTTAAGAGTAAGTGCGACGTCTGGAGTAAACTTCCGTTATCAGTCATGGGTCGTTGCAGCCTGATTAAGATGATTTGGATGCCACAACTGCTATACGTTCTACATAACGCACTGGTATGGATATGTAAAAAATTGTTTAAGAAATTGGAGACCCTCTTCCGGGAGCTTATTTGGAGGAAAGGTACGGCCCGGATACGACTCCAGACGCTGCAGCTGCCAATAGACAGAGGAGGCCTGGCGGTGCCACACCCTAGGAATTATTACCTGGCGGCGCAGCTGCAGCATCTGGCGGGTTGCGACTCGGAGCAGGGAAGAAATTTAAAAGAAGGGATCAGAATGATAGGAGCCCCACATGAACTTATAGCGGAGGTTCTGGAGGCAGACCCCTTTCAGTATAATAACTCGGTAACTAAAATGTTGGGTAAGATATGGAAAGCGGTGAAATTAAAAATGGGCTATACAGGACTTCCAGAATTTACACCTCTTTGGGATAATAAAAATTTACCAGAATTATTTATAAAAGGTAAGGTTAAAACGTGGGAAAGGAATGGTATAACCAAATTGATCCAACTCTATGACAGCGGGGTCTTAAGGACATTTTTGGATTTAAAAAAGATCTACGATATACCACAACAATCATTTTTTAGTTACCTACAGTTGAGACATGCTTTAGCAGCACAGTTTGGGGTAAATACGCCACAGTGGGATAAAACACCTTTACTTTGGAAGTTACTTACAACAGATAGGGCAAGTGGGTGTATTTCAGGAATATATAAGCAGCTAGGTATGAATTCCAACCAGGAAATTGATCATCCGAATTTGAAGAGGAAGTGGGAAGAGGATTTAGGGGATATATCAGATGCGCAGTGGAGGAGAATAATGGAGCTGGGGCCGATGACGTCGGCCTCCCCCTCACAAAAGATCTCACAACTGATGCTGGTACATAGGGCTTATTACACGCCTAAGAGATTGTTTGTTTGGTAGGAGACCAGATGACAGTTGTCCTAGATGTCGGGGACAGGGGGACCTTTTGCACATGGTCTGGCGCTGCCCGAAGTTATTTTGGTATTGGAGAGACGTGGTGGAGAGTATTAATAAGATCTTTAAGTGAGAACTGGTAATGGACCCGATCCTGTGTGTGCTGGGCTGTAGGCAAGAGCAGAGAGAACGAAAAAATACTACGGTGGCAGTGGTACGCTGTTTATATCAAGAGCGTAGACTGATTGCGCAAAGATGGCAAGCTGAGAGGGCCCCTTTGGTGGGAGAATGGACCCAAAGTATTAATGAACTAATATGGAAAGAGAAGACACTATATGTAAAGAGAGGGAATTTTTAGAGAGTGGAAAGAAATCTTGGGTTACCCTATAGATTAGAAAGAATGAGTAGAGGGAGATATAGTGGCGGTTCACTGTTGTTTCTGTGCTTCTGTGCGCGAAGGGGGAGGGAGGTGGTGGGAGGGGGGGGAGGGGGAAGGGAGGGTAGGGGGAAGGTGGGAATAGGATAAGTAATAAAATTAGGCTGTTGTTGTGTAGCTGTATTTTAGGACGATTTGTAATTTTTGATGGAAAACTTAATAAAGAATAGTGAAAACAATAATTATAAGCCACGATGATGAGGAACCATGCTGAGATATAAATGAGCTGTAAGGTGATTGAGTCTCTAGCATAGGATTTCTGATGTGGAAAAAAAAAAAAAAGAAAAAAAAAAAACAAATAGAGCAAAAGTGGATATATATACTTCAAGCAACACAATATCCGGGCCTGAATGAATCAATTTTTTTCGCTCCCTTCTTAAAGGGATACAGTTCAGGTAAAACTAGCTAAGCTAGAGGGGTTGAAATTAAGGGAGGTTTTAGAGTAGTTAATGGTAATCTTTCGCCAACCAATTATTTAAGAGTAATATATAACAAAATAATAAAAGAATAAATGGTTTGACATTCCAATTATTTACCTCCTATGTCTGCCACCATGTGGAACGCATGGGAGGTTTGGAGTGATCACATTCGGATAACATGCATGACAGCTCTAACAAAATGTCACGCATACCCCCTGTATGCACTCTCCTCTGACTGGAGTGTTCACTAATAACCCATTATTAGGTTAATAATAATAATAAAATAAAATGGGTATTATTTACTTTTTTCGGATTTAATAAAGCAAATATCAAAAATTTAAAATTAGAACTATAGAACGCGAATACTACATCTGCTTGCTTTTTCCCCTTTTTTCCCCAGGGTTGTAAATAAATTAATATCACCATAAAGGTATGATGAGAGAAATAATGTCATAAATTATTCCTTAAAAGCAAATAAAAAATATTGACACTGGTGCTATCTATTGCATTATTGTCATTTAAATTAAGATACATGTTTATTAATACTACATTACTGTTTGATTTAGTAAAACCCTTTTTTCTCATTTTTTCACTCTTGGGGTGTTGCGGATATTGTAGCAATGTTCTCAATCTTGGGGGTTGGGGGGGCCCCTTGGTGGTTTTCATGGGCTTCCCGTCACGGGGAGAGGAGGGAGAATATTACCATCATCTCCCGGCCTCGAATCTCCTCAGTCAGAATATTTCGGACGGGGAGAATAATCCCCGTGCTGGCGGCGTGGTCCGCAAATTAAGTAAGTGGCATAAATATATTGCACACATGAGAATCACTTTAGTTGAACCCTGGGGTGTTACAAGATAAGACCATATGCGTAGGTAAGACAAGGCTCTGGAATACTTATATTATTATTAGCAGTTTCCTTTTGGAAGCAACGATCTTTTACTGCATAAAAGAATTGATTATTTGACTGGAACGCTTTTTGTTCAAACGTCCTCATTTTACTCTATTTAGTTGCAGTCTCTTTTACATTACTGCGGGTTGTGCTATAGGACACCCGCAGCAGAGAATTTAGAGCATACTGCACCGGCTATTCTTTACGCTTATTCAAGCACTACTAGCAGGTAACAATCTGTTTATAATCTTAAATTTACTCATTATTATTTTTGAGAACACCAGCAATCACACAATTTTCTCCAGTCATCTTCCAGGACGGCACACCTGAGAGATGACTGGTCCACCTGACAGGAAACACAATCAACAACAAGTTTAAAAGTTCCCACCCCTCCCTCAGACCCTCAGTTCTTGATTGTGTTTCCCACAGGATGGCAGCGAAACCAAGTTTCTCCTATTTTTATTATGTTTTTCTGAAGGGGTCTGGGACCCTTTTTCTCTATAGAATTTTCCCTGGGACTCAGGCAGACAGAGTCTGTGACAGTCTTGTGCAACCTCCAGGGGCGCCTGGGGGGGGGGGGGGTTCAGCCTCAGGGGACAGGGCAGTTGTCCTAGTAGTGCTGCTTCCCTATTTATGCCTTGCCTTACCTAGAACGTCATGTTCGTTGGTGGAGAGCGGTGAGCTGCATCTTTTCCCTAGCAGTGCTGAACGTGGATGGCGTGCGTTCCAGCACTACTGCGCATGTCCGGAAGTTCGCCGGAGTGCCGCGTCACTTCCGGGCATCGAGGTTCCGGATAGTGCTGGAAATCTCGCTGATGCAGTGATCTCGGGACGCAGGCGTGTGTTCCAGCATCACTGCGCAGGACCGGAAGTCCGACGGGAGAGTCCCGACGTCATTTCCGGGCGACGGACCTCCAAAAAATGGCGCCAATCAGCAGTCCTATAAACGGCAGAGAGTGCAGTGGAAAGCACTCAGACAGCGTTGCTGGCAAAACTCTTCATGCAATTGCAGCATCTCCAAGGCAAACAAGGGGAACGCTCAAGACAGCACCTGATCCAGCGATTCTGCAGGGCAGCTAAATCGCTATGGAGGTGGAAGGTCCGTCTGAGCAAACAGCCATTGAGGTTGCCACAGGGGGTGAGTGATCCAGCTGTGTTTTGTAGGGGCAGGGTACTCTGAGGCAGACCCCCCTTGCCCCTTTAGGACATGAGTAGCTAATTGTCTATTTTTTACTGTTTCCAGGGACTGAAGGCTCTGCCCAGGGGTCAGCCAGTAGGTCTAAAGGAAAAGCTACTTCGAAGTCCAGGCGTTGTGGTTATTGTAATTCTAAATTAGCACAAGACCACAGCAAGCCCTTCTGCGATAGATGTATCTTTAAGCTCGCAGGCAAGGAGACCGGCCAGGTTGTGAAAGAATGTCGGGCCTTACAGTCAGAAATGTTAGCCACCCTCCAGTCTTTCCAGACTACACTAGTGAAGGGTCGGGATGAGGGTCCATCTGGGAGAGAGACCCCTCGTTCACAGGAAAACTTTTCCACATCTTATACGGAAAGTTCCCAGGGCCAGGTCTCCCTGCTGTCTGAGGTGGAGGAAGGTCAGGTCCCAGATTTTAGTACTGGGGAGGAAGATTTGGACCAGGATAGCCAGGGGGAGGCTAAGCCTGGGAGACTTTTGTTCTCAGCAGAGGACATGGAAGGCCTATTAAAGGCCATTTACACCTCAGAAGATATTCAGGTCCCCTCTGCTCAGGTTTCAGCACAGGATAGGGTGTATAGGGGCCTAGGAAGGTTACAGGCCAGAACCTTTCCCATCCACCAGTCTCTGAAGGATATAATCCTCAGGGAATGGAAGGAACCTGAACGTAAGCTCCTCAAACTAAAAGCTTGGAAGAGAAGGTGGAGAAGTTTTTTAAAACTCCCCGTTTGGATGCAGCCCTAGCACAGGTATCTAAGAGGTCTGAATTATCCTTCGAAGACTCTGGAAACATTCAGGACCAGATGGATAAAAAGTCTGAGACCTTACTCAAGAGGGCCTGGGAGGCGAATGCGGCGGCGATGGCGTTGGCTCTAGCCTCCGCCTCTGTAGCCAGAAATGCAGACGCCTGGCTTGGCAGATTGATGGATCACGTTTCCCGGAGTAAGGAGACTAAAGAAATTGTAGACTCGCTGGAGGTAATCAGTAGAGCGGTAGCGTATGTGGCAGATGCAGCGGTGGAGACTGTTAGAACCACAGCTAAGTCAGCAGCACTTCTAAACTCCGCCAGGAGGGCCCTATGGGTAAAGACCTGGGATGGAGATTTCACTTCCAAGTCTCGCTTATGCGGGATTCCCTTTGAGGGTTCCCTGTTGTTTGGGTCAGGTCTAGATCAGGTCCTGTCCCGGTCTACTGAGAAGGGAAAGAAGTTCCCTGTGAAGCCCAAGAGGGATAGGGGTAAGATTTTTTTCGTGGCCCCCACTGAAAGACTCATCATAAAGGGAAAGGTGAACAAAGGAAGAAGTGGAACCTCGGAAAGGGGAAAGAAAAAAGTGCAATTCTTTTCTCCAGTTCCGGAGCTTCTCAGAAGGAAGCCAAATGACGTCACCGTAAAGGTAGGCGCAAGGCTCAGCGACTTCCTTCCCCAGTGGGAAAGGATTATGCAGAGTCCATATATTTTAAATCTCTTAAAGGAGGGGTACAGACTGGAATTTCAGAGATTTCCCCCACAGAATTTTCTTATTACTTTTCTTCCCAGGGACCCAGCCAGGGCAGAGGGGTTACTGGGAAATTTAAAGGAGCTGGCAGAGCAAGGGGTTATTGCTCCAGTACCAGCCAGTCAGTTGTCCCAGGGTTTTTACTCACACGTGTTTGTGGTTCCAAAACCCTTGGGCAAATTGCGGTTAATATTAAATTTGAGAGGACTCAACCGTTACTTACTACACAAGAGGTTCAGAATGGAAAGTATTTATTCAGTAAGAAAACATCTTCAGGCAGGAGTTTTTATGGTCACTCTGGACCTGAAAGATGCATATCTACACGCACCCATTGCTCCCGAACACCAGAAATGCCTACGCTTCGCAGTTTTCATACAGCAGAAGGTACAACACTGGCAGTTCAGAGCTCTTCCCTTTGGGCTGGCGTCCAGCCCAAGGGTATTCACAAAGGTAATGGCCGAAGTCGTAGCATACCTACACCTACAGGGAATAGGGTTAATACCCTACCTGGACGACTTGCTGATCTACAGTGTGGATCAGAGGCAAGCTTTGATAGACAGAGACGTCATGTTAGAGACTCTGGAGACCTTGGGTTGGATGGTCAGTCGGGAGAAGTCCTCACTGACACCATCTCAGTCCAAACTATACCTAGGCTACCTGTTAGACTCACAGGCACAGAGGGTATTCCTACCAACAGAAAAGGTAGTGAAGGTCCAGAATGCGGTTGTCACCCTTCTCGAAAGAGGAGAAGTGTCTCTGAGGTATATAATGAGACTGCTGGGTCTCATGACCTCCTGCATACCGGCAGTAACCTGGGCACAACTCCATTCTCAGCAGCTTCAGGCCTTCCTGCTTGCCTCATGGGGAGGAAAAAGAGAAACATTGGAGAGGAGAGTGTCCTTCACAGAGGAGGTCTCTCTCTCTCTCTCTCTCTCTCTCTGCAGTGGTGGCTCGACTCACACAATCTGTTGAAAGGTCGCCCCTGGTCCCAGATAGACCCATTGGTCTTGACCACGGACGCCAGCGCTTGGGGTTGGGGGGCTCATCTGGGAGACCGGTATACCCAGGGGTCCTGGAACCGCAGCCAAGCCAGGGAGTCCTCCAATTTCAGGGAGCTTCTGGCAGTAGGCAAGGCACTAAACTATTACCAAGAGCAGCTGCAGGGCAGAGAGGTTCAGGTCCTCTCAGACAACCTGGTCACGATTGCATACCTAAACCACCAAGGGGGGACAAGGTCAGGCAAACTGAGGGAGCACAGCAAATCCTTGGGGAAGCAGAAAGGAAGGTCCTTTCACTGTCAGCGATTCATATAAAAGATTCGCTCAATCTGCAGGCAGATTTCCTAAGCAGACAGCCCATCCTTCAGGGAGAATGGGGATTGAGCAAAGAAATCTTCTCCCTGGTGTGCAGACATTTTGGCAGGCCAGAAATAGATTTATTTGCTTCCCTGAGGAATGCGAAGGTCCGCAGGTTTTTCTCCCTTTACAAGGATCAAGAGGCAGAAGGGATAGACGCTCTTGTACAGGTGTGGGATTTCAGGCTGGCTTATGACTTTCCCCCACTGGTACTCCTTCCCAGAGTTCTACAGAAGTTAACTTACTCAAGGACAGACCTGGTGCTGATAGCACCCTGGTGGCCCAAGAGGGTTTGGTTTCCCACCATTCAGAGTCTTTCAGTAACTCCCCCGCTGCATCTGCCGGTGCAATGAGACCTGCTCAGTCAAGGTCCAGTCTTTCACCCCGACCCGGAACGTCTCTCTTTGACAGCATGGATCTTGAGAGGGAAATACTCAGTGACAGGGGCTGTTCGGAGAGAGTGATAGACACTCTTCTCCTTAGTAGGAAAGGTGTCACCAGAAAAATGTATGCGAAGGTCTGGAAAGTTTTCTCCCATGGGCTGCAGTCTAAGGAGGGAGCTCTCCAGATGATACCTACCATCCTGGACTTTCTTCAAGAGGGGGTGGACCAGGGTTTGGCAGTCAGCACCCTCAAAGTCCAGGTGGCAGCCCTGTCTGTGTTTTTTGACAGGAAGCTAGGACAGGAGCCACTGATAAAAAGGTTTTTGTTGGCCAGGGAAAGGGTAGTTCCAGTCAGGTCGGTCAGTTGCCCTCCATGGGACCTATCCCTGGTATTAGATGCCCTAACAAAGGGACCTTTTGAGCCGGTGGCTCAAATTTCTGTTAGACTTTTATCATTTAAGTTGGCCCTCCTTCTGGCTATCACTACAGCCAGAAGGGTGGGTGATATACAGGCCCTTTCGATTAAAGAGCCGTTTTTGCGTATCCTAGAGGATAGGATAATCCTCACTCAGGATCCTCTTTATTTGCCAAAAGTAGCTTCGTTATTTCACAGAACGCAGGAGATTATTCTCCTGTCTTTTTGCCAGAATCCCAAGAATAAGGAAGAGGAAAGGTTCCATTTCTTAGATGTCAGGCGCTGTCTCCTAGTATATTTGGAAAGGGTGCGAGACTTTAGGAGATCCAGTCACTTATTGATCACCTTCTCAGGGAAGAGAAAGGGTCTACAAGCCTCTAAGGCAACGATAGCTAGATGGGTCAGACAAATCATATCTATTACTTATAGGCAGGCAGGTAAACCAGTACCAGCTCGTCTTAGGGCGCATTCAACCAGATCCCTGGCGACCTCCTGGGCAGAAAGGGCAGGCGCATTAATTGACCAGATCTGCAGAGCGGGCAATATGGACGAGCCATAGGACATTTCTGAGGCACTACAGAGTGGAGCTGTTGTCCCCTCAGGATTTGGCATTTGGCAGGAAGGTCCTACAAGCGGTTGCCCCGCCCTAAAGGTAGGCCTGAACTTCTTGCTTATCGTCTTAGGTGTGCCATCCTCGAAGATGACTGGAAAAAATGACCAGTTACACTTACCGGTAACGGCTTTTCTAGGAAATCTTCCAGGACGGCAGAATGTTCCCTCTGACACCGGTGTGGGCTTTTCTTTACCATAACTGAGGGTCTGAGGGAGGGGTGGGAACTTTTAAACTTGTTGTTGATTGTGTTTCCTGTCAGGTGGACCATTCATCTCTCAGGTGTGCCGTCCTGGAAGATTTCCTAGAAAAGCCGTTACCGGTAAGTGTAACTGGTCATTTTCTTGTAATGAACTTCACATCATTATTATAGGGCACCGGTGTTATTGTTTTATTCTATTCCACCTTTTTTTACTAAATGTCCTATTTTATCATTTAGTTCATCATATGTATTGATCATTCCCTTTTTTATTTATTTAGTCAGGGGGATTCCTATATCACAGGACTGTGTCCTGTCACTTTTTCACCTTTTCACTAATTCATTAATGGTTTTAATTAATAGATACCGCATTTATCGGCGTATAACACGCACTTTTTCCCCCATAAAATCGGGGGAAAGTCGTGGGTGCATGTTATACGGCGATCCCCACTGTCTGTGAGTCTAAAAGACCGAGCGCCGCCGAAAAAGACTGAGCCGTCTGCTCGGCTCCGCTCGTAGTCCCGCCTCCCTGCTGTTTCTGGAGCGAGCGCTGCCGAAAAAGACAGAGCCGACTACTGTGTATTCGGCTTGGCTCGGCTCACAGTCCCGCCCAGCGCTCGCTCCATAAACAGCAGGGAGACGGGACTACGAGCAGAGCCGAGCAGACGGCTCGGTCTTTTTCGGCGGCGCTCGCTCGGTCTGTCTCGGCGGCGGGATATTTAAACATGGGCAAGGCTGCAAACGGCGCTGGGCAAGCTGGAAATGACACTGGCAAGCTGCAAATGACACTCTGCAAGGCTGCAAACAGCACTGGGCAAGCTGCAAATGATGCTGGGCAAGCTTCAAATGACACTGATCATTCTGCAATGATGGACAAGGCTGCAGATGCACACTGATAAGGCTGCATTGACGGGGCATTTAAATGTAAGTTTTTATTTTTTTCCCCCTAAACTTCCCTCCTAAAACTTTTTTCCTTAAAATGCCCTCCTAAACTTGGGGTGCGTGTTATACGCCGGTGCGTGTTATACCCCAATAAATACAGTAATTACAAATACACAAACCTTTGCAGATATAAGGCATTGAGGAAAATACGCTGTATGTTTAGTTTGACATATAGATTTACACCTATCTTGTTTATACACTGATTAAGGAATAATTACAAATATAGAATATTTTAAATATATGGGGCACTAAAGGGCAATTAGGTTGTGCATTTAACTAGACCTATAGATTTACAACCTCTACTTTATATAGCTGGATCACCCGTATGGAGTTATCTCTAGCTTCACGCCCTGTAATGAAACCAGTTTGGTCGGGGTGTACTACATGGGGTATAAGGTGCTTTAGTCTGTTTGCTAAGATCTTGGCCAGTATTTTCACGTCTGCGTTCAGTAGGGATATGGGACGGTAACGCTGCAACAGTGGGATCCTTACATTCCTTTGGCATAACTGATATGTGCGCTAATAGGGCTCCCGGGGTGGACATTGCTCCCGTTTGCCTAGGAGTTGAAATATCTACACATAGGGCTCACGAGTGTCGGGATACTTTTTTTTTTTTTTATAATATGCTTTACTAAACCCATCTGGACCTGGGCTTTTCCCATTGGGCAGGGATGTAATGGTGAATTCTATTTGTGCGGTGGTGATTGGGGATTCTAATTCTGTTTGTTGGTCTCTAGTCAGTGCCGGCAGGCCATTGTCGGGCAGGTACTCGTGGATTTTGGTCAGTCTGTCTGCTTTAACATCTGGGGTCATCTTGACATCTAAGTTGTGAAGGTCGGCATAATAGTCTCTGAATCTTGAAGCTATCTTGGAGGACTGAAACATAATTTAACCAGAGAGGGGGAACAGAGTTTATGTATTTGCGTCTGGGCTTGTTTCGCTCGTAGGGCTCTCCCTGACATACGGCCGCATTTCTTTCCATGCTCATAGTACCTGTGGGACGGGTATCTCAGCTGTCGTCGCTCCCAACTTTCCAGCAGACGTGAGAACAGCTCCCCAAGTTCAGTCAGTTCCTTCAAAACTTACTTTGTGCTTAAGCGCCGCTTGTTGAAGTGCAGAGAAAACTCTATATCGTAGTCTGCCTGCCGTCCCCTTTTTTAATCTGGTGCCTTGAGCAATAAGCTCCCCTCCTATCACGGCTTTGTGACATTCCCAGACCATGCCTTCACTAAGGCCCTCAGTGTTTTTTTTCATGGAAATAGTTTTCCAGTGCCTCCGCAATCTTTGATTCTACTACGGGGTCGTCCAGCAAATTTTCATTAAGTCACCAAGTCCAGGCCCTATGGGTGCCTGAGGGCAGGGCAAGAGTTGGTTATCGGAGCATAGTCCGATATGGTAATACTTTCAATGGACGAACCTCGCAGGAGCTCCAAAGTGGGGCGGTCCACACATAGCAGATCTATCTGGGTGTATACCCTGTGCACAGTGTAAAAGTAGCTGTAGTCCCTATCCATGGGGTGGAGAACTATCCATCTATCAACTAGACCTGCGGTCTGAAGGGATTTGCAGAAGTGTTTAAGGAAGGCATGCGAATGGGTAGGTCTTCTGTGCGACCTATCTCGTGAGGGGTCGTGGCTCACAGTAAAGTTGTTTTCTAGTATCCGAGCACCCTTCCGGAACTCCGCCAGGTGTTCCAGGGCTGCGTCAATGAAGGTCAGCTGGTTTGAATTAGGGGTGTAGATGGTGGCAAAGGTGTATTTTGTACCTGTTATGGTCCCTTTTAGAAAAACATAGTGTCCCTGCAGGTCAACCATGTCACTCGTGTGCTGAAAAGGGCAGTTTTTGTGGATGGCTATTGCAGTGCCTCTGGACTTGCTAACTGGGGAGGTACCGATGTACCACTGGTTGTAGAGGTATGTGGGCAATTTGGGTCCTGATTGTTGTGTGAAGTGTGTCTCCTGTAGGAAGACTATCTGTGCTTTCAGTTTTTTCAGTTCCCACTAGAGGTCGACCGATATGGGTTTTTCTCTGGCCGATGCCGATACCTTTCCCACTGGGGCGTTTTTCAGGCGCTTTAAAATAGCGCCTGTAAAGTGCCTGCAAAACGGCTCCCCTGCAGTCTGTGTGGAAGCCCCGAGTGCTTTCACACTGAGGAGATGCGCTGGCAGGACGTTAAAAAAAAAAGTCCTGCCAGCAGCTTCTTTGGAGCGGTGTGTTTACCGCTCCTCCCCATTGAAATTAATGGGGCAGCGCTGTAATACCGCCGGCAAAACGCCGCTATTGCGGCGTATTGCCGGCGGGTTTAACCCTTTCGCGGCCGCTAGCGGGGGGGTAAAAGCGCCCCGCTAGCGCCCGAAATGCACTGCAAATCCGGGGGTAAAATGCCACTAAAAATAGCAGCGTTTTACCGCCCACGCTATCGGTGGTGTGGTGTGAAAGGGGTCTTAGTGATACACAAAATTTCTTACATTTATTAAACAAAACAAACATCCAAACAGTTCACTATATATATAAATTCAAAGTTTTGGGGGTTCTAAGTGAATTTCTAGCAGAAAATACAGGATTTTTATTTGTAAGCATCAAGTGTCAAAAAAGATTTAGTCTTTAAATGGTTAAACTGAGAACTCTACACACTGAGTTGAGTTCATTCATTCAAGTGTAAACATTGTATCTTTTTGATCTTTTCTTTAGAGGTCGACTGATATATCGGCTGATATTTGCAGTTTTTTAATTAACCACTTCCCACCCGGCCAATGCACATATACGGCCGGGTGGGAGCCGTCTACTCCTGATAGGACGTTCAGGAATGTCCATCAGAAGGAGTGGGATCGCGCGTGCCCGCGCAGCGGCGCGATCCCGACGCGCCCGTGTCGCCCGGACACGGCGCATCTCAGATCAGCAGGAGGGCTCTGTGATTCGCCCTCCTGATCACATGACGGTCGTGTCCAATCACGGCCCTCATGTGATGTAAACAAACAGCCGGTTGCTAGGCAATCGGCTCCTTCTCTCCTCACACAGAAGTCATCGCTGAGGAGAGGAGAGCAGATCGCTGCAGCCGGTTGATGATCAGTGAGTATGAGCTGTTTTTTACAGCTTTTTACTCACTGATCACCAGTCTAGTGTAAACACAAATCACCACACAGTAAACACACCACACAGTATAAACACAATGTCCCCACACATGTCCCCAAAACATACATGTCCCCAAATAATAAAAACACATGTCCCTAATAATAAAAACATGTCCCACTAAAATCACATGTCCCAATGATTATCTGCACACATATGTACATGATCATTTGCGTACATATGTCCGTGATCAGACAAACCAATTATTATACACTTAACGGAATTTTTTTTACCAAAAACATGTAGCAGAATACATTTTGTCTTAAATTTATGACAAAATTTGATTTTATTGGATTTCTTTTAAAATAGAAAAAAGAAAATTATTATTTTTTTCCAAATTTCCGCTTTTTTGCGTTTATATCGCAAAAAATAAAAAACGGAGTCGTGAATAAATACCACCAAAATAAAGCTCTATTTGTGCGAACAAAATGATAAAAATTTCATTTGGGTACAGTGTAACATGACTGCGCAATTGTCACTGAAAGCGCTAGAGTGATGAAAATTGGGCTGGGAAGGAAGGGGGCGAAAGTGCCCTGTATTGAAGTGGTTAATCGGCATCGGCCGATTGTGCTGATAAAAAGATTTAGACTTGGAAATGACTTCTGTAATAGAAGTCAGTGTAAGTTGCCTGAGTCGTCATAGAAACGACTTTCCTCCTCTCTGGACAGTCTGCCAAGAAAAGAACAAAAAGATACAATGTTTACACTTGAATGAATGAGATCATCTCAGTGTGTAGAAGTTCTCAGTTTAACCATTTAAAGACTAAATCTTTTCTGACACTTGTACAAGTAAAAATCCAGTATTTTCTGCCAGAGGGGGAAAAAAATACACTATTTAAAAAAAAAAAAAAATAATAATTTAAAAACAGTAAAGTTAACCCCTTTTTTTTTCGTCCAAAAGTTTTGACTACCTGTTTTTATTTTATAATTTTTTTTTTTTTTATCTAAATCATACATACAAGTAAACTGATTGGAGGTTTGTTTTGTTTAATAAATGTTTAAATGTAAGAAATTTTCTGTATCACTTATGAAGGCCGCTTTCACACTGGAGCGGGCAGGCGTTGATGGTAAAACGCTGCAAGTTTTAGCGGCTCTTTACCATCATTTTAGCGGCGCTATTTGGCTGCTAGTGGGGCGCCCGTGAAGCACCGCTGCCAAATCGCATCGCATGCGCTTCGGCAGTGGTGCCCATTCATATCAATGGGCAGGAGTGGTGGAGGAGCGGTATACATCACTCCAAACGTGCTGCTTGCCAGCGCATCGCCTTAGTGTCCCCGTTCACACTACCGCGAGTTGTCAGGCGACTTAGTCGCCTGACAAGTCGCGCTCCGTTCTGTACTATGGAACCGTTCTAATAGGAGCGACTCAAGTCGCTCCGACTTAGAAAAAGGTTCCTGTACTATTTTTGGGGCGACTTGCATTGACTTCTATACAGTCGTCGTTTTGCAAGTCGCTGCTGAAGTCGTGTGCAGGTCGCGTCTGTGAGTCACGCTGCAAGTCGTGTCACCCCTGTGTGAACGGGCACTCAGTGTGAAAGCACTCTGTCTTTCACACAGACTGCAGGGGAGCCGTTTTGCAGGCACTTTACAGGCGCTATTTTTAGCCCAAAAGCGCCTGAAAAATGTCCCAGTGGGAAAGGTGTGTTAGATTTTATGAGATCAAGGGGGATTAAAAAAAATGAAATAAAAAAATAAATAAAAAATCGGCCTAACATATCGGCCCAAAAAAATCGGCATCATATATAGGCTATCGGCCGCCATGATTTCTAAATATTGGCATCGGCATCGGCCAGAGAAAAACCCATATCGGTCGACCTCTACTTTTCTTGGCAGACTGCCCAGAGAGGAGGAAAGTTGCTTCACTCAAGTCTCCAGGCAACTTGCACTGACTTCTATTACTGAAGTCATTTGTAAGTCGCGCTGAATATATCATCGGCCTTTTTTAACAGCACAATCGGCCGATGACGATTAATAAAAAAATGCCAAATATCGGCCGATATATCGGTCGACCTCTAGTTCCCACCATAATCTACTACATTTACAGGGAGAGAAAAGACCACAAACATATGAGATTACCTTGAGATCGGCCATGGTGATATGGTGTTGTTGACTAGTCTCGGTCCCTGCGGCCTGGTCCGGTGCGGTTCGCGTAGATACAGGTGAGTCCTGTTGTAGCATGGTGTGGGGAGAAGCGGAGACAGGGAGGTGGGGGGGGGGGGAGTCGTTAATAACAGTGATAATAATAAACAAGAGAACTAGCACAGTGAACCAAACGGCTCAAATTAACTGCAGACTAGGCCTGGGGAGCTCCCCTAACATAGGGGGCCCGTCAAGTCCAGGCCTGTCATCCCAATTGGGATCTAAACTTGTATACGGGTGACCTACAGGGGGGTTGTGGTTCGGCATGAAGGGGGGTAGGAGGGATGGTCTGCTCTGCTCCCACCACTTAGTGTCAAATCTGGGACACCAAATGTCCAGGAAGTGGTTCAAAAATAAAATAGTAAAAATATAGACAAAAAAAATCTGGGGAGGAATGAGTGAGTCCCATGGGGTTGGGGCTTTGTGTGCTGGGTCTCGGGGATAGGGACCGGGCCAAAAAAAGGGGGTTAAAGTGAGACGCAAGTGTAAGTTCATGGCAGTCTGTCATGGCCAATGAAGTTCACTGCTTGTTCCAAGTCATGTCTCGGATGTCAGGCCCCCGAGTGCTTGTCTGGCCTTCTGTCCCCCTGTGGGAGAGCAGTCAGGGCCCTGTTCAGTTTGGAGAAAAAGATGGAATTTAGCTTCTGGGTGGGTCTTCAGTCATTCAGTGCAGAGGGGCCGGGTGAGGTGTCTATCTAGTGGCGGCTGTGTCTGTGTTGTGGTACAGGTATCCAGGGTTGAGGGAGTTGGATAGTTGAGAGGCCTGCCATCCCAGAGTCTCTGCTCCAGTCTGGGAAGTCCACTGCGTCCAGTCCCAGGGCCGAGAGGAAGTGAGGGAGGTCATCTCTGGTGCGTAGCGTGGCTGAGCGGCCATCTTTGGTCGCTTGCAGGTAGAATGGGAAACCCCATCGATAAGGCGGGCCAGCTTTTTGAAGGGCCATCAAGACAGGCTTTAGGGCCTGGCGTGGCATAAGTGTGTGCCTGGAAATGTCCTGATAGAAAAAGAGGTGGGCACCATCAAAGTCAAAGAAGGGCCTGTTACGCATCTTTTGCACGATACGCTCTTTAAGGGTGTACTTGTGAAATTTGCATATGATGTCTCTCGGGTTGTCGGCATTTTGAGAGGGTTGCCTCAGGGTTCGATCAATCTCAATATTCGCTGTCTCGGGAAGTTCCAGGATTTCCTTGAATATCCCCTGTAAGGAGGGTATAATTTATCTGGGCGCAGTGGCTTCAGGCCTGCCACGGATGTGGGTATTTGCCCTTCTACTATGGTTTTCAAAATCGTCAAGTTGGTACCGTAATAACTCCAGCTTCTGATCTTGGGCAGTGCATCTCAGCCGGTGCCATCTTGTATTTTTCCGGGGCCTTGCCACGGGTCCCGGGGAAGTACGTTTCCAGCTGCCCGTGATGGGATTTATCTCCCCCCGTGTCTTGCGACGTGTTCTGCAGCCTCTGAGACATGTCCTGAGCCGTTTTTATGCATCACTGGTGCACTGCTGCTGTAGCTTTGGTGTGAGCAGAGCTGGGACCAGGCACATCGTCACAGCTCCATCTCCAGGAAACGCCCCCATGGTGTATAATTTTAATATGTAAAGTTTATAAATAAAAATGCAATTTATTCTTAATCTATATGCAGTGGTAAATATAAATAACCAACTATATGCTTAGGGAGCAAAATCTCTGAGAATAACAGACAGGAGAGATATACTGTATATACTATTGGAGGTTGAATCTGGTAAATATCATCAGACTCGAGGAGCACATTTTTTATTTAGAGCCCTTTCACACTGGGGCGCATGTAATGTGCCCTGCCCTCATGCAATGTGCTCTGCTCCCATGTAATGTGGCTTGCTTCCATGTAAAACTTTACTTTAAATGTAATTGTAATGCCTTCTATAACCTCCAGTCTATCAGCCTCCACCTCCTCTGTGTTCAGATGTTGATCTTCCCTGCACAGTCTTTAACCATCTCAATACAGGGCACTTTACACCCCCTTCCTGTCAAGGCCATTTTTCAGTTTTCAGCTCTGTCACACTTTGAATGACATTTGCGTGGTCATTCTACACTATAACCATGTGAATTTTTTCACACAAATTATAGCTTTCTTTTGGTGGAATTTAATCACTTTTTTGTTTTTGTTTTTTTGTTTTTTTGGAAAAAAAAAAAAAAGTTTTTCTTAGTTTCTGTCAGTAAATTTTGCAAATAAGTAATTTTTCATCTTCATTGATGAGCTCTGATGAGGTGGCACTTATAGGCACTGATGAGACACAAATATGCCACACTGGTGGGCATTGATGGGCAGCACTGATAGCCTGCACTGACTGGCATCACTGATGGCCACTGATTGCTGGCACTTGTGTGCACAGATTGGTGCCAGTTGTGAGCACTGATTGCTGTCAGTGGTATCGCTGGCACTGTTTGGCACTTAATTGTAATCGGAGCACTGGTGATAAGTGCCCTGATTACATCCCCTGTCAGTGTGAGGCGAGGAGCGCCGATTACCGACATCTCTGTGTTTACATCCGACTGGCTGTGATTGGACACAGCCGATCACATGGTTAAAGAGCCACTACTCTTTACACAGAACCGGGTCGCACTGTGTTCTAGCAACATGGTGCGGCTACCGCATGCGAGCAATTGTTCTGGAGGGCAGTTATATGGCGTCCACCCAGAACTAGAGCAAGAGGTTTAAGTATTAAAAATTTTGGGGTCCCCCAACGATGCTTCTGGCTCCTCCTGCCTTCAGAGTGCCCCAATAGCAAACTACAAATTATGGTATAGCGTGCCCCTATAGTAAGGTAAAAAAAACTTCTGACTTTAGACCAACTCACTTCCTGCCCAGGACTACATGTTCCGTGAGGCCTTGCTCACACATTCGCAAGTTCTCAAGCACTTACTGACATGTATGGGTGATTTACTGAGCTGTTTGTGTGCTGCATTGTATTTCCTGATATGTAAACAAATAATGCATCTTAGTTCACAACTATTTTCATAATCGATTAGTTGTGCTCTCTCTCTCTAATATCTATCTATAAAGTGCTAGTGCATGATGTTGTGGAAATTTTAGATGTATTTATTATATATATTGTCATAAGAGTGCTCCTGTGTTCATTCTCCCCCAGCCCGCTCTTTTAGAGCTGACTGGGGCAGACTGACGCTGGTTGAGATCCGTTAGGTAGTGGATAATATCTTGGGGTTGGAAAGAAAGGCGTTTGCGGAGTGGGGGTATGTCCACCAGAAAAAGGGCCCCTGTACATTGTACAGATGATCGTCTGGGGACATATGCTTGCTCTGCGGGCATTGGCTGTGTGCGGATGTGTGCACATCGTCTCTGCTGTGTCTGATCAGCACATGGAGATAGGCGGTGCACATCTGTAGATAGCTTTCCATTCACAAGAGATGAAGAATTATCCAAGTATACATTGTTCTCTGGAACAATGTATATATTAAGGATTTCTATCAACGGAATTATAGTCATCGTTCATTGGTTTTGTATGGTTTCCATCATTGAAAGCATTTGGTCAGTCTGTGTAACAGACTATTTGAATGTATACATGTCTGTAAATGTACCTTCTATTGTATTGTATTGTATTGTCCTTATATGGGCATTAACATCCTGTTACTGCTGTGAGGTCACACCCTTTGTGGGAGGTGTTCAGCTGTTGGAGGCAAACCCTCCAGGGCGTGGCTTCCAGTGGGAAAAGTAAATAAAAAGCTTTGGTCAAGGGCGCTCTTGGGGGGGCTGACGATGAAGCAGAAGGAAACACTGCTGTTGATGTCTCGTTAATGGGGAACCAAAGGGGCCTGGCTGAGGAGCAGCCAGGCTGAGATGAGGATGTAGGTTGCATTGGGGATGTCTGGTCATTGGGATGAATGTGTTGGAAGGTAAGCCTAAAGCATTATATCATTAAGATGGAAATGGGTGCTTATTGGAAGCACAGCGGTAGATGGGGTTGTGTGCATAGCATATAGCCAAATTTCTACGACAATGATATAAACTATGCAACATAATATAAAGTTGCTGAGATAAGTTGCAGAAAAGATTTTTAAAAATGTGCAACGATGAATATCAATATTGAAAAAATAATCAAATACAAAATATGCCAAATGAGTGAACAGTCTTTCCTTTTGTGAAACCTTTTGTCACCAAGAAGAGAACAGAAGACGGCTACAGTGGCGACAGAAGACCGGGCCACCGCTTGTAAAAGAGCTAGAAGAAGGCGCGGTGGCCCGGCAAGAAGAACCGAAGAGGGGGACAAGACCCCCGAAGTTGGAAGAAGAGGGCGGTGGCGAAGAAGAAAGCCGGGCTCCTCCGCTAGCAAAAGAGCTAGCAGAAGATAGTGGAGGAGTCCGGCGAGAAGACCCCTGAAGATGGACAGAAGACCCCCAGAGCTGAGCAATAAACTATTTTAACCCTTGTGTGTTGTGTGTGTGTGTTTTATTTATTTTTTATTTTTTTACAGGTGAATGGGTAGGGGTACATTGTACCCCATACTCATTCACATAGGGTGGGGGGCCGGTATCCGGGGGCTCCCGGATTCCAATAAGCCCCCCGCTCGCAGACCCCGACAACCAATGGCCAGGGTTGTCGGGAAGAGGCTCTTGTTCTCATCAGCATGGGACAAGGTGCTTTGGGTGGGGAGGCACCCCCCCATGTTGAGGGCACACGGCCTGGTACGGCTCAGGAGGGGGGGCGCTCGCTCGTCCCCACCCCCTTTCCTGGCCGGCCGGGTAAGCATGCTCGGACAAGGGTCTGATATGGACCTGGGGGGGGACCCCCACGCCGATTTTTCTGCATAGGGGTTCCCCTTTAAGTCCATACCAGGTGACTGGGCCAGCGACGCCTCTTTCGCTGGCCCCGGCTACCTTGAGACGCGCTCAAAATGAGCGGACTTTCCTCCGCGCGGGAAAAGTCTGCTCATTTCAAAAGTACGGCGGACTCACACACTCACACACTCACACACTCACACACTCACACACTCACACACTCACACACTCACACACTCACACACTCACACACTCACTCACTCACTCACTCACTCACTCACTCACTCACTCACTCACTCACTCACTCACACACTCACACACTCACACACTCACACACACTGTCTGCCAAAAAGCGAGTCCGGCAGACAGATTGGAGTGCAAAAATACTTTCTTAGTCCGCCAATGCGCTCGAGCTGCAGCTGATCTGGAGCATCATCGGGGTCAACAGAGAAAAGCGAGGAGGAAAGGCTGATCTCTTTTTTTCAATAGCTGCAAAATCCTGAAAGCGCCGTTTAAATTCCCCAGCCAGAGATGTGATGTCTGCTGCATATCTGCTCATTTGTGCACTGATATTGTCCTGTGGAAAACTGGTCATTATTTCCTGCAACGCTGAAAAATTTATAGTATTGGGTTGTACCTGTGACAACTGCCTTATGAAAAGTTGCAGCTTTGTTCCAAAGGCTTTGAGGTGTGAATAAAGCTGGTTCACCGCTGCATCTTTCCCCTGAAGACTCCTGTTCAGTACATTCAGATGCTTGGTTATGTCAACTAGAAACCCCAAATCTGCCAGCTACATCGGATCAGATAGTTCTCGTTCTTTTTGAGAGAGTAGAAACGCTGCATGCAGACCCCCGACTGAGCCATCTTACATTGTTGTGATATAAAACATCTTCATATTCAGCCTGGATGTCCAGTAGAAACTGTTTAAACTGGCGGTGGCACAGGGCTTTAGAGCGAATAAAATTAAGTCTTCACCACCGGTTTCATAACATGGTCATATTTGAGATGTTTAGCACAGAGAACTTGTTGATGAATGATACAATGGAGTTTAATAGCTTTGCCTCCTTCTTCAATCACCTTGTTACAGATTAGGATTGCTAATCCACTTCGCTCACCAGCCATGGCAGGTTCCCCATCACTAATAATCCCAGTAACTTTGTTCCAAGGCAGTTTCATGTCATTTATGGCGGAACTATCAGAAACAAACAAATCTTTTCCTCTTGTTTGATCCGTAAGGCTCTGGAGGTCAAGTAGCTCTTCAGTCACATTCATTTCATCGTCCACCCCGCTCATAAAAATCAACAACTGAGCCATGTCGGGTCCGTGCTTTTATCACAGGCTATTGAAAAGAAGTCAAAATCCGCTCCATTGGATGTCAACTGTCTCTTAATATCTGATGAAATCTCTTCAATTCTCCGTGCTACAGTGTTACGAGCCAGGAAAATGTTGGCAAACTCTTGCTTCTCGGGACAGATATTCTCCACCATTTTCATAACGCAATCTTTGATGAAGTCACCCTCGGCAAAAGATTTGCAATTTTTAACAATTAACGTTGCCACCTCATAGCTTGCCTTTTGTGGCATTTTCATTTGACTCGCGGGCTCTTGTGAAAAATCACTGTTGCGACATTAAAACGGCTTCAAAGTGCTTCAACTTTTCACTGCGGTCGTGCCTTGTTAGCTTGTCGTATGTGCTATGTCGTGACTGGTAGTGCCTCTTGACATTAAATTCCTTATAAACAGCCACAGTCTCTTGGCATATTAGACAAACGCAGTGATTCCATATTTCAGTGAAGCAATATTTAACTTTCCACTTGTCCTGAAAGCGGCGGCCCTCACTGTCAACTTTCCTTCTCTTGTTTACAGTCGCCATTTTAGAAATTGACCAGAAGGGGAAATGATTATGTGAGCGCAGTGTCAGAGGTTTTGGTCTAAAGCCTCATACACATGATAGGACTTTGTACAAACTTTCCCTTGGATTTTTGTACAAAGGGCGTTGGCCCTGAACTTGTATTGCATACACACAGCAGGACTTTTTCAGCCAACTTTTGGTCAACTTCTGTATTGTCTGATCTTTTGCATTGGTTCTGAGCATGCCTGTTTGTACTTTTGTACAAAGTCCTATGGTTTTCTGTACACACGATCAGACTTTGCTCCATCGGACTTATGTTGCCAGAAAGTTTGTCCGTTCGCACAGCCAACAAAAGTCCGATGAAAACCCAAAAAGTTTGTCCTATGGAACGTACACACGGTCGGATGTTGCTCCAAAACAGCTAATTTGCATGTTTGTTGTCAAAAAGTCTGATCGTGTGTACGGGCCTTAAGCGCGTTCGTTCGATACACTAATACACTGCCCAGCAAGAATTCTCCTCCCTTTGCGGCTGTGTGTGGTGAAGATGAGCTGTTATTTGGAGATGGAGAGATATAATAATAAAAAAAAATATATATATATATATATATATATATATATATATATATATATGTGTATATATATGTGTATATATATATATTTTTATTTATTTATTTTTTTTATTATTTCTATATTTCTAATAAAGAGAATTAAAAGAGAGAGAGAGAAATAAAGAGATAAGTCGGCAGTACACAAATATATGTACTGCTGACTTATCTTTCTCTTTATTTCTCTCTCTTTCTCTTTTAATTCTCTTTCTCTTTAATTCTCTTTAGTTCTCCTTTTTCTCTTTAGTTCTCCTTTTTCTCTTTAGTTCTCCTTTTTCTCTTTAGTTCTCCTTTTTCTCTTTAGTTCTCCTTTTTCTCTTTAGTTCTCCTTTTTCTCTTTAGTTCTCCTTTCTCTCCCGGAGCGCCTCTCACTATCAGGAAGCTGACAGTGCGCGGTGCCGCAGCCAATCCCCGCCACCAATCACAGGCATTGAGAGATCTGCAGCTGCTGCAGGGACAGCTCAGTGTCTGCTATTGGCGGCGTGTGCTGTCAGCTTCCCGGAGGCCTTGGACCACCCCCAGCCCCTGCTTGTCAGTGAGAGGTGGGGTGAGAGGCACTCGCAGCCAATCACCACCGCCAATCCCCGTCGGAATCGCAGGCTCTGGACCTCCCGCACATGCCCAGACTTTGGACATGACTGCACTAGATCTTAGGAGTATCAGAGTAAAGTGGTCTGAATACAAAGGCATACCACACTTTTCAGATATTTATTTGTAAAAAAAAAAAAATAGAAAACCATTTATAATTTTCCTTCTACTTAACAATTTATGTGCCACTTTGTGTTGGTTTATCACATAAAATCCGAATAAAATTCATTAAAATTTTTTGTCTGTGATATGACAAAATGTGTAAAATTTCAAGGGGTGTGAATACATTTTAAGGCACTGTGTGCCTTAAACAATCCAAATTAATTTGAAGTGCAGACTTTCAGCTTCAATTCATGGGGTTGAACATAAATATCAAGTACAAATTTTAGGAACTGCAACCACTTTTATACACCGCCACTCACCCTCCATTTTCAGGGGCTCAAATGTAATTGGACAAATGAAGATAATTATAAATAAAATGTCAATTTTTAATATGTTGAGAATCCTTTACTGGCAATGACTGCCTGAAGTCTGGAACCCATGGACATTACCGAAGACTGGGTTTCCTCCTTTCTGATACTTTGCCAGACTCTAACTGCAGCTCTCTTCAGTTCTTCTTTGTGGGTCTTTTCTGCCTTTAGTTTTGCCTTCAGCAAGTGAAATGCATGCTCAATTGAGTTGAGATCAGGTGATTGACTTGGCTATTGCAGAATATTCCACTTATTTTCCTTCAAAAGCTTATGGGCCGCTTTTTGTGTTTTGGATCATTGTCCATCTGTACTGTGATGCGCCGTCCAATCAACTTTGCTGCTTTTGGCTGAATCTGGGCTGACAGTATATCTCTAAACACTGCAGAATTCATTATGTCTTCTGTCACATCATCAATAAACACCAATGACCCAGCATTGCTAGAAGCCATGCATTCTCATGCCTCCACCATGTTTTACAGATGATGTTGTGTGCTTTGGATCATGAGCTGTTCCAAGCCTTCTCTGCGCTTTTATCTTCCCATCATTCTGGTACAGATTAATCTTAGTTTCATCCGTCCAAAGAATGCTTTTTCCATAACTGGTCTGGCTTTTTTTTATTTTTTTTTGGGCACATTCTAATCTGGCTTTTCTATTCTTCAGGCTTTTGAATGTGGTAAGCCCTCTGTATTTGCTCTCATGAAGTCTTCTCTTGATTGTGGACTTTGACAATGATACGCCCACCTCCTGGAGAATGTCCTTCACTTGTCTGGATGTTGGGAATGGGTTTTTCTTTACCATAGTGAGGATCCTGCGATCATCCACCACTGTTGTCTTCCATGGATGTGCAGGCCATTTTATGTTAGTAACTATGTTACTGAGTGTGTTCTTTCTTCAGAATTGACCAAACTGTTGATTTGGCCACTCCTAATGTTGCTGCTATCTCTCGAATTTGTTTAGTTTTTGAAGCCTTACAGTGGCCTGTTTCACTTGCATGGATAGCTCTTTTTAACGCATTATGTAGGTTCACAGCAGTAGATTCCAAATGCAAATACTACACTTAGATTCAACTCCAGACCTACGTAATGTAAGTAGTAGTAGCCCACACCTGGCCATGAGACAGCTTTTGATTCAATTGTCCAATTACTTTTGGCCCTTTTGAAAAGGGGTGGATGGCTATAAAAGCTGTAATTTCTAAACCCTTTCTCCGGTTTCGATGTACAAATTAAACCTGTGTGTGTGCACTTTTAGCCCTTGTTCATTATATATCTTGAATATTTGTTTGTTAAATACCTGAAAAAAAAATCTGTGTGTGTATAATTTTAGTCACTGTTAATCTGTTTGAGCTAATACGCAGTAGTCACTTATTTACTCAAGTTAATGCTTACTTTCAGAAAGTCACTAATGACATGGCAGAATTTCTTCAGAGCTTGAGAAAAAGAGTAAAGGTTGGAGTTGTTGGAGGTTCAGATTTTGAGAAAATCCAAGAACAGCTGGGAGAGGATGGTAAGGAAAATGTGTGTTTTTTTTTTTTTTTTTTTTTTTCTCCCCCTGTTCGTCTTTCAGGACAGCCACCATAGAGACACCTTGGCTCCTCCCATCTCAGGAAACACTGCCTTATACTGCAAGATTTAAGCCTCCCTGTCCCGTCACCCCCCCCCCCCCCCCCTCAGTTCTGGTGTTTCCTCCAGCGGGAAGACACCGCTAAGGAGCCAGGGCTGAACAGCCCGGGAGGCTGAGGCCGAGTGTTCCCAGAGAAGGGGGAGACAGTGGTATCTCTCTGACTCCGCAGCCAGGTAGACTAAGATTACCTGTATTGACAGACGTGGGACGTGGGGCTGGTGCGGCCTTATTCTTTGCCATACAGACAGCTGTCGGAGGCATGGACGACAATTCATCCTCAGTGGGAGATGGTGGAGGCTTCAAGAGCATCTCCAGGTGATGACGACACCAGCCACTCAAAGGTAAGAGGAATCCTGGGGTAGTGTTCCCTTACCTATTTCCGATAGCTCCACTTGTGTTTCCCCTCCCTTTGCGGGGGGGGGGGAGGGGAGTGCGTCTGGGACCCTGGTGATGGTTGGACCTGGGGGGGGGGGGGGGGCATTCCCGGTGGTCCTCTGTGGTAGCGCTGGTGGGCTTATGCATTTAAAGCTGCTCTCTCTGTGTTTCAGAAAGCCACAGACAAAAAAAGTCACTCCATGGTTCCAAGAAGAAATGTCCCTCATGCAGAGTCACCATGGGGGAATCCTGGACCAAGGCGCTCTGTAAGGAGTGACTTGAGGGGTTAGTGATGGAGCAGGCGGCAGTACAGGGTACGGACCTGGCAGCGTCCGTCATGGAGCTTTATAGCACCTTTCAATATTTTCAGGCACTTTTTTCTAGTTTACAGTTGCCACAGCCCCAGGGCAATCCTCCACCAGCACAGCAGAGTGTTACACCTAGCTCAGTGGATACTCCCTCCATTAGTGGGGAGAGACCAGGGGGCTCCAACGAGGATATTGAGGTAGATCCAGACAGCGCCGCTTCAGACTCCCAGGGGCAGTCAGTAGGAGGTGGAGTGAATGGGGAATCCCACATGAACCTTATAAGCTTTCCCTTTATGAAATGGAGGAGCTATCCATACCACTTTGGGAAATACAAGAAGAAAAGAAGGCATTGTCACTCCATGACCAGATGTACAAGGGCCTGGGGGAACAGAAAAAGAGGGTGTTCCCCATTCATGATGTCTTGGTCGAAGCCATCAAGAGGGAATGGCAAGATCCCAAAAGGAAACCTTTCTTTTCAAGGGCTTTAAAACAAAAGTTTCCCTTTGTGGAGGAAGAGGCTCTAGTCTGGAATAAATCTCCTAAGCAACATGCAGCCCTTCACAGGTTTCCAGGCATACTGACCTGGCCTTTCGAGTACATGGGGGCACTTTCAAATCCCATAGACAGAAGGATGAACTCGCTCTTGAAGAAGTCCTGGGACTCCTTGCAGGGAAACCTTAAGCTCGCCATGGCGGTCACACTAGTGACCCGCAAAACAGAATATTGGCTTACACAGATTAAGGCACATATTGAAGCGGGGACGCCAAAATAAACTATCCTGGCTTCCTTCCCCATGCTACTTAAAGGGGTAGCGTACATATTGGATGCTTCGGCTGAATTGGTGTGCATGTCCGCAAGATCCGCAGCCCTGACCAACTCAGCAAGAAGGGCCCTATGGCTTAAGACGTGGCAGGGAGACAGTGCGTCTAAGGTCAAACTCTGTGGGATTCCACTCATAGGGTACCTATTGTTTGGGCCAGGTTTGGAGGCTGTTTTGGATTGGATGGCTGACAAGAAAAAGGCCATTCCCATTAAAAGGAAACTTGGAGAGCAGACTAAAAAAAAAGTCTCTCCCTCAGAGGAAGAGGCTTGGTGCAGAAGGGTGTGTGTGTGGGGGGGGGGGGGTTATTTAGGAAGATTGGGGGCTTTCCTCCCACAGTGGGAGATGATCACCTCTAACCAGTTTGTGTTAGGGATCATAAGAAGAGGACACCGGCTGGAGTTTTCAAAACCTCCTCTGCACAGACTTTTTGTTATCGAGCTGCCAAAGTGCGCAGAAAAGTTGTAAGCTCTTCTATCCCCCCTACAGGAGTTGGAGGAACAGGAGGTGGTGGTACGAATCCCAACAGGAGAGACCGGCAGAGGCTTCTATTCCCACATCTTTGTGGTCCGCAAGCCTTCGGTAAAGTTCAGGCTTATCCTGAACCAGAAGCCTGAATGTCTCGGTAACCTACAGGAGGTTCTGAATAGACTTGGTCTATTTCGTGAAGGCACTTCTTCCCCCGAACTTCTTCATGCATCGACGCCCATCTGCACATCCCCATCACAGAGGGCTACCAGAAGTTTCTGAGGTTGGTGGTAAAACTCAGAGAAGGTTTGTTCCATCTACAGTTCAGGGCCCTCCCCTTTGGTCTATCCAACAGCCCCCCCCCCCCCCCCCACGCATCTTCACCAAAGTCATGGTGGAGGTCCTGGCTTTTTTGCGACTCCTGTTTTGCCTCTTCTCTGGATCAGTTGCCCCAGGATTTACAGGTGGCAAGAGGCATCCTAGAAAACTTGGGGTGGCTCTTGAACCTGGAAAAATCCAACTTGGTTCCATCCCAAAAGGTCACATTCTTGGGCTATGTGTTGGATTCATCAAAGCAGAAGTTCTTCCTTCCCTTAGAGAAGATCCAGAAGGTAGACATGGCAATGTTGTTGCTCCAGGGCAGCCGTCAGGTCTCAGTAAGACAAGCCGTGTCAGCTTTGGGCTTACTAACATCCATGATACTGGCAGTGCAGTGGGCAGGGCTGCATTTTTGCCCTTTGCAGCTGTTCATCCTGGGGTTTGGGGACCACAGTGGAGAGTCCATGGACTCCCTGATATCTGTGCAGAGTCAAGTCAAGAGGTCCCTTTGGTGGTGAAGAAAGGCGGAAAATTTGTCACAGGGCCTGGAGTGGGTCCTACGGTTCTCCAGGACTGTCGCGACCGATGCGAGCGGCACAGGTTGGGGGGCGCAGCTAGAATTCTGGATGGTGCAAGGTACCTGGGTGAGATAGGATGCAAAGAAGTCCTCGAACTGGAGGGAGCTGAGAGAAATAGCCTTGCCACTCGGAGCCTTTCAGAGAGAACTCCAGGGACAGCACATACCGGTCCGCTCGGGCAACTCCTCAGCGGTGGCCTATATCAACAGGCAAACCATCCTCAATTGGGCCGACGCCAAGGTCTATCCCTCTCAGCGGTACATTTGAAGGGGGAACAGAACCAGGTAGCAGACTTTCTCAGCAAAAAAATGCTGAGGGAGGGAGACTGGGTTTTGAACCAGGACATCCTCGAGTATGGTCACTCAAAAAGTGGGAGGTGCCATGTGTGGACCTCTTCGCTTCGAGAGAGAACACAAAGGTGTTCCTTTTCTTCTCCCTGAGCAGATAGAGCGGTCTGAGTGGACGCACTGGTTTAGAGCTGGCCGTACTGATACCAGCAGTATTGAGAAAATTTCAGTCAGAAAACACAACTCTCATTCTAATCGCGCCACACTGGCCCAGGAGGCTGTGGTTCTGGCTGTGGTGCCTCCCTGGATTCTACCTATCCAAGAGGTTCTTTTTTTCTCAGGGGTCAATCTGTTGTCCCCAGGTGGAGTGGTGGAATCTCGCAGCCTGGCTACTGAGGGGCAAGGGTTTCTCGGATCGTTTAGTGGCGACTCTCCTAGGTTGCAGGAAAAAGACGCAGACTATCTACCTAAAGGTGTGGAAACGTTTCAATAGCTGGTGCAATAGCTTTCTGCAGTCAGGAGCGGACAAGGGGTTAGCCCTTAGCACTTTGAAAGGACAGGTATCCGCCTTGACGTATTCCTGAAAAAGCCGCTAGCAACATATCCATGGATAGTCAGCTTTTTTAAAACCTTAGGCAGACAGAGACCAGCCAGAACCCCCCCCCCCCCCACTCCCCATGTGGGATCTCTTCTTGGTGCCACAGGCCCTCACTAGGGATCCATTTGAGCCGCTGGGGTCCTGACTGTTAAAACTGGTCACCCTCAAGATGGTGTTTTTGGTGGCGATCACTACGGCAAGGAGAGTTGGTGAACTTGAAGCCCTCTCCATTAGGACACCACTTTTTTTTTTTTTTTCTTTTCAGGTTTTCCCGGATCATTTGATTTTTAAAAACTGATCTGGCCTTTTTGCCAAAGGTGGCCTCTAAGTTTCATAGAGGCCAGGAAATTATTTTGCCTACCTTCTGTTTGAAACCTGTGAGGAAACGGGGAACATATTTTTCATAAATTGAACGTTAGGTGCGACCTTTAGTACTTAGTATAAAACCGTTTAGGAAATCTGATTCCTTTTTTTTGTGTTATTTTCAGGGGCTAGGGAAGGGTCCAGAGCCTTTAGACGTACAATAGCCAGATGGTTCAGGTTAGCCATTATTTAGGCCTTTGTAGTCAGGAGACGTGGGGTTGGAGCCTCCAGAGGGTATTAAGGCACATTCCACCAGAGCAATGGTGACTTCTCAAGCTGAGTGGGCTGGTGCTTCTCCAGAGCAGATCTGTAGAGCTGCAACATGGTTCAGCTTTGTCACCTTTGTGAAGCACTATAGGTTGGACCTGCTATCGGCCAAAGACCAGGCCTTTGACCATAAAGTGCTGCAGGCTGTAGTCCCACCCGAAGGGGTAAGGTGCTTGCTTATTCTCTCTATGGTGGCTGTCCTGAAAGACGAACAGGGGAAAAATTAAAGTTACACTTACCGGTAACAGCCTTTTTCCAGGAGTCTTTCAGGACAGCACCGGAAACCCACCAAGATTGTTGGCTATCCCTGAGGGCTCATCACTTGAGAACATCGGGCAATATAAAGGTTATTATGACATATTCTTTTGTCTTCCCAGCTGGCCGGAGGTATTCTTGAAGAACTGAGGGGGTGGCAGGATGGTGAGACTTGCAGTATAAGGCGGTGTTTCCTGAGATGGGAGGAGCCAAAGTCTCTCTATGATGGCTGTCCTGAAAGACTCCTGGGAAAGGACGTTACCGATGAGCAATTTTTTTTTTTTTTTTTTTTTTTTTCTTTCTGCTGTGCTGTCTGCAACAATTCCCTGAGGTTCTTTATGCTTTTACTCTGTTACTAAAACTCCGCACTAACTGGAGAGCTACTTCTCACTTTCTGTCACAATATTGGGTAATAAGGGGCAGTTTTTCAGATGAAGATGCATACAGCAATAAAAATCAGTATAAAATGTTTTTATGCATCCCCCAACTCTGTCGACAACTAAAATAACATTAGATGCAGTTCCACTCCAAAATTATACCCTTAATAACCCCTCCAGTCCTACAGAAAGTATAACTGACAGTTTTTATTATTCTTTGTGTCCCCATTAGGGATATTCACTTTCTGATTGTAAATCCAAAATTTTGAGTTGTCACCAAAACAGGTATAGAGATAAATTCTTCCAATGAGGACACTTGTTCCCAAGACAACTGTGTAATAGGGGATTCCTATCACATTGAAATGATGCTCTTTATGGTTGTGTCTGAAAGACAAGAAATTACGGGAAATCTTCCTAGTGAGACACGGATGGCAAAAAAAAAAGCACGGACAGCGGTTTTAAACCTCCACTACTGTACTATAATATATTTTGGATTTATATATATATATTTGTAGAATTCTATGCCCTAGCTCTTCTAAATCATTCTAAAATATCAAGCATACCATGGCTCTGTGTTTTTAGTTTTTTTTTTTTTTTTGTCACGCTCCGTGTCCCTCACTGATGCACCTTACTACTGCTAGCATAGAGCAAAAAGTGCTGTTGTTTCTGGTTACACACTCTGCTCTAGGGAACTGTGTAGTACAATTCCCACACAGCTGAATGTGTCTGCAGGTCAATGTGTAGCCCAACACATGCCAAGAGAACAATTGTAGCCACCCTAGAACAAGAAGTCTGAGGGCAACAGAAAAAAAAAATTCATTTGAAAGGTGTTCTATTTATATTTGCATCATATTTTATAAAAAAATATTTAGTTTTACTAACAATTTCAGCCTGTTTAAAGTTTACAGCCTCTCCTGCCAAGGTCCTTCTTTTTATTTTATTTTTTTCCTTCATACACTTGTACTGGGACATTGTCAAGAGGATTAGGCAGGGTTAGAATGGTATTTTTGTCCTTTTAAATTTGCATCCAATGGGGTACATTGGAAAACCATATACACCACTTTTTGCTTTTTTAAAGTACAATTTTCAGTCCTATAAAGTTGACCCCCTAAACCTGGCTTGTTCTGATGTCGCGTACACATGACCGGACTTTTCGACGGACTAGGTCTGATGGTCTTCCCGACTGACTTTTCGGCGGAGGTCTTGACGGACTTTCTGAATGAGCGGACTTGGCCACACACGACCAGACTAAGTTCGTTCGAAAGTCCATTCATTTTGAACATGACAACGTAAACGGGACTAAACAAGGAAGTTCAGTAGCCAATAGCTGCCCTTGCGTCCCATTTGGTCTGTCGGACTAGCACACAGACGAACTGTTTTCCCGATTTATTTATTTATTTATTTATTTTTTTTATTTGTATGTCAGATTTGAAACGTTCTATTTCTAGGTCCGTCTGATCTATTTTTTTTTTTTTTTTTTTTGGACCTAGTCTGCCAGAAAGTCTGGTCGTGTGTGCATGGCATACTTTGCAGATTGAGGATATGGAGAGCTGGCTGCCTGCCTGCATTTTATTCCAATTGTCAGGCTATCATCTTGGATATACTATGTATTGCCTAGGGAATTTGTTTTATCAACAGAACTGTTGTTTACTCTAATTTACCTTCACAGCTATGTCACTGTCTTCCCAGTAATACAAATTTACATAATTTTATTGAAAATGTTTTTGTTAATTTTGTGTTTTATAGCCTGGAGGTGCAATCAAATATTTTAATGTAATTTCAGTGCTTGAAAAGTTTGATTATGTGTTCCCTGAAAATGGTCTTGTTGCATACAAGGATGGACAGTTTCTATGCAAACAGGTCAGTGTTGTGTTTTTAGACAATTTTATTATATTTTTGAGTAGCATGTAATGATTTGTGATTATTCACTAATTCGATGGCCTCCAGTCCTTCCACCTCTTATATAAAGTCTGGCACAAACGGTTTGTGTATACAAAAAGGGAGCCAATAATTCCCTGCCACAGCACAAAGACATCAGTGTCTGTGTGTGTGTATATAACATTCCACGTGACTTATCCTATCCATACCTCCACTAGCAGAATGTAAACACTCTTCATAAAAATACTTTCAGTGAAGAGCTGTTCACACCAGTATGTGTGATTGCAGTACACTTCAAATAAATGTATACCAAATGTAGGGATGTGCTTCTCCAAAAAAAAGGAAAAGTTAAAAACTATGCATAAATCAGTATAACCCTTTTTAAAAAGTAGGATTTTAATCAATCTCTCACAAGAACAATTTCCAAAATGTTGACATAACTGAGTTTTATAGAAAATTTGTTTTGCTTGTTACATGAAATTAAAGTTATTAATAATAAAATTTAGCTACAAAATCTTTAGTTTTAATCAAATTAGTTGATGCAAAAATAAATACACCCCACAACAAAACATGGAATAAACAAGTTGGTAACATATTGCAATATCTATATATTTTTCCGTTCTTGAAGAACAACCTTTTATAGAGCCCTGGATGCTGGATAGAGAGTGGTGCTTAACTTGTCTCTTCAGAATTCCCCATAGGTGTTCGATTGGGTTCAGATCAGGAGACATACAGTACTTGGCTACTGAATCACTTTCACCTTGTTCTTCAGAAATGCACCAATGGCCTTAGATGTGTATTTTGGACCATCGTCATGTTGGAAAGGTGCATGACACCCATGGGTACGGAGTGATGGTAGTATCTTCTCTTTCAATATAGAGCAGTACATCTGTGTATTCATGACACCATCATTGAATTGCAGCTCCTTGACACCAGCAGCACTCATGCAGCCCCACAGAAGGACACTGCCACCACTATGTTTCACTGTAGGCACCATTCATTTTTCTTTGTACTCCTCGCCTTTGGGACGCTATACAGTTTTGGTCTCATCACTCCAGAGTCTGGTAGTCTTCTTCGTTTTCAGCATGGGCCCTGGCAAATTCTAGGCAGGCTTTTTTGTGCATGGGCTTTAGGAGAGGCTTCCTTTATGGACGACACCCATGCATGCCATTCCTCTGCAGTGTATGCTGTACTGTGTTATGGGAAACAATCACCCCAGTTTGGCTTTCTACTTCTTTAGCTAACTGCAGTGAAATGGACCCTTCTCATCAGAAAATGCTCCTGTCGAGGTGTTAACTTCCATGGATGGCCTGGACATCTCTGTAAATGGTTGCAGTTCCATCTTTGTTGCATTTTTTTATCACTTTCACGACAGTATTCTGACTGATAAGTAAAGCTTTGCTGATCTTCTTGTAGCCTTCACCTATCTTTTCTAAATCAATGATTTTCTTTCTGAGGCCTTCTGTTATTTCTCTTCCATGTGGTGTTGTTGTTGACCACATGAAATGGGAAGGGGTTTTCTTTAAGTAACGCCTTTTTATAATGAACTCTCTGCTGGACACCTGTTTAACCACTACAGCCTCAGAAAGATTTGCTCCCTTCATGACCAGGCCATTTTTTGTGATATGGCACTGTGTCACTTTAACTGACAATTGCATACAATGTACCCAAACAAAATTGATGTGCATTTTTTTTCCCCACAAATAGAGCTTTCTTTTGGTGGTACTTGATCACCTTCTTCTTCTTTTTTTTTTTTTTTTTTTTCTTTTTTCTTTTTTCTTTTTTTTTTTGCGCTATAAACAAAAAAAGCAGCAATTTTGAAAAAAATTTTTTTTTTTACATTTTTGCTATAATACATATCCCAAGAAAAAAATGTAAAACAACTTTCTTCATATCTTTAGGCCAATATGTATTCTACTTATATATTTTTTTTCTTTTTTTTAAAATAACAATAAGCACATATTGATTTGCGCAAAAGTTATTGCATCTACAAACTACAGGATAGATTATGGGCTTTTATTTAAATGTTTTTAATGGTAATGGTGGCAATCTGCAAAATGTATTTATTTTTTTACACAAAAGCAGATCCCCATTTTGCCTCTGTACACAACAATCGGGGGCGGCCAGCAGACCCACGGGCCCTCCAATCTCGCATGCACTTACGTTGGTTCGTGCAGGTGAGCTAATCTGCCGCAGTAAAAGTATGGCGGCTTGTCGGCAAGTGGTTAATGAATAACTAGCCTCACTTTGGTTTGGTCAAACTAGATGGATTTCTTCAACCTGAGTAACTATATAAACCTGTAGTTGAATTCTTGTTAATTAGGATTTTGTTGTCTAAAATTTTAGCTTTGCTCCTAAGACTTTCGTTGGGGTGTATTCATTTTTGCAACAGAATGAATTTGCTAGGAAAAAAACTTTTTTGTGTGTGAAAATGAACAAATCTTGGTTGCAATCGATGGCGGCCTGCATTTGTGGAAAGTAAAGGTTTTCTGACAAATACAAATCTGTTGGGGGGGGGGGGGTACTGCTGAGTACTGTATATCATGTGTTATCAAAGTGCATAATCTTGATATTCAAAATGTATGCAACCACTGAAGTGTCCAAACATCAAAAGGTAATCTGTGTTAAGTCCAAAGCAAAAAGGTCTCAATGATAATCCCTCAATATTCAGTGAACTTTTGATTAATCTTCATAGTGCTTTAGGATCTGAAATCCTCTTTAGATGTGACCTGATATCACCACCATGCTCAAAATTGGATGTACCCCTATATGCCTAAAACTTTCGCACATTAGTGTATATGGATAGAGTCAATGCTAAACAGGTTCAAAGCAAGCAGGAAAACTGTCCCCAAAGGAAAAGAACCCCAGCCCGTGGGGGATCATGATTCCAGTATAGTAGTAAAATGGGGATATGCCCAATGATGCTGAGAGCTGCAAAAATAAAATGAGAATGACATTCCAACAAGATAAACGCGTGTGACTACAAGATGGTACTGACCTCTAACTCCTCATTAAAACCATTAGGGGGGGCCAAAGGACCATTAGGGGGGGCCAGCTTAACGATCCATTTTGGTTTTCCTGGCACAAAGGGCTTTAAAATGTTCATCCTCCTAGAGGGAAGGAGGAAGGAGCCTCAGTAACAAAAAGGCTTTTAGGACCTTTCCCATGGTGTATCAAAATCCATGGAGAGACTAAACTTGGGATTGGGACAGCCAATTACCACATTCCTCCTGTGTTTTCCGAAATCGGAATCTGATTATCCTGCCCACGTTAGGAAGCTGCAAGAACAGTGGATGCAGTAGATCACATTGGAGGGTGGAGTAGGTAAAGAGTTACAAATACACATGTCAAGCAAATTGTGTTTCCTTCATTGGAACATTCCTTTCAACGTCAAGAACGTATGTATATCACACAAGAGCACCTTTCTGGGGGATGAACTTGCTGAGGGCTATTCAATTTTTAATATTTCTGGATTTCCCATATACCACCCTTCAGAGGTCTGGTAAACACAAACCTAGTTTGCAGTCACACTTGAGAATACTGTGGTTTTTGAAGAGATTGTTTGATTAGATATTAAGTTGTGACAATAGGACCAACTGTGCCAAATTGTAACCCTTGGTAGTCATTGCTGGCATTATAGGGGTTTCTGACAGATACCTTGACCAGGTACGATTAACCCCTTGTAATGCTAACAATGCCATGACAGAGTAGCTGTTCAATGTATATGCATTGTGCTGTCCACTCTCCTTTTTGAACTGTTTGTATTTTTGTTATTTTGTCTATTGTATGTGAGCACTTGGGGTCATATAGAAGACCTTGCAAAAAGTAATATTGATCTACTTGTAGAAAATTGGATGTTCACTTTGGGTAAAATGCAGTTGACTTAGCATGCCCAATTTTCAGAATAAAATGGTTGTAAACCCCCATTTGTGAAATCCGACCTCGGCACATATATCTGTAGTGTTTACTTATCTCTCCCCCTAGCTCTAAGTGCCGTGCCGTTCTGCTGCTCCGTTCTTGTTATCAGCATGATAACTTCTGACAAGCTATCTGACACAGGAGATAAAAGCAGCTGAAGATTTGTGTCGGGGAGGGAACTTAGAAGTAGATAAGCAGAGAGCTTGTCTATTCACAGTACAGCTCTGCATGTTCCTTTGTTACTCTATGTGATGGGGGGGGGGGGGGTGCTTATCCTCCAATCAGCTCTCACACAGTGTAAGCCCAGACTCCACACCCACTGCTTGAAGAGGAAGAAAAATTTGTAACACAATGTGCACTTTCTAAAGCGTGTAGAAAGCTGAAGACAGCCGATAAACATTTAAAACTTATGTAAATTTGTTTCATCTGTGTATCATCTGAGGCTGTTCACTTCACTGGGTATATGTGAGGATTTACATCCACTTTAAGACCCCTTTCACACCAGGGCATTTTGCAGGTGCTATAGCGTTAGAAATAGCACCTGCAATCCGCCCTAAAAAAGCTGCACCATTGTCTGTAGTGTGAAAGCCCGAGGGCTTTCACACTACAGTGGTGCACTGGCAGGACGTCAGGGAGAAGTCCTGCCAGCAGATTCTTTGGAGCGGTGTGTTTACCGCTCCTCCACCGCTGCTCCCCATTGAAATCAATGGGGCAGCGCTGTAATACCGCCGGTATTGCAGGCAGTTTTAACCCTTTCTCGGCCACTAGCGGGGTAAAAACGCCCCGCTAGCGGCCGAAATGCGCAGCAAATCCAGCTAAAAATAGTGGTGTTTTACCGCCCACGCTATGGGCGGTGTGGTGTGAAAGGGGTCTAAGTGTTGTAAACTTCTACTGAAAAACTCCCTTGTTACTTTTGTTGCAGTCACTATTTGTGTAAGAGGAATTACTTTTGAAGCTGGGGAACTGAGCAAATTCTTACAGGTGGGAGCATTGAAAATAGCTGCAACCTACACATAATGTATTTTTAGCTGCAAGATTGTTTTAGCAAGGTCCAATTGAAGGTGGTTACATTTTATATTTGAGATCCTTCATAGTAACCATTTCATACTGCTTTCATAATATATTTTCACATGATTTCAGTATTTTTGAGCTGGTAAATGTAAAAAAATTGCTCAGTTGTAAAAGAGGTAAGCATTTTGTTGTAACATGGTTTAGAGCAGTCGTTCTCAACCCCGTCCTCAAGGTAAGCCCCCCAACAGGCCATGTTTTGGGAATTTCTCTTAGATACCAAGTCATTGATTCTGATTTAAAGCACCTGTGCAAGATAAAGGAGAACCTGCAAACATGGCCTGTTGGGGGTACTTGAGGACAGGGTTGAGAACCACTGGTTTAGAGTGTGTGCATATATAGCTCAAACTTTATTTTTTAGTTGTTATTCCAGTGATTATAGTGTTTTTTTTTTTTTATTATTCTGACTTTTTCATTTTTTTTTTTTTATTATTGGGTATAATACACAGTCATTTTTTACAGAGCATCCATGCACACTTGGGGGAAGATTTGTTGCAAGATCTAATCAACTATTGCCTAGGATACATCGCCAAACTAAAACTACCAAAGAAAAGGTGAGTCGAACTAACATTTCCCTCACTGGACTGTCAAACTTGGGTCCTAAATCTGCTTTAATTCAGTTATGTCCTTCATTCATTCATACATTTGCTCTTCTCTTCCATGGTGGTACAGATGTTGTGAGCGGTAGATTTGTGCTGTTCAAGCCGGTCAAATGCAACAGAGTCAAATTTTAAAACGGTGAAATCTGTGATCCGCCTATTCGGGGAAAAGCAACAGTTATTCTTCAGTTTGGTGTCCAGTACCCCTCTCTACCTCCACTGGCTTCTGTTCACCCACCAAATAAAATTCTAAATGCCTACAAAAACATGAAGTGGATTCCCCATGGCGTTTTTAAGCAGCAATAAAGAGACTATTGTTGATAAAATTAAAGTAATTTTATTGATCCAAAAAAATGCTGATAAAGAGCCATTATTGAAATGTGAATAATTCATTTAAAATTCGAGCTTTGGTGTACATTGTGCGAACAAATAATTTGATGAAAAATACATGCATCACTTCATACAATAATTACCAGAATGCTATGACAGTATTCAAATAATATTCCAAAAGATTTTACACCATCTGATTAGAGGCACCCCACTACCCCAATGCATTTTGACTTTATTGGAAATTATGGTGGTCTTCAGGGGGGGGAAATTAGAAAAATGGGATGGCTTCATCACATTTCTGCGAAATATCAAGAGGGAAAGGTTTGAACATTTTATAATCATTTTGTTATTTTTACTTTATTTATGACATGTAATATTTACCTTTTCCATCAAATCACTTCGCACGAACCAGAGACTTAAAAACTTTTAGGTTTTCTCCCTACAGGTGGTCCTGAGCCCCACCGCTGAGATGCTGGATCCCGATCTCCCCACTGCAGTGGGAAGTGGGGGGAAAGAAGCCCCCCCCCCCCCCAAGAGGGGTCAAAATCCATGGGCTTGCAAGAGTATCTTGAAATTACCCCCCAACCGGGGATATAGCCTTAGGGGTGATCGCACCTGAAACAAATAATTATTTATCAGGTTATTTAAGTATATTAAATACTATTCATATTATAGTGGAGAGAAGGAGAGGGGATTCCTAGATATATTAACCTTAATCCCTCAATATGCCGTAATTCTTACTTTAGTAGTAGATTTTTAGACTCGTTAATATGTATAGTGCTTGTTGTAAAACTTTTTGCTTTACACATCCCGGGTTGCCACTAATCCGGTATTTTATGCTACTCTATATTACTGCAATGACTAAATTGTTTAAAGAAATGTATAAAATATCCCCTCATGGTTTTCCTCCTAATGTTGGAACGCCTGGTGTGGCCTAAAGTAAGAATGGTGATGGGGTTTCTAAAATCCCCTAATAGAATGTGAAAAATTGTTTGTTGATAAACAATTCAATATGTGTGCGTGGGTGCTAAGTGAACAAATAATTGGTGACTAGTGTTAGATGGATATCAAAACAGCTTCATCTAGTGAACTGAAGGTGAATAGAATACTCAAGTGATTAAACTTATAATAAAAGGAAAAAGTGAGTGAAAGTATGTGTAATGAATAGTAGTGATCATATTAACGTCAATTAATGACGGGTGTACTTCTTAGTCAGATTGTTATTATATATTATGTTCTGTATATCCTTGCAAGTACAGCAAGCAGAATTAACTGCTAATACACATGATGAATAATGGTTATATTTCAGCTGTGTGAAGTTGGCACCCCATGTTTGTAAAACCTGAATAAAAATATACCATTCGTTTGTGCCGCGTTTGTGCTGATTTGTGCCGCAAAAATTGGCGTTTGTGCCGGTTCGGTTTCTGAGATATTAAACATTCAATTTAATGCAAGCCCCGCCCACTTTGCACCCCACGTTGCTGAATTTGAAAAACGAACGCGCCATTCGTTTGTGCCGCGTTTGTGCTGGTTTGTGCTGCAAAAATAAACGTTTGTGCCGCTTTGGTTGCAGAGATATTGTGCGTTATATGTTGTGAAACCCCGCCCACTTTACACCCCACATTACCGAATTTGAAAAACAAACGCGCCATTCGTTTGTGCCGCGTTTGTGCTGCAAAAATAAACGTTTGTGCCGCTTTGGTTGCGGAGATATTGTGTGTTATATGTTGTGAAACCCCGCCCACTTTACACCCCACGTTACCGAATTTGAAAAACAAACGTGCCATTCGTTTGTGCCAGGTTTTTGCTGGTATAGTTGCAGAGATATTGAGCAGTATATATTGTCAAACCACAACAACTTAGCACCTCGTTATTAAATCATACATACAACTAGATTTATTTGTTAATGGTTTGTGCAGATTTGGTGGATATTATACATGTTTTACTTCATATGCATAGTTTTGCCACCCCCACAGGGATCCCCCCTTTCCGATTCTCTAGTGCTGAATGGAAGAACAGACAGGGAGGGGGCGGGCACAGATGGCTCTGGCTCTAGTGAGCCAGAGCAGTTGTCAATCAGGCGGCAGGGTGGATCTCGACAGTATTGTCAGGATCTGTACCGGCTGCAGCATTGATCTGCACTGGCAGGATATAGTGGGCAATGGCCCGCCACATGCACATGAGTTTTTTTGTCACAGGAGAACATACTAAATGTCACCTTGTGAACAAAAAGAGAACTAAGGCCAAAAAAAGGTTGGGACATAGTTCTCTTTTAACATAAGTTTAAACCAGACGTTAACCAAGAAAAACAGCACTCCAGCAGGAGAGAGAGGTTCGGAGTGGCCATCTACAACTTTCAAGCAAAAAAAATGAAGAACTAAGCTTGCAGGTGGGAGATACAGTGCAGATATTTGATTTGTTCCTCCAAGTGAATCCTCTGTACCACCCTTCATATGTCTCAAAGTAGGGGATATTTGCAGCTGCACATATTCATCAGAAAGAAGTGTAGATGACGGAGGGGCGGAGTTACTACATGGCGCCAAGCAGCAGCGTGATGCTGTGAGCTCCTAGGCATCCCCCCTGAGCGAATATACTAAGTGAGCCTGAATTTCCGTGTTAAAGCTGATTTGTGCCCCCACCATGGTAGCTGCTTATCGGTCTGTTACGTGCTGCTATCCACCTGCTACCTACCCAGTTTCCGGATCTCAGCTGGTCAGTCGTCTGTCTCCCCACTGTCCCTGGTTGATCGACCCGCAGTGAGCCATCTACTGGGCGGCAGTGGAGTAGCATGGGTTGTCAGCACCCGGGTCAAGGCAAGTATTTTGCACCCCCTAACCTGCGGACTGTTAGCACTCCCCGGGTCCCTTCAAATACAATAGCAGTGACCTACCTGATTCCTATACTGACCACTACACTAACCTACTTGATTAATTCCTTTACTGACCATTACACACTACACTGACCACTATACTATACTGTCCACTACACTGAAAACTACACTGACCACTATACTATACTGACCACTGTACTATACTGACCACTACACTACACTGACCACTATACTGTCCACTGCACTACACTGTCCACTACACTGACCACTATACTATACTGTCCTACATTACACTGACCACTACACTGTCCACTATACTGACTACTATACTGTCTGCTACACTATACTGACCACTATACTGTCCACTACACTGTTCACTAGGGATGAGCTTCGCGTTCGAGTCGAACATACATTCAACTCGAACATTGGCTGTTCGGCGAATACCGAATGTTATGGGCTGTTCGCGCCAAATTCGTGTGGCGCTCACGGCCCACAATGCACTGCGCCACCGCAGTGCATTGCTGGCTCATGATTGGCCAAGCATGCACTGTGACCCCGCATGCTTGGCCAATCACAGCAAGGAGAGCCATGATTGGCCACAAGCAGGATGCCTGTGGCCAATCATAGCTCAGGCTGTGTAGTACACGCCCCACACTATATAAGGCCTGCCAGCGCGGCGGCCTTGTGTAGTGTATTGGCGTCTGTAGGAGTTAGTGGGTGTTTTGTGTACCTTCAACACAGTATACACCGTTTATTATCGGCCAATTTTTCGTTCTTGCTCTTCTGTAGTGGTTGTTGTCTGCGTGCCCTGACCGCAGTATACACCATTATATCCACCTATATAGCTAGCTATATTTCTCTTTTTTTTAATAGAGCTTGCAGTCAGTTGTAGGAGATTGTGCGTGCTGTCTGCGTGCTCTGAACGCAGTATACACCGTTATATCCACCTACATAGCTCTTCTCTAATTGAGCCATCTGTAGGAGTTAAGCCCCGTACACACGAGCGGACTTTTCAACATCCAAAGTCCGTCAGACCGAGTCCGTCAGACTATCCGATCGTGTGTGGGCTGCAACGGACTTTAGCTTCGCAAAAGTCTGATGGACTTTAGAAATGAAGCATGCTTCAAATTTTCCCGACGGAACTCCGCCGGACCCGGTCCCCTTCGAAAAATTCGCTCGTGTGTGTGCTACTCCGACGGACTAAAACCGACGCTAGGGCAGCTATTGGCTACTGTCTATGAACTTCCTACGTCGAATCCAGTCGTACGTCATCACGTTCGACTCCGTCGGAGTTTGGTGTGATGGTGTGTGGTCAAGTCCGTTCGGTCGAAAAGTCCGTCGGAACTCCGTCGGAACTCCTTTGGAGGTCTGTCAGACTTAATCCCTCTCGTGTGTACGGGGCATTAGTGGAAGTTGTGTGTGCCTCCAGCACAATATACACTACCCGAATGCTGGTTTTCCCATCTCTCTTCAGGCCATTACCATGTCTGGAAGGCCAACAAGGAGAGGCAGACAGACACGAGCCGATAAAAGAGGGCAAGCAGGCTCTGTGTCTAGAGACAACAGTGCTGGTCGTGGACGCGGTGCATCGTCATCATCAGCACGTGGCCATGGGACACGCTTGTCCTTCTTTTCGGCAGCTGGACATGTTGAGCTGAAACATGCCGAAGACTTGGTAGAGTGGATGACCAAGCCCTCTTCATCCTCCTCATCCTCTCTCACCCAGGCTCAGGGTACTAGCAAAGAAGCTGCCAACCCATCGTCTTCCCGCCTCTCAATGTCATCATCAGTGACTCCTTCCCTTGACCCACCACGTCCTCCTGAGGAGTCTCCTGAACTCTTTGAGCACAGTGTTGGGTACATGCTCCAGGAGGATGCCCAGTGTTTTGTAGGCTCTGATGATACTCAGCTAGAGGAAGGCAGTAGCGTGAGCGCAGAGAGAGGGGATGCTCAAGAAGGACAGCAATCTGGCAGTCATGTTCCACAAGCTGCAGCATACTGCCAGGTTTGCTCCAGCAATGAAGAGGGAGGGGATGATGAGGGCACTGACTCCACGTGGGTGCCTGATAGGAGGGAGGAGGAGGAGGCACATGTCCAATGAGGTAGGATGCCCTCCGGGGGCCAGCTTAAGGGCAGCACACCGACTGAATCACACCGCAGAGCTCTGCCTGTGCAGGGCGCTGCCTCTGCGCGTTATTCTAAAAGTTCTTTGGTGTGGGCCTTTTTTGAGACGAGTGCATCAGATCGCACTGCTGCTATTTGCAACATATGTCTCAAGCGTATCTCGCGTGGCCAAAACATCAGCCGCTTGGGCACCATATGCTTGACCAGACATATGTTGACCTGCCATGCAGCTCGTTGGCAAGCGTACCTCAAAGACCCACACCAAAGAACAAAGCGGACCTGTCCTTGCTCCTCATCAGCTGGCATCTCCAACCCACTAGACCTTCAGTCCTCTCTGAAACCTGCTCTGAGAGGAATGAAGGTGTAGAATGAGGTGTGTCACAGCCAAGTGCTTCCGGGCACTCTGCTAGCAGTACACCCACGTCCGATTATAGCAGGCAAATGTCCCTGCCCCAGCTGCTGGACCGTCGAAAGAAGTTCACTCCCAGCCATCCACATGCCCAGCAGTTGAATGCTAACTTGGCTAAATTGCTAGCACTTCAACTGCTGCCTTTTCAGTTGGTAGACTCTGCCCCCTTCCGTGAGTTTGTACAATGTGCGGTTCCTCAGTGGCAGGTCCCCAAACGCCACTTTTTCTCACGGAAGGCGATTCCGGCTCTCTACCGGCATGTGGAAGGCAATGTCCTTGCCTTGCTAGACGGGGCGGTCAGCGGTAAGGTGCATATTACCGCTGACTCATGGTCCAGCAGGCATGGACAGGGACGTTACCTGTCTTTCACGGCCCATTGGGTCACTCTTCTGGCAGCTGGGAAGGATGCAGGACAAGGTGCAGTAGTGTTGGAGGTTGTTCCGCCACCACGCCTCCAAAATGCTACTACTGGTTGTGACACACCTCTCTCCTCCACCCCCTCCTCTTCTTCTTCCTCCATGGCCTCTTCCAGTGCTCTGTCCTCAGAACCAGCGGTGCTCCGTAGGCGTTCCAGGGGCTACGCAAGTACGCAGGCAATACGATGCCATGCCGTGCTTGCACTGGTTTGTTTGGGGGACAGGAGCCACACTGGGGCAGATGTTTTGTCAGCTCTGCAGGGGCAGGCCGAGAGGTGGTTGACGCCACGCCAGCTTAAGCCAGCAATGGTGGTTTTCGACAATGGCACCAACCTCCTCTCCGCCCTCCGACAAGGACAACTGACCCATGTGCCCTGTGTGGCTCACGTCCTTAACCTGGTGGTACAGCGGTTCTTGGGCAGGTACCCGGGCTTACAGGATGTCCTGAAGCAGGCCAGGAAACTCTGTGTGCATTTCCGCCGATCATTTAATGCCTGTGCTCGGCTGGCTGAGCTCCAAAAGGAGTTGAACCTGCCCAAGAACCGACTTATATGTGACATGCCCACCAGGTGGAACTCAACGTTGGCCATGCTGCAGTGGCTGCACACGCAGCAGAGGGCCATCAATGAGTACCTGTGCGACTATGGCACCAGGACAGGGTTTGGGTAGCTTGGTTTTTTCTCACCACACCAGTGGGGCATGATAAGGGATGCATGCACTGTCCTGTCACCGTTTTAGGAGGCCACAAGGATGGTGAGCAGTGACAGTGCATGCATCAGTGACACTGTACCTCTTGTCCACCTCTTGGAGCATACGCTGCATGGAATAATGGACAGGGCACTTGAGGCAGAACAGAGGCAGGAAGAGGAGGACTTCCTTGCCTCTCAAGGCCCCCTTTATCAGGACAGTGTTCCTGCTGTGCCACCCATCACACAGGAAGAGGATGAGGAGGAGGAGGAGGAGGAGGATGATTGTGTCAGCATGGAGGTGGATGCTGGCACTCAGCATCAGCAGCAGCATCTTGTAGGGATGATTTACAGTCCCAAGAAACCCGTGGACTTGTACGTGGCTGGGAGGAGGTAGCTGCAGATCATGTTGTCATTAGTGACCCAGAGGACTCCGGACCGAATGCCTCAGCTACCCTATGCTGCATGGCCTCCCTGATCTTGCAAAGCCTGTGGAAGGATCCTCGTATTCTTCGGATCAAGGAGAGGGACCATTACTGGCTGGCCACTCTCTTTGATCCACGGTACAAGGGTAAGGTTGCCGACCTTATCTTGCCGTCGCAGAGGGAGCAGAGGATGAGACATCTTCGGGAGGCCTTGCAGAAAGGTCTGTGCAACGCGTTCCCAGAGACTGGGAGGTTACAAACTCCTGGTCCTGGACAACGTGTTGCTGAGGCATCGGTCAGAAGGAGCGGTGGAGAAGGTGGCCGTCTGACTGATGCGTTCAGACAATTTTTTAGTCCGCAGCCCCAAGGTATGATCGGTTCCAGCAACCATCGCCAGCGTCTGATTTACATGGTGCAGGAATACCTAGGGGCAAGGTCAGACTTGGACACCTTTCCCACCGAAAATCCTCTGGCTTACTGGGTCTTGAGGATGGATCACTGGCCAGAGCTTGCACAGTATGCAATTGAGCTACTAGCCTGTCCTGCATCCAGCGTTCTTTCGGAACGCACCTTCAGTGCTGCTGATGGCTTTGTTACCGATCACAGGGTGCGCCTGTCCACCGACTCAGTTGATCGACTGACCTTCATCAAGATCAGTCTTGGATCACCCACAGCTACCAAGCACCTGAAGCTGATGTAACCGAATAATTTTTTTGAAATATCACATCCCTTCAAGACTACCTATGCTGATGCTGAGTGACTGTGTGTGTTTGATTGTCTATCCTCTTCCTCCTCCGCTGATATGTTGGAAGAACATTTTTGGTTCTGGGTGATGCCACCAGCCCAATTTTACAGCCCCTGTTTAACAGGGGCGTTTAATTACAATTTTTGATGCAATGCTTTGCAGCAGGGCTCATTCCTGCACCACAACTAGAGTATATGGGAGAGGTTGCAGTGTCGTGGCACCAGCACCAGTGCCTAAGGCCCAATTTTTCAGCCCCTGTTTAACAGGGGCATGTAATTACAATTCTTGATATAATAGTTCACAGGAGGGCACGTTCCTGTGCCCACCCAGAGTAACCGTGAGGACTTATAGTGTTGTGGCACCAGCACCACAACCACCAAAGGTCAATTTTTCTACCACTGTTCAACAATGGCATGTAATTACAATTCTTGATATTATCGTTCACAGCAGGGCGCTCCAGCACCCACCAAGAGTCACTTTTGAGGGCTTACAATGTTGTGACAACACCAACACCTTGTTTCGCCATTTCTGCAGAGCATATAGGGCAGGCTACTTGCAAACGGAAGGAGACAACAGCAAGTGAGATGAAAAAAGATGGACGACAAAACAAATTATACAGGGGTGATAACCCTTCCCTATGTTTTCCAAAAAGCTTAAAAATAGATTTTTTGACTGGAGCTACACTTTAAAAATGTACCAGTTGAAAATTACAAACAGATTCTACTTAACACAACAAACCTACACAGTCCCTGTCTTGTTTGCACCGCCTGTATACTGCTGTTCTGAGTATATAGGGCCTGGTGTCCCCACGTCTTTCCTTTTTGTAATATGGGTACAGGGTTCCCCTTAATATCCGTACAAGATCCAAAGGGGCTGGTAATGGGCGGGGGGGGGGGGCTACTCATGCCATTTTTCTCAATGATTTTCATCCATATTGCAGGAACCAGATATAACATTAAAACCGCAAGCAGTTTTAAATGGTGTTATTTCCGTTTAATGTCATTTTGTGCAGGGACTGTTCTAAACACGGGAAACACGTGGCACTTCACAGGCATACTATAGACACCCCCCAGGCACGATATTTAAAGGAATATTTCACTTTTTTTTCACTTTAATCGTCATTAAAATCAGTGCTCCCGCCAAAACGGCCATTTTTAAAAACATTTTAGGCATTGACCCATGTCCCCTGGGGCAGGAGCCAGGTCCCCAAACCCTTTTTAGGACAGCATCTTGCATATTAGCCATTAAAATTAGCACTTTTTATTTCAAACGTTTGAGTCCCATAGACTTCAATGGGGTTCTAACGTTCGTACGAATTTGTGGTCCGTTCGAAAGTTCTGATGCGAACCGAACTGGGGGGTGTTCGGCTCATCCCTAGTTTAAAGCATTTCTGTAAGTTACTACAATGATTTTACATTCTGGCTACCCCTGAACAAAGGATGTATACAGTACATAGGGACATCAGTTATTAACACAACTAGTGTTGCCACCTGACCACTATATTAGGTTGATGTGCTAGTATTGCAAAAAAAATTGTTTGTATACACACAGCAAACACACGATCACCTATTCCAAATGTATTATTTTCACTGCAATTGAATACATTGCATAATTATTAATAATAATTAAAATTAAAGATGTTAAAAATTAATTTACCCTGGATTCCCTGAGCTAGAATGAAACCATCAAGCAAAAAGTTGTTTGAGCTCCAATGCTGCCTTTTCCAGGGTACAGTATGAAGTGCAGTGCTCAGCACAGTGGGAGGAGCTTTACATTAAGGAAACCCAAGCTGAGTATAGGTTCTGTAAGTTCTGTATGTAAGATGTAGTAACAAGGTGTAAAGTCAGTGTGGTTTCACAACATATAACACACAATATCTCCGCAACCAAAGCGGCACAAACGTTTATTTTTGCAGCACAAACGCGGCACAAACGAATGGCGCATTTTTTTTTCAAATTCGGTAACGTGGGATGTAAAGTGGGCGGGGTTTCACAACATATAACACACAATATCTCCGCAACCAAAGCGGCACAAACGTTTATTTTTGCAGCACAAACCAGCACAAATGCGGCACAAACGAATGGCGCGTTTGTTTTTCAAATTCGGTAACGTGGGGTGTAAAGTCAGTGTGGTTTCACAACATATAACACACAATATCTCCGCAACCAAAGCGGCACAAACGTTTATTTTTGCAGCACAAACCAGCACAAACGAATGGCGCGTTTTTTTTTCAAATTCGGTAATGTGGGATGTAAAGTGGGCGGGGTTTCACAACATATAACACACAATATCTCCACAACCAAAGCGGCACAAACGTTTATTTTTGCAGCACAAACCAGCACAAACGCGGCACAAACGAATGGCGCTTTTGTTTTTCAAATTCGGTAACGTGGGGTGTAAAGTGGGCGGGGTTTCACAACATATAACACACAATATCTCCGCAACCAAAGCGGCACAAACGTTTATTTTTGCAGCACAAACCAGCACAAACGTGGCACAAACGAATGGCGCGTTTGTTTTTCAAATTCAGTAACGTGGGGTGCAAAGTGGGCGGGGTTTCACAACATATAACGCACAATATCTCTGCAACCAAAGTGGCACAAACGTTTATTTTTGCAGCACAAACCAGCACAAACGCGGCACAAACGAATGGCGCGTTCGTTTTTCAAATTCAGCAACGTGGGGTGCAAAGTGGGCGGGGCTTGCATTAAATTGAATGTTTAATATCTCAGAAACCGAACCGGCACAAACGCTAATTTTTGCGGCACAAATCAGCACAAACGCAGCACAAACGAATGGTATATTTTTATTCAGGTTTTACAAACATGGGGTGCCAACTTCACACAGCTTTATATTTCCCCTTTTCTTTCTTAGGGTAAATACGTATAGAACTTACCTTTTGTATTAATAATATATACTGGTAATAACAATCTGACTAAGAAGTACACCCATTATCAATTGTCGTTAATATGATCACTACTATTCATTTACTACACATTTTCACTTTCACACACTTTTTCCTTTTTATTACAAGTTTAATCACTTGAGTATTCTATTCACCTTCAGTTCACTAGATGAAGCTGTTTTGATATCCATCTAATTAAACACTTGTCGCCAATTATTTGTTCACTTGGCATCCATTGTAGTAATTTAGAGTAGCATAAAATACCGGATTAGTGGCAACATGGGATGTGTAAAGCAAAAAGTTTTACAACAAGCATTATACATATTAACAAGTCTAAAAATCTACTACTAAAGTAAGAATTACGGCATATTGAGGGATTAAGGTTAATATATCTAGGAATCCCCTCTCCTTCTCTCCACTATAATATGAATAGTATTTAATATACTTAAATAATCTGATAAATAATTATTGGTTTCAGGTGCGATCACCTATAAGGCTATATCCCCGGGCGGGGGGTAATTCCACGATACTCTCACCTCTTGCAAGCCCGTGACTTTGACCCCTCTTTGGGGGGGCGTTCTTTCCCTCCCTTCCCACTGTGGTGGGGAGACCAGGATCCAGCATCTCAGCGGTGGGGCCCAGGACCACCCGTAGGGAGAAAACCTAAACGTTTTTAAGTCTCTGGTTCGTGCGAAGTGATTTGATGGAAAAGGTAAATATTACATAAAGTAAAAATACTAAATGATTATAAAATGTTCAAACCTTTCCCTCTTGATATTTCGCAGAAATGTGATCAAGCCATACCATTTTTCTCCTTTCCCCCCCGAGGAAGACCATCATTTCCAATAAGGTCGAAATGCATTGGGGTAGGGGGGTGCCTCTTATCAGATGGTGTAAAATCTTTTGGAATATTATTTGAATACTGTCATAGCATTCTGGTAATTTATTGTATGAAGTGATGCATGTATTTTTCATAGAATTATTTGTTCGCACAATGTACATCAGAGCTTGAATTTTAAACTAATTGTTCACATTTCAATAATGGCTCTTGATCAGCATTTTTTTGGATCAATAAAATTACTATAATTTTATCAACAATAGTCTCTTTATTCTTGCTTAAAAACCTCATGGGGAATCCACTTAATGTTTTTCTAGAACTTTATACGAGGTGTGCAGCCAGCTCAAAGCAACTCCCTGGTGCACCTTTCTTCTACATTAAAAATACTACCTACAAAGGCATTCACAACTCTGCCCTGAGTAACTAACATCAACAACCTTGTTTGAAAGTTCCAAGCAAACCTTTTTCTTCCCTCCTCTCAAAACCTCCTGCTCTTTAGCTCCCTTGTCACCTTCTCCTATGCTCATCTCCAGGACTTTTCCAGAGCCTCTCCCATCCTTTAGAACATCTTGCCCCAATCTGTAAGACTATCACCTAATCTCCTTGCCTTTAGATGATCCCTGAAAACCCATCTCTTCAGCAAGGCTTATTTTGCCTCTTTCTCCCTCAGCTTATCCCTGACCATTATTACCTTTTTTTCCTTTTAAGATGGAGCTATAACCTATAATAAAGGATAAGCTTATATTTAGTAACATGTTACACCTGTATTTAGGGTGTAACATGTTGCTAAAGAACAGCTGCCTGGGGGACGTGGCCAAGATGGCACACTGAGTGGATGTCTGTGAGAGAGCTCCACTATCATCCATCGGGCACAAACAGCCACTATATTGCAGCTGTAGACACACACGCATGCGCCACTGCTCATCTCGGGCGTCGAAAGGAAGGGGTAAGAAGCTTAATTTTCCCCCCCCCTGAACTCTCCCCAGTCTGCAGCAACCGCGTGGAGACACGCGCGTGCGCTACACCATTAACATGGTGTCCCAGACCGAGCAAATGGAGCAGCTCCCTCCACCCCAACCCGGGTCTTGCAGATGTCCTGGCTGTGCCATAGCTAACTGCCAACCCTCCATAATATCCCTGACCACTAAGGTCAATGCTGTGCAGCTGGATGTGGGGCAAATTAGGCTGGATATGGACAGGATAAGATCTCTGCTATCTTCTGCTAAACAGCGCCTGGGCCATGTGGAAGACATAGTGGAGAGCCTTAATATTGACCTCCGCACCTTACACACCAAAATCAGGGCTCTGGTAAACAAAGCAGAGGAGGATGAGAACCGCAATAGGAGGAACAATCTCTGCATCGTGGCCTGGTGAAGTGTCTGCATCCAACTGATTTTGTGGAAAAGTTACTGAACACCCTCCCACCCGCCCAATTCTCGCCCCTCTATGGAAAGGGTTCACCGTATCCCTCCTAAGCCTGGTTCACAGGGTGCACTACCTTGCACATTTATTACTTAAATTCCTGAACTTTAGGGACAGGGATGAGGCGCTTAGGGTGGCCAGAGTGCAAGGAGAACTGGCATTCCAGAACGAGCTCCTAATTTTCCTGAATTACTGTGTGCTCATTTGATCAGGTTAAAGCAGCTGTGCGTGTCAAGGGTATTCGATACAGTGTGCTTTTCCCAGCACGTCTACAGGTCCAAGATGGCAAAACAACAAGGTTTTTTACCTCCTCCAGAGATGCATCTGCATGGAATCTCTACTGCCACATCACTGAAGGGTGGCGTCATGTCTTGTTTGAGCATTACCTCTGCTGTTTGTTTGCAGTGCTCCCTCCTTGGCTGACTGACACTCCATGTTCTGATATTTTGTTACCAGGGGGTCGCTGGGGGGGTCAAAATTTTAGTTAAAGTAAGTTACTGTATTGGACCTGTTTGTGCCTGGTATCGACTGCATATACATATTTAAGTTGAGTGCCCCTGGTATGACCAGGTGAACTCTTTCTGCAAGTTCCATTACATTTGAACTTCGACGGTTAAGTTTTGTACCCCCCCCGTTATATGTGCCAGCACTGCTGACAGCTTTTGTTAGGAAGTTGACCAACGTATTATTCACTGTACTTTATACATGATTACCCCATTGCCTACATGTGTGCAGACTCAATTTGAAAGTGACTCTCTTGGCTCTATTACCAAGCCACTGGTGGACTCTAGTGGCCTATCTCAGGAAATGCACGGCTTGATATTGATAATCTGAACTGCTGACTGCTGCTGCTAGTACATTCTTTCCGCACACTTTCCCTACCGTGCATGTATGGGGTTTATCTTGCTAGTTATAACATTGCTGACCCCTTCCCTTTTGAATGGGTGCTTCTTGCATCCACCTTTAATTCCTTCTGGTTTGCATTTTTGTATTACAGGTGAAGCCCTCCACATTTTAATACACGGACAGACCAACTCCAGTACGCAACTACACCCACTGGTTCTCCCCTAGCATTGGGTGTATGTTTGGGGATTTAAACATTCCTTGGTTGAGATGGGGGATGCGGGGTGGGGCTAGGGTTACTGTTTGGGTTGTTAACTTGTGTTCTTACAGGAGCTTTATCTTGTATGTAATAAGATAATTTTGGCATAGAACTGTATGCAATTCTAGACCACTTACTATCAGGGCAGGGTTGCTGCCCCTACGAGCGTTTTCCCCCTGATCAAATTCCCTTTTCTTACTCCAGATGTCACATTTCATGATAATATCATGGAATGTGAGGAGCCTCAACTTGACGGTTAAACGCTCCTTGGTGTTCCGTTTCCTCCAAAAGCATAACCCACAAATCGGTATCCTCCAGGAGACGCATCTCCAGGGATCAAAAAACCATCTGCCTTAAAAAAAGCATGGGTGAGCCTGAGCTACCAGACCACCTATTGTACCTGTGCTTGCAGGGTCAGCATCCTAGTTTGAAAAACCCTGCCAATCCGGTTTATAGAAGTTAAGACTGACAGGGAGGGGAGATATATGCTAATATCTACGATAGAAATATTGTGTTGGTCTGAATATATATATTCAGCCGCAGGCCTTGGCCCGGGTCCTGCATGAGATTATGCAAATTGTGGTTCAGCTTGATGCAAATCTAGTTTTTCTTCTAGGAGATTTCAATATGGTCCCTTATGCGGACATGGACAGGCTGAGCACGTCGGTTCGTGATTCTCTTGACCTCTGACAATGGGCTGACACTTTTGCCCTCACGGATGTCTGGAAACACATGCACCCGACAATAAGAGTATACCTGCCATTCCTCCACCTAGAAGACCTTGTCCAGAATTGATCCGATTTTTGCCTCTAGCTCTGCCTTGCAATGTTTACCCAGGGAAATGCATCCATATGCCTTTCCCTAGCTCTAACTAACCCCCCTGAGTCCCATATATGGAGATTGTGCAGATTTTGGGTGAATGACGAGCACCTGCAGGAACCTTTCACTGCCACTATATGTAATTTTTGGACTGACAATACTGACTCTGCCTCCCCTACGGTACTCTGGGACTCCTTCTTTTTTTTTTCTTTTTTTTTTTAAAGCCTGGGCTGGGGGGGGGGGGATATATTTCTAAAATGTCACGCATTAAGAGGGAGATGGCCTGATCGTTGGTGGACAGGGCGACTACACTGGAGGCGGACTCCACCCCCGGTTGATGGTCACTACCGAACATGGCAACAGGTGCTGGGGAATCTGTCCACTGCCAGGGTTGCTCAAACTGACGAGGCTTTCCTATACTCAGCCCAGAGGTTCTTTGAATTTGGGGGGGGGGGGGGGGGGGAGAAATGGGAAGCTCCTGTAGGGATTGGCTAAAGCGCCATGCACACTATCAGATTTTCTGCTGATTTTTCATCTTCAGATTTACCAAAACCATGTAGTGCAAGGGCCTGCCTGATTTGCGTACACATTGAAACTCCTAAGGTTTGACCTCATATTATATGGTTTTGGTAAATCTGAAGGAAAAAAATCAACATAAAATCTTACGGTGTGTACGGGGCTTTAGGGCAATATCCCTTCCACTCCCATTGGCTCTATTAGGGATGGGCATGACCAGGTGCTTGCAACATCCACCAGTAGTAATAACCGCTTCATGGAACTTTTTTAGTGAGCTGTACACCTCCCGGGTAGATTTCTCGGACTCTGGTCTCTCCTCTTTCCTAGACCCTTTTATCCTTCCCTGTATTATCCATGGAGGACAGGGAGAGGCTGGAGGCGGATGCCACCCTGGAGGAGGTGCAACTGGCTATGGGGAGGCTTAAGGGCCCCTGGAGGCCTTCACCAACTTTATGGAGCTTTCGGCTCCTAATATGACATCGCTACTCTCAGACCTCGAGTCCCTGGAGGCCTTGCCTGACTCAATGAATGAGGCTATAATTGTGCTGGTAAGGATCCAGAGGACTGCATCTTACAGACCTATATCCGTGCTAAATGTAGATGCCAAGATCTTTGCGAAGGTCCTGGCCAATCGGCGGTCCCAGGTGATTGAAGACTTGGTTGACGTAGACCAAAGTGGATTTATGCCGGGCAAGGGGACTGACATCAATATTAGATGACTCTTTCTAAACATCTCCATTACACACAACAACCCAGGTACCAGAGTAATTGCCTCATTGGATGGCGAGAAGGCATTCGATTCCGCCGAAATGGTCCTATTTGTGGGAGGTCTTGCGTCGTTTTGGGTTCAGCCCCAAGTTCATTCACAGAATCCAGTTACTATATTGCGCACCCAGAGCGCGAGTCCGTATGAACAATTGCCCTTTTCCTTGGTGCAGGGCTGATCTCTCTCCTCCAGTCTGTTCGCCTTGGCTCTGGAGCCCTTGGCAATTCTGATCAGGTGTGCCCTGGATGTCCTGGGCCTGTGGATGGGTAAGCTGGAAGAGCTGTCCCTATACGCAGATGACTCGCCACTGTAGCTGAATGACCAGGGTCCCTCGTTCTTGGCCGCCTTGCGAATTTTCACCATTCCAGACCCCCATGTGTGGGCCAAGTATGGCATCACAACTTTAAGCCAGGTTATGCCCCAAGGTGTGTTGATACCATTTTCAGACTTGCTGACCAAATACAATCTACCCCAATGGATGAGGTTTTGATACCTGCAGTTATGGCATGCTGCTAGGGCCCAGTTTTCTCGCTTGCCTCTCCTTCAGGCTGACCCCATTGAAGAACTTCTGGCTCCGGGAGCCCTTACTAAACCACTCTCCACTTTGTACGGAGCACTCCTGGGCCCCGATTCCCCAAGTTAGAAGGACTATGGGACACATAGCTTAGGGATATAGCCTCCCCGGACAGGGAGGGTTGGGAGGACGGTCTTGAATACGGCCCCAAATTGGTTGGTTGTTTCCTCCAATGACAAGCTCATCCAGGTGACATTTTTACATAGGATCTACTATATGCCCCAAAAACTCCATCGACTATTTCCGGACAGAGACCCCCTATGCCCTAAGTGTAAAACGCATCTAGGTACATTCTTCCGTATGTTTTGGAACAGCCCTATCGTATCGACCTATTGGTTGGGGGTGTTCAGTGTAATAAATTCAAGATTACAATTGTCCTTCCCAATACTGCCCAAGCTGGCCCTGCTGGGGGTTCACAAGGAAGCACAATGCTCTCATCATTCCAAATAGTTAATTTCTTACCTCCCTTTTTTTTTTTTTTTAATGCAAAGAGATTCTCCTGAAATGGATCATGCATTCTGCTCCGTCTCTCTCCTCTTGGGAGGCACATATTGATGCTTTCCTGCCTATGTATAGGATCACTTACATTAATCAGGGTTGTCAGTGGAAATACGAGAAGGTGTGGGCCCCCTGGACCACTGCTTTGGTGTTAAATGGTGATTAGCTCATTATGGTCACTGTGGTGTATGAGACTGAACAATGCTTGCTGGTATCCTGATTCTCTGCATTATGTATTTATAGTCATTGACTAGTTACTGCATATAGTGGTCACCCTACATCTCTTATATTATGTATGTACATGTCTATTTAGCATGAAGTGTTCTGTACTATATCAACTGGTATGCTGTCTTTCACCCTACTTGACAACAATAAAGCACCTTTTGTTTTGTTAAAGAACACCACCTGCCCGCCCCTCCAACCAACTCCCTCCCCCTTCCTGGTGACAGCGGGTTAGGGACTTTCTCCCCAAGGTGGATCTGCCCACACAGCCATGTCATTCATTAACTGAGTTCTATGAATGACTGACATGTCTACAGTTTGCTACTACAGCAGGCTGCTTGCAGTGAGTGCTAGTGAGCACTCTCGTAGTTTATGGACATTTCCTACAGCTTTCAAATAGCCCATACAGAGGTAGGGGCTAAAAGCTGTAGTGTCTACAGGAGCATAACATCTGCGATCTGAAAAAAAATGCACATTTTTGTTTTCCTGCAAAAATGTTTGTTTTAGAGATGGACTTGGCCTTTAACAGCTATGCTTTTTGCCAATATTATTAATACTGTTACTAAATACGAAGGGGAATGTATTGTGGTTTTCTATATATTTTTAGTATGATGAGGTCTAGGTAGAGATTAGTTATGTTTTCCACTTTTTTGTACATCTTAAACACTTTTAATCCTAACCACCTTCCGCCCTCCCTATAGACAAAGGACGGCAGGCGGGGTGCTCTCTTGTTCTGGGATGACATCATCCCACTCTCGTGGGCGTGCAAGCTGTGTCTCGGGCACGGCACATCCCCAATCTCGGTAAAGAGCCAATGACGTGGCTCTTTACCCATGTAATCAGCTGTGTCCAATGTAATGTAAACAAAGAAAATGCTGGTTATCGGCTTTCCTCTCCTCACACTGACGCCATGTGAGGTGAAGAGAGCCGATCAGGGGCATTTCCTCAAAGGGGAGACCTGCACAGATAATCAGGGCACCAATTATGTGCCCTGATTATCAGTGCAGCCTCAGCAGGGATGCCAGTCAGTGCTGCATATTGGTGCCTCCTCATCAGTGCTGTCTCATCAGTGAACATCAGTGAAGGAGAAAAAATGGCAAAAAATTAAAAGCCCAGTGGTGATTAAATACCACCAAAAGAAAGCTCCATCTGTCTCAAAAAAAAATATAATTTCATTTGGGTACAGCGTTGCATGACCATGCAATTGTCATTCAAAGTGTGACAGCGTTGAAAACTGGACTGGGCAGGAAGGGGTTGAAAGTGCCCAGTATTGAAACGGTTAAAGACAACTGCAATTTTGCCCTGAAGGATTGGTTATTGCTGACGTGAATGTTGAATGGACAAAATTATGGCTTCCCTTCAAAGTAAATTCCATATCACTTATGAAGTAGTACTTTTAATATCTTTATGAAAGACTACAACTGTGAAAATGTTAAATCTGACGTGTGTGTGTGTGTATATATGTATGTGTATATAAAAAAACATTTTTACATAATCTGGAAAAAATATATAAATTTTTATTTTGCTAGACACTTTTTCTATATCTCTGTGATTTCAGGGGCACTTTTATAGAGTTTAGAAATGGGATGTTAAATGTCTCTCCCATTGGAAGAAATTGTACCCAGGAAGAACGTATTGAATTCTTTGAACTGGACAAGGTAGGTGGAATAGTATCTTGTTCTACTGTTGTCACTTTTTCACATATTATGCCACCATTTTTTATTTAAATTTTGCTGGAAAAAGTTTCAATGCAGTAGTTGTCACGTTAAAGTGTTGACAACCCTAAAACCATCTGCATATATTTAGTAATTCTTAAACTGTATTGGATAAATTAAGCTTAAAAACAAATGCATTACAATCTACAGTATGTACATGTATTCATTCAACAATTATGTGACCGCATTAAGGATTACATTTTTACCCCTAAGGTCTAAAAGATAAAATTGTGTCTCTGTATAAGGGGCATACTGGTGGGAGATTGATCCTGCTAGCTTCTTGTAAATTTTGGACACCCTAGATTAACTAATTGACCTGGTATCTGAACCAGTAAACAATTCTTGCTTCAGAAAAAAATGTTTATTCAGATCAACTTTTGTAGCACTCTGCCTTGATAAGGGGGCTCTGTAGTAGGGTAATCTATAATGTCAATGATCTTAATATAATATCAACATTTTTCCTGACTTGAAATAAATTGTGCCATCCATCTTATCACTACGGTGTTCGGCACTGATGAGTGGCTCTTGACCACATTATGTGCAACCAGTGCATATAGTTCTTGATATAAGATCCTTGACTCTTGCTCCTAAGGCTACTTTTGCACTGGGGCAGCATTTTTTTCCTGTCCTGCAAGCGCAACACCACAGTGTGAAAGCATTTGGGCTTTTACACTTGGGAGGCATGAGAGGCGCTGTTTTTAGCGGTAAAATGCCTGTGTGAAAGGGGTCTTAGTACTGAACTTTTCTTTTCTCTGCCTAATGCTGCAGAAAGTGAGATCTCATACACAGATTCAAATAAATTACTGTTCATTTAAGAAGTTTTACCTGATCCTGGTGTCCTTGACAAGTGTGCCAGTTGTTGCCACCTTCCCATTAAGCCCTGTCTTACTTGTACCGTGTGTGTGTGTGTGTGTGTGTGTGTGTGTGTGTGTGTGTGTGTGTGTGTGTGTGTGTGTGAGCAGCAAGAGCTCCTGCCATAACTTCTATAATGGGTAATTATGGAAACTAGGCATGCCATTTAATGTGGGCTTTCCATAGTCATCCCACTTCTCCTTGATTCTGCATTTATTTATAATTACATACTTGGTTTAAAACAAGATGCAAGTCCACCTAGTTCAGCCAATCTAAAAATAGGCTGACATCCCATTATCCAAACATCAATAGTGTGTAAGGCATTTGAGGGAATAAGGGACTTTATACAGAGATGTGTCTGCAATAAAGGTATAAGTGACAACCAGCATAGATTTATGAAAGACTATTCTTGTCAGCCCAACCTTCTACTTTTGCTATGAATGAGTAAGCGAGAAATTGGATGGTGGAGTTAAGTGGACATAGCTTATTTAGATTTTGCAAGTGACACTGTACCGCCATAAAGGTTTAATTTATCAAATGAATTGAGATATTGTTTGTAACTGAAACCAAAAATGCAGGGAAACATTTTTATTTTATATATATATATATATATATATATATATATATATATATATATATATATATATATATATATATATATATATATATATATATATATAAAATAGGGGGTTGGGCAGTTACCTGGCAGATGGGTTCAATAATGAGAAATGTAAAGTAATTACATTAGGGTGCCAAACACATGCAACTGGGAGAATCGGTGATGGAAAAGGATCTGGGGGTGCTTGTAGATCAGACCGCTAACAAACCTAGCAAAATACTCTCTTGCATTAAAAAGGGCATAAATTCGGCGTGGCCTGACCTTGCATGGAGTAGGACGCGTGTCTCCGGAGCTCCGCCGAGGAATCCTGTCTCCCACGCTGATCCTGTGACACCACAGCGCCGATACTCGCCTAAACACGTCTGGCAGGCGTCCCTCCACTCCGGTACATACGTCTCCCTCGAAATCCCGACAATCGGCGGCAGCGCGGTTGTCACAATACCGCCGACATGTGAGTGAGGAGGGGGAGGAAAATGGCGGCGCGGTGGAGCCGGGAGGGCCGCGTGTGGCGGGAGACACGGACAGGCTTCTTGAAGCCATTACATTGTGCCGCACGTCCCTTACATCCCAAATTGAGGAAGTGCAAACGGACATATCTTTATTGAGGCAGGACTTTCAGAAACTGCGTGACCGGGTAAGGGACACTGAGACCCGTATCAGTAATGTGGAAGACGCTCTCCCACCACTGCAAAATGATGCCGACCACATGCAGAAGCAAATAGATCTCCTGATTGCTAAACAGGACGAAATGGAAAATCGCATACGCAGGTGCAACATCCGATTGATTGGTCTTCCGGAGGGGGCTGAAGGTAAGGACCCTACAACTTTTCTGGAACAATTGCTGATAAGTACCTATGGCCGAGAGTCTTTTTCCCCCATGCTGGCGGTTGAACGCGCGCACCGTATGCCTGCCAGGCCTCCACCGCGGGGTGCACCTCCACGCACCTTTATTGCAAAACTCCTGAATTATAAGGACAGAGATGCTGCACTCCGCATGGCTCGGGAAAAGGGTAATATCCCTGTGGGCAATACTAAAGTTGCAATCTTCCCTGATTTCTCCGCGGACGTCCAGAAACGCCGACAGAGTTTCATGGAGGCCAAAAGATTACTACGTGCACAGCAAGTGAAATACTCTATGCTATTCCCAGCACGCCTCAGGGTGGAGGCAGGAGACCGGGCGCTCTTCTTTGAACAACCCAGAGAGGTCATAGCATTGCTGGAACGCAGAGTGCCTCAAAATGGAGCTGCCTGAGACCCTTTGGGACGTGTGAGCTAACACCTTTTGTTGTTTCTCCCCTGGTGTCCTGGAACGGAGGCAGGTTGCCTGATCTCTATTTGCTGCTCTATTATCGCCAGGGTGCTTGCATCTGAGGCGTATGTTACCTTTATGCCCGTTTCTACTTTGAGATCTGCTGAACTTTCCGATTCTGGGACATTTACGCCAGCTGATGGTGTCAACGTTAATGGATCAACTTTTTCCCTTTTTTCTTAGTGTCCCTGTTGGGGGACCTTTTCTGCAATACATACCTGTGCGTTTTGTTTCAACAATTTTGGTTTTCCCTTTTTTTTTCTCTTTCTTCTTTTTTCTCCCGGAGCAAGGGGAGACATGTTGGGCCTACGGTCTAATTGCACGGTGCAGCGGAACACTGCTCCATTGTCTGCTGGGACTTCTTCTTGTTATGAGGGAGCTGATCACCGGGACTGGACAGCAACTGACACTTTTGCCTATTTACCCGGGTCACCACTGTGTGCTGTTATACAGGGGGCTCTGCTTTGCCTTGCCCTCTGGTACCGGTGGCCGCGACCCTCTTTCAGACTTATTGTTCTAAACCTTTTTATTGATTTAATGAAACTGGTTTTCCCAGCCAGACATGTTTGGTTTTTCAGGGAATATGCCCGCACAAGTTGGGGTTGGTGCAGGGTAGGGTGGGGGGAGGGGGGTGGTTTGGTTAGGGTTTCTATGCAGAAGATTACTATAAATATATCGAAGTATGTATCTGAACGAAGTGCTGCTTTTACTGAATGTTTTTTACCACTACTGCCTATGCAGCCCCTGTTCGGGCTTGATCAAGCACAACTGTATTGGGGTGCGTTTATAGGAGGACTGTTAGGGGGTAGGCCGACTGCACTTATTACTTTATATGAATCTTTATGGCATCTATACGGTTTCTTACCTGGAACGTGAGGGGCCTGCGCGATAGAATTAAGCGCGCGGCAGCCTTCACGTTCCTCAAAAAGCAAAGGGCGGAAGTGATGGTGCTAGTTGAGACGCATGTGGAGGGTGGACTGCAGATGGCCCTTAAACGCCCTTGGATTGGGTGGGCATTTCATTCCACCTACACGTCTCATTCAAGGGGGGTTTCGGTACTAGTAGCTAAGTCTGTCCAGTTTGAACTTTGTGAACTTCTTACTGACCCACAGGGCAGGTTTGTTTTTCTACATGCTAAACTGTATGGGGAACCCTACCTTATTATGGCCTTTTATATCCCCCCCTCCATTTACCATGACGCTAGTTGTAGAGGGACTGTCTTTTTTATGTCCAGACATCCGGCGGTTCCTGTTATCTGGCTGGGGGATTTCAACACTACGCTTAACCCTTCCCTGGATAGGCTCAAGCCCCCCGAGTTGATGATGGGGCAAGCTGGGACCACTAGGTTGTCCAGGCTTATAACCACCGTTCATCTTGTGGACACTTGGAGACACAAATTCCCTCAAATGAAGGAGTATTCATGCTTCTCACCCACACATGGTTCTCTCTCCCATATTGATTTTATACTAATATCTAAGCAACTCACTCCCAGACTCAGAAGTATTGTTCTGCCCCAGACTACTTTCGGACCACAGCCCCTACTCTGTAGTGCTTGACGTACCCCTGGGTAGGCCTCCACAGACGTGGCGGCTAAATCCGTTCTGGCTGACATTATTACCCGAAGATGACACTATTGAGGCGGAGTGGATAAAAAATTTTGAGGATAATGACCAAACAGCCTCAGTTCCAGTAGTGTGGGATACATTTAAATTACACGCTCAATCGGTGCTGACTGCCCACATTAATAGGCTCAAAGCTGACTCGGCTACTGTCATTATTGAGGCTGAGGCAGATTTGAGCTCCAGGGAACGCACCTACATAGATGACCCGTCTACGGCAAACGCTGACGCACTTAGACTACAGTCGAGAGTGGTTTCCTAGCTGCACCAAGACAAGGCCCGACAGAAACTTTTTTTTACCAAACAAAAATATTTTGAATCTGGGGAGAGAGCTGGTAAGTTGCTAGCATATTTGGTGCACAGGGAAGACAGGCCCCCGGTTGTTATTTCTTTGCGGGGTCAGGGTGATACAATGATCACGGACCCTTCCGAGGTGACAGCTAGATTTCGAGACTTTTTTGCGGACTTATACACCACTACAGTCTCAGACGACACCACTCCGATGGACAGCTTTTTGGCGCAGGTTTCCCTCCCCCAAGTTACGGAGGAACAGGTGCAGGCTCTGGAGGCTCCCCTGACCACTGATGAAATAGTGGGTGCTATTGCGGAATTTGCAAAATCCAAGTCACCGGGGTCAGATGGTCTTCCCATTGAATTTTATTCCCGATACCAAGATGTGCTGGCGCCTAGGCTTTTCGCCCTCTACGGGAATCTTTTTGATACACTGACATTGCCTCCGTCCATGAGAGAGGCAACGATAGTTTTGATTCCCAAACCTGGAAAAGATCCGGGTTTCCCGGAATCATACCACCCAATCTCCCTATTGCAGGTAGATATTAAGATTTTAGCTAAAATACTCGCTACTAGGTTGAACAGAGTGATCCTTAGCCTGATTCAGGCTGACCAGGCGGGCTTTATGCCGGGGCGGAATACGTCGTTCAATCTACGCAGGCTATTTATGAATCTACAGGCAACACATGAGGCGGTGGGTGAGCGTGTGGTAGTGACACTTGACACGGCTAAGGCATTTGACTCAGTGGAATGGGAGTACTTGTGGAAGTGTCTAGCGGGATACGGCTTTGGCCCGAACTTTATCCGGTGGGTGAGGCTGCTGTATCATCGCCCAACGGCTAAGGTGGTGGCGAATGGGTGGTCTTCCCGGGCGTTTGGCCTTAGTAGGGGTACCAGACAGGGGTGCCCACTGTCCCCGCTACTATATGCCTTGGCTGCTGAACCTTTAGCGGTATCGATTCGTGCGGACCCCACGATTAGGGGACTGACGATGGGTCGACTAACCGAAAAAATCAGTCAATACGCTGATGACACGTTGCTATACCTGGCGGACTCGGGCCCTTCCCTCGCAAAGGCCCTACACATGATAGAGTGGTTTGGTAGCTTTTCGGGTCTCCGTATAAACTGGGAAAAGTCCCAAATTTTACCTATTGACATTTTTCCACAGTCAGAATCTCAGGCCAGTCTGCCTCTCCAGCGGGTTGGCACTATTAAATATCTAGGGGTATATGTCTCTAGGAATCCAGCAGACTATATTGCGCTGAATGTAGAACCATTATTCTCCCTGGTGCGTACCAAGATTCAGGCCTGGTCTCGCCTCCCCCTTGGGGTTTGGGGGCGCGTTAATCTGATTAAAATGGTCCTATTACCTAAACTACTGTATGTGTTGTGGCATACCCCGGTATATTTGCCACTGAAATATTTTAAATCCCTTGAAAGTCTCCTTAGGCCCTTTTGTATGGGGGAATAATAGACACAAGCTTGCTTGGCAGGCTTTGAAAAGCCCAACTGATATGGGGGGCATGGCTCTTCCAGATCTAAACCATTATTATGTTGCCTCACAACTGTCTCAGCTTTTTCATGTGGACAAGACTGATAAACAACGTTTTCTTACCCTTCTCTGCCCTACTTGGGCACAAATTGCAGATGACCCGATAGCTGCTATCTCGACGGGGGCGGGGAGCTCTGTTGGGGAGCCAGGTAAACACTCCATGCTTTTTCATTACAGAAGGATTTGGGATCTGGCATCCACTAAACTGAATGTTGCATCACCAAATGACTATACCCCACTTTGGCATAACAAACAAATGCCGGAACTTCAAAAGATCCAGGGTGTTCAGTTATGGGTATCGAGGGGAATATACTACCTGCATCACCTGATTCACCATGGTACTATTAAACCGTTTCAGGCGCTGCAGGAGGAATTTGGTATTCCAAACACTATGCTATATCAATACCTACAGGTTCAACATGCACTTGGAGCACAGTTTCCACAGGCATTGCCTCGGCCTGCTCCCAATCCTATTGTCGCCATAGTGAAGGATACTGATCCCAAAAAGCTTATCTCATGCTTTTATGGTATGCTTATGGCCCCCGTCTCGGCGAGACTAGCGTATGCTCTGAAGTCCCGCTGGGAGGGCGATGTGGGTGAACTGACGGATGAGGAGTGGGAGGAGGCTCTGGAGACGTGCAAGTTGGTGTCCCCTAGGCTCCAAGACAGGCTTTCTCAGATTTATATAGTGCATAGAGCATACCTCACCCCCCTCAGGACCGCCAAATATAATACGAATCAATCTGTGCTGTGCCCGATGTGTACTCTAGAGACTGGGACGTTCTTCCATCTTATATGGTCTTGCCCCAAACTACAGGAACTTTGGAAACAAGTAGTGTCATTTCTACATGATGTTATGGGCTCGCCCTTGGCTCTCGACCCCAAACCATGTCTACTAGGGATATTTCCTGACGTATTAGATAAAATTACTGGCACTTTCCTGCAGGAAACTTTGTTTTCTGTTCGAAAAGTGATAGCTAGACAGTGAATGAGGCCCCTTCCACCCTGGGTTGAGGACTGGAAACGGGAAGTTAATTTTACGCTCCCATACAAAAAATTCTTATATAAAAATAGAGGTTGCCCAGCAAAATATCATAGAATATGGGATAAATGGCTGCAGGAGGCTGCCACGTGTGATGAGGGAATTTGATGTAATATTACAGTAAATAATATGTCAATGTTAGGACTTTCCTTGGCAGTGATATATAATGGCTACTGTATTGGAGAAATGTTTTTTATCTATTGTTATGGTTATGATGCAACACCTTTTGAATGTTCGGTGTATGCCACTGTGATTGTAATCTCTGCAATAATGTTCAATAAACATTACCTGTTTAATGAAAAAAAAAAGGGCATAAATTCAAGAGCTTGATCAGTAATTCTCCCCTTTTCCAAATCATCTTGAATATGCAGTTCGGTTTAGGTCACCAATCCTCAGGAAAGATGATGTTGATTTTAGAAAGAGTTCAGCGAAGGGCAACAAAATAATGGGGTGGAGGAACTCCGCTATGAAGCTCTATTACATGTGAAGATTCCGGTTATTCCCTCTGGAAAAGAGGCTCTTAACAGTGGATATAATTAAAATGTACAAGTATATCAACGGTAATTTCAGTAACTGTAATAAGCTGTTTAAGGTCCCTAAAGCGAAAACATGGCCACGAGTTGAGGTTAGAAGAGAGGAGTTTTAACCTTAGATTGAGGAAAAGGTTCTTTACTATTAGATTATTAAAAAGTTGAAGTCCTTTTCTCCTCAGAAAGTGTTACTAGAACCCTATACCCACAGCTGAGCCAGAGAAAGGCAAAAAAAATCCTATGAAGTATTAAATTTGCTCCAGAAGAAAAACATTTCTTCTCCACCCTCGCCCCCCAAAACAAACTCTGGTGTTATTACCTATAACTATTCTGTCTATCCCTCTCCTATTATTCTATGATCTACCAGAACACCCAGATCCTTACAGCACTCTGTCTTTTTGGGTGTGCAATATCAGCATGGCACACCTTGACTTGGCAATATTTGCCCACTCTTCTTTTCGAAAAAACACTCCAAATCTGTCAGATTGCAAGGGCATCTCCTGCGCACAGTTGGGAGACCTTGGTTTCATCAGACCATAACACATTTTCTAAATGCTTTTGGGAGACTTCAGATGTGTTTTTGCAAAATGAAGCCAGTCTTGGATGTTTTCCTTGTAAGGAAAGGTAAAGCTGGCAGACATGGTTGAATGGGACCGATTCTCCCAGTGATCGGCCAGGAAACTGTGGGAAAGGGAGATGAAAGGAAGGAGAGCAGGATCACACAGAGGCGAACTCCACTGTCAAACAAAGTCCTGCCTCATGGTCCTTGAAACGTTTGTTGCCTGGGTGGAGAGGAGGTGTATGGGTGCAAAGGTGTTAAAAAGCGGCTCCTGCCCCCCCCCCCCCCCGTCCTCCAGGGAGAGCTCGGACTCTGGCCCCGCAGTGACTGGCAGCCCCAGCTCTGATAGATCAGATGACGCTGACCAGAACCGATTGGACAGTGAGGATGGTTGCTTGTCTGGGTCCGTGCAAGACAAAGCGCTAGTTGGAGCACTTATCACAGCTGTGCGTGATACCCTGAAAATTCAGGATACAGCAGGATCCTCTTGGGTCCCTTTTGGGCCCTGTAAGCCAGCCGTACACCTAAGGTGTTTCCGTATCTGACTTATTTCGATAAGTTCATATACAAGGAATAGGGAACCATGTAATGGACCTTCTCGGTCCCTAAAAGAATGGCGGTGCGCTACCCCTTTGAGGAGAGCCTTCTTAAAAAATGGTCAGCTCATCCGGTCATGGACCCCCCAGTATTCAGGTTAAACAAAGTAACCAAGATCCTGGTAGAGCGGACTCCTGAATTTAAGGACCCTACCAACAGGAAGGCCGAGGCAGTGGGCCGTTCCTTGTTTACGGTTGTGGGGTCAGCAATACGACAAGTACTGGCCACAGCACTAGTGTCGCAGACCCTTACTGAATGGGCAAAACTTTTGCACCGCGAATTGGAGGAGCAGCAGGGTACTCCTGTCTACGTGGAACTAGCAGACGGTTTTAAGTACGTTTGGATATTTGAAGCCCTGGATACGCTTCCCTTGCTCTCCAGGGCTTCAATGACAGCAGTGGTGCCGCGGCGCCTGATTTGGCTAAAATGCTGGTCTGCGGACCAGGCATCCAAAAAAAGCCTTGACAGATCTACCCTTCCTTGGTGAGCAACTATTTAGAGCCTCGTTGGATGACATTATTAAGAATGTCACAGGTGGTAAGAGCACCTTGCTTCCACAGGCCAGGAAGAGTAAGGAGCCACGCCTCAGGCAAGGGCCCTCATTTTCCACTCAAGAGATTTTTTCAATCCGTCCCGTACTTCGGCTAACTGCTCCCAGTCCGACAGGGCAACTACTGAGGGACAGAAGCATCCCTGGACTCGCAAGCCTAAAAAGCCAGCGAGCAAATATGCTTCCTCATGAAGGTTTGCCCCCACCCGTCACTCGGGTGGGGGGTCGCCTTTGGGAGTTTGCAGCCCGGTGGGCCTCTCGGCTGTCCGACCAATGGGTCTGCGAACTGATTTGATTAAGGCACCTGCTAAGCTGCGGGGTGATAGTGCCTGTTCTGGAATCGGAAAGGTTTCAGGGGTTCTACTCCAATCTGTTTGTAGTCCCCAAAAAGGAAGGGGTACGTCCAATCCTGGACCTGAAAGCCCTCAATTGCTTTGTTTAAGTGCAGAGGTTCAGAATGGAATTGGTTCGCTCAGTTGTCGCTGTACTCCATCAGGGGGATTCCCTGGTGTCCTTGGACATCCAGGACGCGTACCTGCACATACCCATATGCCTCAGGCATCAAGTTTCTGTGGTTTGCAGTAGGGGAAGCCCACTACCAGTTTGTGCTTCTGCCATTATGGCTTGGCTTCAGCACCCCTAGTCAAGGTATTTGCTCCAATTTAGACATAATCATGGGTTACCTAGATCATCTCCTCCTGAGAGCAGCTTCTGCCTCAGAATTAAAGGAGGATGTGGCGATCACCATGCAAACCCTGCAGGAATTTGGGTGGCTGATGAATCTCAAAAAGTCGGTGCTTATACCGACTCAGCGCCTGGAGTACCTAGGCTTACTGCTGGTCTCTGTGGAAGTGAGTGTTTCTCTCTTCAGACACATTGCAGACTCTCGGAGCCGCAGTGAAGTGGTTGATGAACCGCAGGTGGTCAGCGCTGCGCTTCTGCATGCGGGTCCTGAGTCTCATGGTGGCCTCCTTCGAGGCCGTACCATACGCCCAGTTTCACACCAGAGTCTTGCAGAAGGAGATATTGACAAAATGGGTCAAATCTCCATTATCCTGGATCGGCAGATTTGGATGAGCCAGTCATTCAGGGACTCTATGCTCTGGTGGCTGAGACCCCCTGCACTTCAGTCCAGGAAGTCGTTCCTACCTCTACATTGGACATTGATCACAACGGACGCCAGCCTGACTGGCCGGGGGGAAGTACTTGGGAGTACAGTCGACCCAGGGCCTCTGGTCGGGGGAGGAATACAAGTTGGCGATCAATGTGCTCAAGCTCAGAGCGATCAGGCTGTGCATCTCCACATGGTCGATGAGACTAAGAGGGCGTCCGATCAGGATCCAGTCAGACAACGCCATGATGGTGGCATATGTCAACCATCAAGGAGTAACAAGAAGCTCGGCTACAGCACGGAACGTCACTCACATCCTTCGGTGAGCAGAGCGATATATACCAGCCCTGTTGGCCATTTTCATTCCGGGAGTAGAAAACTGGCAAGTGGACTATCTAAGTCGCCAGATGCTGGACCCAGGAGAATGGTCGTTGCCTCCGAAGGTGTTCAGGCTTCTGTGCCTGCGGTGGGGCGCACCAGACGTGGATCACCTGGCCTCCCGACTCAATCAGAAGGTGCCCAGGTTCGTATCCAGGATAAGAGATCCTTGGGCGGACACGTCAGATGCGTTGGTGGCTCCATGGGATCAGTACCAACTGATCTACGCCTTTCCTCAGCTAAAACTGTTACCACGTCTGCTTCGCAGAATGGAGGCCGAGGGGATTCCAGTGATACTGATTGCCCCAGATTGGCCTCGGCCTTGGCGTCCCTGGTACGCAGACCTAGTACGCCTGGTTTCAGATGCTCCCTGGCCGCTACTGATGCGAGAAGACCTTCTGTCTCAAGGTCCGATTCTCCATCCTGCTTTACCATCACTGGTTTTAACGGCATGGCTGTTGACAGCCAGGTGCTAAGGAACCGAGGCCTATTGACTCTGTGATTTCAACTATGGTGAGGGCACGAAAATCATCTTCTAGGAAGATGTACCTCACGATAGACATCGTACTTGGAAGGCTTATATCTCCATGTGTGAGGAGATGGGGTGGTGTCCGTGCACCTATTCCGTTTTCAGGATCCTGCTGTTTCTACAGCGAGGAGTAGACCAGAAACTGGCTTTAAGCACCATAAAGTGACAGATATCGGCCTTGGCTGTCTTTTTCCAATGACCCTTGGTGTCTCACTCTCTCTAGATAGCACCTTTTGTACAAGGGGTCCAGGATGTAGTCCCTCCGTTGCGTCCACCCTTGCCCCCGTGGGATCTGAACCTGGTGCTATCGGTGCTTCAGAAACTGCCATCAGAGAAATTCCCTTGTTGACTTTCTCAGAATGTGGTCTACCTAGTGGCCATTACATCGCATAGGAGGGTTTCGGAACTGGCAGCCTTGTCTTGCAAGTCACCCTATCTTGTTATCCACAGGGTTAAGGTGGTGGCGGCCGCAACCTTCTTTTCTACCGAAGGTGGTTTTGGCCTTTCACATCAATGAAGACATTGTGTTACCATATCTGTGTCCTAAACCGACACATCCTAAGGAGGTGGCCCTCCATTCCCTGGACGTGGTCTGGGCTCTAAGGGTATATGTCTGCCATGACTCCTTTCCGGAAGTCAGACTCCCTGCTCAATTTTGGCTGGTCCGGAAAAAGGGATGGCGGTTTTTTTCGGCCACAATTTCCAGGTGGATCAGACAGTTTTGTAGACCAGGCTTCCGCCTTGAAGGGGCAGGTGCCCCCTTTCCTTTTACGGCCCATTCCACCAGGGCACTTGGGACCTCTTGGGCTTCCCGACATCAAGCGTCAGTTGCTCAAGTGTGTAAGACGGCGACTTGGTCGTCCATTCACACCTTTACAAAGTGGATCTAAGCGCATCTTCTGATGCTTGCTTTGGTTTTGCAGGCAGCCATGTAATGTTGCAATCTTACACTCTTTCTTCTGTTAAGAGAAAGTTACCTTTTTTGATTGTTAATGCACTCTGATGCATACGTTGACCACAAGTTTTGATGCAGTTGGTTCAGATGGTGACTCTTCTGTTAGGGAGAACCTCAGTTATATTGCTGTTGCCACTGCTTGGACGTCCCTATGGTCAAGATTACTGAAGCTTTGTCCGTCAATGAACGAAAGAGAAAATAGGAATTTTGTACTCGCCGTAAAATCCTTTTCTCTGAAGTTCATTGACACAGCACCCTCCCCTCCTATTGGTTTACGTTATACTGCTTGTTGACGTACTGAGCTGCAGGAAGCAGGCTGAGGGGTTATTACCAGAGGGACCGCCCCCTGGGCGGAATTGTAAAGTACTGTGGTTTTTCACATGTATTGCATGTTCTGCCTAGTCCTCTCCTGAAGGTGGCGTAATAACCCTATGGTCAAGATTACTGGAGCTGAGTCAGTCGATGAACTTCAGAGAAAAGGATTTTGCGGTGAGTACAAAAATCCTATTTCTCTTATATTCACCGACCGACACAGCTCCTCTCTTAGCCATTGGGTTGTTTGCCCTATTACTAGGAGATACTAGGCATTAGTTGTAACAAAACACTCAGAACTCTTAGTTCTGCCCAGGGGGTGGTCCCTTGGGCAACAACCCTCCAGTCTGCCAGACAGACCTCAGTTTTATTTTGCCTAGTGAAGGAGAAGGACCTAGGAACCCTGCGGACCCATAGGTCTGTGCTTTTTTTATGCAGAAGCATGATTTTTGCACAAGATGAATGATCCTGTGACCTACTATCAACAGCCGGCTGGGTGACAGGCTGGATACCCTTATCCTTGTAGTCTCCCCAGTCAGGCCATCGAGCGTGTACAGCAGGGGTGGGGAACCTCGGCTCTCCAGCTGTTTTGAAACTACAAATCCCTTCATGCCTCTGCCTCTGGGAGTCATGCCTGTGATTGTTAGGGTCTTGCAATGTCTCATAGGACTTGTAGTTTTATAGCAACTGGAGAGCCGAGGTTCCTTACCACTGGTGTACAGGCAGCTACGCTCTCGGCAGGCCACGACGAAACCTCAGCTTCAGAGGTGGTCGGTGAGCTTTTATGCTTCGGGGCATACATATGACCGGGTTACTGATGTCTGCGTCACAGTATGCCGGGCCAGCAGCCACTCTTTACTGATCTGTACTGATCAGTGAGTGGGTCTGTGATGGAATGTCTCCCAGCTCTTCAGGACTGGTAAGTATAGCTCCCCCTCTCTCGGTGGGGCTGAGCAGCTGGGCATTCCCTGGGAGGTCGATTTTTGGGGGTCCCTCGCCTACCTCTGTTCTCTACCTTGTCCCCCCAGGCTTATTGAAGCCTGAGCACATTTCAGAGCGTTTTGGTGCTAATTGCAGCAGCTGCCACCAACACAGCTTTTGTTTCCTCTGCACCTGGGAGCCCATAGGGACTACAGGCACTGCTTGTGGGATAGCGCAGAACTCCTCAGGGTGGTGAGTCCAGCGGGAAAGAGCCCCTCAGCCAGCCGAAGCAAGGAGGGTGGGACTGTCACTGTCCTAAGTTCCCTTCGGGTGGCAGACAGAGTAGGGTCAGCATGGCTTAAAAAATTGGTGTTTCTTCCCCAGAAATCCAGGCAATTGCAATCGGGTCACCCGCAGACTGCGCAGTGCCAATGGACGCCCTGACGGTGGTCCTCATTTAGTTCGTTGCCAAGCTGGAGCTTGAAGAAAGGTGCACTAAAGTGGCCCTGGCCCCCCCCCCCCCCCCCCCCCCATCCTCTGGGGAGAGCTCTGACGCAGAATCGGGTCCTGCTGAGGCTGGTGACCCCTGCTCAGTCTTGTCAGATGACGCTGGCCAGGACCATTCGGACAGTGAGGATGGGTCCCCGTCCGGGTCCGTGCGCTTATTGGAGCACTTATCACAGCTGTGCGTGATATCCTGAAGATTCAGGAGCCAGCAGATCCCTCTGCTGATGTACTGGTCCCTTTTGGGTCCTGCAAGTCAGCACGTTCACCTAAGGTGTTCCCGTATCTGACTTATATTGACAAGTTCATTTACGTGGAATGGGGTTGCCCGCAACTGACCTTTTAGGTCCCCAAATACATGGCGGTGCTTTACCCTTTTGAGGAGAGCCTTCTGAAAAAATGGTCTGCCCCTCCGGTTGTGGACCCCCCAGTATCCAGGTTAAATAAAGTAACCACAATCCTGGTTGAGGGGACTCCTGCATTCAAGGATCCCACGAACAGGAAGGCCAAGGCAGTGGCTCATTCCTTGTTTATGGTTGTGGGGTCAGCTGTGCGACCAGTACTGGCAATCCGCACTTGTGTCACAGACACTGAGTGGGCAAAACTTTTGCACCGCGAATTGGAAGCGCAACAGGCTTCTCCTGTCTGTGTGAAACTAGCAGACCAACTAGTGCAAGGCCTTAAGTACGTCTGTGACGCGGCCCTGGATACTGTGCCTCTGTTATCCAGTCTTCAGTATCAGCTGTGGTGCTGAGGTGCCTGATTTGGCTAAAATGCTGGTCTGCTGACTAGGCATCCAAAAAAGCCCTGACGGATCTTCCCTTCCTTGGCGACTGGCTCTTTGGAGCCTCCTTGGATGACATTATTAAAAAAGCCACCGCTGGTAAGCGTACTCTACTCCCACAGGCCAGGAAGGCTAAGGGGCCTCACCGTAGGCAAGGGCCCTCTTTTTCGGCTTTTTCGTCCGCCCAGAGCTTAGTCAAAACAGCCCAACAGGACGACCACGGAAGGTCAAAAACGTCCCTGGAACCACAAGCCTGCGAATAAAAGTGCTACCGTGTGAAGTTGTGCCCTCTCCCATGTCTCGGGTGGGGGGGGGGGGGGGGGTCGCCTTCGGGAGTTTGCAGCCCGGTGTTCCTCTGTTATCTGACCAATGGGTCTGCGATCTGATTTCCACAGGCTACAAGATCGAGTTTCTCTCTTGGCCGCCAAACAGATTCTTCCCCTACAGCATACCCAAATCCCTGGCTCGCCGGGAGGCCCTTTTGGGGCAGTAAGGGACCAGCTGAATCGCAGGGTGGTTGTACCGGTTCCGGAATCTGAACTCTTCCAGGGATTCTACTCAAATCTTTTTGTGGTTCCCAAGAAGGAAGGGGTACGTCCAATCTTGGACCTAAAAGCCCTCAATCAATTTGTAAAAGTGCAGAGGTTCAGAATGGAATCGGTTTGCTCAGTAGTCGCTGCACTCCATCAAGCGGACTCCCTCGCCTCCTTTAGACATCCAGGATGCGTACCTGCACATACCCATATGCCTTCGGCATCAAAAATTTCTGTGGTTTGCAGTCAGGGAAGCCCACTTCCTGTTTGTGGCTCTTCCTTTTGGTCTGGCATCAGCCCCCTGAGTCTTTACCAACGTATTGGCATTGCTACGGCAACATGGGATCGCGATCGTGGGATACCTAGACGATCTCCTCCTGAGGGCATCTTCCACCTCAGAGTTAGAGGAGGATGTGGCGATCACCATGCAGACCCTGCAAGAATTTGGGTGGCCGTTGAACCTAAAGAAGTCAGTGATTGTACCAACCCAGCTTCTGGAGTACCTAGGCTTGCTGCTGGACTCCATGGAAGCAACAGTGTTTTTCCCTTCAGACAAACTGCAGACTCTCAGGTCTGCGGTAAAACTGCTTATGAACTGCAAGTGGTCGTCGCTCTGCTTTTGCATTGCGAGTACTGGGACTCATGGTAGCCTCCTTTTGAGGCAGTACCTTATGCCCAGTTACACATCAGAGCCCTGCAGAAGGAGATTTTGACAAAATGGGAGAAAATCTCAGTTGTCCCTGGATCGACAGATCCAGGTGAGCCAGTCAGTCAGAGACTCACTGATCTGGTGGTTGAGGTCCCTGGTGATTGTCAGGAAAATCTTGCCTACCTCCTGAGGTGGACAGTGATCACAACGGACGCCAGTCTATCCATCTGTGGTGGAGTGATGGGGGTTCAGTCGGCTAAGGGCCTCTGGTCGACGGAAGAATCCAAGTTGCTGATCAATCGAATCGAATTGAGAGTGATCAGGCTGTGCCTCTCCACATGGTCGATGAGACTGCAAGGGCGTCCAATCAGGATCCAGTCAGAAAACGCCACTGCGGTGGGATACGTCAATCACCAAGGGGGAACAAGAAGCTCAGCCGCTGCACAGGTGGTCACTCACATACTTCAGTGGGCAGAGTGAAACGTAGCAGCCCTGTCAGCCATTTACATCCCGGGAGTGGAGAACTGGCAGGTGGACTATCAAAGTCGACAGATGCTGGACCCAGGAGAATGGGCATTGCATCCTGAGATATTCAGGTTACTGTGCCTGAAGTAGGGCACACCAGACGTGGATCTTCTTGCCTGTCCGTCTCAATCGAAAGGTGGCAAGATTCGTGTCCTGGACAAGAGATCCATGGGCAGACGCATCAGACGCGCTGGTGGCTCCATGGGATCAGTACCAGCTGATCTACGCCCTTTCTCCACTGAAACCATGCCTGCTTCGAGGGGTGGAAGCCGAGGGGATCCCAGTGATACTGGTTGCCCCAGATGGGCCTCAACATCCTTAGTACGCAGACCTTGTGGCAGACGCTCCCTGGCTGTTGCAAGAGTACCTTCTGTCTCAAGGTCTGATCCTCCATCCTGCTTTACTATCGCTGGCTTTAAAGGCATGGCTATTGAGAGCCAGGTGTTGAGGAACAGGGGTCTGTCGGACTCTGTGATCCCAACTATGCTAAGAGCATGGAAATTTTCTTCCCGGAAGATATACCATCGTGAGGAGAAAGGATGGCATCCGCGCTCCTTTTCTATATCCAGGATCCTGCTGTTTCTTCAGCAAGGAGTAGACCAGAAATTGGCGCTAAGCACCATTAAGGGGCAAATTTCAGCCTTGGCTGTCTTTTGGATGTCTTGGATGTCAGACCCCTGGCATCTCACCCATTAGCGAGTACCTTCGTTCAGGGGGTACGACATGTAGTCCCTCCGGTGCGTCCACTGTTACCCCCATGGGATTTGAACCCGGTGTTGTCGGCGCTTCAAAAACCGCCGTTTGAAAATATCAGGGAGATTCCCCTGTTGACTTTCCCAGAAAGTGGTCTTTCTAGTGGCCATCACATCAGCCAGGAGGGTTTCGGAACTGGCGGCCTTGTCTTGCAAGTCGCCCTATCTGGTTATCTACAAGGATAAGGTGGTGTTGCGTGCGCAACCAACTTTTCTACCAAAGGTGGTCTCGGCTTTTCACATTAATGAGGACATTGTGTTACCATCTCTCTGTCCTAACCCAAAACTCCCTAAGGAGGTGGCCATTTATGCTCTGGACATGGTTCTGGCTCTGAAGGCGTATTTGTCTGCCACTGCTCCCTTTCGGAAGTCAGACTCACTGTTTGTTTCGGTGGCTGGTCCCAAAAAAGGCATGGCAGTTACTTCGGCCACCATTTTCCAGGTGGATCAGACAGATTGTAGTACAAGCCTACGCCTTGAAGGGGCAGGTGCCCCCCTTTCCGGTCACAGCCCACTCCGCGCCCACTCGCTCAGGTGTGTAAAGCGGCGACCTGGTCGTCTGTCCACACGTTTACCAAGTTCTACAAGGTAGACGTCAGTGCATCGGCTGATGCTTGTTTTGGCCGCAAAGTTTTGCAAGCGGCCGTATAGTTGCAATTGAATATGCAATATATATTTCCATTTTTCCTGTTTTTATTTTTTGTTTGTTTTGTTTTTTCGATAAAAACACTGTACCATTGAGTTAAGGCACTGTTGCTTTACATTCAGCAGTCTTGTTTTGGTGACTAACTCCTCATTAAAAAAAAAGTGAATTTTGAATCGTTTGCTCATCTTTGTTGTTAGTATTATCATTTCAGATACTTATCTAGCGCTGTCCATTTACACAGCACTTTTTTTTTTTTTTTTTTTTTTTTTTTATACTCTTTATTTCTTCCAAAATCCATTATACAAAACAACTTATAATAAAATCTTACATTTATCATAGTTATCGATCAAGCAAGTAAATAACATGTCACACATTTTCCCCCCATATTAATTTTCATTAAACTATATATCCACTATTTTAACCTCACTATTTAGGTACTATTTAGGGGTTTTCCTTCAATTATGGGTATTAATCTTTTTCAGCCGCAGGCTCCACATTTTAGTGAACTTGCGATAGTTTCCTTGTTATAGTTAAAATAGCTTTTTCTAACCATACTACCTCGTTCATAACTTTCTCCCAGTCTACCCGGGTTGGTGCAGTCTTTGGTGCAGTTATGGGTAGTCACTCCTGTTGAGGGTACCCTAGTTTTTGTGGTGTTTTTTTTCCACGCACTTTTTTTTTTTCTTTTTTTTTCTTTTTTTTTTTTGTGGGTAAAGTTTCACTAGTTCCCACTTGCCATGGTGGATGAAGTTTCTATGCTGTTTTCCCACCCCTCATTTGGCACTGCTTGGGGACATCCCAATGGCTAAGAGAGGAGCTGCGTTGGTCCGTGAATATAAGAGAAAATAGGATTTTTTGTACTCACCGTAAAATCCTTTTCTCTGTAATTCACCGACCGACACAGCACCCGCCCCTCCTTTTTATCATTACGTTATACTGCTTGTTGACGTACTGAGGTCTGTCTGGCAGACTGGAGCGTTGTTGCCGAAGGGACCGCCCCCCTGGGCGGAACTAAGAGTTCTAAGTGTTGTTACAACTAATGCCTAGTATCTCCCAGTAATAGGGCAAACAACCCAATGGCTGTGTCAGTCGGTGAATTACAGAGAAAAGGATTTTTCAGTGAGTACAAAAAAATCATATTTTTGTCTGCTAATAAAACAGCAGATATATAACAAAAGTAAATATGCAAATGTAAAAACACAGTAGGTAACAGCATGGCATATGGAGATGGCAGGTAAAAAAGAAACAGGTAATACTCACAGTATAACTATCTTTTGTGAATTAAAGTACACATCGGGGTTCACACACAGGAGGGGCTTCCATCTCCAAGCTGCTTCATCACACAGTGGAATGCTCTAGATTGTAGCTGGGGGGTTAAGTGTATGCCCCCACAGCGTTGATGATATACGGTTACCAGTGCCAAATCGGTTAGACTATGTTGTGTGGCATAAGTGGAACATGAGGCATCCCTGTCGACAAAGGCCACCAGGGCCCACGAGGATTGACCAGAATTTGGGAGATGGATGTGGCACAAAAAATGTGTCTATGTAAGAAATATGATATAATAAACCCAAAAGGATATATGATAATATAAGGTGTGTAAATACATCGCCATGTCATGCAGATGCATGCATGAGGGTGCTTCACCATAATGGGTACCATGGTGTGAGTCTCCCACTCCCAATGGGTCAGGTGGCTCGTGCAGTAGGATATGAAGGCAGTAGGACACAATATCCATAAAGGCACTTGCCTATGGTTGCCGTTTTTAATGTACAGTGCCTTGCAAAAAATATTTACCCCCCTTGGCTTTTAACCTTCTTTTAATCTTGTTACATTACAGCCTTTAGTTCAATGATTTATTTATTTTTTAATCTGAATTATATGTGATGGATCAGAACACACTATTATAAGTTGGTGAAGTAAAATTAGAAAAAAATATATACATAAAACTATTTTTCAGAAATAAAAAACTGATAATTGGCATGTGCATATGTATTCACCCCCTTTGTTATGAAGCCCATAAAAAGCTCTGGTGCAACCCATTACCTTCAGAGGTCACATAGTGAAATGCTGTCCACCTGTGTGCAATCTAAGTGTCACATGATCTGTCATTGCATATAAACACCTTTTTGAAAGGCCGCAGAGGCTGCAACACCAATCAAGGGGCACCACTAACCAAACATTGCCATGAAGACCAAGGAACTTTCCAAACAAGTAAGGGACAATATTGTTGCGAAGTACAAGTCAGAGTTGGGCTATAAAAAATATACAAATCTTAGATTTGATGGTGCTCCTATGGATCATCGATCATAACCAAATGGAAAGAACATGGCACAACAGCAAACCTGCCAAGAGACAGCCGCACACCAAAACTCACGGACCGGGGAAGGAGGGCGGTTATCAGAGAGGCAAAACAGAGATCTAAGGTAACGCTGGAGGAGCTGCAGAGTTCCACAGCAGAGACTGGAGCATCTGTACATAGGATGACAATAAGCCATATGCTCCATAGAGTTGGGCTTTATGGCAGAGTGGTCAGAAGAAAGCCGATACTTTCAGCATAAAACAAAATGGCACATTTTGAGTTTGTGAAAAGGCATGTGAGAGACTCCAAAAATGTATGGAGGAAGGTGCTCTGGTCTGATGAAACTAAAATGGAACTTTTTGTCCATCAAAGAAAACACTGTCTGGCTGATGGATGGTGCTAAATACAGGGATATTCTTGAGCAAAACCTGTACCACTCTGTGCGTGATTTGAGACAAGGATGGAGGTTCACCTTACAGTAGGACAATGACCCCAAACACACTGCTAACGCAAAACAGTTGAGTGGTTTAAGGGGAAATGTAAATGTGTTGGAATGTCCTAGTCAAAGCCCAGACCTCAATCCAATAGAAAATCTGTGGTCAGACCTAAAGATTGCTGTTCACAATCGCAAACCATCCAACTTGAAGGAGCTGGAGTAGTTTTGCAAGGAGATATGGGCAAAAATCCCAGTGGTAACATGTGGCAAACTCAGAGACTTATCCAAAGCGACTTGGAGCTGTGATAGCCGCAAAAGGTGGCTCTACAAAGTATTAACTGGGGGGTATTGACTAGGGGGGTGAATAGTTATGCACATTGACTTTCTCTATTATTTTTGTCCTATTTGTTTGCTTCACAATAAAAAAATAAAATAAAAAAATCTTCAAAGTTGTGGGCATGTTCTGTAAATTAAAACGGGATTCCAGTGACCAATCCTTTTACTTTATCAACTGACATCATCCAAATTTAATACTCACAGTTTCGCTTTTCAATTGCCCTATAAGTCATATTTCGTCCGCCAGAATAAGTTATATAATTGTGTCCTGGCGGTTTTCATTTTGCTTGTGGGCAATTGAAGCCCACAAGCATTCCTTTCCGGGAGGCGGTGAATGCTGTACTCCCAGCATTCAGCGCTTGTTCCCGCGCATGCTCATTGCTAACAGTGAGCAGTGCCGTCAAATTCCGGGTTGCCATCACAACGGGCGGCGTCATCAGAAGTTCCCGCCCCGTTGTGATGGCAGCCAAACATACACAGAAGAACGAAAAAAAAAGCTCACTACGGGAGAGACCAGCATTGAGCGTCCATTGTTCCAAGATCTCTCGAGATTTGTGAATGACAGCGGTCCGCAATGATTCTTGGGAGGCCGCACAGTAAGCTCCCAGGAGACATTGCGAGGCCCGGGAAAGGAGTAAAACATGCCTACTCCCACGGGAATCCTGACAGGAAGTGGCCCTAAAAATAAAAAGGTAATTACGGCGATAGTATTTTTTTTAAGTGGCTTAAATTCTTTATCTTACCCCAATCAGTTAATATGAAGTTAACTGATTGGGGTAAGATAAAGAAAAAAATTGGGGTGAAACACCGCTTTAAATTATGTATATCCTCAAACCATCCATGTTTTGTGGTTGAACTAGATGGACTTGTGTCTTTTTTCAACCTGACTAACCCATGTAACTATGTTAATTCCAGGTTGTGAAGCAACAAAATACGAAAAATGCCAAGGGGGTGAATACTTTTGCAAGGCACTGCAAACATCCCAAATTTGGGACGTTGTGTGGTCCTGGCTGTGCAGCAATAGAAGACTGAGCTTACCTGGCCAAAAAAGGCGGGGGGCTCACATGGTATATGCCCAGAATGTGGGCATGGTCCAATGGATCGGGCTGGTAGGTGTCAGGTGATCGGGGGGCCCCCAACACCGGTGATGAGCTTTACCGATCACCTGTATACCAGGTGTGCATCAGGGCCGTCAGATGTCACAAGGTTACCGACACGCTAGGTGGGCTCGGGTCAGATGGAAAAGACCATACTGCGCACGTGCGTGTTGGTGTGAAATGACAATTCATAGCGTAGCAGAAAAGACTGAGCCCAGAGGGATGCCCCGAGATGCAAAAACACCAGGGGCCCCCCGCGTGCTGGGGAGTTTCTATGTCTAGAAGGCAACAGAGATGATGGGAAGAAGTCGCTGTACAAAAAAAAATCTCCAAAGCATGTGCGATAGAACAGGAATGGAGAAGGTGAAGCCCAACCTGAATATCAAAAATACAAAAAACACAAAAATGTTAACCGTATGGCTTTCAAATACATAACTTAATGGGAAATCACTTTATCATTTATATATGGAGCATAAATAGTTAAAAAAATAGATACTCAAAGAACAGGAATAGCCAAAGTTTACACAGGAGAACCCATAACAATGGTGCATAGGGATAGCCTGGGAGGGAAAGAGGGTAAGGGGGAGTTGGGGGGGTGGAGAAGAGAAATCAGGGGGGAGAAATGGGAAGACAGAGGGAAAAGTGGGGAAAAAGGGGGAGGGTGTGGGCCAATGTGGGGGTGTTTCCCTGTGGCCCATTTGTGGACCTTGTTACCATTCCCTATCAAATGTATAAATAGGTGGGTTGGCAGTAGGAATGAGCCTAACACCCCCCCCTCCCCGGTTCGGTTCGCAGCAGAACATGCAAACAGGCAAAAAATGTGTTCACCGTTAAAGTCTATGGGACACGAACGTGAAAAATCAAAAGTGCTAATTTTAAGGGTTAATATGCAAGTTATTGTCATAAAGTGTTTGGGGACATGGGTCCTGCCCCAAGGGACATGTATCAATGCAAAAAAAGTTTTAAAAATGCCAGTTTTCCCGTGCTTAGAACAGCCCCCTCTGAAGCATGGGGACAAGCATGGGTTACAAGCAGGTACCTGCCTCTTTCACTCCCCCGGATTACCAGCAATCGAGTTAGTTCACATACTTCATACACTATTATGGGTTCCTATACTCTTATAGGAAGTCCTGTGACACTATAAACGGCCCCTTACCCAGGAACCTGTTTAATGCTGGTTACATATGTCGGGAGTTGAATTACTATTATATACAGTTTCATAGGCGTTGCTTATACACCTTTATGCACTGTTTTGTAAGTCTGTTTTAGATGTTCCTGAAGAAGCGCAAGGCGCGTAACATGTAGAGCCCAGGATTTTATCATCACCTCTATTCTGTCTTCATAGCCTTTATCAGGAATGTAATATCTGATTATGGAATGAGTAGTCATCCACCAATAATCTTTTTATGTTATTTACGTTGGCTATGTATAGTTCATATTTTCTTACCTTGCGACATGGACTTCATTCAGTGTTGATTTTAATGTTGTTTCTATGTTTAATAAATAGGTCTAATAGTATAAAAGACTTTATGTGGTTGTGCCTAAAAATTCCAAGCTCTCTTCTATATCTCTGTCTAAGTTATAGGATGTGGAACTTGATATCTTTAGCAGTATCCACAGTACCACTCTGTGGTGATACGCAATAGTTTATTCACTTTACCAAGATGTCCATTCTGGTGTTGGACCGAGTGCATCTCAGTTCACGAGGGGGAGATCTCAACAAGTTCCTCCTACAGCGTGAGCTGAGGTCGATCTCGGATTTGAATGCCACCTCTCCACCAGGCCTTAATGAAGCCTTCAATTTGAAGCCCTTTTTTACAGGGCTTCTCTTCTGGAGTCTTCAAGAGGGACATGTGAACCTGTGATCCCAATGTTGAAAGAGGAACACCCCCACATTGGCCCCCTGTCTTCCCATTTCTCCCCCCCTTTCTCTTTCCCCCCCTTCCCCCCTTCCCCTCTTCCTCTTTCACTCCCACCCCTCCCAGTCTATCCCTATGCGCCATTGTTATGGGCTCTCCTGTGTAAACTTTGGCTATTCCTGCTCTTTGAATATCTATTTTTTTAACTATTTATGCGATGAAGTGCTTTCCCATTAAGTTATGTATTTGCTATCCATACTTTTAACATTTTTGTGCTTTTTGTATTTTTGATGTTCAGGTTGGGCTTCAACTTCTCCATTCCTGTTCTATCGCACATGCTTGGGAGATGTTTTGTATAGTAACTTCTTCCCATCATCTCTGTTGCCTTCTAGACATCGAGGCTCCCCAGCACGCAGGGGCCCCTTGGTGCTTTTTGAATCTCGGGCATCCCTCTGGGCTCAGTCTTTTCTGCTACACTATGAATCAGCGTTTCACGCCGATTCGCACATGCGTAGTATGGTCTTTTCCATCCCACCTAGCGTGTTGGCAACCTCGCAATGTCTGATATCATTGCACGGTCACGCCGGACTCCGCTTGTGCCGGAGCGTAGTCTGACAGATGCGCCCTGATGCACACCTAGTATACAGGTGATTAGTAAAACTCATCACCGGTGTTGGGCCCCCCGATCACCTGACACCTTCCAGCCCGGTCCATTGGACCATACCCACGTTCTGGGCGAATACCATGTGACCCCCCCCCCCCCCCGCCCTTATAAGCCAGGTAAGCTCTGTCCTCTATTGCTGCACAGCCAGGACCACACAATGTCCCAGATTTGGGATGTTTACATTAAATGGCAACCATAGGTAAGTACTTTTATGGAACCGGTGTCCTACTGCCTTTTCACTGCCTTTATATCCTGCTGCATGAGCCACCTGACCCGTTGGGAGTGGGAGGCTCACACCATGGTACCCTTTATGGTGATGCACCCCCATCTATGCATCTGCATGACATTGCGATGCATTTACACACCTGTATATTATCCTATATCCTTTTGGGTTTATTCTGTCATATTTCTTACATGGACACGTTTTGTTTTGTTTTTTGTACCAGATCCGTCTCGAAAATTGGTCCTTTTTTTGATATACCTTGTGTACTAATCCTATTACTGTTTTGTACTCTAAAAATGTATATTTTTATACGCTTGTTACTCCCATTTCTGGTTAATCCCTGGGGCACCCCCTCTTGCAATTTTCTCTTTTGTATTGGGATGTGGCGAAGGTTTCCAGTACCATATCTATAGGTGGTTTTCTTCCATATAATATATTTTTTTTCGGAATCCAGGAAGGGCACTGTGGCTTCAGATGCCCACACTGGAGATGGCCACGCTGTGCAGGAACTTCACAAAGTAAGAAAAAGATGCTGCACAAATGGAAAACTGGGCATAGTTTACAGCATACCTTTGTTATATTGCACAAGACATGAGTATTGTAGGAGTATTTTTATCTTAAGTCATATTTCAGGCAGAACTCCACTTTAATGGCTGTGTGTTGAGGGGACAGCAAATCTACATAGTTATACAAGCTGTACAATCACTACTTTACATTTCTTCAGTGTTGTCACATGAAAAGATATAATAAAATATTTACAAAAATGTAATGTATGTAAAATATATTTTCACGTTTTTATGTATAAGTGTTTCTGAAACATTGATTTTAAATAATCGAAATCCATATTTATGACCTGATCTATATGCCAAAGGGTTTCTAATTCCTTTCAGGTAGTCTTGTGATCCACATACACTGCAAGGCAGCTTGGTCAGCTCCTTGACCTCAGGCTTCATCAAGAACATAACCCTAACTAGCCAATTGCTAAAAGAGCAGCAGCACAGTGATCATGGTGCTATCTTCAATCTCTGCTCCTATTAGCATGTCAACATATGCACTGTAGCAGAGCCTGATTGGCTTTGAGTACTTGCTTTCCCTTTCCAGTCCCATACTTTACTACAATTTTAGTACCACATATCAGTATCTACTCATCCTTGAGTGTCATTGCAACTGCTATTACATGTTGTCTTCTTTTGCAGAAGGAACAGTTTAGAGAGAAGTTTGTGGCGGATTTACAGAAAGAATTTGACGGAAAGGGTTTAACATTTTCAATAGGTAATGTATGGGAGCCATTTGTGACATCATTACTGGTCCACTGAAAAAAATAAATAAATGCATATGAGCATGCAGAATAAAAATTTTAGGCTATGGAGGACCCAGAAGTCGGACACTCCCATTTATTAGATATCATATGAAGTTTTTAATTGATAATTTTAGCTTGAGTTTGTGAGCTCTGTAAACAGCCCAAATCTGCTCCTGCTGACTGGAAGGGGAGTAAAATGTTAATCAATGTTTCTTAATTGCCCAAATATAAAAACGAAAAAAAAAAACTGAAGTGAACACGATTGTATGAAAACATTACACATTATTATTAAATGGCTGTGTTAGTGCCTGACAAGTTCACCAACTGGAACATGGCTCAGTTGTATTTTGTGAGAATCTGCTAAAAACATTAAGGCTACTTTCACACTGGGGCATTTGGGGGCTATTTTTAGCATCGCTTTACCATCGTTTTTGCGTCCTTTTTGCCGTTTTTAACCCTCGCTAACAACCAAAAAAGGTTAAATATACCCGCAAATTGGCGCTTCAGCGGCACTGCCCATTGATTTCAATGATACAGCTTTCAGGACTTTTTTTGGGCGTCCTACCAGCGCACCGTCCCAGTGTGAAAGCCCTCTGGTTTTCACACTGGAGTGAGAGGAGATGCACTATTTCTAGTGCTATAGCACCTGTAAAGCGCCTCAGTGTGAAAGCGGCCTAAATCCTATGCATAGAAAATGGGAGGCTTGTGACTAAGACTCCTAATTCTGTACCTGTTTGTACTTGTATGGGAGTCCATTACTGCTTGCACAGTCATGAGAAGACACTCTCCCAATTTCAGTGTCACAGACACACCAGTTTGGGTATATCCCCATTCATCATAGCATACAGCAGCAGCCCTGAAAAAGGGGGCATCCTTGTTCCCCCTAAACGTGTTGGTGTTATCATGCTTTATGACTTTCAATAAAACTACATATTCACTTGTGTTCCACTTCTAATTGGATACTGGGTGCTTTTCTACCTACCCTCAAAGTACACGCGGAAACAACCTTGAGGTTGTACCCAGAGGTAGCATCCCAAGCCCTTCAAAATGGCTCTTGCCACCTTTCTGTCAAGGTGGGCCAGATTTGCCAGGACAGAACTTCTCCAACAACCTCCCACCACCACTCGCTTGCAAATCCTCAACCCAGTCAGTCAGTCCAGCGCAGTCTCCCACCTGTAAGAGAAACTATGACCTGGATTAGTTTTAATGGAATTTGATGTGGTGTCCTGTATTTATTTATTTATTTATTTTTTTTGTTTAAAGAAATCTTGTCTTATAAACAGGTGGACAAATCAGCTTTGATGTGTTCCCTAATGGCTGGGACAAGACCTACTGTCTGGGAATTCTTGAAAAGGAAGGATATTCCAAAACTTACTTTTTTGGTGACAAAACCATGCCGGTGAGTGTTAAGTCATTTTTAAATGAGAAGAAATGCATTTTGTATGACATATTTTTAAGTGTGCTCTTTTGTATGTTATAAATGTAGTAGACAACAAATCAAGTATTTCATAATTTGTAACGGAGTGTAGCACTGTAGATCCAATGAAGCCCAAATGCAGCCAAAATAGTATAGTTTTAAATGCTGTCTATGTCCCTGCAAATAGATACCCTTTTTGTCTCAAAGTATTCATGTTTTGTCTGATCCACATCACCTCAACAAACTATGGTGTATGTTTATAAAACTGAGAATCTTTTTCTCGGTAGTTCTCAGAGGAAAATGATCTCCTCTGCAGCCGGTTTATGAAGCTGAGGGCTTAAATTCTCAAAGGGAGAACAGAAGAGAAGCGTTTCCTCTGAAAACGGGCAAGATAAGTGTAAAAGTGGGTGGGCTGCCTGTAATCTCGTGAGATAACGGTACAGCCGAGTTCAAATAGTGACCCTAAAGTTAAAAAAACAACAACATGTAATTAACGTTTTCAGACATGTGATATCTAAGTAAATATATTTGTGTGTATGTGTGTGTGTGTGTGTGTGTATGTATGTATGTATGTATGTATGTATGTGTATATATATATATATATATATATGTGTATGTGTGTGTGTGTGTGTGTGTGTATATATATATATATATATATATATATATATATATATATATATATATATATATATATATATATATATATACAGAAGAGGACTACAAGTCCCAGCAAGCAAGGCTGCACTGCATTACAGAGGACTACAAGTCCCAGCATGCAAGGCTGCACTGTACTACAGAGGAGGCCTACAAGTCCCAGCATGCAAGGCTGCACTATGGAGGACTACAAGTCCAAGCATACAAAGCTGCTATGCTCAGCAGAGGAGAACTGTAAGCCCACACAGCCCGGTATGTTGGGACTTGTAGTCCTCCTCAGCTGCATCTTGCGGTTACATAATAAGAGCTGCAGAGAATCTCTTCACACCCCCCCTCCCCCTCCCCCTCCTTGGTCTCTCTCTGTATGACCAGCACTGACCTGTACCGGGAGGACACAGAGCAGGGGACACCTGTCGGCAGTGATCCGGGACCTGGCGCAATAATCCCCTTCTCTGTGGTTGCGTCGCGCCGTTCTGATCAGTCTCGGGCAGCGGCTGTCACTCACAGCCGAGCAGAGTGAAGCCACCTCCCCCTCCTCTTGTATGGCTACACAGTGCTGTGTATGGAGGAGGAGGGGGAGGCGGCTTCAGTGAAGCCGTCTCCCCCTCCTCCTTCATGGACAGCACTGTGTAGCCATACAAGAGGAGGGGGAGGCGGCTTCACTCTGCTCGGCTGTGAGTGACAGCCGCTGCCAGAGACTGATCAGAACGGCGCTGTCTCTTCAGTCGGAGGGGGAGGGCGCTAGCATACATACATACATACATACATACATACATACACACACGCGCCCACACATATATATATATATATATATATATATATATATATATATATATATATATATATACATACATTATTTATTTTTTAATATTCATTTTTAACCCACTGGTGCTGATGTTGGGAAGAAAGAAGCCTTCTTCCTCTAATTGCACCAGCTGGGAGATATTTCAGTGTAACGGCTGTGAGATCTTCAGATCTCACTTTTATAAACGGGCTCTTTATACATGTTCTCTGCTCCTTATCTCAGCTACATAAACCGGTACACCCCAGAGATCAGCCGTGATCCTGAGGATCACGGCTGATCTCTGTTTTATGAAAGGACACCCATGTGAGGAAATTTCAGGCAAGGGTTAATTGAGAAGTACAGCCAAAGCTCATTTTGCTATACTTCTGTGGATCGTTCCGCACTCCTGTGACCTGTTTTCAGCAGGCTGACTTCACAAAGGTAGGACAGGCTTGGGAAAGATCGCAACCATATGGTCGTGTTCCGCCCACATGCCTGGACTGGATCCCTGCTCAGCCTCTCGGCAAGCCACTGGGAGCCTGAGTCGGTCGCTTCCGCCCCCTTTGCAGCCCAGCACACTCCGGGGAGCGTGCGCGGGGGTGGACAGAGATTAGAGCCGGTGACTGACCGTCACCAGCTCTTTGCTTAGGGGGCTCTGAGAACCAAGTGATCAAACATCAGCCTTGGAGCAGGTGGGGGGATAGATGCTGCAGCCACCTAGGTAAGTATGAACCCAAAAAAATAAAAATAAATTCCCTTCCCTTAAATGCTCACTTGTGTCAAGGGTACCATTTTTAAAATGTGGTTTTATTTGCCCTATCCCTCGCTCACGCAGGTGTTTGTGCAACCAGTCCCCTGAAATAGCTTCTCTTTGATGCTTCGTCCAACAGTCCCATCACTTACAATGCAGGAACAGCATTGCAAGTAAGGATATATGGAGAGCCTCCCACAACCTGCAGCATCAGAGAGGAGAGTGCTGGGAAAGCGAGGGATAAGGATAAGTAAATGGCTTTTTAATAGTAATCTAAGTTGCCCTTTTAACCCTTGCAGTGTAGGTAGGAACCCCACTACAATTCTAGTTTTTACATATTACCAGAGTTTAATTTTAGGTAACAAAATGCATGCTCCTAATATCTTGCAATGGCTTCAATATTTGACACGCTGATGTACAGGCATCACACATAGCATATAATGGTGTTCTATAACTTGGAAGATGTTTTTTCAGTTGGTGTCTTGGACATTTTTTCTTCCAATAATGAATAGGCCTATTTATGTTGTTGAAGGTGAATGAAGCAGGGCACTGATGAGAGAGGGAGTGAAAATTGAGCACTAGGAGCAATGAGCATTAGATCATAATAAAGGGTCAAAACTGTTTTCTGCTGGGAGAGCAACGCACATTAATGCATGTTACCATTCATTTTAAATGGCACCTTAACACACTAAGTCAAAAAAGTTCCACTATGTATGCACTGCAGGGCACCACACGCAGTTTTGTACTACTGTTCACTTTGGTGCATTGCCATTAATTCTGCATGCTCATTGTTTAAACACTTCTACTAAGCTTCAGCTGGCAGACCGTCACCCTGGTATTATCCCGTAGAATGTTTTGGTACACATGGCAATTCATTTTTCCCCTCTTATGATGGCAAGTGGTCCAGGCCCTGAGGCAGCAAAGCAATCCCAAATCATGATGCTCTCTTCACCATACATTACATAATGTGGCTTTCTGATGGGATCCATTAGAATCTGCAGCTAGTAAGAGCTTGTCTGGCTAAAGGATGTCCAACACGTTTTTTCACTCACTGCACTCTAATCACCTGGGGCAGGTGGGGTTTAATTGGGATGGCACACCTGTCAAAAGGTAACGATACTGTCCTAAGGCGAGTTCGGGGAGGGCAATAGATTCCTTTATCTTTATTTTCAGTATGAATATAAATCCTGAAAAATGGGGCCTCGTGATCCATCTGACTTTTTGGGTTTTAGGCAGGATGTACCGGAAAAGTTACCACAGGGATAGAGGAAGCTTATGACCAAGGACAAGGGGGCACTCTTTTATGTTTGGAGGAAAAGAGATTTCATCTCCAAATACCGAAAGGTTTCTTCACAGTAAGAGCTGTGAAAATGTCAAGAGCTGATACTGTCCAGCTCAGTAGATTGCTTTAAAAAAAAGGCCTGGATTCTTTCTGAAATGTTCATAATATAATTGGATACTAACATTTTATAAGTAAAGTTGATCCAGGCAATATCCGTTTGCCTCTCGGGGGATCAGGAAGGAATTTTTCTCCCCAGCTGGAGCAAATTGGATCATGCTTTGCTGTGTTTTGTTGCCTTCCTCTGGATCAACTGTGGATATAGGATTGTACCCCCCCTTTTTTTTTTTCCTTCTTTACCCTCCCCCCCCCCCCAAGTTTTATTGATTGAACTAGGTGGACTTGTGTCTTTTCAGCCAGACTAACTATGTAACAGACAAGCGTACATAAGAGATGTCGCTTTTTTGTGTATTTTATATTTAGTTTCACAGTTTAGGGTGTACAGCATGTATTGGTATTTTCACATGCAGGTGGGGTGAACTTAATATACAAATTACATTGAAACATGGTAATAGCATCAAGTTACCAAACCGACCCATGGCGAATATATTTTGCAGGAACACACCTATGTGTTGATATTCAGATCCAAAAGCTGATCCTGCAGAATTAAGATATTTTTTGTTATATTAAAATATTAAGTGTGAAGTAGAACAAAATAGAGAATTGTAAAAGGGAAATAGTCTGGGAGAGGAGAGGGTAGCTAGGTAGAAGAGAAAGCATGAGGCGGGGGGGGGGGGGGGGGGGTTCTTGAGGGGAACTCTTGGGAAGAGAAGAATCTAAAGAACAGTAAGAGGCCACACCAGGTCTCTCTAGTCTCTCAAGATATCTTGTAGAGCTCTTCCTTTGAAACAGGTACAAAAGCGTTCTTCCTGTCATTGGGAAGCAGAATTCACCAAACATCGGATTGTTCACCCATTAATGGGGAAAGTGAGATATATTTAGACAATTTTGAGACAAGTTCGTTTTACTCTACTGGTGTGTTGTCGCAGTTGTAATTGGGTTTAGTACGAGATGAAATGCAGGTTCAGACATTTTGGTGTATGCGCTTGGCTAAGGAGCCAATGGGGCAAAGATACTATCTGTGCGATTGTGACTGATTGCCTCTAAGTTAGAATTCCCCCATCTGTGACGGTACGTCTGTGAGGTGGAATTTCAGTTGGTGGGTCAGTGTCTTATTCTCCCTCCCCCCCCCCCCCCAGACAGATGTGCGCCACCTCTCTGCTAGAGCCCATCACCTGCTTATTGGGAACTCTGTGCTAAATCATTCATAGACAACCTTATTCTGGGTCAAGGATCATGCGTAGCAGAGCAGCTGCCTTGCTGCAATCTATTGAAAGCCTTTACTTGATCTAAGCTTTTGTAAGCTAGTAAATAATTTTTATTGGTTGAATTTGATTGACTTGTGTCTGCTTTTCAACATGACCAACTACATAACTATGTAATCATCTGGTCCTTTCCTCCCCAGCTTTACTGTGCATTGCCCAAGTCTTTCATTCATGGGATTCCAGGTCTTTGAGTTCTCAGCATCTCATGTGGGCATTACCTAGGGCAGGCTGCATACAAATGCAGGCTCCTTAGGATTTTGATATTTGCATAACTTCTTTCAAGAGCCAGCCCACTACTTGCATCAGAACTGAGAGCTCTGGAGAGACGTACCGAGGAAAGGTGTTGATTTGGGGAAGCTATGTACAGCACCCTGCTGGCAGACCGCCATTCTGTCAGTAGGGAAAGCATTGATCCTGTGTTCCTGCAAAGCAGGGACACGGGTCTATTTCTACCCTTAGTAAAAGCACCTCCCCCTCAGTACACAAGCACTGGCTAGGAACACATATAACCCTTTGATTGCCCCTTCCCAGCCAGTGTCATTAGTACAGTGACAGCGCATATTTTTTTTAACACTGATCACTGTATTCGTGTCATTGGTCCCCAAAAAGTATCAAAAGTGTCAGTGTCTGATTTTGTCTGGCGTAATATTGCAGTCCTGCTATTTGCGCAAGATAATGGCGTAATGTGCATATATGCTTTGCATATCAGCACTTTATGAAAGTCTTGACTTTTTTTATTATTTTTTGTAAATTTTTTATTGAAAAATTTTACTGTGGAGGTACAAAACAGGGCCATTGGGGCATACCATGGCCAATTGATGCACATAACCATGTGCATAACGGCGTACAAATCACAGTATACCTCAACGCTAAACATGGCTAACTAAAGTTAAATTACTAACAACTTATCTAGTACCTAGTTTCAACATGGTAGGATAGTGACAGGATATATCTATTCCTGTAGGACCTCTCATCCCTCTCATCTGTCAGAGCCGGATGTTGCAAAGACAGCTAATTGTCCTGAGGGAAGCTGCCTACTGCTCACCTCTGTTCACTGAGGAGGCTTGTGGGAGTGGGGCCCATGGTAGGGCCAACTCTAAGGGCAGGCCAGGTAAAGCGCCTTAGCGGACCGTATCTGTTTCACGGGTGTAGTTTTGAGGACCCCTGTTCTAGAAGGTGAAAACTGGAAGCACAAAACATTTGGATATCTTTTTTTTTTTTTTTTTTTTTTGCCCTCGCCGTGCTTTGTAAGAATTGGTTATATCTGTGTTTTCAAGTCCTGCTGCCTTGTGGCATTATTATTCTTGAAAATTATCATCACCCGACTTGGATGCAGATCCATCAGAAGCAAGATTTTGCCCAGCACTCCCTCTTTAGCCTTGTTAATACATAGGACTATGTTCCTTTCCCACAAGTCTATATTTGCCTTTTCCTACAATTGCGGCCTCCCACGATAAAAAAACAGGTGCAGAGCTGTCTGAGCAAGAACAGAGCAAGAACATCCCATTGACTGGGAAGTATTGTATAGCAGACAAAATCTCACTTTCAATTTTTACTAACCAAGCAGTCTATGCAGGAGGCCACAGCTGTTGGAAGTGGGAGAAGACCTAGATCTATAAAAGGGGGCTGGGAAGGACGATGGGCAATTATTATTTTTAAAGGTGCACATGTAGTTTAGGCCATCAGGATTATTTTTTTAGCGAAGCAAATACAAAAGAATAATGCTAATCTAAAAAATCCAATGGATTTCCAACTGTGGTGTTTTTATTTATCTTTTTTTATGCAAATTTTTTATAGAATATACCATTTGCGGAGGGATGGGTGGGGCGCTCTAGTCCAATTAAAAAGTGCTAAACTCTCCCCCTCTTTCTGTTTCACAGGGTGGAAATGATTATGAAATTTATACAGACTCTAGAACAATAGGTCATTCTGTGGCATCTCCTGAAGACACCAGAAGAATCTGTGAAGAATTATTTTTTCAATAACCTCACACATTTGAAGGCTTCATAAGTTCAAGCTACCTGACATAGAAAAAAATACTTTTAAGGGTTTGAGACGCTACTACAATATAAAATGAAGGGTGATGGGTTCATATCATTCAAATTTCACATTACACGTTAAATCTGCATTAGTGCAGGGATGAGCATAAGAACTGTTTTGTGTATTCTAGAACAGCGGGGATGAATGCTAAAAATGAACCACATAAAACTAGAGTTGTGCTTCCCGATGAGGATATCATGAGGGTCAAATTCCTGTTTCCTATGGGAGGCAGTGCTTCCCCCCCCCCCCCCCCCCCCCCAATTTTCCTAAATCAGGTCTTGGTTGTTCTTACATGTATACACATGATTTTTTTCATAATAACCAGTTATAATCTTTATTTTGTACTGAATACATAGAAGTGAAGCTGGTTGACTGGGCCATAAATGGAATTTTAGACATATTTTTGCATTAAGCCAATTGATCCTTTTTCGAACACTCGGTGCTAGTTCTAGGAACACAAGACTTCATGCACATATACAACCGTTTTCATACCAGTAGTTTGTGAATTTTAGACTGCTGCTTCTGTACTGTGCGAAGTCGAAAAAGGCAAATTTGCCACTATGGGTTGCCTAACTTAAAAAAAAGTTATCATCCGGATATGCCCTTACGCCTCTTTTACTGCCAGTACAAAATTAATTTACAAATCTTCATACCTCATTAATATATTGATCAATATACATCTTTTAAATTGTGTATCTAATGTTATGTATGCAGTGAGTGTCCATCTAATGACGCAACCCAATATGTATCCTGTTTCTACAGTCTATGCCAGGTTTACAATTATTATTGCTATATTTTCTTGGGAATGTGTCAGCATTCTATTCTTAAAGTAGGTTATTCCCTTGCTATTATCAGTACTGTTTTACAGTGAACTGCTCTTTACAGATTCCATCTTTGCTGTAGGTCAACTTTGATTACTGTCTAATATGCCTGTACTGAATATTTTTGATTTATGGTGGAAAGAATAAATGTAATAAAATCATGCAAATTTTTATAAACTTGGTAATTTTCTTTTTTTTTTTTTTACTGCAAAAAAATAAAATAAAATGTCATCGTTCAAAACAATATGTCATCTTAGCTGGAAGTCCAACAAAAGCATTTCTGACTGGCACCAGGGAGTGATGCAACACTGCAGATAGAAAGCCCCGGCACACTGGATATTATAAAAAGTAGCTTTAGCTGCAGATTGTTAAAAAATTTGAGTTTTGCCATGTTTTACAGCTTTTTTGCATTAGCATTTTTTAGAATTTGCATTTTTTTTTAGCAAAACTATACCCCCACAAAAACATATGGCTAAAATACTCACGCACTAGTTCTAGGGTCTTTTCCTGCCAGAAACCGCCCCCCTGCCAAAAACCGCTGTGTGCATCAAAGCCGATGTGTGCATTATCATATGCTCTGGAGTTTACTGGCTGCTGAAAAAAACACCTGAAGCCAAAAAGAGTAGCTGTAAAAATGTTCAGTGTGCATGAAGCCTAATGCTGTCTACAGGAGGCTTAACATAAAATGTATAAAACAAAAGAAAGGGGCAACCTCACTTGGTGACTATGCTACACAACTGCAATAGAGCCTTAGTTTAGCTTGTTGTCCTAAGGACAAATATGTATTTTCCTCAGCTCTGCTGAAATAAAACAGGCAATTTTGTTGCTGCTAGTATCCTAGATCTTTGACTTTCCAGTCAGCCAATTAATGTAGTTCTCCCTGATAGGCTGATAATCTGGTGTTTCACTGCAACACAGTGGCATACCTGGAAGGTGCTTGCACTAAATGGGGCAACAAGTCAGATCTATACAGTGCAGCCTTATTCCAAAATCCATTATTTTCCTCAAACTTCTACAAACAATACACCATAATGACAGCGCGAAAGAAGTTTGTTTGAAATTTTTGCAAATTTACAAAAAATAAACAAAAAAAAAATCACATGTACATAAGTATTCACAGCCTTTGCCTTGACACTCAAAATTGAGCTCAGTTGCATCCTGTTTCCACTGAAAATCCTTGATGTTTCTACAACTTGATTGGAGTCCACCTGTGGTAAATTCAGTTGACAACATGATTTGGAAAGGCACACACCTGTCTATATAATGTCCCACAGTTCACAGTGCATGTCAGAGCACAAACCAAGCCATGAAGTTCGCGGAATTGTCTGTAGATGTCCGAGACAGGATTGTATTGAGGCACAGATTTGGGGAAGGGTACAGAAAAATGTCTGCAGCATTGAAGATCCCAATGAGCACACTGGCCTCCATCATCCGTAAATGGGAGAAGTTTGGAACCACCGGGACTCCTAGAGCGGGCCGCCAGCCAAACTGCGCGACCGGGGGAGAAGGGCCTTAGGGAGGAGACCAAGAAGCCAATGGGCACTCTGGCAGAGCTTCAGCATTTTTGTGGAGAGAGGAGAACCTTTCAGTAGAATGGCCATCTCTGCAGCACTCCACCAATCAGGCCTGTATGGTAGAGTGGCCTGACAGAAGCCACTCCTCAGTAAAAGGCACATGACAGCCAGCCTGGAGTTTTCCAAAAGGCACCTGGAGGACTCTCGGATCATGAGAAACAAAATTCTCTGGTCTGATGAAACAAAGATTGTACTCTTTGGCTTGAATGGCAAGCATCATGTCTGGGGAAAAAAAACAGGCACTACTCGTCACCTGGCCAATACCATCCCTACAGTGAAGCATGGTGTTGGCAGCATCATGCTGTGTGGATGTTTTTTGGTGGAAGGAATTTTATAGACTAGTGAGGATTGAGGGAAAGATGAATGCAGCAATGTACAGAGACATCCTTGATGAAAACCTAGTCCAGAGCACTCTGGACCTCAAACTGGGGCGAAGTTTCATCTACCAGCAAGACAACAATCCGAAGCACACAGCCAAGATAACAAAAGGAGTGGCTACGGGACAACTCTGGGATCTGGCTGGGCCACTCAAGTACATTCAGACTTGAACATATCTGGAGAGATCTGAAAATGGCTGTTCATCCAACCTGACGGTGTAAAAAAGAATGGGAGAAACTGCCCACTTGTAGTTTCATACTCAAAAAGACTTGAAGCTGTAATTGGTGACAAAGGTGCTTCAACAAAGTATTGAGCAAAGGCTCTGTACTGTGTTTGTTTGTTTTTTAAATGCAAAAATGTCAAACTTCTTTCACGTTGTCATTATGGGGTATTGTTTGTAGAATTTTGAGGAATATAATGAATTTAATCCATTTTAGAATAAGGCTGTAACGTAACAAATTGTGGAAAAAGTGAAGCGCTGTGAATACTTTCCAGATGTAAATCTGCATAGTGATTGCGGATGGCCCAGCCAGACCCCAATGCCAGGAGGGCTTTGAAGACTCCCCCTGTGGATCTAGTTGATGAGTAAGGCTATTCACTTTGGGAAAATAAATGTACATATTTTTGAAGAAAAAAAAGGAGTCTGCAAAGTATTGCACCTGCAGTCTGCTGTGGTGGAAGATGGCACTTGTAGTTTTCTCATTCACATATTTCTGTAAATGAATGACGCAGCTGTGGCCTTGGAGAGTAACCCCTGCCTGCTGTCAAGGGGGGGACTTAGAGCATCTTGCATGTTGCACCCCACCAAATATGGATGTAATGCATAACCTGCTCCAAAGGTGAATGTATCCTTTAACCACCTCAATACAGGACACTTACACCCCCTTCCTGCCAAAGCCATTTTTCAGCTTTCAGCGCTGTCGCAATTTGAATGACAATTGCGCAGTCATGCTACGCTGTAAGCGTGTGAAATTTTTTATTGTTTTATACACACGAATAGAGCTTTCTTTTGGTGGTATTTAATCACTCCTGGGTTTAAAAAATTTTTGCACAAAAAAAGACCAAAAATGTATTTAAAAAGTTTCTGTCAGTAAATTTTGTAAATAAGTAATTCTTCTTCACTGATGGGCGCTGATGAGGTGGCACTGAAGAGGAGGCATGAATATGCTGCACTGAGATGACACTGGGCATTGATGGGTGGCATTGCTAGGCAGCACTGATGGCTGGCACTTGTGGGCACAGATTGGTGCCAATTGTGGGCACAGGTTGGCATTGATTTCTGGCAGTGTCATCAGTGACATTGCTGGCACTTAATTGTAATCAAGGCATTGATGATCAGTGCCATGATTGCAGCATCTCCTCACAGAGGACATCTAGGGATGTACTCTCCTCTCCTCACACTGTCAGTGTGAGGTGAGGAGCACCAATTACTGGCATCTCCGTGTTTACATGTGACTGCCTGTGATTGGACACAACCGATCATATGGTTAAAGAGCCACAGCTCTTTACACAGATTGGTGTAAAGTGCACAGTGTCCTAGCAATACAGCAAGTCTCTGGGGGCACACAAGAACACCCAGAACGAGAGCCGCACCGCCCAGCCATCAAATGGGTGGCAAGTGATTAAGGATCTGACTCTCAGAAACGGGGAATCCTTGTCCAGATCTACAGTAGCTCATAAAAGAGGGTACAACCCACCCATTTTTGTAAATATTTTATTTTATCTTTTCATGTGACAACACTGAAGAAATACACTTTGCTACAATGTAGTGAGTGTAACTCAACACACACAGCCACTAAATCACTGGCAACAACAGTGAGTCCCACCCCTAAGTGAAAATGTCCAAATTGGTGCCCAAAGTGTCAATATTTTGAGTGGCCACCATTATATTCCAGCACTGCCTTAACCCTTTTTGGCATGGAGTTCACCATTCCTTCAGGCTTGTGGATGTTAGAAACCTTGCGCTCCTTTCCCTTACCTTTTATTTTATTCTTTTATTATGGCAAAGCATCTCAGATACAACAAGTAAAGTCATTTTCACAAATAAGGAAACAGTTAATCGGCAAATACTGAAAACAGACAAGACTTATGAAAATGTTCTCTGACAGTTTATGTATTGCTTAGCATCTATAATCAGTGAAGCCAAGGGGCCATAAGTACATGTACCAAAGTATCAAACATTGAATTTTCAACAAATGAGATTGACTAACTCTAGTGATAAAAGAAAACAAATCGATATGCTAGCATTGCTAACTTTGTGCATTGTTTGGTCGTCTACAAATCTCACATAACACACATCTGTCTGAGTCTCTTGATTTTTATATTTGCCTTTACAACGGCTAAGTCGCAAGAGTTTAGCAGTAACTAAAGCAAGAGAAAAAGGGGGGGGGGGGGTCAAAACAAAGCAGATACTCCCGCAAAGCAGACAAAAGCCCCAGCAAGCAACTCTGGGCTGCTGCCAAATTTAGCTCAATTAGGACTTGGAACGGGCCACCTCTTGCAGGTAACATTCCGTACAAGTGAAATGTCTCCAGGGCCTCCACTTGATTCTAAATTATTCTTCCGTATTATCAAGTTTAGCTGTCAGTTCCTCCATATGCAGAATGTAAGGCCGCGTACACACGCGGGGACTGTTCGCTCAACTTTGTCCGTCAAACAGTTTCAGCGGACAGTCCGCTCAAAATTAGCATGGACGGACTTGGCCACACACGACGAACGAACAGTCCGCTGAAACCGTGCGCGATGACGTGAACGGCACGTACGACGGGACTAGAAAATGACGTCCTATACACTGCAATGCAAACTTCGGCATGTAAATCCTTTCTGAGCATGCGCGGAACTTAGTTTGACGAACAAGCCTACACACGAGGGGACTGTTCGCTGAAACAAAGTTTCAGCAGATAGTTTTTCGGAATTTCCGAAAAACTTTGTTCAGCAGACTGTCCGCTGAAAGCCCACACACGAGCGGACTGTCCGCCGAAACACTGTTCAGCGGACAAAGTTGAGCGAACAGTCCCCGCGTGTGTACGCGGCCTAATTCATTTTAGAGTACCACAGGACCCTGATTGATGGATGAGACTGCCTCCACAACGCAGGGACACAGGCCCTTGCTGCATCTATTTGAAGATGCCCCACAGTTTAGGTCTGGAGATATGATTGGCCAGTCCATCACCTTTACCCTCAGCTTCTTTAGCAAGGCAGAGGTCATCTTGGAGGTGTGTTTGGGGGTCACTATGTTGGAATATTGCCCAGTCTCTGAAGGGAGGGGATCATGCTCTGCTTCAGTATGTCACAGTAAATGTTGGCATTCATGGTTCCCTCAATGAACTGTAGCTCCCCAGTGCCAGCAGCCCTAGACCATGACCCTTCCACCACCGTGCTTGACTGTAGGCAAGACATACTTGTCTTTGTACTCCTCACCTGGTTGCCGCGACACACGCTTGACACTAACTGAACCAAATAAGACAACTCGTGTTCTCAAAGATAAGGTACCCCCAATACTTATTTGTGCTCAATCCACCAAATCGGTTGGAATGTCCAACATGAAGCATCTGATGGCCATCTTTGAAAGTCTGGCACCTGGTCTTTAACCTCTAGAGATCCACGCTATAGCCGAATGACGGCTACAGCACGGACCTGCTTTGCCGGGACGACGTCTATTGAAGTCGTCCCGTGCACGAGTGGCCTGTGCGCCCCCTGTGATCAGCGAGTCTATGAGACTCGCCTGATCACGGATCGGAGCAAGGGGTCGATCCCGACCCCTTACCACGTGATCAGCTGTCAGCCAATGACAGCTGATCATGTGACACAACAGAGCTGACAGCGCGAGGAGCAAAAAAAAAAGCCGATCACCGGCGGCCGTGATCGGGACATCAGTCCCGATCACGGCCAGCATATCGGTGCCCACCTGCCCCCTGACAGTGCCACCTATATAATAAAAAAGTGCCCCCCATCAATGCCCACAGTGCCACCTATCAGTGCCCACAATCTGCCTCAACAGTACTGCACCCCAGTGCCACATATCCATGCCCATCAGTGCCACCTATCAGTGGTACCTATCAGTGCCCCTTAGTGCCACCCATCAGTGCCATCTTATCTTTGCCCATCAGTGCCGCCTTATCTGTGCCCATCAGTACTGCCTTATCTGTGCCTATCAGTGCCCACCAGTGCAGCCTCATCAGCGCATTTCAATGAAGGAGAAAAATGACCTGTTTACAAAATTTTATAACAATGAAACATGATTTTTATTTTGCATCTTTTTTTGTTTGTTTAGCAAAAAATAAAACTCCCAGCTGTAATTAAATACCACCAAAAGAAAGCTCTATTTGTGGGAAAAAAATTATAAAAATTTCATTTGGGTACGGTGTTGTATGACCGCGCAATTGTCATTCAAAGTGCATCACCACTGAAAGCTGAAAATTGGTCTGGGCAGGAGGGGGGTTTAAGTGCCTAGTAAGCAAGTGGTTTATAATCCTGTCTCCAAGTTTTACTAGGTGAATGTGCAGGCCACTGTGGATGAAGTCTTCGGCTACAAGGTTCTTTCAGCTGCACTGGGTTAGGTATTTGACCATTGTTTTTGTTAGGCTTGTTATCAGTGGTCTGTTTTACTTTGTACTAAAACGGAAAATAGTTTCATACTTACTGTAATTTTCCTTTCCTGGTGCCTACCCATGGCAGCATACCTGTGATAGCTCCGCCCCGGAGTCCTCCCCTCAGGATAGTTAATAGCTTATAAAAATGACCAACCTACCCCCCCCCCCTAGCATTCTCCAATTATATTGAATACCAAGGGAGGGAGCGTATGCTGCCATGGGTAGGCACCAGGAAAGGAAAATTACAGTAAGTATGAAACAATTTTCCGTTTTCCTGATGCCCCCATGGCAGCATACCTGTGATAGAATAAATAGCTAAGACCAGGGTGGGTACTGCTTCAAAGAAAATTTTATTTAAGGAAAAGCGATAGCTGCTTCAATTGCCCTTTTTGCCGAATTCTACTGGAGTGAGTGCTCCTGGGTCAATTCTGTAATGGCGCATGAACGTATTTGGCGACGTCCATGTGGCCGCTTTACAAATCGTTTCCAACGATACACTTGCTCTTGCCACCCACGAAGAAGAAACTGCTCTCGTTGAATGGGCTTTCACCGCCGGAGGCTCCAACCCTCTAGCCCTATACACACTTTGGATTAACCTACAAATCCATGAAGCTATCGTCCTCGATGTGGCTCCTTTCCCTTTATTTTTGCCCCATGGTAGTACGAATAATCTATCCGATGCTCTGAAAGGACTTGTGGCCTGCAAATAACGTGCTAGAACTTTAGAAACATCCAACTCTTGCAACGAACCAGATAAAGGATCCGTGAATGAAGGGAGTGCCCAAGCCTCAGAGAGAGTGGATCGGGATGACACTTTTGGGACGAATCCTTGAACTGTCTGCAATTCCACCCTATCCGGGAAGAAAACTATGTGTTCTTTCTCTGTTCCCAATGCCTGCAATTCTGAAGCTCTCTTCCCCGACGTTATAGCAACTAGAAAAACAGTTTTGAGCGTTAGGTTCCATAGTGAAGCGGCCTCCAATGGACTAAAAGGCTAGCACAAAAGGTAGGTCCCAGGCTGGGAAAGCTCCTTTTTTCTTTTGGGGCAGATCTTCTTGACTGCTTTGAGAAATTGCATGATGAGAGTATCTTCTGCCCATTTTAAGTGGGTACTTGCTGAAATTGCTGCTACTTGAACTTTTAATGAATTTAAACTGAGTCCCAGGTCTAAACCATTCTGCAGAAACTCCAAAACTATTGGAGGTAGAAGGACTGGAGGGATCCCCTCGTTTGCTTATTGCAAATGCTTTGAATTTATTCCATATCTTAGAATAGATAAAGTTTGTGGAAGGTTTCCTAGCTTTCAGGAGAGTCGAGATCACTCCCGCTGAGAATCCCAATGATTGGAACTTCTGCCGCTCAATAACCAGACATGTAGGTTCAATTCGTGAGGAGCTGGATGCAACAATTTCCCCTGTGAGAGAAGCTGCCGGGAATACAGGGATCTTGAACGGTGGGCATATGCTGAGGTTCACAGCCCAAGGGAACCACGGCCTCTTCGGCCAGTAAGTCAGAATAGCTATCACTCTGATTGGCTCCATTGCTAATCTGATTAAGAATTTTGCGATCAAGGGTCTGGGGGGAAACGCATATGCAGTCTCGCAAAGCCATGGACTCGAGAGGGCATCCACTGCTTCTGCTCGGGGATGAGGCAGGTGGGATAGAAATCTCGGTAGCTTTGCATTCACTGGTGAGGCAAAGAGATCTATTTCTGGTGGCTTCTGGAGATTCATGATCCAACTGAACACTGATGGGTGCATTTCCCATTCGTTGCTGTCTGGAAAACGACGTGATTCAAACGTCCCGGAAGGTAAATTGCCTTTAAATCCACTAAATTTCTTTCCGCCCATAACATGATGGGCTCCACTTCCCTTAGTAAAGTGATGCTGTGCGTCCCCCCTGCCTCTGTATATATGATACCGCTGCTCTGTTGTCCATCCGTACCAGCACTTGTCTCTGTCGTAGATGTTCTTTTAGACTTAACAAAGCTAAATACACTGCTCTCAGCTCTAAGATGTTGGAGACTACCCCTGTCACGGGGACATCCCATCTTCCTTGTACTGCCAGGTGATCGCAGTGAGCTCCCCACCCTTTCGAACTCACGTCAGTGGTAACAATGGTCCAGGAAGGGCATTGCAGGAGCCGAGGTTTTGAAATTAGGTCTTCCTTCGACCACCAGAGGAGACCCCTCCTCATGGAAGCAGAAATTGCTATTCTCTGACATAGGGACTTCCTCCTCCACTGCGTCAAAAAGCCCCATTGAAAAATCCTCAGATGCCAATGAGCCCAAGGTAACATCGGAATGCAAGCTGCCATAGTCCCGATTAAACTCAGGCAATTTGAGGCTGACAGGTGGGAGAGCGACCTGACGTGGATCATCTTCTGGGCAATCGTCTTCACCTTCTGAGGAGGGAGGCGCACTGTACCAGCCTTGGTGTCGAATAGAGCACCTAAGTAAATCATCACCTGAGTTGGGGGATCAGGTGGCTCTTCTCCGCATTTACTAACCATCCAAACTCTTTCAGAGTCCTCAGCAGAATCCCCTTGTGGACCCATAACTGGGCTTGATTGGACACTAGCAGTAAAATGTCGTCCAGGAAGTGAAAGACTCAAAGGCCTTTTTCCCTGAGAGGAGCCAGGATTGAAACTAGAACTTTTGAGAATATTCTTGGTGATGTATATAGGCCAAATGGCAGGCATTGAAACTGGAGATGTGCTGATCCTATTGCCACTCTCAAAAATCTTTGGAATGCTGGCAACACGGGAACATGGAAATAAGCATCTTGCAAGTCTACCGATACCATCCAATCCCCTGGTTGTATAATTTGTGTGATCGTCTGCAAGGATTCCATCTTGAACGAGTCGAGCTGTATGAAACGATTTAACCTCTTTAGATCCACCACTGGTCTCCATCCTCCACTCTTCTTGAGGACGAGGAAGAGAGGAGAATAGAATCCCGTGAACCTTTCGGAGGGAGGGACCGGTAAAACTGCCTGTTGAGCAACAAGAAGATGTAGATATCTTTGTAAAGCTTCCGCTTTCTGCGGTGACGTTGGACTTCTCGTTAGAACGAACGAATCTTGCGGGGCCCCTTTTTGAAAGGTCCAAAAATGGCCAAAATGGATCGTAGAAACTACCCACGGATCCTCGCATCGACTGGCCCATACTTCCGCAAACCTCTTCAACCTGGCCCCTACTTGCTGGAGTGGCCTCTTGTTAAAAGGACTTCGTCCCCTCCTGAGTGTTGGAGAGACCTCTCTGTTTATTCGCTTTTAAAAACGTGGCCTGAGTACTCCAATTCTTTTTGGGGTCTTTATTTTGTCTAAAGTTAGAGAAACTTCTATTCCTAGAAGCTTGGAATTTTGTTGACACCACACGTGACCGCCTCACTCTTCTATCCTGGGGAAGTAGCCCAGACTTCCCTCCTGTCACTCTAGATATTGCCTTCTCCAATCTTTCTCCAAAGAGCGCCTTCCCATCAAACGGGATTTTGCACCAGTTCTGTTTTGAAGCTGCGTCGGCAGCCCATGGCTTCAGCCATAGCGCGCGCTTAGCCATGATTGTGTGTAACATTGTCCTAGCCGCATATCTCACGGAGTCAATTGCGGCTTCTCCAATAAAATCTGCTGACAGCTTGAGCTCTTCTAACGCCTTTATAATATCGTCCTTGGAGACCTCTTCTCGGATGGCAACTTCAATATTATCTGTCCAAACTTTAATGGCATTAGACACCGAGGCTAAAGCTACCACCGGTCTACAGGCTCCTCCCGCCAGCTGATAGGCTGTTTTCAAATCCGCATCTATACGCCTGTCCAGAGGATCCTTAAAGGAGGCTGAATCCTCCATAGGCAGGGTGATGTTCTTGGCCAAACGCATCACTGCTGCGTCTACTACTGGCGGCGTATAAAGTAAGGCCGCATCCGATTCGACCAGCGGGTACAATTTCTGGAGTCTATTTAGAGAGATGCGTTTATCTGTCTTCTTCCATTCCCCCTCTATTAAATCTTTTAATTCCTCTAGAAAGGGAAAAAAATTCAATCTCTTTTTCAGAAATGGAAAGCAGGTTTTTGCCTTTTTGGGAGGTTCTTCCACTTCTTCCCAACCGATGGCTTGTTTTACTGCTAAGACAAAGGGCTGCACTAATGAGAAATTAAAGCCTGAAGGGTCTGCATCATCTGAGGAATCCTCCGAATCGGGTTTGTCCCCAGCTGATAAGGGAGGCGGGGTTGCAGAAGTGCCTGCCTGGCCTGTGCATGATTGACCCTGATTAGATATTTCTGATGTTTGACCCTTCAACGTGTCTTGCAGGGTGGGAGTCGTATGAATTAGCTCCGCTATGAGTCTTTTACTACCCTTTTAATCAATTCTGTAACTTGTTCAAGTAGAGGAAGGAACCTCCCACCCCCTTCCTCTGCTCCGCCCCCCTACCGAAGGGCAACACTGCCTGTTTTCCCTTCTCCAAGATAGCGCCGGCAGCGTCAGACGCCCGCGCATGCGCAGAACGACCGCGCCTTCCCTACCAGAATAACTATAGTCAGAGTACAGCGCTGCGCGCCCAGCGCTTGCTGCAAATAACACCGCTCGTGAAAAGGCAGAAAGATAATAAACAGCACAATGAAAAAGGGAAAGCTCAGAAGTGAGCCCCTACCTGCCCCACCGACTGACAGCTTTGCCTTCAAGCAGAACCAATATCCCACGTAGGAAGTGGCTGCTGCCCCAAAAGACCCTCAGAAGGGGCTCCCCTCTTATAAGCGCTGGTTAGCAACCCAAGAAATGGGGACTGCATCTGGGAGAGGCTTGAACCCAGACGGAAACTGCTCACGGCAGAGGTAAGATACATCCAAACACTATCCGTTAGGTATGAGGAAAAAAAGGAGAATGCTAGGGGGGTGGTAGGTTGGTCATTTTTATAAGCTATTAACTATCCTGAGGGGAGGACTCACAGGTGGAGCTATCACAGGTATGCTGCCATGGGGGCACCAGGAAAAAGGATTATAAACCTGGCCTACACTAATTTTTTTAAAATATCTAAGCTGCTATACCAAACAGCCTATGGCAGTGATGGCGAACCACAGTATAACGTAATATTATACAGCACTTCTTATTTCACAGTGTTAATGTGAATACCTTACACCTATTCATCAATTATTAAAAACAAAGTGCAATATTTAAAAATATAGCCACATTAATTCATAATGTGCCCTCTGCTTTAACCACTTAAGGACCACCTCATGTAAATAGACGTCCTCTTTTTGAAGAGGGATATCTCGGTAACGGCAGCAGCTGCTGCCACAACCCAGGTATTTCTCTTTACAGTAGGCAATCCTGTGTACGATAACAGTTCGTCACAAGCAGTACAAACATAAATAGGAGAGGTGGTTGCTGTGTCGATTAATGAACTCAGAGAAAAGGATTTTGCGGCGAGTACAAAAATCCTATTTTCTCTTTCATTCATTGACGGACACAGCATCTCATGTTGAGCTTAGGGACATCCCCAAGCAGTGTCAAAGAAACGAGGGGTGGGAACAGCAAACAACAATAAATTGAGATCGTGGCCGATGAGACCGCCAGTCCCTTCTTTGGACCAGCCACCGATGCAAACAGCAAGTCCGACCTCCGAATAGGAGCCGTAGCAGACAGATACACCGCAAAGCCCGGACCACGTCCAAGGAATACAAAGCCACCTCTTTGGGGTGTGAAGGCAAAGGACATAAGGACGGAAGCACAATGTCCTCATTTAGATAAACGGCTGAAACAACCTTTTGAAGAAACGAAGGCTGCAGACGCAGCACTGCCTTATCCTTATGGAGGATCTAGTAGGGAGACTTGCAAGACAAGGCCGCCAACTCAGAAACCCTCCTGGCAGATGTAATGGCCACTAGAAAGACTATTTTCTGAGAGAGTGTCAATAAGGGAATCTCCCTAATATTTTCAAATGGCGGTTTCTGAAGCACGAGAGCACCAGATTCAAATCCCACTTAGGTAGCAGTGGTCGAACTGGAGGGGCCACATGTTGTACCCCCTGAACAAATGTACTTACCAATGAATGAGTCATCAAGGGACACTATCTGCCCCTTGATGGTGCTTAAGGCAAGTTTCTGATCCACTCCTCGCTGCAAAAACAGCAGGATCCTGGAAATCGAGTATGTGCGCGGACGCCCCCCATCGCCTCACACATGGAGATGTAGGCCTTCCACGTACGATGATAAATCTTCAGAGAAGATGACTTCCGTGACCTCAACATAGTGGATATTACAGAATCCGGCAGACCTCGATCCCTTAGCACCTGGCTTTCAACAGCCATGATGTTGAAGCCAGTGACGGTAAAGCAGGATGAAGTATTGGACCTTGCGACAGAAGGTCCTCCCGCATCGGCAGTCCCCAAGGAACATCCGCCACCATTCGTACTATGTCGGCGTACCATGGACGCCGAGGCCAATCTGGGGCAATCATAATTACCGGAATCCCCTCAGCCTCCACTATGTGAAGCAGACGTGGTAGAAGTTTGAGTGGGGGAAAAGCATAAACTGATAATGCCCCCATAGAGCCACCATTGCATGTGCCGCCTCCTCCCAGGAATCCTTTGGCCTGGCCACAAACCTCTTTACCTTCCAATGGAGTCAAGAAACCAGGAGATCCACATCTGGCGTGCCCCACCTTAGGCAAAGGAGCCAAAATACATCTGGCTGTAGCAACCATTCCCCTTGGTCCAGCATCTGTGACCATGTAGAGAGGCACCGCCTGATTGCCCAAAGTTCCAGCACATTGATCGGCAGGCGGGATTCTTTCTGGGTCCAGTGACCCTGGGCTGACTGTACACCCCAAACTCCCCCGCAACTGCTCAGGCTGGCGTCCGTTGTGATCACCGTCCAATGAAGAGGAAGGAACGACTTCCCGGACCAAAGAGCCGGCGACCTCAGCCACGAGAGCAGGGAGTACCTGACTAGCTGACTCACTCGAATTTGACAATCCAGGAACAACAGAGATTTGCCCCATTTTGACAGGATCTCCTTTTGCAAGACTTGAGTGTGGAATTGAGCATACGGTACCGCCTCGAAAGTGGCTACCATGAAACCCAGGACTCGCATGCAAAAATGCAGCGATGACCACCTGGGGGACACTAACAAGTTCACCGCAGCTTGAAGAGTCTGCAGCTTGTCTGAAGGAAGAAAGACTCTCGTCTCTGGAGGAGTCCAGAAGCAGGCCCAGGCATTGAGCCACACCAACACCGACTTCTGTAGGTTCAGTACACAACCAAACTCCCAAACTGTTTGTATGGTGATTAATTCTGAGGCGGAAGCTGCCCTCAGAAGGAGGTCATCCAGGTAACCCACGATTGCGATTCCTCGCTGCCTTAGCAAAGCCAAAATCGGGGCCAGCACCTTGGTGAAGACCTTCGGTGCTGACTCCAGGCCAAAAGGGGGAGCTACAAATTGGTGCTTGTCCCCGACCGCAAATCGCAGAAGCGTCTGATTCTTGATGCATATGGGGACATACAAGTATGTGTCCTTGATGTCCAGGGATACCAGAAAATCCCCCTGATCGAGTGCAGCGACCACAGAGCGAACTGATTCCATCCTGAATAATTGTACCTTCAAAAAGCTGTTGAGGGCCTTGAGGTCCAGGACTAGACGGACCCCTTCCTTCTTTGGGATGACAAACTTTCATGCGGTAACAGATTTGCTCGAAGGCTTGTTTGGCTTGCGAACCCAGGGACGTTTTTGTCCCTCAGCAGGCACCTTGTCGGACTGGGAATGCTTACCTGCCGACCCGGGCGGATGAAAAATACGCTTCTGAGCGGTAAAGGAGGGCCCTTGTTTATGGCGTGGCTTCTTCCCTTTTCTGGACTGTGGGAGCAACGTACACTTACCCCCAGTAACATTCTTAATGTCATCCAGCAAGGCTCCAAATAGCCTCTCTCCCTGGAAGGGCAAGTCCACCAGTGCTTTGTTAGATGCCTGGTCCGCAGACCAGAATTTCAGCCAAATCAGGCGACGTAGCACTACTGCTGATACTGAGGCTCTAGAAAGCAAGGGGGCAGTAGCTAAGGCCGCATCACAGACATACTTAAGTCCCTGCACCATCTGGTCTGCCAGCTCCACGCAGACCAGGGAAGCCTTTTGCTTCTCCAACTCACGGTGCAACAATTTAACCCATTCAGTAAGCGTCTGCGACACCAGGGCCGTGGTTAACACTGGCCGCAATGCTGACCCCACCACCGTAAACATGAACCAGGCCACCGCTTTGGTCCTTTTGTCAGCAGGGTCCTTAAAAAGCAGGAGTCCCTTCCACCGGAATCATGGTTACCTTATTTAACCTGGATACCGGGGGGGGGGAGATGTCCATTTCTTCAGGAGACTCTCCTCAAAGGGGTAACACACCGCCATGTGTTTCGGTACTGAAAAGGCCCGCTGTGGTTTTCCCCACTCCTTGTAAATAAACTTATCAAAATAAGTTGGGTAAGGAAACACCTTAGCCGCTCGGAGCAGCTTGTGGGACCCGAAAGGGACCGACACCTCTGTAGATGCCCCCGCCGTATCCTCCATTTTTAGGGTATCCGCACCACTGTAATAAGTGCTTCTACAAGCGCCTTTTCCTGCGCTGACCCAGACATGGAGTCATCCTCACTGTCTGAACGGTTCTGGTCTGCATCCCCTGATACATCAGAACAGGGGCCACCTGTCACAGCGGGGCCCCAGTCTGAATCAGAGCTTTCCCCAGAAGACGGTGGGGGGAGGGGACGTTTTTACCCCCCTTGCGCCCGCACGCCTCTTACACCCTGGCAACAAAGGCCTCCAGGACCGCCAACAGAGTGTCTATAGGCACCGCAAGTGCAGGGGAACCAGTTGCAATAACAGGGATATCTGGGGAAGAAGTGCCAGCTTCTGACGCCATGCTGACCCACACTCGCCTGTCACCACTTAGGGACCTAAGGCAAGTCACACAAAAAGTCCACCCTCCTAGCTGCCACAGACTGAGGGGCCCCTGTAGGATTCACCACCCTGACCCAGGTACTGCGCTGTTCTGCTGCTTTCCACTCTCCCCTGTATTATCCACGAGGTGTCTGTGTGGAAGTAGAAGGAAAAAAGCACCCAGCACTAGAGGCTAAACTACCAGAGGCTACTAGAAAATGGCTGCCGGCTGCCTCAGCAAAAATGTCTGAGGGCGACAATGGCCGACGAATTACTAGAAAATGGTTGAAAGGCAAAAAAAACTGGCTGTGGCTACAAAAAAATGTCAGCGGCCCCAGGAAAATGGCCACAGAGGCCATGGCGGCCTCCCCAGATGTCACACACAGCATAAAAACCCCACCGTGGCCCAGAAACAGGGAAGAGGACGAGCAGGCCCCCACCACCCAGCGCAGCTCCCTCCAGAGGACCCCCGGCCAGGTATGTGCACTGCACTCCCATGTGCCCAGTCACACAGCAGCCCATAGCATGGGGAGGAGAGAAGGGACAGGGAGAGAAGAAAGGGAGAGTGAGAGACCCCCCTAGTCGACCTCCCAGGGAATGCCCAGCTGCTCCATCCTGCCGAGACAGGTGGAACCATACTTACTCCTACAGGGACTGCTGGACGCATTCCACAGACAGACCCATCACCCGAGCAGTACGAGGTGGCTGCCGGCCACGGCACACTGTGACACAGACAGCAGTAGCCCGGTCATATGTGTGCCCCGGATCATATAGCTCACCGGCATCCCCTGGATTAGATGGGGCATGTCGTGTCAGGTTGAAAAAAGACACAAGTCCACCCAGTTCAACCTTAAAAACAAATAAATAAAATAAAAAATAATCGTACAATCCAATATACCCAATTTTATGCCCACAATTGATCCAGAGGAAGGTAAAAAAAAAAACCCAGCAGAGCATGCTCCAATTTACTACAGCAGGGGAAAAAAATTCCTTCCTGACCCCCCAAGAGGCAATCGGATTTTCCCTGGATCAACTTTACCTATAAATGTTAGTACCCAGTTATATTATGTACATTCAGGAAAGTATCCAGGCCTTTCTTAAAGCAATCTACTGAGCTGACCAGAACCACCTCTGGCAGGAGTCTATTCCACATTTTCACAGCTCTTACTGTGAAGAAACTTTTCCACATTTGAAGATGAAATCTCTTTTTCTCTAAACGTAAAGAGTGCCCCCATGTCCTCTGGGTTGACCGTAAACAGAATAACTGAACACCAAGTTTACTATATGGACCCCTTATATATTTGAACATGTTGATCATATCGCCCCCTTATTCTCCTCTTCTCAAGAGTGAATAAATTTAGTTTCTCTAATCTTTCCTCATAGCTGAGCTCCTCCATGCCTCTTATCAGTTTGGTTGCCCTTCTCTGCACTTTCTCCAGTTCCCCGATATCCTTTTTGAGAACTGGTGCCCAAAACTGAACTGCATATTCCAGGTGAGGTCTTACTAATGATTTGAACAGGGGCAAAATTATATCTCTCTCTCTGGAGTCCATACCTCTCTTAATACAAGAAAGGACTTCGCTCGCTTTTAAAAAAGCAGCTTTGCATTGCATGTTGTTATTGAGCTTATGATCTACCAAAACCCCCAGATCCTTCTCCACTATGGATTCCCCCAGTTGTACTCCCCCTTGCATGTATGATGCATGCATATTCTTAGCCGCCAAGTGCATAACTTTACATTTATCAACATTAAACCTCATCTGCCACATAGTCACCCAATTAGACAGAGCATTGAGGTTGGCTTGTAAATTGCAGACATCCTGTAAGGACGTTATTCCACTGCATAGCTTGGTGTCATCTGCAAAGACAGAAATTTTACTTTTGATCCCAGACCCAATATCATTTATAAAGATGTCAAAAAGTAAGGGTCCCAGCACTGAACCTTGGGGTATACCACTGATAACCTTAGACCATTCAGAGTAAAAATCATTAACCACTACTCTCTGAATTCTGTCTTTTAGCCAATCTTCTATCCATTTACAAACTGATATTTCCAAACCTGTAGACTTTACCTTACACATGAGCCATGTGTGGGGAACTGTATCGAACGCTTTTGCAAAATCCAAGTATACCACGTCCGCCGCCACCCCTCTGTCCAAGGTTTTACTTACCTCTTCATAAAAATAAATCAGATTTGTCTGACAAGTATTGCTGTTTTTAACACTTTCTGCCTAGTCCTCTCCTAAAGGTCAAGATGAGATACTGTGTCCGTCAATGAACGAAAGAGAAAAAATGCCATCTCCACGATCTCTTTCAAGCTATCTACTATCTAGTTTCTATTTTCATTTGCATGAATCATAGGCACATAAAGGCCAATATAATGTAAAATCTTTTATTAAAAGGCACCTAAAATCAGTACATTTACTAGCGCTCTTATCACTTGGATATGACAGCTTAATCCTCAGCAGTAGCTGGCTCTACTCACTTCCAGGTGCGAGTGCAGCTTCTGTGCATGACGACGTATGTGTAGCTATGCCAGGCAGATTGATCTCTCAGCATGAGGATTTGACAGCTTAAACAAATTAATGTATTTTAAGTTCATTTTGATAAAGGATTACACAGTGGCTTTTCTGTCTTCACTCTCTGGAACATTGAGAGGAAAATAGATAAAGAGAGAGCATTGAAGTGATCAGTGGAGCGAGGACATGCGGTGAGGTCAGTGGCACTGGCTAGTATCAGAGCCAGATACACACAGGTTACATACGCTGCAATCATTAGAGCGAGAGCAATCATTTTAGCACTAGACCTCCTCTGTAACTCTAAACATGTAACCTGTAAAAAAAATGTAAGCGTCTCCTATGGGGATTTATAAGTACTGAAGTTTGGCGCCATTCCACAAGTGTGCACAATTTTAACCACTTAAAGCTGAGGTCCAGACAAAGATGGAACTTCAGCTTTTCGGAACCCCCCCCCACTCCGATGTCACATTTGGCACCTTTCAGGGGGGAGGGGTGCAAATACCTCTATTACACTTCTGGGCATAGATCACCGCAGTAATCACGATGACCTACTCCACTTCCCCCCCACCCCACTGTCTGCTGGGAGGCACACAGGTCCCAGAGACAGCAGGGACCATTCAGATTGTGCAGCGTGACTCACGCATGCGCAGTAGGGAACCAGGAAATGAAGCTGCAAGGCTTTACTTCCTGATTCCCTTACTGAAGATGGTGGTGGCAGCAGCATCCAAGGACTGAGGGATGGTATTTGTAAAGTACCCTTGGTCCAAGACTCCAAGCTGTTTATTGAGCTCAGTGCCTCTGACAAGAAGTAAGAGGCACTGTGAGCTCAACCTCTGTCTGCTGCAGAGTGTGTCAGCTTGTATTTAAAGGGGTTGTAAAGATACATGTTTTTTCACCTTAATGCATTCCATGCATTAAGGTGTAAAAACATCCGACCATTAACGGCCCCCCAGCGCGGCCGCCCCCCCCCCCCCCCCCCCCCATTTACTTATCTGAGCTCTCAAAAGTCCCACGTCGTGAACGTGCTGGCTTCTCTGATCATTCATTGGATGATTGATAGAAGCACAGCCATTGGCTCCCGCTGCTGTCAATCAAATCAATGACATAGCATGCTGGGGCTGTATATTTCGCCACCGACTGTATCAATGCATCACGGGAACGCGCCCGCAAGTTAAGCCCCTTGGGAGAGTGCTTCCCAGAACAGGGGTTAGCTGATGCTGGGAGGAGCCGAGACAGCCGCAGTAGGGCCCCAGAAGACGAGGATGGGGCCACTCTGTGCAAAACGAGCTGCACAGTATGACATGTTTGTTGGGGGAATAAATAATGGCACTATAATGAAAACTACAAACTAACACACATGTAAATAATTCATAAACAATTAGTGCAAAATGCAACCCTATTCAAGAAGCGATATCACAAAAATTTGGTGACATCTGCTAATCTGTGAAAAAACATGTTTAATTTAACTAAAACATATAGTTCATTTCACATTATAATAAACGACCACTCTGACAAGTGAAGAAAATTATTCCAATCTCTATTGCCAGAGTGATAATGTGCATAAATCTGATGAACTAGATATATGGAAATTGCAGATAGCATTATTGCTCATCCTGCCGCTGCTCAAATGCTCACTCAGAGACCAGCGACAGTGATAGCAAGTCCACTAACTGCACATAATCTAAATCTCTTACAGAGAACTAAAATAGTAAAACGTATGAGATTGTCCATTATAGGGGAGCATGTGCGGATGCCTAGGAGGACGGTAATGCCGGCTTAGAGCTCCGCTCCTGTGACGAACGCGCCGGAGGACTACAGGTCACAGAAGTCCCTAATTCTACACAAAACGAGAGAAAAACCTACTACTAAGACTCAGGCACATATAAGTATGGTTTTAAAGGGTACAAAATGTAAATTTAAAAGTGGAACAAGCAAAGAGAAATGACCTCAGCCGTCTTCCAAGATAATTCGTTCCAAATTAGCTAAAATTTACTCCCCTGCTACTGATTTCAATCAGGCCAGTGTGGACAGGCTATTTTCTAATATTAATCTCCCTACTCTTGATATTGAACAAATAGAGAGACTAGAAAGCCCTATTACTACTAATGAGGTTCAGACTGCTATAAAGGGACTAAAATTACATAAAAGGCCTGGCCCCGATGGCTACTCGGCATCGTATTATAAAAACTTTGAGCATATTTTAACACCAGTCTTAACCAGAGCCTTCAACTCCCTTCTGTCGGGTCATTTATTTCAGCCTGAGCCATTATCTTCTATTATAGTTATGTTACCTAAACCACGATCAGATTTAACTATCTAATTATTGTCCCATTTCTCTCCTTAACTTAGACATTAAAATATTAGCTAAGGTCCTTGCGTCTCGTTTGAATAATTTTATAGGTCACCTAATTCATCAAGACCAAACAGGTTTTATACCCAAGAGACAGGCAGGAGACAATATTAGAAGAACACTATTACTTGTTCAAGCCGCTAAAAACAGACGTATCCCAACTTGCCTTCTATCTTTGGATATCAGTAAGGCTTTTGACTCAGTCACCTGGCCTTATATGCAATTTACTCTCAAAAAATTGGGTTTTGGTAATCATTTCCTGACTTGGATCTCTTCCCTCTATAAAAATCCCAGGGCGTATATTAAATATGCAGGTTATAAATCAGCAATAATAGACATCAGAAGAGGCACAAGACAGGGTTGTCCCTTATCCCCACGACTTTTTGCCCTACTTATGGAACCTTTGGCACAATTAATTAGATCTAACCCAGATATCAAAGGTATTGAACTAGATGGGCATCACCATAAACTGCGTCTTTATGCGGATGACATAGGGTACTTATTTATCTATCTCATCCCCACATTTCTGCCTCAATTCTTCTGCGAATATTGAATACATTTTCACATATTTCCAGTCTCTTTGTAAACCCCACCAAATCAAATGCATTGAATATTTCTATAAAACATTCTGAACTTTTTCCAGGCTCAATCCTCTCTACCTTTCAATTGGGTTGATCGCCAATTACCATATTTAGGTGTACACATTACATCCTCACTTTCTGATCTTTTTGCAGCTAATTATTTACCCCTGCTGAAGCAAGTTACAGGCTTATTAAAGCAATGGTCCGCACTACCACTATCATGGATGGGTCGGATTAACGCAATAAAAATGTCAATACTGCCTAAGTTTTTATATTTATATAGGGTACTTCCCATTTCCATACCTTCATATTTTTTACGACTCACACAGCGTAGAATTATGTATTTTATTTGGAAGAATATTAAACCCTGTATACCTAAATCCACTTTATATCTTAGTAAAACCAGTGGAGGCTTGGGGCTACCTAACTTCGCTTCTTACTACTTTGCAGCTATACTATCGATACTCCCTAAATATCATTCAACAGAAGACATACCTTTATGGGTATCTATTGAAGCCATTGATTGTGACCCCATATCAGTGGCCAATCTACTATGGATTCAGCCAAAGGACAGATCGCATCTGACTAATCCTATCACAAAACATTCATTGGTTATCTGGGATAGATTTGGTAGTTCATGTAAATTACAATCAGTGCATAATCCACTTCTTTCCTTTCTAGGGAATCCAACTTTTTATCCTGCATGAACATTTCCGAAATCTTTTTCAGCATGGTCTTCTACTAATCTGACTAGATTCTATAAGCTATTATCCTCAAATAACTTTCAAACATTCCCTATGCTATGTACGAACTATGGGCTCTCAAACAATGAGATATTTCGATATCTACAAATTAACAATTTCTATATGCCTCTTATTGGGTCAGGTTTAGCACTTAGATGTCTAAATTTGAACATATTTGTATAAGTGACCCACATGTTAAAGGTTTAATTTCATATGTGTACCAAACCCTTATTACTACCCCCAATGAGGTACTTCCATCATATTCTGTTAAATGGGCACAGGATTTGGGTCGAATATTTAACAACAACGACTGGTCCAACATTTGGTTAGCTACTAAATCATCATCTCCCAACTGTTATGCTTTGGAAACTAACTTTAAAGTTCTGGCACGATGGTACCTAGTACCAGCAAGGATTGCAAAATTTTCTCCATCTTACCCTAATCATTGTTTTAGAGTTGCTCCTCTCCTGGTACTCCTTTTCATATATAGTGGGATTGTCCGGAGGCGCAAGAATTTTGGAATAACATATTTGCAGTGGCCTCTAAAGCTTTAGATATCTATATTGCCCCAGACCCAGCTATTGCACTTTTAAATCTCAAACCAGATTCACTCACACGAACACAATTCAAACTACTTGTTTATATTAATACGACAGCTAAACAAACCATAGCTAAGGCATGGAAAACTAAAAATGTAATTGTGGCAGAAGCCAAACACAGACTGAACAAAGCTCTCATTTTTGATAAAATGATAGCTATTGAAAATAATAATATTAGTAAATTTCACATGATTTGGCAACCATGGTTTAAACATTTCTTTCCTTCTGATTTTGACCAGTCATTGCTGTTTCCACAATAAAATCCTTGTGTATCGCTGTTGTGCTATTGATTTATGTCATGTACCAGGTCACTACCTCGAGAGTTTTCATCTCATCCCTTTTCTTCTCTCTTTTCCTCCTTTTCTATCCCTCTTCTTATTTTTTTATTTTTTATTTTATTTATGTTTTATATTTCAAAAGTTGGTTTATTTCTCATCAACATACATGGTCTATTCTTCAAAACTTTCTTTAACCACTTGCTTACTGGGCACTTAAACCCCCCTCAGTCCCAGACCAATTTTCAGCTTTCAGCGCTGATGCACTTTGAATGACAATTGCGCGGTCATACAACACTGTACCCAAATGAAATTTTTATCATTTTTTTCCCACAAATAGAGCTTTCTTTTGGTGGTATTTAGTTACAGCTCGGAGTTTTATTTTTTGCTAAACAAACAAAAAAAGATGCAAAAAAAAAAAAAAAAAAAAAAATCATGTTTTAATAGTTTGTTATACAATTTTGCAAACGGGTCATTTTTCTCCTTCATTGAAGTGCGCTGATTAGGCGGCACTGATGGCTGCATTGGTGGGCACTGATGGGCTGCATTGGTGGGCACTGATAGGCTGCATTGGTGGGCACTGATAGGCTGCACTGGTGGGCACTGATAGGTATAGTTAAGGCGGCACTAATAGGCACAGATAAGGCGGCACCGATCGGCACAGATAAGGCGGCACTGATGGGCAAAGATGGGCACAGATAAGATGGCATGGATGGGTGGCACGGATAAGTGGCACGGATGGGTGGCACGGATGGGCACTGATAGGTACCACTGATAGATGGGACTGATGGGCACTGATAGGTGGCACTGATAGGTGGCTCTGATAGGTGGCACTGCTGGGCACTGATGGGCGGCACTGCTGGGCACCGATGGGCGGCACTGCTGGGCGGCACTGGGGTGCAGCACCTTTAAGGAAGATTGTGGGCACTGTGGGTGGCACTGTTGGTGGCACTGCTGGATGGCACTGTGGGTGGCATTGTGGGTGGCACTGTGGGTGGCGCTGTGGGCACTATGGGCACTGCTGGGTGGCACTGATGGGGGGCACTTACTTTCATTCAGGATGGCACTGCGGTGGGCAGGTGGGCACTGGCAGGAGGCAGGTGGTCAGCTGTATTGCTGGCCGTGATCGGGACTGATGTCCCGATCACGGCCGCCGGTGATCGGCTTTTTTTTTGACAGCGCGAGGAGGAATAATAGCCGATTACCGGCTCCATTCTGTCACATGATCAGCTGTCATTGGCTGACAGCTGATCACGTGATAAGGGGTCGGGATCGACCCCTTGCACAGATCGGTGATCAGGCGAGTCTCGTGGACTCGCCGATCACAGAGCGCGCCGCGCGCGCCCCTCAGGGGGCGCGCAGGCCGCTCGTAACTGGGACGACGTCAATAGACGTAGTCCCGGAAAAGTAGATCCCCGCTAATGCCATCATTTGGCAATAGCGCGGATCTCAAGTGGTTAAATACTGGTTGTGCTGAGCTAAAGTTAACCAGGAAAAGAGTTTTACTTTTTAATTATATCTGCCCCCACCTGTTCACAGCTTGAACCCATTTGGGGTGGACAGGTGGTCTGAAGGCATACTTCATTAACCACTTTCAGACCGGACCATTTTGCTGGTAAATGACCAGAGGTCTTTTTACAATTTGACACTGCGCTGCTTTAACTGGTAATTGCGCGGTCATGCAATGTTGTACCCAAACAAAATTTGCGTCCTTTTCTTCCCACAAATAGAGCTTTCTTTTGATGGTATTTGATTGCCTCTGCGATTTTTATTTTTTGCGATATAAATGGAAAAAGACCGCAAATTTTGAAAAAAAAAGATATTTTCTACTTTTTGTTATTAGAAAAATCCAATAAACTCAATTTTAGTCATACATTTAGGCCAAAATGTATTCAGCCACATGTCTTTGGTAAAAAAAAAGTCAATAACTGTATATTTATTGGTTTGCGCAAAAGTTGTCACATCTACAAACTAAGGTATGTTTTCTGGAATTTACGCAGCTTTTAGTTTACGACTGCCTATCTCATTTCTTGAGGTGCTAAAATGGCAGGGCAGTACAAAACCCCCCCAAATGACCCCATTTTGGAAAGTAGACCCCCTAAGGAAATTGATAAGTGGCATGTTGAGCCCATTGAATATTTTATTTTTTTGCCTCAAGCGATTGAATAATGACAAAAAAAAAATTTTTTTTTTTTTTACACAAAGTTGTCACTAAATGATATATTGCTCACACATGCTATGGGCATATGTGAAATGACACCCCAAAATAAATTCTGCTGCTTCTCCTAAGTATGGGGATACCACATGTGTGGGATTTTTTGGGAGCCTAGCCGCGTACGGGGCCCCGAAAGCCAAGAACCGCCTTCAGGTTTTCTAAGGGCGTAAATATTTGACTTCACTCCTCACTACCTATTACAGTTTTGAAGGCCATAAAATCCCAAGATGGCACAAAACCCCCACAAATGACCCCATTTTAGAAAGTAGACACCCCAAGCTATTTGCTGAGAGGCATGTTGAGTCCATGGAATATTTTATATTTTGCCACAAGTTGCGGGAAAATTACAAACTTTAATTTTTTTTTTTTTTTCACAAAGTTGTCACTAAATGATATATTGCTCACACATGCCATGGGCATATGTGAAATGACACCCCAAAATAAATTCTGCTGCTTCTCCTGAGTACGGGGATACCACATATGTGGGATTTTTTGGGAGCCTAGCCGCGTACGGGGCCCCGAAAGCCAAGAACCGCCTTCAGGTTTTCTAAGGGCGTAAATATTTGACTTCACTCCTCACTACCTATTACAGTTTTGAAGGCCAGAAAATGCCAAGATGGCACAAAACCCCCACAAATGACCCCATTTTAGAAAGTAGACACCCCAAGCTATTTGCTGAGAGGCATGTTGAGTCCATGGAATATTTTATATTTTGCCACAAGTTGCGGGAAAATTACAAACTTTAATTTTTTTTTTTTTTTCACAAAGTTGTCACTAAATGATATATTGCTCACACATGCCATGGGCATATGTGAAATGACACCCCAAAATAAATTCTGCTGCTTCTCCTGAGTACGGGGATACCACATATGTGGGATTTTTTGGGAGCCTAGCCGCGTACGGGGGCCCCGAAAGCCAAGAACCGCCTTCAGGTTTTCTAAGGGCGTAAATATTTGACTTCACTCCTCACTACCTATTACAGTTTTGAAGGCCAGAAAATGCCAAGATGGCACAAAACCCCCACAAATGACCCCATTTTAGAAAGTAGACACCCCAAGCTATTTGCTGAGAGGCATGTTGAGTCCATGGAATATTTTATATTTTGCCACAAGTTGCGGGAAAATTACAAACTTTTTTTTTTTTTTTTCACAAAGTTGTCACTAAATGATATATTGCTCACGCATGCCATGGGCATATGTGAAATGACACCCCAAAATAAATTCTGCTGCTTCTCCTGAGTACGGGGATACCACATATGTGGGACTTTTTGGGAGCCTAGCCGCGTACGGGGCCCCGAAAACCAAGCACCGCCTTCAGGCTTTCTAAGGGCGTTACAGTTTTGAAGGCCATAAAATGCCAAGATGGCACAAACCCCCCCAAATGACCCCATTTTGGAAAGTAGACACCCCTAAATTTAGGGGTACACTAGTGAGACTAGGTAATAAATGGCGGGTGCCCTGAAACTATAAAAAAATAACTAACCAACCAGCGTCACCTGTAACAGTTATATGGTGATCACTGGTGAAAGGGTTAACTAGGTGGCTATCAGGGGGCTTTATGCGGTAGTATATGGGGGTCCCTGGCGCTATAAAAAGTTGCGGCGAACCTAAATACCTACCTGCCTAACTAGCATCACCTGTGACACTAATACAGCGATCAGAAAAATGATCGCTTATTAGGATGGGTTCACACTGGAGCGATGCGGGAACGCCACGAATCCGCGGCGGGTTCCCGCATCGCATGCCTCCCGGCGGCAGTTCACACTGCCCTATGCGAACTGCTGGGAGTGTCAGTGAAATGTTAATGACACCCCCAGATCAGTTCGCATATCGCAGTGCGATCTGCAAACTCGGATCGCATGGTGTGAACACCCATGCGATCCGATTCTGCTGCGGACCAAAAAAAGGGTCCCGTGCGAATTTGCGGCGGGTGCGGCGCGAATTCAGCCATACTATCTGTATGGCTGAACTCGAATCGCACAGAGATCGGATGTGATTTGCACTGCAGTGCGGTGCGAATCACATCCGTTCTCATAAACCGCTGCAATGTGAACCCAGCCTTAGTGACACTGGCGACGGGGGGTGATCACGGGGTTAAACCTTTATTGGGGGGGTTAGGGGGGCACATTAGAACTAAAGGGGGCTAACCCTAACTGCCCTAACAGTTATTACAGTCACAAATGACACCAATGCAAAAAAAAAAAAATGCAATTGGTGTCACTGTGACTGGGGGGGCAGGGGTAATTGGTGGGGTGATCGGGGGGTAAAGGGGGGGTGTGAGTGTGCCTGGCATGTTCTACTGTGTAGTGTCGTGTTGGTGCAACTCACCGATCCTCTCTCCTCGGTGCCGGAACGAAAAATACCGACACGGAGGAGAGATTACATCACTTCCTCTCCTGTGTTTACATTACAGGAGAGGAAGTGATGTCACGGAGCATTTCTATTCGTCGGGAGCGATCGCGAGGGGGTGGCCATGAATGAATGGCCGCCCCCTCATCCCGGATCGCTCCCGAACGAATACCGACCGCCGCAGGAAGCGGGGGGGGCCCAATCGGGCCCCCCACTCGCGGAAAGGCAGGGACGTATATATACGCCCATATGCCTGCCCGTGCCATTCTGTCGACGTATATCGTCGTGCGGCGGTCGGCAAGTGGTTAATTCTCTCATATAGTTCATTCCTAATTTAGTTCAGTACTTATAATATTATAGTATACAATCTCTATGTTACTTCTACTTTCACTTATAACATACCTAATCTATGTGATCAATACCTGATTATAACTATATTGTTAATTTACGATACTCATGATATGATGCTCGTTATGATCTGTAAACTTCCCTTTTTTTTTCTCTTGAAATTCAATAAAAAGATTTAACAAGGAGATTGTCCATTATAAATTACCAATGCCAAAAATTGGAGAGGCTATTATATAAAACTAAACATAAAAAATAAAAATAACAATAAATAATACCAATAAAAATAACAGGACTGATGACATGATGTGTGGGAGTGACGAATCCCCACAACAGTATTCATCAGTACACATCCCACTCATCTCTACCTGCAGCTATTGATTAAAAATATTAAATATACTGTACATTGAAAACACTAAGCACTAATGGGCTAATGACAGTCTGTAAGATGCCACCATTCATAATGTATGACCTCTCTCCCAGGGGTGGACTGACAACTCATGGGGCCCCAGGGCAATAGGAGATTATGGGGCCCCCAGGCAATCAGAGATTATGGGGCCACACAGTATACACAAACACACACACAGTATACAATCACACAGTATACATAGACATGTTTCTGTTGGCTGAAAAGGTTCTGGAGAGGTGGGGCAGCTATAATCTCTATTTTTTAGACCAAAAGGATGTCAGTAAGGGACATTTCAGAGACAAATGTAAAAAAAAACACAGATTTTTACATACTGTCCCTGGTTTTACTGAGGCTGGCAACCCTGATGGGGCCCCCTAGCGGCCTAGGGGCCCTTGGGCAGTGTCCGAGTGGTCGAATGGTCAGTCCGCCCCTGCTCTCTCCTTTTATAGCTAGTAAATAGGCAGTAGTAGCCTCAAAAGGCTTGAAACATTAATGCTCCCACTAGAAATCATTAATGAAACAATTAAGGTCTACTTCAATGTTCATTCCTCTTGGAGATAAACACTTCAACAAAAAAATCCATCGGGTCTCTCCGAGAGAGATCCCCGACCCGATTTGATCCTCTCCAAGAGGAATGCACACAGTCAATTCCACAGAATTGCAGTAGGATCCTGACCATGCTTCTCCTTGAAATGAAGGGTCACGCTATGATGTTTAAACCCCTTCCTTATATTAGCCAAATGCTCTGCAACACATACCTTTAAAAGCATTTTGGTGCGGCACACATAGAATAACCCACAGGTGCACCATAAGAGATACACTACATGCGAACAGGGCCGGACTGGCCTACTGGGATACCGGGAGATTTCCCGGTAGGCCGCCTGCCCTGGGGCCGCTTTTAGTTGCGGCTGCATTGGGGCTTGCTACTGCGGATCACAGTGCTGGCTGGCTCTGTGTTCCGCGGCCGCTCTGTAACACGGCCCCACCCCCCCAGATCAGCTCGTGTGATAGTAGAGAGAGAATCAACGTTCCACCTATCACACAAGCTGGTCTGGGGGGGGGCGGGGCCATGTTACAGAGCGGCCGCCGAACACAGAGCCAACCAGCGTTGTGATCAAGAGGAGGAGTTATCGCCCGTACAGCCCTGCCAGTGTGCCTGGATAGGAGGATCAGCAGGGGGGTTGCATATAGAGGAAATTAGATTTCTATATTCCTCCATGCAGCCGCTGAATGCTTGCAGGAGGGAGAAGAGAATCAAGCATTCAGCGACTGCATGGAGGAATATAGAAAGATAATTTCCTCTATATGCAGCTCCCCTGCTGATCCTCCAACTTCTTTTACTACTCCCCCCATGCTCTCCTCCCCACCACACTCTCCAGCCCCCCCAGTTCTCTCCACCCCTGTTCTTTCTGCCCCCCAACCTGCTCTCCAGTTCTCCCCATCCTTCTCTAGCCACCATCCCAGTGCTATCCACTCCCCCCAGTGCTCTTCACCCCGTGCTCTTCCCCCCCCCCCCAGTGCTCTTCACTCCCCCCTGTTCTCCCCCCGTGCTCTCCACTCCCCCAGTGCTCCCCCCTGTTCCCCGCCCAGTGCTCTCCACTCCCCCCAGTGCTGCCCCCTGTTCTCCCCCCCAGTGCTCTCTCCCCCTGTTCATCCCCCCCCAGTGCTCTTCACTCCCCCCTGTTCTCCCCCCATGCTCTGTGCTCCCCCCTGTTCCCCTTCCAGTGCTCTCCACTCCCCCCAGTGCTCTTCACTCCCCCCAGTGCTCTGCTCTCCCCCCGTTCTCCCCCCAGTGCTCTCCACTCCCCCCCGTTCTCCCCCCAGTGCTCTCCACTCCCTCCAGTGCTCACCCGTTCTCCCCTCCAGTGCTCTCCACTCCCCCCAGTGCTCTCCGCCCTTGTTTTACCCCACTGGTGCTCTCCACTCCCCCCAGTGCTCTACCCCCCTGTTCTTCCCCCAGTGCTCTCCATACCCCCCATTGCTCTCCCCCATGTTCTTTCCCACCCCCGTGCTCTCCACTCCCCCCAGTGCTCTCCTTCCTGTTCTTTCCCCCCCCAGTGCTCTCCCCCCGTTCTTTTCCCCCCCGGTGCTCTCCCCCCCGTTCTTTTCCCCCCGGTGCTCTCCCCCCCATTCTTTCTCACCCCCCCTCCAGTGCTTTCCAGCTCTCCCCATCACTCTCCAGCTCCCACCCCAGTGCTCTCCAGCCCTCCATTCTCCCCACCCTTGTTCTTTCTGGCCCCTTGGTGCTCTCAAGCTCAACCCATCGCTCTCCAGCCCCCCCCCCCCCCCCGTGCTCTCCACTCCTTTTCTTTTTGGCTCCCCCCAGCACTCTCCACTCCCCACCCCTGTACTTTCCACTCCCCCCTGCATTTTGCCCCCACCCATGTGCTCTCCAACCCTGCCAATGCTCTCCACCTCCTATAATGCTCTCCAGTCCCTCGTGCTTTTCCCCCTGTTCTTTCTGGCCCCCACTGGTGCTCTCAAGCTCCCCCCTACTCTTTGTAACCCCCCAGTACTCTCCAGCCCTCGTGCTCTCCACCCTTGTTTTTCTGCCCCCCCCAGTGCTCTTTGCCACCCCACACTCTTAGCCCCCCCAGTACTCTTAAGTTCCCCCCCAGTGCTCTCTGCTCCCCACCCCTGTGATCTCCACTACTCCCTGCTTTTTGCCCCCATCCATGTGTTCTCCAATCCCGCCAGTACTCTCTGCTCCCCCCTTCTCTCCAGCTCCCACCCAGTGCTCTCCACTTCCCCAGGTCCACAGGACAGGCTGACTGGGGCCGAAAAATGGGGACGGCTGAAGGTGCAGGTGGCCAGGGACCACTTCATCTCTCAGCAAACAGAACCTCTGGAAGGAGTACCGTCCCCATCAAAAACGAGAAGAGATCCTGCTTGCTGCTGCCCGTCATGGATATCCTGTTGGTATGCAAGGTACCGTACCAAGCATACACACCTTCCCACAGACAGGGACTGCAGACTGGGACATGGGCCACAGGAGGGGCTGCATTCATGGGCATATTGAGACTGCATTCATGGCACAGTAAAGCTGCATTTTGATGAGCACAGTGAGGCTGCAATAATGGGCACAGTGAGGCTGCAATGTTGGGCACGGTGAGGCCGCATTTGTGGGCACAGTGAGATTGCATTCATGGGCAGAGTAAAGCTGCGTTTGGTGGGCACCCACCCCCCTTACCTTAGTGTATTCTTTCTGTGGAAAGTGGTACCCCCTCCCCCACGTTCTGAGTTCCTGGGGTCCCCCTTGATGATTGTCCACTTACCACTTTTAACTGGAATTTGCATATATATATATATATATATATATATATATATATATATATATATCCCTATGTGATTTCATATCTATATATAATACACTCTTCTTCAAATGTGCTTTTAAAATGTATGGTTTTCCCTTTCATGAACAAGAAAATAATGACATTATGCTGTGGGGCTGGTATGACATTTTTTCCAAGGCTGGTTTTTATTCCCAGTCCGGCCCTGCATGCGAAGAATTGCAAGTGACAAATTCCCTTATTTAAAAGGATTCTTTATCACTATTAGTGGTTTCAGTCATGCCTCTGTTGCTAACTTTTACTGTTCTGCATAAAATTCCTGCAGATCTATTTTAATGTTAAGTTCATGTGGTGGATTTAATATTTTCCTTACCACCCTTACCACCTCAACCTAAAAAATAAGGAACCTTTACAACCCCTTTAAAGTTGCCGCTCTGTATTTAGTTTCTGACAGGCTGTGCAAGGAGCCCTGTATTCTGGAACCGTAGGTCGTAGGAGCCCCAACTTTTAACCAGTGGTTGGGTAGCGCTACGACCCTCGAAGCTTGATTTTTAGTTTATTTTTTTTAATGTTCGTGGCCTGCCTCATCTGCAGTGGAGATATCCCTCGGGGGAAACAAAGGGCCTCTGTGTGTATGTCGGTCTGTCCGACAGAAGGCAGCTGTGCATGCTGGAAAACCAGCACCCGATCAGCGCTCTCAACCAATGGCAGAGCACGCTGATCGGAGTGTTCTGGTACACAACAGCTCAGCGTGGGAAATCGCTGGACTAACCTTGCATGGTTAGTACAGTTTTTTTTTTCATGAAAAAAAAGACAAACTGTTTGTGTGTACCCGACTTTAGAGGGGTTGTGCACAGAAAGTGTAAAGCACTTCATGGCATGGGACACATTGTTTTAATTTTTGCCTTGTAGTTTCCAACCCCTCTGATTCTTTGCTCTATGAATATCCAACCTGCACGATTCAGGTAAAAGGAATTTTAACTTGCATGGAAATTCCATATTGTGGAGTATAGTACAGGACACTTTCCTCTCTGTTCCTGAGTTATTCTGTATCGCTTACTAAATAAAATGAGGACTCCTGCAGTGGGGTTATAGGAGTACACCGGGGGGGGGGGCATGCCAGTGTCCATTCACCTGAAGGTAGCAGCCTACAACCCAGGGACTATAGATATCCAGCCTGTATCCTGTACAGAATTAACAGGTAAAGTCAAAATTCCTTTTTGTGCAAACACAGAATGAAAAGCTCTGGAAGAAGCTTCTTTTCAACAAGATAGTACCCTCAGCTAACAGCAAGCAACCTAGGCAAGCCCAGTCTTTAGATTGTATGCAGGCCTCTTTCAAGCCAATGAAGGTCTCTAAAGAGGATTCCTGTACATGGAGACAAAATTGTCTAGATTGTTGTGGAGCCCATAATGCTTCACAATTAGCACCCAGGCCCCACCCTGCAACACAGGTCCAAGAACGGCTCAGGGTGTAGGGACCACTCCTTTTGACCCATTCACAGCTGGCTGGTGGAGTTCTTCTTCCTATTTCTTATGCCTAGGAGAAAGAAAGGGGGGATATGAAATTCTGCCCAGGATACAATAGGATCTGAACTACCTCTTGCTCTGGTGAGACTATGGATTCCACTCTTAAAGTAGATGCATGTCACCACTGTGGAATTGTACGACGATTCCATATATGATGACCTTCCAGCAAGATGGTCCAATGTAGTATAGACAGCCGAGTCACTCAAAGTTCCTGGATGTTGATTGGGAGACAGGACTCTGGTGAGCAAGTCCCCTGCATTGTTGGATTGCCCACTTCTCCTCTCCAGCCTGACACACTGGCAACTGTCATAAGGATTTTCCAGAATACAGAAAGCAAGAAATCTCAGATTTTAGACCAGGGATAATATTTTTATCGTGACAAACAACTGATTTATCCAGGGACCGTATTGACTTGTCCCATGCAAAGTGAACCTAACAAAGTAGTGGTCTGTAGAGAAACTGTGAAAATTTAACTATATCAAAAAGAGCCCATCGACCCCAAGACTCTTATGAAAAAGTAGAGACAGGTGACCCCTGGACTGGAAAGCACAAATCTGGGCCCAAAAGCTTGAAGTTTCTACAGCGGAGGAAACACTCTGACCTGAGCTGTGCCCAGCACTAGACCTGCATACTCCAAAATATAAGTGTTACAGAGACAGCTCCTGGATTCACCCAAATGACTAAAAAAAAATCCAGCATCAAGGTCATGTTCTCTGACAGAACCCCACGCCGACTGTTCTCCCAACAGGTTTTCCAAGTCAGTGTTTCTGCTCAGTGTTAACTTTTTCCAGTTGGGGCACCATTGAAAAATAATCAAATAAAAATAAATGTGGTGCTAACTGCAGTAAGGAAAAAGGAGTAGTCAAGCTGAATCAAATAAACAAAAAAAATCAGCAGTGTAACAACACCAGACTGACTAAATCCATATGACAAAAGAAACCAGTAATAATCAAACCTAACCAATATAGCCTTAAGAATGCATACGAGTGTATAGCAATCACAAAACAAAACAACTAACCAAAAATAGCATAAAGTGAAAAAAGTTGCATAAAATCGCATAAAGTGCCAAAATATTCACATAAAGTGCAAGGAGTGGCTAGCAATCACATAAAATGCATGGGAGTGGATAGCAATCACAAAACGGATCAATTAACCAAATAATCACATAAAGTGGAAAAAGTTGCATAAAAGCACATAAAGTGCCAAACTCTTCACATAAAAAGAAATATCCAATAGGAATATGAAGGTCTAAAGTGCATAAAGGTGCAAGAAAAACCATAAATGACATTAAAAAAAAACATAAAATGCAAAAAAAAAAAAAAATTGCTAAAGTGCAAAAAAAAATCGCATAGAATGCAAAATAGTAAAAGCCAATGTAAGAAAAGAAAAAGGTGCAAAGTCCAATCAGTGCAGTAAAGTGCAAACGTGAATGTACTGAATCTTCATCAAACAGTTCATATAGAAGGCGTAAAGTGTATGTGTAGAAAGTGATCAATTTCAGATTCCTCCAATCCAATCAGCAGCAATCCGTGGAGTGTCACACGTTTTCCCCAGCCTCTTACCTCTAAAGAAGACCACTAAGGTCAGAATGAGCCTGTAATATGAAGGCAATGGTAAGCCAGCAGTCGATCGATCTCCACCGATGGTCACAGCACACGACGGATCTTTGGTGAGGAACTTCAAACTCAGCAGATGAGGTAAAGGCATGTGAAGAAGAAAAGCATCCCCATTGTGCAGTAGTTTAAAACTAATTTAATAGGTAAAAAAAATATAACGCTTACATCAAAAGTATAGGTAAAACAGCACTGAACACAGTACTTCCTGGTCTCGGTCACAACTGGAAGTGACGACACCTGACTCCTCCTTGACGCGTTACATCACTGCTCACGTGACTTCATCAAAGGGTGATGGAGTCAGGTGACAGGTGTCTTTATATAGAGTCCATAATAAAGGCAAGGAAGAAAATAAATAATCTATCAAAAAAACAAATAAAAAGCATATCGCATACAACTGGGATGTGATCCTTATAGATAAATCAACAGAAATAATAAAAATGAAGGAATGAGTAAATATAAAAATAAAGAAATTCAGATAAAAAGAATATATATAAAATCCCCATAGAACAGCGACATCTAGTGGTGACTGATCAGATAAACTCAACAAGTAGAAAAGTAACCCACAAAGGACATCTAGTGGTTACTAGGTAAAATTACAATCCTAGAAACAAAAACTGACAGCTAAATTCCTTATAAGTGCACGTAATGTAAATGGCCAATGATTGGGATAGAAAAAGCACATAATAAAAGCAATAAAACTCCAATAAAAGGCAACAAAGACAACAGAATGAAATAAAACCAAGCTGATCGCCATAATCAATTCAACCACAATAAGGACAGAAAAGAGGGAGGAAAATCCAAGGATTTCATGTATCCATTTGGATTCAAGTTGGCTAATTTTAATCACCTTACTGTCTCCTCTCCAATGAGGTTTATATGTCTCTATGCCACATACCAGCAAGGACGAGGAGTCTTTATTGTGGGACCCCTTATCGTTTTTTTTTTAGAGAGAAGGCATTGGGAGTCTCCAAGACGTTACCACTCGGAATGGGAAAAGAGGAAGATCAGGTGTAACCCAGATCCTAAATTGGGAAGAAATATGAAACGAGGGGAGGAGAGGAACCCAGAACCATTGCGGGACCGAGAGAGAGAGAGAATCGTCGGAGAAGAACCCCAATGAAATAGAGAAAAGAACAGGAAGAAAAGTAAAACGAGAAGAGGATGCAGAGCAGGGGTCAAAAAACAAACAGAAAAGAGAATAGTAGGTGAGGGGATCATAAATATGAGTGGAGTTGAATTAACAAAGGATAAAAAGTGTTTTGAAGTCTTCAAAAAAATGATCCTGAAGGACCTTGAGGATTTGAAAATAAAAAAAAGCCTATGACACAGGAGATATAAAAAGTGGGATCAAAAAAATTGGAAGCGAGAAAGAGGAATTGAATAGGCAGTTGAGTGACTTTTACTATTTTGCATTCTATGCGATTTTTTTCACTTTAGCGATTTTTTATTTTGTCTTTTTATGTTATTTATGGTTTTGCTTGCACCTTTATGCACTTTAGACCTTCCCATCCCTGTTGGATCCTTCTTGCACTTTTTTCACGTTATGTGAATTTTTTGTTTATTGATCCGTTTTCTGATTGCTATCCACTCCTTACACTTTATGTGAAGATTTTGGCACTTTATGCGACTTTTGGTTAATTGTTTTGTGATTGCTATCCACTCTTCTGCATTCTTAGAGCTATATTAGTTACGTGTGATTATTATTGGTTTCTTTTATCATAGGGATTTAGTCACACTGCTGATTTTTTATTTTATTTATTTATATTCTCCCTTGTATGTTAGTTAGTGCAGTTAGTGCCACATATTTATTTTTATTTGATTGCTTTTTGTGTGGGAACACTTTTTTATGTTTGGCAGCTTCTGTTGCGTGCATTTGCTCCAACTGTTCACTTTGGATTTGCGCATTAGTCTGCCTTTAGTTTACGGTTGAAAAATAATTTTCAGTCTCAAGGCACCCCAATCTAAGGTTTGGTTCAGATTACGGTGTGTTGGGAACTTACGTAAAATCATGTGTTCCTGACACGCAGACAAATGTGCTGATCTTTAGCAGGATGTGCAGGGGTCACATTAATTCTGAATGGTACCCCCACAGATTGGCAAAACACATCAAGTTTTAGGCCCTGTTCACACTGACATTAAAAGCAGGAGTTTGAGGCGCATTAACTCTTCCCAAACCCCTAGTAAAGCAGTCTGCAATTGATAATGTGAATAGCACTGTTTGCTGTCCATTAGGGATGAGCCGAACACCCCCCCCCCAGTTCAGTTCACACCAGAACCTTCGAACGGACCAAAAATTTGTATGAACTTTAGAACCCTATTAAAGTCTATGGGACTCGAACGTTCGAAATCAAAAGTGCTAATTTTAAAGGCTAATATGCAAGATATGCAACAAACAACACCAACTTTAACTCCTGCAGATGCCTGTATTAGAGAGCACCAGCAATAAAGGGTAGATACAGGTGTATACTGTGCTGTGCTGGAGGCACACAACACCCACTAACTCCTGCAGATGCCTGTATTAGAGAACACCAACATAAAAGAGTAGCTACAGGTGTATACTGTGCTGGAGGCACACAACACCCACTAACTCCTGCAGATGCCTGTATTAGAGAACACCAGCAAAAAAAGGGTAGATACAGGTGTATACTGTGCTGGAGGCACACAACACCCACTAACTCCTGCAGATGCCTGTATTAGAGAACACCAGCAAAAATGGGTAGATACAGGTGTATACTATGCTGGAGGCATACAACACCCACTTTAACTCCTGCAGATGCCCGAGAAAAGAACACTGTCCCTGCCTATCTTGCTCTTTCCCTGCAAGCCGGAACACACTACACAAGGCCGCTGTGCTGGCGGCCTTATATAGTGTGGGCCGTGTACTAAACCCCCTGAGCTATAATTGGCCACAGGCAATCCTGCCTGTGGCCAATTATGGCTCTCCTCGCTCCCGGCGCTGTGATTGGCCAAGCATGCAGGGTCACAGTGCATGCTTGGCCAATCATGAGCCAGCAATGCACTGCAATGGCGTAGTGCATTGTGGGCCGTTCATACCCCATGAATTTGGTGCGAAGCGAACGGTCCACAAAGTTCTGAATTCACCGAACGGCCGATGTTCGAGTCAAACATAATAGATGAACATCTTAAAGTGGTGTTGCACACAAAAAAAAAAGATTAAAATTCCTAAAAAAAATAAAAACATTTGGAATTGTTTTTTTAACTTACCTCTAAATGCCTGTTGCTAGGGGGTCCCTCTTAGTCTGCTTCCTTCAGTGCCTGGGCTGGTGACATCACTTCCCCTCAGTGCAGGAAGGGCTCAGCTCTGCTCCCTCCTGTCAGTCATCTGGGACACGTGACAGGTCCTAGATGACTGCACGGCGCAGCATACACAGCCGGGTGCCCACAGTTGCAATGCTGGCGAGTGGAGCTTCGACCCCCCGCATCGCTGGACCCTGGAACAGGTAAGTGTCCAATTATTAAAAGTCAGCAGCTGCAGTATTTGTAGCTGCTGACTTTTAATATTTTTTTTCATGGAAATTCCTCTTTAATGAGACACAATGTATAGGGATAGGGACAATTGTAGACACTCACTCAGGTTGAACTGGATGGACTGGTGTCTTTATTCAACCTTACTATCCATGTATGCATAAGTGTGCACACCCTCTTAACACAGCTACATTCCAAGTTATAAGAATTAAGCAGTCACAAACTCATGTTAAATAGGGGTCAGTACACACCTGCCATCATTTACAGTGCCTCAGATTAACTCCAAATAAAGTTCAGCTGTTCCAGTATGTCTTTCCTGTCATTTTCTTAGTCGCATCCTACCACAACGGCCATTCTCCGCAGAAAGCATCAGAAGGATCTCATCGTTAACTGCTTGCCCACCAGGCTAATTCTGACATTTCTCTCCTACATGTAAAAAAAATCGGATTTTTATAACAGCTTACCTGTAAAATCCTTTTCTTGGAGTACATCATAGGACACAGGGCCTTAAGTATTTACTTAGTGGGTTATAGCTACCTTCAGGTGTTGACACTGACACACCCAATACAGGAAGTTGACTCCCCTATATAACCCCTCCTCCTACCAGGAGTACCTCAGTTTTTGTAGCCAAACAATATGCTTAAACCCCATAAAATAAGAGGGGCAGGACCTCTGCGTCCTATGATGTACTCCAAGAAAAGGGAGTAGTCAGGCGCGCTTCGACACAATAGGTCATCAACTGATATGCCCCAGTCGATGACCTATTGTGTTGAAACACGTCAGGATACACTTATGCTTCCCACATTGCTTTTAATCTTATGTGATCACATTTTGTCACATCTGTTTTACTTTAAGATGTGAATAAAGCTTTAGATAATTTTTGACCTGTACTATTGGCATTCTTTGCTTTTTTGTTTTTTACACCATGGGATTGTTCGGAGCCATTCTGGAACCTTTGCGGAGACATTTTCATCACAAGACGTTTGGTGTTGATAGGCGCTACTCTCCATGATGGCCGCCTTGTAGCCTGGAAAATCTGGCTCCGTCCTCCCTGTGTGCTACCGGTTCTAGCACTTCAAGCTTTTATGAAACATTGCCATATGGCATAAGTTGGTATCCAACTTATCTGGTGTTTTATCTCTCTGATTTCCACCTGTGAAGCAACCGAGGTTGATTCAGGACTCTGACTTCAATTTTGGGCGATTCAGTTACTGATCACTTGATTGGACTATTCATTATGTGGGATTTTATGTTATATCACCACAACTTTGGGCAATTGAATCACAGATCACTTGATTGGACTATTCACTGTGTGAGACTTTTTATTTTAAAGCGGGGTTCCACCGCCGTTTATTTTATTTTTTTCCCGCAATAATGTTTTAAATTAAGTTTACTAAATATTTCACATACCTCTATGTGCTGTCCGATTCTCTTCCAAGTCTTTTTCATTCCTCTAAACTGCCTAGGAAAATGTCTCCAGGCGTTTTCCATTTTGCCTGTGGGCATGTGAAGCCCACAGGCATTGTCTTCCGGGGCACAGTCCCATCACGCACCGCCTCTATGAGCTGCGATCTCGCGCATGCGCAGATCAATCCGCTCGAGCGAACACAACTCAGGTTGCCATCACAACGGGCGGCGTCTAAGGAAGTCCTGCCCTGTTGTGATGGCAAATGAGATCCCAGGAGCCCCTGCAGCAGACAGGAAGAAGTGACCTGCCGCTGAAGCCCCACCCATTTCTGCAGAGGCTCCGCCCCTTCCGCAATCTCCAGAGGCAGAAAATTTAAAATAAGAAGAAAACAGAAGAAGACAGCAGAAAGGTAAGGGGGTTACCTAGCGATTAGGGAAGGGGGGATAACATAGACCTAGTACTGTTAATTAGGGTGGACCTCCGCTTTAATATCATCGTGGGTTAACCCCTATACAGTTTATGCATATTTGTTTATATGCACTGATTTCTGATCTGGGATAAGCATTGCATATACTGCTGCTATTTACATATTGTCACCGGCTGATCACATTGACACTTCATCATTATTATTTTCTTTGCAGTATTCACCATTTTATCATATCATCCCTGTTTGAGTACTTGGATATATTGTTTGCAGTAATTGGAGCTAGCCTTTACTTTTGCTCTGTAATCTTTGAACTTTCAGCGTGTGCTACTTTTTTTTGTGATAAATTTCTTTGGGTTTAGCACAGTTTTTTCCTATTTTAATACTGAGCAAAAGGAGGCCTGGTGACGCACTGCCCAAAAAGCACTAACCGCTCTGGTAGAGTGCGCCTTAACTCAAATAGGGGGAATCTTACCCCTTAAATTATAAGTTTGAATTATAACATGCCAAATCTACTTAGCAACAGTGGATTGCGACGCTGCCTGACGTTTTTTAGGACCCTCTGGCAGAATAAATAAGATCGGTCTTACGAAACTGAGCAATTGTCTTTCAATAAATTTTCACTGCTCTCACTACATCAAGCCAATGTAGTGACTTTTCTTCCCTGGAACATGGTTTTGGGAAAAATGATGGCAGGACAATATCTTCATTCATATCCACATCACCCCTTGCATAAAACCCCAGACTAAAGAATGTGTAGCAAATGGTCTTTGAAATAAAATGTATAGGGCCAACTTCATCTCTACATCCAATTGTAGAAAGGCAAGAATTCTGCCTATAATATATCTCTGAGGGTGCCTACCCTTGGATTCACACCAGGAAACGTAAGCTTTCCAAACTCTAGAATATACAGCTCTGGAAACTGGTTTCCTTGCATTGATTAAAGTTGAGATAACAGACCTGGAAAGCCCACGCTTCTTCAGAATGTGGGTTTCAATAGCCAAGCTGTTAAATTTAGCATTCGTAAAATAGGATGGAACATCTGGCCTTAGTGGGAGAGGCCAAGGACCCACCACTGCCATCTTTATGATCTCTGCGTGCCATGACCTTCTGGGCCATGCTGATGCTACCAGAATTACCAGCTTTCTTTCTTGATCCTGTAAAGAAGTTGAGGCAGCAACTGAATCGGGGGAGGGGGGGGGGGGGACTGGAAAGCACAGGTCAATGAAAACTGATCACACAGGGTTACCAGCACATCTGTTCCATATGCGAGTGGATCCCTTGTTCTGGACACAAAGTTGACTAACTTCATGTTGAATCTGGATGCTAGAAGATCTATGTCCGGAGTCCCCCATCTTTGGCAAACAGCCGAAGAGACCATTCCCCTGGGAATAACTTCTGGCGACTTAGATAGTCTGGAAAGCACAGGTCAATGAAAACTGATCACACAGGGTTACCAGCACATCTGTTCCATATGCGAGTGGATCCCTTGTTCTGGACACAAAGTTGACTAACTTCATGTTGAATCTGGATGCTAGAAGATCTATGTCCGGAGTCCCCCATCTTTGGCAAACAGCCGAAGAGACCATTCCCCTGGGAATAACTTCTGGCGACTTAGATAGTCTGGAAAGCACAGGTCAATGAAAACTGATCACACAGGGTTACCAGCACATCTGTTCCATATGCGAGTGGATCCCTTGTTCTGGACACAAAGTTGACTAACTTCATGTTGAATCTGGATGCTAGAAGATCTATGTCCGGAGTCCCCCATCTTTGGCAAACAGCCGAAGAGACCATTCCCCTGGGAATAACTTCTGGCGACTTAGATAGTCCGCCTGCCAATTTTCTACTCCCAGAATGAAAACTACCGATAGGGATAGGACATTCCTTTCTGCTCAAGTTAGGATATGGTTCACCTCTCTGAGCTGAGAGACTCTTGGTGCCCCCTTGGTGATTGATATAGGCTACAGCCGTGGCATTGGATTGAATCCAGAATGGACAATTCTTTAACCTGGAAGACAGGTTTTCATAGCCAGATACACTGCCCGAATGTCTAGGATGTTGATGGGCAGGGCTCTTTTGAGTTTTGACCACTGTCCCTGGACAGTCATCTCCTCTAGTACTGCTCCCCAGCCTGAGAGGCTGGCAAATGTTACTACTTTCCAGATTACTGGTCTGAAGGATTTTCCCTTCAGCAAATTCTGGCTTTGCAACCACCAACTGAGGCTTTGAGACACTCTAGGGGACAGCCACATTGGCAAGTCTAAAGCTTCAATCGTCATGTTCCAAGCAGAGAGGATTCTGTTTTGCAACAATCTTGAATGGAACTGGGCATAGGGGATTGCTTCAAATGAAGCTACTAGCTTTCCTAACAACCTCCTGCAAAGGTGAATTGAAGGATTTGCTTTTGACCTGACCATCCGTACCAGCTCTTGTATGGAGCCAATCTTTGCTGGAGGCAACAACACCCTTTTCTGGGCTGCATCTATGATCAGGGCTAAGTAATCCAGCCTTCTAACTGGTTTTAAGGAAGACTTCAATAGGTTGAGGATCCGAGACTTTCCAGGTAACTGGTTGTAACACATACTCTTTGCCTTAAGCGAGTCACTATTAGCAATAGATCGTCTAGGTACGCCAACACTGTTATGCCATGTGCCCTCAACCTGGCTAGAGGTGGGGCCAGTATTATTGTGACTACCCGTGGTGCTGTGGCTAGCCCGAAGGGCAAGGCCGCAAACTGAAAGTGTTCCACTTCGAATCGCAGAAACCTTTGGTGAGCAAGAAATATAGGGACATGCAGATATGTGTCCCTGATGTCGCTAGACGCCAGAAGTTATCCACCTTGTAGGATGGAGACCACTGGCCTGCTCAACTTACCAGCCACTATGATCGTTCTTATGGTGTAGGAAATCGCCGGCTGAAACCGCTGATATCTGAAGCTACAGGAATCATTCCGATAAACCGCCACAAAGCCCAGGATGTTTTTTTTAGACATCCAGCCATCAGCAAATGGTTAAAAGGCATCAGTCAGGAGAAGGGTACAAAAGAATTTCCAAGGCACGCGGTTGGGGCCAGATAAGGTCACTTTATAAACAGTATTTTAAAACAAACATGGCACAGATTTATAGCAGCCCTCCTGCAATTCATCAGATATTATACGCTATAAATGTCAGTTTTTATCCTGGCAGTGGTAGTCTCTCTCACTCATGTCAAACACGTTCCAGTGCTACATAAAAGTTGCTCTTCTCCTCAAGTTGGAGAAAATACATAACAGTGACATTAACAAGAACGTGACGTCCCTCCAAAATTGATGAAAAGACAAGAAGAAAACTGGTCAGGGAGGCTGCCAAGAGGCCTACAGTAACATTAAAGAAGCTGCAGGAGTATCTGGCAAGTACTGGCTATGTAATAAATGTGACAACAATCTCCCGTATTCTCCATAGGTCTGGGCTATGGGGTAAAGTGGCAAGACAGAAGCCTTTTCTTACAAAGAAAAGCACGCAAGACCAGTTACATTTTGCAAAAATACATCTGAAATCAACCAAAAGCATGTGGGATGCGTCATGGTCCAATGAAATCAAGGTTGAACTTTTTGGGCATAATTCCAAAAGATATGTTTGGCACAAAACCAACACTGTACATCACCAAAAGCAGACCATACACCCACAAAGGTGGTAGCAGCATCATGCTTTAGGGCGGTTTTTCTTTAGCTGGAACAGGGGGCCTTAGTCAATGTAGAGAATTATTAATGGTTCTAAATACCAGTCAATATTGGCATAAAACCTTTTTAGGCTTCCACTAGAAAGCTGAAGATGAACAACCCAAAGCATACATCCAAAGGAATGACTTTGCGAGAAGATTACGTTTTGGAATGGCCTAGAACTGATTCCAATTGAAAATCTGTGGGGGGGGGATCTGAAGAGGTCTGTGCACAGGAGATGCAAGCTGACAGATTTGGAGTGTTTTTGCAAAGAAGAGTGGGCAAATATTACCAAGTAAAGATGTACCATGCTGATACTCCTACCCAAAAAAAAGACAGTGCTGTAATAAAATCAAAAGGTGCTTCAAAGTATTAGTTTAAGTGTGTACACACCTTTTATTTTTACTTCCCTCCACCAAAAAGATTTCAAGTTGTTGAAATGAGTTGTACATTTTATAGATCACATTAAAAAAGGTGTAAAGTTATGAAATGATCTTTGTCTCATTTTTTTACATCACAGAAACCCGACATTTTAACAGGGGTGTGTAGACTTCGTATATCCACTGTAGGTGTTGCCCCCAGGTACTGGTATGCTGCGAGAGGGGACAAAATCAACATCGAATAAGGCACAGGAGCACAGAGAAAGAGGATGAAAGAAATCACTTGGCTGTGGGTATACGAGAGGACATCACAATACAGAACTGATAACTACTTTGTATGCAAAAATTTTAAACTCAGCTTTTGTTTACTGCTAAGGGAGCAAAGCCTGTCTTTGAAGACACGTGTAAAGTAAAGTGTAAAAGATTTGTACTTTTTCATCAGCCAACAAAAGCCAATTTTTATATTCATTACATTTAAACATGACCATTAAAGTTTTTATTGAAGACACAATGGTTCAGGAGATATTTCTAGTTTTAGAACATTCATTGAAAACAAGTCCACATTACTAAAATATATTTTAGTCCCTTGCAAAGATGCCAGTACGTATCAAGTGAAGAAGATGTAAACAAATATGGTGCCCAGATAAAAATATTGAATTGGATAAGCCCCTGGCAAACAACAAGCAATAAGGCTCGCAATAAGGCTAAATTCAGTAGTAGCTGCTTATATGTGGTTTTACAAATCAGATATAAGGAATGACATTAAAGATATAGTTTCAGACCAAAAGAAAACTCCACTATATCCCTTTTATTTACCAGTGGCCACTTTATGCAGTAACCTATTATGATAAATAGTAACAAAAAATAAAATATCCAAGGCATGTCAATAGCAGTTGATGTTGGTGAAACATTTAGGAATCGATGATATGTCCAGACCATGTCTCATGCTTTGTTCCTGGGGCTAAATGAGTGATCACAACTTCTACAGCTTGACGTTTCTCATTTTTTGGTGGAATGGAGCAAATCTTGAATGTGACTTCATCTCCTTCTACAGGAACATATTCTCCTTCAATGCTGTTGCGAGAAAAAAATAAATAAAATTATGAGAACAACCTAGAGCTTCAGATTTGTTCAGCATCAGTACCAAAGAAAAGGTTTTTGGAATAGTTGAAAAGATGGACTACCTAGTACAGGGATGAGAAACCTGTAACTCATTTCAGGAACACATACAAGTTCCAGCAACCTTTACCACCCCCAGAGTCAGCATATACTGGAACATGGGTTACGTGCATTGCATATAATATTTATATCAATATAACCTGGTAAAAAAAAAATTATAAACCTGACCTCAAACTATTAAAAGGTGTCTCTTGATTGTAAGGACTTCAGACTGGCTTTAAAACTGCCAGTAAAACACCTATGCGTTAATGGAGTGTTTTTGCTGCACTTTTGCAGCAGGTGCGGTTTTTAAAAAGGACATGTGACCAAAAATGCTTAGCTGGGGCGTTTTTGAGGCAGTTAGAATTCATTTCAATAGGGAGGAGCTTTTTGGTGCATTTTTTGTTCCCCAAACATGCTCCAAGATGCTACAAGCAGGATTTTTTTTCTGCAACAGAAGCACAGCTCTAGTGGGGAGCATTTTTTTGAGCTTTTATTTATTTTTTAAACGCAAAAGCGATTGGAAAAACGTCCCTAAATGATATGGAGGCTGCAATAGTTTTAACTTCGTTTGCTGATACAAGGCTAAGCTGGGCGATACTGTAACTTCACAGCAGGATGTAGGAACTTTACAAAAAGACCTCAATATATAAGAGGGGTGAGCAGCCAAATGGCAGGTGAGGTTCAATGTAAAATAATGTGAAATTTTTTATTGAGAGTTTTCTCTTGGTGGTATTCAATTCACCACAGGGCTTATTTTTTATTTTAATTCTTTTAAGCAAAAACCACACGTTCTTAGTTTCCGTTATGGTTGTAGGATGTCCTTGGACGCTCTCCCATAAAGGAGAGAGCCGTGCTGTAACCGTCTGTTGGCTATAGTATGAGCGTGAAGTGGTTACATGCTATCTGGGGGATGGGGGATTAGATGATGGAAAAGGCTCTGGGGGTCCTTGTAGATCACAGCAATAACACGCAATGCCCAGCTGCAGCAAGAAGACTATAAGCATGCATTAACAGGGTCAGATCACGCCGCTGCATGGCCCCACATTCTCGGAGGACATATGAAGCCAACGACCAGCCCTCATTGTGCTATAGGCAGGGCAGGAGCATTGTTCTTAGAGGACATAGTTGGTCAGGTTGAAAAAGACCATACAGTTAAAAAAAATAAAAAAAAAATAAATAAAAATATAAAAAAAAAAAAAGTTATACAATCCTATATACACAATCCTTCACCCACAATTGATCCAGAGGAAGCTGAAAACCCCCAGCAGAGCATGATCCAACTTGCTAAAGCAGGGAAAAAAAAAAAATTCCTTCCTGATCCCCCAATAGGCAATCAGATTTCCCCCGGATCAACTTAACCTATAAAATGTTAGTACACAGTTATATTATATACATCTAGGAAATAATCCAGGCCTTTTCTTTAAAGCAATCCACTGAGCTGGGTAGAACCAGCTCTGCAGGTAGTCCATTTCACACCTTTACAGCTCTTACTGTGAAGAAACCTTTCCATATTTGGAGATTAACTCTTTTCCCTCTAGACGTAAACAGTGTCCCCTGCATTGACCTTATACATTACGGACCACTTATGCATTTGTTGATCATATAACCCCCCCCCCCCCTTAATCTCCTCTTTACAAGAGAATACATTCAGTTCCTCCAATCTTTCCTCATAGCTGAGCTCCTCTATGCCTCTTATCAGTTTGGTTGCCCTTCTCTGCATGTTTTCCAGTACCACGATATCGTGTCTTCCCAGAATGCAGGGCCGCGCAGCAGCACAATCTGTCACCATGACTGATCACGGTACAATGTCAAGTAATGAGCACAGATTTGGGTTATTTTCAAAGAAAGAAGCAATGAAAAACTTTTCAAAATGTTCAGCATTTATTTAGCAAAGAAATAAAAATAAAAAGTAGTATTTACATACCACCAAAAGTAAGCTATGTGAGAAAAAAATAAATCTAAACATTTCTTATGGGTATAATATTGCATGACTGCACAATTGTCCTTTGAAGTGCGACAGTGCTGAAAGCTGAAAATTGCCCTGGGCAGGAAGAGGGTAAAAGTGCCTGGTATTAAAAGCAGTTAAAAAAAAAAAAAAAACAATTCTACCACATCTTAAGTATGCTGTCCAGTTCTGGTCAACAATCCACAGGAAAGGATGTGCTTGAACATGAGCAAACAGAGAAAGGCAACAATGCTAAAAAGGGGGATTGTTGATCTCAGTTAACCTCTTCAGCCCTGGAAGAATTTTCCTGACCAGAGCACTTTTTGCGATTCGGCACTGCATCACTTTAACTGACAATTGTGTGCGACGTTGTACCCAAACAAAATTCGTCCTTTTTTCCCCCCACAAATAAGACCTTTTTGGCGGTATTTGATCATCTCTGCGGTTATTTTTTTCGCTATAAAAAAATAAATACCCACATGATTTGCTACAATAGCTAGCCCACAAAAATATATAAAAAACTATTTTTCCCCCCCTCAGTTTAGGCAGATATGTATTCTACATTTTTTCTTCAAAAATAGCATAAATTCACAATAAGTGTATATTGATTGGTTTGCACAAAAGTTATAGCGTCTACAAAATAGGAGAGATAGTTTTATAACATTGTATTATTTTTTACTAGTAAAGGCGGCGATCTACAATTTTTATCGTGACTGATATTATGGCAGACGCATGGGACAATTTTGATACATTTTTGGGACCACTGGCATTAATACAGCGATCAGTGCTATAAAAATGCATTGATTACTTTAAAAATGTCACTGGCAGTGAAGGGGTTAACACTAGGGGGCAATCAAGGGGTTGTGTTCACTAATGTGTGTTCTAACTGAAGGGGGGAGGGGACTGACTAGGGGAGAGGACAGATCGCTTGTTCATACTTTGAATGAAAAGATGATCTGTCACATCACCCCTCAGAGAATTGGGATCTCTGTGTTTACACACACACAGATCCCGGTTCTCGTCATGTTACGAGCGATCTTGAGACTGCCGGGCACTCGCACCGGCTCCAGGGGTGACCACCCCTAGTGGTCAACTTTGGAATCGACGTTACACAACGGCGATTTGCCTGCCTGTGCCATACTGCAGCAGCTGATCAGCAAGTGGTTAAGAGGAACAACAAACCTTAAAAACTTATTCTCTGGAGAAGAGATTCTTAACCACTTAAAGGAAGAGGCCTATTTTTCAAACTTGTTGTTTACAAGTTAAGATGTTTTTTTTTTTTAACATATATTATTTATACATACATTCATACATACTCAATCACACACCTTTGTTTACAAGCATTTTGAAACACTAGCTTTTTTTATTTGCCTTGATCTGCAAGTGATTTCTTGATGAATACTCACAACATGGAGTCTGCTGCTCATCCATGTAAAGCCGCTGTGCATATGTAGTGGAGCCGCTGGTGTACAGTACAGCTTTATATGTGGCCAGAGATTTGTGGGCGATGGTGGCTCCCAGCACTTCCTGGAGACACTCAGATCAGGCGTACCCGGGAAATGATGTCAGTTTGAGTTCTCTAGGAAGTGCTGTGAGCCGAACCTGTGGCCACATACAGCATTGTACTGTACACCAGCAACTTTACTGAATATACAGTACTGTATACAGGGAGGCTTTAAACAGATTAGCACCAACATCTGGCCACATACAGAGCTGTGTACATCAGTGGCTTTACTCTACATACAGTATAAATAGGTGAGCACCCAACTCCTTAACATTGTCCCTGCACATTTTTTGTAAAACTTTTGCAACAGTCTCTCCCCTCTGCGCGAGAGCTCGGAGGGACAAGGCGCTTTAAATTCTTTATTTTGCTTCCTATTCATTTCACTTTATTTTTTTACACGCTTCCTTTAAAAAATTTTGGGATCACTTTTAGTCCCATTACAAGGAATTTAAACATCGCTTGTAATAGAAAGAAAAAAAAAAAAAGCATTACATGTGAGATCAGGGACCTTTGGAGCCAATTACAGCCTCAAGTCTTTAAGTATGATGCTACAAGCTTGGCACACCTATTTTGGCCAGTTTCTCCCATTCTTTGCAGGACCTCTCATTTTCAGATCTCTCCAGAGATGTTCAAAATCGGGTTCAAGCCTGGGCTGTGGATGGGCCACTCACAGTTATCCTGTAGCCACTCTGTTATCTTAGCTGTGTGCTTAGAGTTATTGTCTTGTTGGAAGATGAACCTTTGGCCCAGTCTGAGGTCCAGAGCACTCTGGAGCAGGTTTTCATCAAGGAGGTTTCTGTACATTGCTGTATTCATCTTTTCCTCGATCCTGACTAGTTTCCCAGTCCCTGCCTCTGAAAAAAAAACCTGCAGCATGATGACCACCACGCTTCACTGTAGGGATGGCATTGGCCAGGTGATTAGCAGTGTCTGGTTTCTGCCAGACATGACACTTGCCATTCAGGCCAAAGAGTTCAATCTTTGTGGGGGGGAAGCTGGATGTAAAATGCCAATAGCATTTTCTTGTGCTAACTGCTGGCAGAGCAACTCCCATTCAAACCAGCCCCCCCGAGGCAACCCATGCTCGCCAATCATTTTCCATTAGGAAATTTGAGGGCTGAACTGATATTTAGGAATCACTCTCCCTACTCTTCAACTACTTCTGGGGTTATTACCTATAAAATGTTAGTATCCAGTTATATTTTGTGCATTTAGGAATATACCCAGCTATTTTTTAAAACAATCTACCGAGATGACCAGAATTAGTTCTTGAGGGAGTCTAATCCACATGTACATACAGGAATTACAAAAAAAAAACAAAAAAAAACAGAATGCTTTATAAATAGTTAAATCTATAGAACATTAAGATCTACAGACTAATGCACCACATTAGAGTTATAGTGACGCATTTCTAATATAAAGCAGGTTTTCATGGTTGGCGAAACCATGACAATATAATAATTAGATATATCATTTTTACTAAACTGGAACAAGCCAACATACACTTTCATAGTAATCATGGGATAGTAAATAGGGGCCATAATATATAATATTGCCAGATTGAGGAGCGAGACAACCACATTTCATTATTGTGTAGACCATAATGTACACAAGTATATCATGTCAAAGCACTTACTCCGAGATATGTAAAAATACATCAGGCCCTCCATCTTCAGGTATAATAAAACCATGTCCCTTAGAGCGGGAGAAGCATTTGCAAACTCCTTTGTAGACTTGACTTTCAGATGCTCTTGCTGCGCTGCGATACACACAAAGTAATCATGCATATTAAAATGGAGCTGCAAAGAAAATCATACCTATATTCACAGGTTATGAAAAACATTTAAAAAGCATGTTCATCTATGGTTTCCCCAGGGCTGGCCCAAGACATTGTGCTACCAAAATGCTAAAATAAAATAATAAAAAAAAAAAAAAAAAAAAAAAAAAAACAAAATGCTGCCCCCTTCCAAAAAATAAAAATAAATCACGCCCACCAAAAGGCCCCCCACATCCATTATTTTATATCATGATAATTAACCATTTAAGGACCACCTCCTGCACATTTGCGTCGGCAGAATGGCACGGCTGGGCACATCAAAATACAGGTACGTTGCTCTTTAAGTGCCCAGCCGGTCCTGAGCTCAATGACCGCGGGACCCGATCGCCGCTGGTGTCCCGCGATTGGGTCACAGAGCTGAAGAACGGGGAGAGGCAAGTGTAAACAAACCTCTTCCCGTGCTTGCTAGTGTGGCTGTCACTGATCGTCTTTCCCTATAACATGGAACAGACTATCAGATCCCATGCCAAGCCACGCCCAGTGGAAAAAAATAAAAAATAAACCCAAAACAAAAAACACACAACACACACACTTAACCCCTTCACTGCCATTTACACAGGAATCAGTGCAGTTAAATAGCACCGATTGCTGTATAAATGACAATGGTCCCAAAAATGTGTCAGCCATAATGTAGCAGAGAAAAAAAAAAAACAGTTCTTAAATAAAAACTATCCCTTATTTTGTAAACGCTATAACTTTGGCGCATACCAATAATCGCTAATTGCGATTTTTTTACCAAATATGTAGAAGAATATGCATTGGCCTAAACTGAGGGAAAAAGGATGCCAATTTTGTTTGGGAGCCACGTCGCACGACCGCGGAATTGTCAGTTAAAGCGACAGTGCCGAATCGCAAAAAGCAGCCTGGTCCTTTGGCTGCAAAATGGTCTGGGGCTTAAGTGGTTAAAAACAAACTTTTTTTTTTTTTTTTTTAGGAAGTCTGATTTACATGCAACACCTAGTCTATATGCAAAATGACATGCCATACCATTATATTCAATTCCAAGAGGTAGGCTAGGGCAGTATAGGAATTCCATCTGAGTATTTAGCATCAGGAGTTCAAATTTAAAGTGGTTGTAAAGGCTCAAGGTTGTTTTTTACCTTCATGCATGAACATAAAAAAAACCTTGTTGTGCACACCCAACAAAAAAAAAAAAAAAAAAAAAAAAAATCATACAATTCCATATACACAATCCTTCATCCACAGTTGATCCAGAGGAAGGCAAAAAAAAAAAAATCCTTCCTAATCCCCCAAGAGGCCATCAGGATCAACTTTACCAAATTGGCACACAGAGCAGCGGCTCAGGAGCAAACCTGCTCGGGTGCCACTATAGCAAGCCGTTTGCGGTGTGAGCACTTGGCAGGATGGAGGGGCCAGGGTTGCCCGAGAAAAGGAGACCTAAGTAAGGATAACCAAAAAAAATAAAAAATAAGATAGAGAATACATACATATATACGCATACATACACACACACATACATACATATATACACCCCCTTTAAACTCAGCAACACAAAATCCCGCTCATTCCGAGTTCCAATTGAGCCAAATCTGGCAGCAGCCCAGAGTTGCTTGTTGAGGCTTTTGTCATTTTGGGAGTATAATCCAGATCCAACTTGTACTGTTTTAATTGCAGCACTGTGACTTCTGATTCATATCTATAGGTTGAATATAATTAGAAAGCCACCTGTAAATACGCATGGTACATGGCTATTAAAAGCCAAGTACAGAACAAAGGACCATTACTTACGCAGAAAATGTTCTTGTACGTCTAGTTGGAAGTGGACTGGGAATGAGGTAGCCTCTCATTGGAGATGAAGAGCGATCTTTAGTATGGTGAGAATCTGGTAAATTGAGGGTCTTTGGAGACTGAGGAGATGCCAGTGAATCATTGGATGGGGCACGAACAGGTGAGTTAGATGACATTTCTGTTGCTTATCTGAAATGAATAGAAAATACAGATTTGATATAACATTTTTCAGATGCCATACTAAAATGTTACATGCATAGACAAATTAAAAACTAAATGACACTTAAACTTAACTAAAATGACATCCCCAAGCAACACCTTCACCTGCTCTTTCGCCAGGTTCCAGACCTTCAGGTGTAATGCCCATGCACACGTAGGAGTGCATTCATTCTGGCAGACATGAAATGTGTACACTTTGAAGTGGATTGTGGACAAAATCTTTTATTTCAGAAGAGATGTTAAAAAAAAAAAAAAAAAAACCCTGTACGAGGCTTTACAGATGATATTCCAGCATTTACCTATCACCAAAAGGAACACATACAGTTAATAAATTGAGCCCACCAACTTCAGTAGGTTGCCGTATGCAAACAATTAGTGCAGGTGATCTGCCGAGAAGTGTCTCCTCCTCCTCCTCCCCCCCCCCCCCAATCGGATAGTGTCTGCCCCGTACATTGCAGGCACAGCGCTTGTGCAGTACAGACGACAAGGAGATGCCGAAAGTCTCCGAAGATGAACAGCGCCTACGCACTGTACCTTCTGCCCTGAGGCCAGGTTCAAGCCCCACCATGCAAGTAGACAGATGATGTAAAACAGCACTTCGTAATGGGGCTGCTCGCCACACTTCGCTCTGCAAATTTTTATTCTGACTGACTATGTCCACTTGGATGGTGGGGCTTTTGACACATAGTAATAAATGGTTCAATATAAAAGGTATTTTTAAAGGTTCTAATCACCAGTAATCACAGTGTAAGTTAAAGCCGTATGAAACCTACAAGCGAAAATTATATTGCATCTTACAAATTCTTAAATGCATTTGTTTTATTTATTTTTTTTAGGATCATTTTAATTTTCACCTGGTGATTCAGCCAGCAAGTCTGTTTTTCAAAGAACAAGCTATCCTGCAGATGTAGTAGACAAACCATTGAACAATGACAGGGGTACTTAATGGCCAGCTGTTCTTCATGTACAAACATTAACCCAAAAATGGAAAAAAAATAAAATAAAAAAAAATAAAGGATATTTGTACTCACCGTAAAATCCTCTCTGTAATTCACCGACCGACACAGCTTCTCTCTCACAAAAATCGGTTCTCAGCCCCATCACTGGAGAAACTAGGCAAAGTTGTAACACAACACTTCAGAACTTTCAGTTCCACCCAGGGGGCGGTCCCTAGGCTACAACCCCACAGCCTGCCCTAGCAGACTCCGTAACGTCAACAAGCAGTATAACAGAGAAAAAAGGAGGGGCGGGTGCTGTGTCGGTCGGTGAATTACAGAGAAAAGGATTTTATGGGGAGTACAAAAAAAAAAAAAAAAAAAAATCCTAGTTACTCTTATATTCACCGACTGACACAGCTCCTCTGACAAAACGAGGGGTTTGAAAAATAGCATTAAAAAAAAAAAAAAAAAAAAAACAACTTCATCCACCATGGCAAGTGGGAACTAGTGAAACTAAACACACAAAAAAAAAAAAAAAAAAAAAAAAAAAAAAAAACACACACAGCAGTGTGTGGAAAACCACCACATAACCAGGTATCCTCAACAGGAGTGATCCCCAAGACCGCAACATTGTGGAAGTAATGAAACAGTGCACAAACATAACAGTACTGCGTTTTTATTGAAAAACCAGGAAAAACTAGTTGCAATTGGATATGCAAGCTTCACGACCGCCAGCAAAAAACACTACCTCGTAGAACTTGGTAAATGTATGTATAGACGACAAGGTCGCCGACTTACACACCCGAGCGACCAACGCTTGGTGTCGGCAGGCCCAAGACGTTCCGACTGCCCTTGTAGAGTGGGCCGTGACCGGAAAGGGGGCACCTGCCCCTTCAACGTGTAGGCTTGTACTACAATCTATCTGATCCACCTGGAAATGGTGGCCGACAAAACGGTCATACCCTTCTTTGGACCAGCCACCGAAACAAACAGTGCGTCTGACTTCCGAAAGGGAGCCGTGGCAGACAAATACACCTTCAGAACCCTGACCACGTCGAGAGCGTGAAGGGCCACCTCTTTGGGGTGCTTCGGCTTAGGACACAACGATGGAAACACAATGTCCTCATTGATATGAAAGACCGAGACCACCTTCGGTAGAAAAGATGGTTGCGAACGCAACACCACCCTATCCCTGTGGATTACCAGATATGGCAACTTGCAAGACAAGGCCGTCAATTCCGAAACCCTCCTGGCCGAGGTAATGGCCACTAGAAAGACCACTTTCTGGGAAAGACAACAGGGGCATCTCCCCGATGGCGCTTCAAAAACCGCCGACACCAGGTTCAAATCCCATGGGGGTAACTGTGGGCGCACCGGAGGGACTACATGTCGTACCCCCTGAACGAAGGTACCCACTAAGGAGTGCGATGCCAGGGGTCGTTGGGGGGGGGGGGTCTGGGAAAGACAGGGCTGAGATCTGCCCCTTGATGGTGCTCAATGCCAATCTCTGGTCTACTCCACGCTGAAGAAACAGCAGGATCCTTGCTATGGAAAAGGAACGCGGATGCCAACCATTCTGCTCACACATGGAGATGTAAGCCTTCCAGGTACGATGGTATATCTTCCTAGAAGAAGATTTCAGTGCCCTCAACATAGTTGGAATCACGAAGTCCGACAGACCCCGATTCCTCAACACCTGGCTCTCAACAGCCATGCAGTTAAAGCCAGCGATGGTAAAGCAGGATTGAGGGAAGAAAAACTAAAATTGGACCTTAAGACAGAAGGTCCTCTCGCAACGGCAGTCGCCAGGGATCGTCTGCCACCAGAAGCACCAGATCTGCATACCAGGGACGCTGAGGCCACCAGTATCACTGGGATCCCCTCGGCTTCCACTCTGCAAAGCAGACGTGTCAACATTTTCAGTGGAGGAAAGGTGTAGATCAGCCGATACTGATCCCACAGGGCCACCAGCGCATCTGCCCACGGACCTCTCATCCTGGACACGAATCTTGGCACCTTCCGATTGAGGCAGAAGGCCAATAGATCCACATCTGGTGTTCCCCACTTCAGGCACAGCAGTCTGAATGTCTCCGGATGCAATGCCCATTCTTCTGGGTCCAGCATCTGCCGACTCAGATAGTCCGCCTGCCAGTTTTCCACACCCGGGATGTAAATGGCCAAAACGTGTCGCTCTGCCCACCGAAGTATGTGAGCGACCTCCCAAGCAGCGGCTGTGCTTCTTGTTCCCCCTTGGCGATTTATGTATGCCACCGCTGTGGCGTTGCCCGACTGAATCCGGATCGGACACCCTTGAAGACTCACCGACCATGTGTGGAGGGAGACACAGCCTGATCGCTCTCAATTCGAGCAGATCGGCAACTCGGACCCCCATCACTCCACCCCAGCCGGAGAGAATGGCGTCCGTAGTGACCGCCGTCCATTTCAGAGGAAGGAAAGATTTTCCGGACTGAATCACCGGGGACCTCAACCACCAGATCAGAGAGTCCCTGACTGGTTGGCTCCCCTGGAACTGTCGATCCAGGGACAACAGACTTGTCCCATTTTAACAAAATCTCCTACAGTACTCGTGTGGAACTGGGCGTAAGGTACTGCCTCGAAGGAGGCCACCATGAGCCCCAGTACTCGCATGCAAAAGCGGAGTGACGACCACTTGCGGTTCATCAGCAGTTTCACCACAGACCTGAGAGTCTGCAATTTGTCTGAAGGGAGAAAAACTCTTGCTTCCCTGGAGTCCAACAGCAAACCTAGGTACTCCAGACGCTGAGTCGGCACAACCACCGACTTCTTTAGGTTCAACAGCCACCCAAATTCTTGCAGTGTCTGCATGGTGATCGCCTCATCCACCTCTAGTTCTAAGGCAGAACATGCTCTCAGGAGGAGATCATCCAGGTAGCCCACGATCGCGATCCCACGTTGTCTCAGAATCGCCAACACTGGAGCCAATACCTTGGTAAAGACTCAGGGGGGCGGATGCCAGACCACAAATTGGTAATGGGCTTCCCCCGACAGCAAAACGCAGAAATGTTTGATGCCCAAGGCATATGGGTATGTGCAGGTACGCATCCTGGATGTCCAAGGACGCCAGGGAGTCCCGTTGATGGAGTGCAGAGACTACTGAGCGAACCGATTACATCCTGAACCTCTGCACTTTTACAAAGTGATTGAGGGCTTTCAAGTCCAAGATTGGACATACCCCTTATTTCTTGGGAACCACAGATAGATTGGAGTAGAATCCCTGGAAGCTTTCTGGCTACGGAACAGGTACAAACACCCCTCGATTCAGCAAGTCCTTTACAGCCCCCAACAGGCGTGGCTCCTTAGCCTTCCTGGCCTGTGGGAGTAGAGTACTCTTACAACCAGTGGCATTTTTAATAATGTCATCTAACGAGGCTCCAAAGAGCCGGTTGCCAAGCAAGGGAAGATCAGTCAGGCATTTCTTGGATGCCTGGTCAGCAGACCAGCATTTTAGCCAAATCAGGTGCCTCAGCACCACAGCCGACACTGAAGCCCTGGATAACAGAGGGAGAGTATCCAGGGCCGCGTCACAGGAGTACTTAAAGGCCTTGCACTAGTTGGTCTGCCAGTTCCACGCAGACATGGGAGGCCTGTTGCTCTCCCAATTCACGGTGCAAAAGTTTTGCCCACTCAGTCAGTGTCTGCGACACCAGTACAGGTCGCACGGCTGCCCCACAACTGTAAACAAGGAACGAGCCACCGCCTCGGCCTTCCTGTCCGTGGGATCCTTGAATACAGGAGTCCCCCCAACCGGGATCATAGTTACTTTAACCTGGATACTGGGGGGTGCACGACCGGAAGGAGCTGACCACTTTTTTTTTTTAGAAGGCTTTCCTCAAAAGGGGTAACACACCGCCATGTATTTGGGGACCGCAAAAGGTCCGTTGCGGGCGACACCATTCCTTTTAAATTAATTTTATCAAAATAAGATACAGGAACACCTTAGGTGAACGTGCTGGCTTGTGGGACCCAAAAGGAACCGGTACATCAGCAGAGGGATCCGCTGGCTCTTGAATCTTCAGGGTATCACGCACAGCTGTGATAAGTGCTCCAACTAGCGCTTTGTCGCGCATGGAAGGGGACTCATCCGCACTGGCTGGACGGTCCTGGTCAGCGTCATCTGACAAGACTGAGCAGGGGTCACCGGCCTCAGCAGGACCAGAGTCTGCGTCAGAGCTCTCCCCAGAGGACGGGGGGCAGGGGCCGCATTTTAGCACCTTTCTTCCCATGTACCGCCTCTATCTTGACAACTAACAAATTGAGGACTGCCGTAAGGGTGTCCACAGGGACCACGCAGTCCGCAGGTGACCTGGTTACAATTGCCTGGATTTCGGGGGAAGAAACACCAGTTTCTGAAGCCACGCTGACCCTACCCTGTTTGCCCCCCCCGAAGGGGACTTGGGACAGTCCCACCCTCCTGCTGTCGCTGACTAAGGGGCTCTAACCCGTTGGACTCACCACCCTGGGCAGTTCTGCGCTGTATTACCGCAGTGTTTGATGATCCCCAGCGCTCCCAGATGCAGAGATAACAGAACTGTGTCGGTGGCTGGCCGGTCGCACGATCGGTGAATGATCAGTGAGCGACCTGACACACATGTCCAGAATCACAGGATAAACCTCCCAGCGCTCTGTGATGACCAAACAGGAAGCTAAGGGCACAGGGTCTGCTGCTAGAGCACAAAAAACGTGGTCCGGCTACAAGAAAATGGCCGCCAGTGTTCCAAGAGAATCACTGGGAAAATGGCCGCTTGAAGCCAGAAGCATGTCTGACCCTTGGCCATACTAAAAATGGCTGCCGATCAGCACTATGAGAGGCTAGAGAACATGTGGCAGACACAGCACTGCACCAAACAGGGGCAGACTACACAGGCATCCAGCGGGACTAAGCTGCAGGACCCAGCACAGCTAAACCCCCAGGGCACACACACACACACACACACACACACACACACAGCGCCCCCCACCCGTGAGGGGGGAAAAGGAGGGGAGTTAGGGACAGGGGAGAGGAGAGGGGGGGTCTCCCCTGAATCGACCTCCCAGGGTATGCACCGCTGCTCCACCCTGCCAAGACAGGGAGAGCTGTACTTACCAGTTCTGAAGAGCTGGGAGACATTCCATGGTAGTCAGCTCCTGATCAGTACAGGGAAGACTACTGGCCCGACATACTGTGATGCAGATATCAGTAGCCCGGTCATATGTATGCCCCGGAGCATAAAGCTCACGACCACCTCTGGAGCTGAGGTATGTCATGGCCTGCCGAGCCGTAGCTGCGACCTTCACACGCTCGATAGCCAGACTGGGGATGCTACAAGGATAAGTCACCCAGCCGGCTGTTGATAGAAGATCACAGGATCATTCATCTTGCGCAAAAAGCCAAGCTTCTACATAAAAAAACAAAAAAAAAAAAAAACAAACAACCCACGGACCTCTGGGCCCACAGGGTTCCTAGGTTTATCTCCTTCGCTAGGCAAGAAAAAAAACTGAGTCTGCAAGGGCAGGCTGTGGGGGGTTGTAACCTAAGGACCGCCCCCTGGGCAGAACTGAAAGTTCTGAAGTTTTGCATTACAACTTTGCCTAGTAATCTCCAGTGATAGGGCTGACAACCCATTTTGTTACAGAGAGGAGTTGTCGGTCTGTAAATATAAGAGAAATTAGCTTCATTTTGTTAGTGTATCTAAATCTGCTAGCACATCTAACAGTCCTCTCCCTCAGACTGAATGCTGCCGTCTTCTATTGCTCCTTCATGGGGGGGTCATCACCTCTTTTGGTAAACTGCGGTATTTTACAATATACATAAGTGCAAAACAGAGCTGTACTAATTAAAGAAATATGGCAAAACAAGTCCTGAATATATATATATATATATATATATATATATATATATATATATATATATATATATATATATATATATATATATATATATATATATATATATATATATATATATATATATATATATATATATATATATATATTATTTTTTATTATTAGAGCACAGAACATTTCATAAATTGAAAACAGATGATCCACTACAAATGATAAACTTAATCCTCTTTCCTACTAACCTACTGCAGTCCAATCCAAAATGAAAAACCAAACAAATGCTGACTGGCAAATTCCACAAAAACGGCCATGAACTCTGGTCAACTGTAGATTACTGAATCTGAGCATAACAAAAAGTTACAATGCTATACTGTGTATCTGCATTTTATCAGCTAGAATGTGCTATTGTAGGAAATCATCAACACAGACTTGTTAACAGTCTTTGCTCTGCATAATGTTTCCCACTAATAATGCTACCAATAATAAGAACCTGTCATCTTTTAAAATAAATAAAATTTGGCTTTTTAAAAGTTTTGCAGCTTTTTACAAGCATTTTAGACGTGTATTACAAGTGTTTTACAACTTCAGGCATTTAGCCAAAAGAACTGTTGGGGAGAAAGGAAATTAGGGGTGGAGAGCTATTTGAGCAGAAAACACTTGTAAAAGGCTTGAGTCAGACATTTCTATTTAGGACCTGTACACACCTGAGCATTTTTTAACTTTTAAATACTCAGCTCTAGAGGTCGACCGATATATCGGCCGGCCGATATATCGGCCGATATTTGCCGTTTTTTAAATAATCGGCATCGGCCGATTTGTGCTGATAAAAAGCCGATTTAGAACTACAGCGGGACTTTGAAATGACTTCTGTATAGAATGGTCTAAGTTGACTGAGTCGTCATAGCAACCCTTTCCTCCACTCTGGGCAGGCTGCCAAGAAAAGAACAGAAAGATACAATGTTTACACTTGAATGAATTAAGTCATCTCTGTGTGTAGAAGTTCTCAGTTTAACCATTTAAAGACTAAATCTTTTCTGACACTTGTTGCTTACAAGTAAAAAATCCTGTATTTTCTGCCAGAAAATCACTTAGACCCCCAAAAATTATATATATTTTTTTAGCAGAGATCCTAGGGAATAAAATAGCGGTTGTTGCAATATTTTATGTCACACGGCATTTGCACAGAGGTCTTTCAAATGCATTTTTTTGGGAAAAAAATACACCATTTAAAAAATAAAAATAAAATAAAAACAGTAAAGTTAGCCCATTTTTTTTTTGTCCAAAAGTTTTGACTACCTGTTTTTATTTAATTATATATATATATATATATATATATATATATATATATATATATATATATATATATATATATATATATATATTTTTTTTTTTTTATCTAAATCATACATACAAGTAAACTGATTGGAGGTTTGTTTTGTTTAATAAATATTTAAGTGTAAGAAATTTTCTGTATCACGTATGAAGGCCGCTTTCACACTGGAGCGGGCAGGCGTTGATGGTAAAACGCAAGTTTTAGCGGCTCTTTACCATCATTTTAGCGGTGCTATTTGGCTGCTAGTGGGGCACATATAACCCAGCTAGCGGCCAAGGAAGAGGTTAAATGCGCCCATGAAGCACCGCTGCCAAATCGCATTGCATGCGCTTCGGCAGTGGTGCCCATTCATATCAATGGGCAGGAGTGGTGGATGAGCGGTGTACACCACTCCAAACGTGCTGCTTGCAGGACTTTTTTTTAAGATCCTGCCAGCGCATCGCCTCCGTGTGAAAGCACTCTGTCTTTCACACAGACTGCAGGGGAGCCATTTTACAGGCACTTTACAGGCGCTATTTTTAGCCCAAAAGCGCCTTAAAACGCCCCAGTGGGAAAGGTGTGTTAGATCAAGGGGGATTAAAAATAAATAAATAAAATAAAATCGGCCTAACATATCGGCCCAAAAAAAAAAAAAAAATCGGCATCATATATCGGCTGCCATGATTTCTAAATATCGGCATCGGCCAGAGAAAAACCCACATCGGTCGACCTCTACTCAGCTCTATAACTCTAAAAATGTCCAACAAGAAAAAGGCTCATTCATTTCAATGGCCCCTGCTCACATCTGAAGCGCAAAAAAAAAAAAAAAAAAAAGTACATGAGCTTTTTAGCAGATAAGCGTTTTTGGCCCCATAGACTTCAATAGAAATGCCTGGCTTGAGCAGAAAAACAGTCATAAAATGCTCAACTAGCAGCTCTCCACCTCAAAGTGCTTTCTATTGGCTAAACAAAACTGTTTGTAATACGCTTCACGTTACGGATTTACCCCCTGACCAGAGTGTTTTTTGCGATTCGGCACTGCGTCACTTTGACAATTGCGCGGTCATGCGACGCGATTCCCAAACAAAATGGACGTCCTTTTTCCTCCCCACAAATAGAGCTTTCTTTTGGCGGTATTTGATCACCTCTGCGGTTTTATTTTTTGCGCTATAAAACAAAAAACGACAATTTTGAAAAAATCTATTTTTTACTTATTATAATATAGGCCGATACGTATTCTTCTAAAAAAGTCGCAATGAGCGATTGGTTGGCGCAAAAGTTATAGCGTTTACAATATATAGTTTTATGGCCTTTTTTTATAATTTATTTTTTATTACTAGTAATGGCTGCGGTCAGCGATTTTTATTGTGACTGCAACATTATGACGGACACATCGCACATTTTGGGACCATTGTCGTTTATAACGGCATCTCCCCGTTCTTCCTCCCGTGAGACGATCGCGAGTATCTGGCGATGGCACGGTGGCAAATTCAAAGGGACATACCTGTACGCCCTTTTCCCTGTCCGTGCCATTCTGCCAACGTACACCGGTCAGGAAGTGGTTAAAAAGCTTGCAAAAAAATAAATAAAAATGCCCAAAAGACTAATGCCAAGTACACACGATCGGAATTCTCGTCGGAAAAAGCTCTGATGGTTTTCCCAACGGAATTTGGCTTAAGCTGTTTTGCCTACACATTGTCACATCAAATTCCGATCATTTATAACGCGGTGACGTACGACGTGACTAGAAAAAGGAAGTTCAATAGCCAGTAGCTTGTCTCGTAGTTGAATCTGAGCATGCGTGATTTGTGGAGTGTTGGAATTGCATACACACGATCGGAATTACCGATAGAACGTTTTTCCGTCTGGAAAATTGAGAACATGCCATCAATTTTTGGCTGGCGGAAATTCGGACAGCTAAATTCCGATGGAGCATACACACGGTCGCATTTTCCGATGAAAAGCTCTCATCGGTCTTTTTCTGACCGGAATTGCGATCATGTGTACGCGGCATTAGAGTTAACGTGATGGTATAGCCTTTCAGGACAACCTTGGAGAGAGCACAGCTGTGCCCATTTTCCAGGAAACACATGCAGCCTTTAAATCTCTCCTCTTCCACCATGCCTTTAGTTATTGTGTTATCTCCAAAATACCGGAAAACAAAGCACAGAAAACCACAACCAACCATAATAGACACTTAGACCCCTTTCACACCACACCGCACCTTGCGTCGGCGGTAAAACGCCGCTATTTTTAGCGGCGTTTTACCGCCGGATTTGCGGCGCATTTCGGCCGCTAGCGGGGCGCTTTTACCCCCGCTAGCGGCCGCGAAAGGGTTAAAACCGCCGGCAATACGCTGCAATAGCGGCGTTTTGCAGGAGGCATTACATCGCTGGCCCCATTGATTTCAATGGGCAGCAGCGGTGGATGAGCGGTAAACACACCGCTCCAAAGAAGCTGCTGGCAGGACTTTTTTCTGACGTCCTGCCAGCGCACCGCTGTAGTGTGAAAGCCTTCGGGGCTTTCACACTACACACAATGGTGCAGCTATTTTAGGGCGTTTTGCCCTAAAATTTCCGATTTCCGATTTCTCATCTAAGCCATCTGCCCAGCGTGCTTTTGGAAGCTTTCTCCCCTTTACGCAAGCCTGAGAAAATCATGGAGAGCGTTTTATTTTTCTTGGTGACTGTTAGAAAGTGTAGTAGGCACCTTCTCACATCCAATGTGTGAAAGGCTGCTTCTCCTGGGTTTGCAGGAGCCGAGGAGAAAGCGGACAAGGCTATTTCCTATGAACGGTGAGAAGTCAAAAAGAAACCTTAGGCAGGAAAGCTGGATCTGTTTGAAGGATCACCTGGTCTGAAAGAACCTTTAGAATGGGTTCTGTGACTGCCAGGGCCTGAAGCGCGCTGACTCTCCATGCCGATGTGATGGATACCAAAAAATAATAGTTTCAAAGGACTTCCTTTTTTTTAGGATGCTTCCTGTAAGGGTTCACGGAGCTAGATTAGAAAGATAGAGCCGCCACCTGGGTTTTCAGGGTGCTGGCTGCCAGTCCCTTCTCCATTCCATTGTAGAAAGACCGACACTAAAATTTTGACCTGGAGGTCTTTAGACGTACACCAGTTGAACTTTTTCCAAACCTTCAGATATAAGGCCTGAGTTACCTCCTTTCTACTAGAGAGAGTAGGGTCTTCATCAATTTATCCGACAGTCCCTTGGCTTTTAGGATTTTTCAGAAACCAAGGAGTTATATGTAACCAGTCCTTAGGACCAGTGTGTCAGTGAGGAAAAAAAAAATAATAAAAAATAATAAATAAAAAAGGACAGCTGGTAATGCCACGGTTGTGCGAGAGCATCTATGCCTATAGCCCGGTCTTCTTGTGGGAGTGAGAACTTCTATACTTTTGCATTCTGTTGGCTAGCAAACAGATCTATTTGGAGGCTGTCCACACGCTTCAGAGATCAAGAAAACTTCTTGGTTTAGACTCCACTCTGTTGCCACCACTTTCCTTTTGCTTAATAGGTCTGCTAGCAGATTTTGGGATCCTTTTAAGTGGACCACTGACAGAGGCCACTCTGTTCTGCCCGGGCAAGTAGCTGACTGGCTAGTTCCAAGAGTCCTCTGCTCCTTGTTTCAGTACATAAGCTACTGCAATCGCATTGTCTGAAAGGACCTGAATGTGTTGTCCCTTTACCGCTTGTTGAAAGGCTAGGAGACCAAGAAAGAGGGCCTTTAGTTCCTGCCAGTTTTAGGACTTTTGGGCTTCCACTTTGGACCAAGGCCGCCAGCCCCCCCCCCCCCCCCCCCCAGATTAAGGCTTACCTGTAGGTCCAAGAAATATCTCCCAAACCTATACAGTTTAGGAGATATTTGCCCATAGACAGGCGCATTGAGCGTGGCATCCTCGATAACGAAGATGCCGCGCGGCTCGGCTCCCGTGCGCATGCGCAGGAGTGACGTCATCGCGGCTTCACCAAATGACAGCGGCAGAGCTGCGAGACCCACCGAGAAAATGGACACTCGGAACTACAGGGGACAGCGGTGACTTCGCTGGTCAGGTAAGTGACACATAATGGACTACTATGCGATGCATAGTAGTCCATTATGCTTTACCTTTGCAGGGAATGAAAGAGGAAGTAAACTCATCAGGGTTTACTTCCTCTTTAAAGTCTATAGGGCCAAAAAGAAGCTCACATACTCTGAGTGACAGAACGCTCAGATGGGGATTGAAATGAACGGCATTTGGCTTGCTGAGCATTTTAGAGATACAAGCAGAAAAGTCGCTCAGGTGTGAACAGGGCCTTACAAAACTAATTTAGTGCCAAGGTTTATACATTCAATCACATGCCAGTTTATCAAAAGATCATCCTTAGGCTTAATGTAAAATGAGACGTTATGAAACCTCTCCCCACGAAATTCTAGAAAAATTGCCAGCATTAAGAGACTTTAAAGCGGTTCTGCACAAAAAAAAAAAAAAAAAAAATTAAGCCAGCAGCTACTAATATTGCAGCTGCTGACTTTTAATAAATTGACACTTACCTGTTCCAGGGTCCAGCGATGTCAGTGGCAGATGACGAGCGATTGCTCGTCTCTCTGCTGCCCCCCTCTGTCAGAGAATTGGGAAGTGAAGCGTTGCGGCTTCACTGCCCGGTTCCCTACTGCGCATGCGCGAGTTGCGCTGCACGTCTCTTCTGGTCCCCGCTGTGTCCTGGGAACTGTGCGTTTCCCAGAATACAGCGGGGGCCTGTCCTGGAAGTGGGTGCAGATACCTGGATTATCCAGGTAACTGCACCCCCCCCCCCCCGAAAGGTGCCGATTGTGGCACGGGGGGAGGGATCAGATTAGCGGAAATTCCACTTTAGGGTGGAGAACCGCTTTAAGAAGCCAGAGGATCAGCCTTTGTCACTGATCAAAAAAGTACAGAAGTAAAGGCAGAACTCCTGATCTACAAACTTGTTCTGGGTCAGGGACTTAAAAGGGATATAACAAAAACCATGTTATAATTACCTGCTCTGTACAATGGTTTTGCACAAAGTAACCAGCCCCAATCCTCCTCTTCTTGGCACCCCACCAGCACTGATTGCCCCTTAGAATGCCACTTCTTATAGGGGCATTAGTGAGGGCTTGCCTGAGCTGGGCAGTGTAGCTCAAACCCCCCCCCCCCCCACAGGTTTTTCTCCGTTCTCAGGTAAGTCTTAGCCCTTGTACACACGGTCAGAGAATCCGTTGGAATGTGTCCTATCGGACCGTGTTGTCAGATAATCCGACTGTGTGGGGTATGCATCGGACTGATTCCGTCGGAACCCAATTTTCCAACATGTTGGAAATATTTCCCGACCAACTGGTTCGATCGGACATACTCCGTGTAGAAAATTTTGATTGGACCAAGTGCCACGCATGCTCAGATCAAATTCCTACATCAAAGCTATTGGCTACTAGCCTGAACGTAGTCCCATCGTAACGAAATTACGTCATCACGTTCTGAATGATCGGATTTTTCGACAACTTAGTCCGACCGTGTGTATGCAACAGTTTCGGACAAAATCCAGACGGATTTGGTTGTCGAAGTCTCCGACCATGTGTACAGGGGCTAAGAGGAGCTGCTGCAAATGAGCACGGCATAAAAAAACCTTTTACATTTACAAAGATAGGCAAAGGAGGGCACACCCATCTAAATGTAGGCCATTTAACAAAAGGAACGGAAACATAAAAACAATGCACTCATTGCCTGTAGTAGAAAACAAGCATGTCTAATGTAAAAAAGTCTCCAGGTTGCTGACAACCCTTTGCAGAGTTTGACAGGAAGTGGCCAGACTGGTGTGCAGAGGTTGGCAGGTAAGCAGCTGGTAACTACAGAGTCGGCCAAAAGCTGGAGAGCTATACCAGAAGACTATCAGGCTGCAGCTTGGAATGGAAGCCATCTACCATGGTATGGAGGCTTCCAGGAGCTTTACACAATCTTCGGGACACATCCCTCGTGCACTACATAGTAGCACATTATGACAGACTTGCAAAAGAAAGAAAAAAAAAAAAAAAAAAAAAAAGGGGAAGACAACCAAAAGACATTTTGGCCATTTAGTCTTTCTTCATGCAAGAGAACTCATCTGGGATGTATAAACAGATTGTATGCTTCCCAGATCACTTTTTCCTGTATTCAATGGTTCCTGCTTTAGGGGCCGGTTCACACTACACACAAGCAGTGTGGGAAAGGTGAAAGTCGCAAGTGAAAGCACTGATCCTGCATGTGTTCCAAGCGCTACTTTTTCAGACCGCTGACTATTTTTTAATGCATTCAAGTATGTTTGACAGCCCACTGAAATAAATGGGCTGTCAAAAATCAGAACACACGGCACTGCACAGGAACATGTGCGTTTTAGTGTGAACTGGCCTTAGCGCAAGCTTAGGTGCGTTTAGGGCTCTTGTTGCACATGGCCATATATTAGGGCATTTGTACAGAGTGAAATATGCCGTTGGGGCCCAGGAGCCACAGTTGCAGCATAATTTCGCTTATTGACATCTGTACACACATAATGGCCAGCACTTGCATTTACATGCACGTGTTAAAAAAAAGAAAAAAAAAAAAAAAAAAACCTTGGAAAGAATTTATTTTAATCACATCAAGGAATGGCTTATGGCAGAAGCAGAATCACTCCCTAAACCTTATGACTCTGACCTTGTTCACCGACAGGACAGCAGTCCAATCTGTGTGTAACATGTCAGTATTACATTGTATATCCCTGAATGTTGCAGTCAGTCAAGTGCTTATTAGGGATGCACCGAAATGTCGGCCGAAAATGCCCCTTTCGGCCGATAAGTGAGCCGAAAATGGGGCAGGGCCTGGGCGGAGCACCGCCCCTGGTGCCGCCCATCACGGGAGGTGTATAGCGCAGGAGAGCCACCTCCGCCGTCTGGTTCAATACAGCGCTGGGAACATCACAGCTTTAATTTGAATAGCTGTGTGTTTCCCGTCGCATACAGCCCCTCCCCCTTGTTCGGGGAACATTGATAGACAGATCACCCGTCTAGACTGGACGGGTGATCTGTCCATCACAGTTCCCCGGACAAGGGGGAGGAGCTATATGCGACGGGGAACACACAGCTATTGAAATTAAAGCTGTGATGTTCCCAGCGCTGTATTGAACCAGACGGCGGAGGCGGCTCTCCCCTCTCTTTGCTGCAACACTGACTACACAGGGGACAACACACTTATCTTTTACCATGTCCCCAGTCTCTGACCACCGCCTGAACCATGTCCCCAGTCTCTGACCACCGCCTGAACCATGTCCCCAGTCTCTGACCACCGCCTGAACCATGTCCCCAGTCTCTGACCACCGCCTGAACCATGTCCCCAGTCTCTGACCACCGCCTGAACCATGTCCCCAGTCTCTGACCACCGCCTGAACCATGTCCCCAGTCTCTGACCACCGCCTGAACCATGTCCCCAGTCTCTGACCACCGCCTGAACCATGTCCCCAGTCTCTGACCACCGCCTGAACCATGTCCCCAGTCTCTGACCACCGCCTGAACCATGTCCCCAGTCTCTGACCACCGCCTGAACCATGTCCCCAGTCTCTGACCACCGCCTGAACCATGTCCCCAGTCTCTGACCACCGCCTGAACCATGTCCCCAGTCTCTGACCACCGCCTGAACCATGTCCCCAGTCTCTGACCACCGCCTGAACCATGTCCCCAGTCTCTGACCACCGCCTGAACCATGTCCCCAGTCTCTGACCACCGCCTGAACCATGTCCCCAGTCTCTGACCACCGCCTGAACCATGTCCCCAGTCTCTGACCACCGCCTGAACCATGTCCCCAGTCTCTGACCACCGCCTGAACCATGTCCCCAGTCTCTGACCACCGCCTGAACCATGTCCCCAGTCTCTGACCACCGCCTGAACCATGTCCCCAGTCTCTGACCACCGCCTGAACCATGTCCCCAGTCTCTGACCACCGCCTGAACCATGTCCCCAGTCTCTGACCACCGCCTGAACCATGTCCCCAGTCTCTGACCACCGCCTGAACCATGTCCCCAGTCTCTGACCACCGCCTGAACCATGTCCCCAGTCTCTGACCACCGCCTGAACCATGTCCCCAGTCTCTGACCACCGCCTGAACCATGTCCCCAGTCTGAGCACCTCCTGTATAAAAATATTTTAAAAAAAACAGTTATTTTCGGGTATCGGTTTTCGGCCTAGTGTATTTTTCATTTTCGGTATCGGTTTCGGCACCAAAAAACCCATTCGGTGCATCCCTAGTGCTTATCTAAATAGTTTTTTTTTTTTAAACAATCAATGACCATCCCCCCTCACTTTCATACTAGTGAGGTTAGGCTAACTGGTCTTCAATTCCCAGGGATGTATTTTGGGTAGGGATGCACCGAATGGGTTTTTTGGTGCCGAAACCGATACCGAAAATGAAAAATACACTAGGCTGAAAACCGAAACCGATACCGAAACAGCACCGATACCGAAAATGACTGTTTTTAAAAAATATTTTCATACAGCAGATGGTCAGAGACTGCGGACATGGTACCGCAGATGGTCAGAGACTGCGGACATGGTACCGGAGATGGTCAGAGACTGCGGACATGGTACCGGAGATGGTCAGAGACTGCGGACATGGTACCGGAGATGGTCAGAGACTGCGGACATGGTACCGGAGATGGTCAGAGACTGCGGACATGGTACCGGAGATGGTCAGAGACTGCGGACATGGTACCGGAGATGGTCAGAGACTGCGGACATGGTACCGGAGATGGTCAGAGACTGCGGACATGGTACCGGAGATGGTCAGAGACTGCGGACATGGTACCGGAGATGGTCAGAGACTGCGGACATGGTACCGGAGATGGTCAGAGACTGCGGACATGGTACCGGAGATGGTCAGAGACTGCGGACATGGTCAGAGACTGCAGGCATGGTACAGGAGATGGTCAGAGACTGCAGGCATGGTACAGGAGATGGTCAGAGACTGCAGGCATGGTACAGGAGATGGTCAGAGACTGCAGGCATGGTACAGGAGATGGTCAGAGACTGCAGGCATGGTACAGGAGATGGTCAGAGACTGCAGGCATGGTACAGGAGATGGTCAGAGACTGCAGGCATGGTACAGGAGATGGTCAGAGACTGCAGGCATGGTACAGGAGATGGTCAGAGACTGCAGGCATGGTACAGGAGATGGTCAGAGACTGCAGGCATGGTACAGGAGATGGTCAGAGACTGCAGGCATGGTACAGGAGATGGTCAGAGACTGCAGGCATGGTACAGGAGATGGTCAGAGACTGCAGGCATGGTACAGGAGATGGTCAGAGACTGCAGGCATGGTACAGGAGATGGTCAGAGACTGCAGGCATGGTACAGGAGATGGTCAGAGACTGCAGGCATGGTACAGGAGAGATCAAAGCAGCCTCACCAGTTCCCCTCAGATGCAGCCTGCCTGATAAAAATACATGCGCAGTGTTTTCCATGTATTCCAATGGCTTTAGTTCACACCATGCAGTCAGTTTCCGGTGCAGAAACTGACTGCATGGTGTGAACTAGAGCCATTGGAATACATGGAAAACACTGTGCATGCATTTTGTGCAAAAAAAAAAAAAAAAAAAAAAAGCACAGGGAACTGCATCTGGTGTGAACTGGCCCCCCAAGCAAGCTACCTGGTTCCGTTCCAACAGACTTCTATTGGGAATGATCATATCGTTACCTCTACTAGCAATAACTTAACCCTTCCCCATTCTATCACATGGTGATAAAAACCTAGCTGGGTCAAAATCAAGATTATTATTTTTTTTTTTTTATATGGCAAATAAAGGGAGTACAGCCTTTGTCCTGTGACCTGGTTTATATAGCATGGCTACATTCACACAAGTGGCCAGAGGTAGATAGTTTCAGACTTGTACTTTATTTTTATTTTTTTGGGCCAGTTTGATATATGCAGTAAGCAGCATGTTGCATCAAGTACCAATGTGGTCTCTGTAATCAATTTGATAAGTTCTATTACTTTGTCCTAAAAAGGGATGATTAAAGCGGGAGTCCACCGGGACTCCACGTTTTTTTTTTTTTTTTTTTTTTTAAAAGCCAGCAGCTACAAATACTGCAGCTGCTGACTTTTAAATAGTGACACTTACCTGTCCAGCGCGCCCGCGATGTCGGCACCCGAAGCCGATCGCTCGCTCGGCTGCCGGGTCCCGCCGCCATCTTGGGTATGGGAATCAGGAAATGGAGCCTTTCGGCTTCATTTCCCGGTTCCCTACTGCGCATGCGCGAGCCGCGCGGCGCAATCCGGACGGTCCCCGCTGCCTCTGGGAGCTGTGTTTCCCAGCAGGCAGCGGGGCACTTGCTGAAGGGGGCGGGCGCTTGCGTAACGGGGCGTAACGTATGCCCCGTTCCGCAGAGAGCTAGCCCGGAAGTGGGTGCAGTTACCTGGATTATCCAGGTAACTGCACCCCCCTCCCCCCTGAAAGGTGCCGATTGTGGCGCCGGAGGGGGGGGGGATTCCGATGAGCGGAGGTCCATTTTAGGGTGGACCTCCGCTTTAAGGCACACTGCCACCAAATATGTATTAAGGATCCAATGTAACACATGCATCTCCACTTACCCATGCCCAGATCAGTGCGGTGATCTCCGTGTGTCACGGAGCTGTGCATTGAATTTCCCGGGCGGATGCAGTAACAATGTCCCACCTCCTGTAATCACGTCACGCTGATTCAATGTCCCGCCATTGGATCAGTGTACCGTCTGTCACAGGAGGCAGGACATTGTTACTGCAGCCGCCCGGGAAATTCAATGCACAGCTCGGTGACACACGGAGATCACCGCACTGTCGGGCGGGAGGAAAGGAGGAGGGAGGAGAGGAGGAGGGGGGACGGAGGACGAGCCAGGAAAACACCCGTGCAATGGGCGGCACCAGGGGGTGGAGCCCCGCCCCCATTTTCAGCAAGATTTTCCTTTCGGCAATTTGCCGAAAACACCATTTTCGGCCGATATGTTTCGGCGCCCGAAATTTCGGTGCATCCCTAATTTTGGGCACTTTTTAAATATTGGTGCTACATTGGCTTTTCTCCAATCTGCTGGTACCATTCCAGTCAGTAAATATTTGGAACAATGGTCTCGCAATTACTTGACCGAGTTCCCCCAAGTACCCTCGAGTGCAAGTCATCTGGTCTCCATGATTTATTATTGTTAAAGGGGTTTGTAAACCCACAGGTTTTCTCACCTTAATGCATCCTTCCAGTCACCGGCCCCCCCAGCACCCCCCCCCCCTTACTTACCGGAGCCCAGAATTTCCGTCATTGAGAACACGCCGCCCTTCTCTCCACTGGGTCTCGGCTCTTGGATAGATTGATAGCAGCGGGAGCCAATGGCTGTGCTGCTGTCAGGCAAATCCAATGACGCGGGCATCAGGCAGAGTCGGGCATTCGCGTCTAAACGCAAATTCTGGACTCAGCACGCTCACAAGGTAACCCCCTGGTTTGGGGCCACTCTGGGCAAAACGAGCTGCACAGTGGATGTATATGATGGGGGGGGGGGGGGGAATTTACCCTTACAATCACTTTAAGAGCCCTTCCACACAGCGCCGGCTAGGGCGTCAGCAGTAAAGCGTCCCTATTTTTAGCGCCGCTTTACTGTAGTTTTAGCAGTGCTATTCAGCCCCTAGCAGAGCGGCTTTAATCCCCCCCCCCCCCCGCTAGCAGTCGAAAAGGGGTTAAATCCCCAGGCAAAACACTGCTCTGTATCACAGTGCTAGCCCATTGATTTCAATGGGGAGCAGCAGTGAGTTCACCGCTCCAAAGAAGCTGCTGGCAGGACTTTTTCTGATGCCCTGCCAGGGCACTCTCGGGCTTTCACACTGGAGTGAGTGGAGCCGCTTTTTCAGATGCCAACTTTAGCGCTGTAGCGCCTGAAAAATGCTGGCAGTGTGAAAGGGGTCCAAGTAGTTTCCCCAAGTCTAATTCTGTCCTCTGTTAGCCAAGAGAATAAAATGGCGGTCATTGCAATACTTTGTCACACCGTATTCACGCAGCGGTCTTACAAGCGCACTTTTGGAAAAATAGGATTTTTGTACTCACCGTAAAGTCCTTTTCTCTGAAGTTCATTGACAGACACAGCATCTTCACCTTAGGGTTATATCGCCCCTTTAGGAAAGGACTAGGCAGAAAGTGTTAAAAAAAAAAAAAACAGTTGCTCAGTTCGTCAAAAGCAGTACAAACATAAATAGGAGGGATGGGTGCTGTGTCCATCAATGAACTTCAGAGAAAAGGATTTTACGGCGAGCAAAAAAAATAAAACATATTTGCTCTCTTTCATTGATGGACACAGCATCTTCATCTTAGGGACATCCCCAAGCAGTGTCAAAAAAAAAAAAAAACGGGGGTGGGAACAGCAAGAAAATAACTCCACCCATAACCAGAGCTCCTCAATGGAGGAGTTGTAACCTTAAACATCCGCCTGCAAAACCTTGCGGCCGAAGCAAGCATCTGAAGATGCGCTCACATCAACCTTGTAAAATTTGGTAAGTGTAAACGGATGACCAGGTCGCCGCCTTACACACACCTGAGAAACAAAAACGCTTGATGTCGGAAAGCCCAAGAGGCACCAATTGCCCTGGTAGAATGTGCCATGACAGGAAAGGGAGGCGCCTGCCCCCTTATGGCATAAGCCTGAACCACAATCTGTCTGATCCATAGAGAAATGGTGGCTGACGAGACAGTCAGGCCCTTCTTCGGACCAGCCACCTATATAAACAGCGAGTCCGACCTCCGAAAAAAGAGCCATAGCAGACAGATACACACGCAGAGCCTGGACCATGTCCAAGGAATGCAAAGCAACCTCTCTGGGGTGTGACGGCCGAGGACATAAGGACGGAAGCAATGTCCTCATTTAGATGAAAAGCTGAAAACCTTTGGAAGAAACAAAGGCACCGCCTTAACTTTGCATGACAAGGCCGCCAACTCAGAAACCCTCCTGGCAGATGCAATATCCACTAGAAAGACTTTCCAAGAGTGTCAATAAGGGAGCTCTCTGTTTTCAAACAGCAGTTTGAGGCACCGAGAGCACCATATTCAAATCCCACGGAGGCAGAGTTGGTCGAATCGGAGGAGCCACATGCTGAACCCCCTGAACAAACGTACTCACCAATGAATGAGTCTCCAACGGTCGCTAAAGGGAAAAAATAAAGCCAGGGCTGATATCTGCCCCTTAAGGCACGTTTCTGATCCACGCAACAGCAGGATCCTGGAAACTGAGTATGTGCACGGACGCTATTCCATCTCATCACACATGGAGATGTAGGCCTTCCACGTACGATGATAAGAAGATGACTTCCATGCCCTCAGCATAGTGGAGATTACCGAATTAGACAGACCTTAGCACCTGTCTTTCAACAGCCATGCCGTGCTGGACCTTGCAACAGAAGGTCTCTCGCATCGGCAGCTGCCAAGGAACATCCACCACCATTCGTACTATGTCGACAGATGCCGAGGCCAATCTGGGGCAATCTGAATCACTGGCATCCCCTCTGCGATGCAGACATGGTAGAAGTTTGAGTAGTTGGGGGGGTGCACAGGAGGCATAAATCAGCCGATAATGCCCCCCATGGAGCCAAAACACATCTGCCGTGTCCACCCAGGGATCATTTGACCTGGCCAGAAATGCATCCGGATGTAGCGACCATTCCCCTTGGTCCAGCATCTAATGACTTAGGTAGTCCGCTTGCCAGTTTTCTACACCCAGAATGCCACGCGCCGCTCTGCCCACTGCAGCATGTGCGTGACCTCCAGTGCTGCAGTTGATCTCCTTGTTCCTCCTTGATGGCTGACATACGCCACCACCGTTGTGCGACTGGATCCTGACCGGACGCCCCTACAGCCTCTGACCATGTGGAGAGGCACCGCCTGATCGCAGAAGTTCCAGCACATTGATCAGCAGGCAGGATTCTTCCTGTGTCCAGCGACCTTGGGCCGACTGTATGCCCCAAACATCCCCCCCCCCCCCCCAATTGGTCACGTTGGCACTGAAGAACGAAAGACTTCCTGGACCTAAGGGCCAGCGACCTCAGCCACCAGGTGCAGGGAATCTGACTAGCTGGCTCATCTGAATTTAACAATCCAGGGACCCATTGTCCCATTTGGACAGGATCTCCTTTTGCAAGACTAGTGTGGAATGGAGCATACGGTACTGCCTCGAAAGTGGCTACCATGAGACCCAGGACTCGCATGCAAAAACGTCACCACAGCTTGAAGAGTCTGCAGCTTGTCCAAATGGAATACGACTCTGGAGGAGTCCAGATGCAAGCCCTACAGGTACTCCAGGGCGTTGAGTTGGCACCAACACGACTTCTGTAGGTTCAGTACCCAAATCCCAAAGAGTTTGCATGGCGATTGCCACATCCTTAAGTCTGAGGTCAGAAGCTGCCCTCAGAAGGTGGTCGTCCAGGTAACCCACAATTGTGAGCCCTCACTGCCTTAGCAAAGCCAAAATTGGGGCTAGCACCTTGGTGAAGACCCTCTGTGCTGACGCCAGGCCAAAAGGGAGAGCTACAAATTGGTAGTGCTTGCAAAATCGCAGAAACCTCTGATGGTTGATGCATATGGGGATATGCAAGTATGCGTCTTTGATGTCCAGGGACACCACAAAATCCCTCTGCTGGACTGACCGAACTGATTCCATCCTGAACCTTTGTACTTTCACAAAGCTGTGAGCTATGAGATCCTGGACCAGACGGACCCTTCCTTCTTTGGGACTACAGACAGATTGTAGTAGAATCCCCGAAACCTTTCCGGCATCGGTACAGGCACTCGCAACAGGTCCTGTACTGCCCCCAACAGGGCTTCCTGACAAGCCAGAAGGTGAAGGTTGGGAGGGGGAAAAAAATAAAAAATCTGTTTGGCGGACAATAAAGTAACGATCTTGTATCCTGATGAAACCAGTTTGCAGACTCTCTGGTCGGAAAGTAGGGAGGTCCACTGAGCTGCAAACTCCTGAAGGCGACCTTACCTGAAAATCGTGTGGGGGCAAACCTTCATGCGGTAACCAATTTGCTTGCAAAACCAGGGACGCTTTTGTCCCTCAGCGGGCACCTTGTCGGACTAGGAGCACGTACCTGCTGACCCGGGAGGACAAAAAAAAATAAAAATCCGCTTCTGACCAGTAACATCCTTAATAGTCATCCAATGAGGCTCCAATAGCCTCTCTCCCTGAAAGGGCAAGTCCGCCAGTGCCTTCTCAGATGCCTGGTCCACAGACCAGCATTTCAGCCAAATCAGGCAACGTAGCACTATTGCTGATACTGAGGCTCTAGAGAGCAAGGGGGCCGTATCCAAGGCCGCATCATAGACAAACTTAAGGTTCTACGTGGAACTGGCTGACCAGTTGGTGCAGACTGGGGAAGCCTGTTGCTTCAACTCATAGTGCAACAATTTAGCCCATTCATTAAGTGTCTGACACCAGGGCCGTGGCCAACACTGGCCGCAATGCTGACCCCATCAGCATAAACATGGACCGGGCAACTGCCTTGGCCCTCCTGTCGGCAGGACCCTTGAAAGCAGCAGTCCCTTCCACCGGAATCGTGGTTACCTTATTTAACCTGGCTACCTGGGGGTCAACAACCAGAGATGTCCATTTTTTCAGGAAACTCTCCTCAAAGGGGTAACGCACCACCATCCATCTTGGGACCGAAAAGGGCTGCGGGCTTCCCCCACTCCTTGTAAATAAACTTATCAAAATAAGTTAGTTAATGAAACACCTTAGCAGTGAGGGCCGGCTTGTGGGACTTAAAGGGGACGAACAACTCTAGATGCCCCCGCCGTATCCTCCATCTTTGGGGTATCCCGCACCACTGTGATAAGTGCTCCTACTAGCGCTTTTTCCTGCACTGACCCAGACACGGTGTCATCCTCACTGACCGAACAGTCCAGGTCCGCATCCTCTGAAACATCAGAACAGCGGGACCCGAGTGAAGCAGAGCTTTCTCCAGAAGAAAGTGGGGGGGGGGGGGCTTTTTTTTTTTCTTTCCACCCTGACAACAAAAGGACTCCAGGACCACCGACAGTGTCCATAGGCACCGCAGGTGCAGGGGAACCAGTTGCAATAACAGATGTCTGGGGAAGAAGCGCCAGCTTCTGACGCCATGCTGGCCCACTCTCGCCTGTCACCACTAGAGACCTAAGGTATTTTTTTTATTTTATTTATTTGTTTTTAAGGTTGAACTGGATGGACTTGTGTCTTTTTTCAACCTGACTAACTATGTAAGGCAAGTCACACAAAATGCCCACCCTCCTAGCTGCCACAGACTGAGGGGCCCCATACAGGACTCACTACCCTGACCCAGGCACTGCGCTGTGCTGCCGCCATCTGCTCTCCCCTGTGCCAGCCACAAGGTGTTCTGTGTAAGTTTTGAGCTGTTCCAGAATGAACCAGCCACCAAGCGCTAGGGTAAAACAAACTGAGGCTACTAGAAAATGGCCGCCTCAGCAAAAAATGTCAGAGAGCACCAGGAAAACAGCCGCTGGACTTCCAGAAAATGGCCAATTAAGAAAACTGTCCGCGATTCGCACGGAGCCCAGCCCACATGGCATACACAGATACTCCAACCATGGGGTAAAAGCAGGGAAAAAGACGAGCGGACAAACCGCCCAGCGCAGCCCCTGCCAGGACCCAGAGCTCCCCCCTAAGAGGACGCCCGGCCAGGTACATGCACCACACCCCCCATGCCGAGTCACACAACGGCCCATAGAATGGGGAGGATGGAAGGGGAAAGAAGAAAGGGAGAGTGAGAGACCCCCCCCATATCAACCACCCAGGGAATGCCCAGCTACTCCATCCTGCCAAGACAGGTGGAACCATACTTACCTCACCTGCATTCCACAGACAGACCCATCACCCAAGCAGTACGGGGTGGCTGTTGTCCGTGTGCCGTGGCTAGCAGTAGCCCGGTCATAAGTGTGCCCCTGGATATGACGGCATGTCGTGGCTGACCCAGCGTGTAGCTAAGGTCTGCTCATGCTCGATGGCCAGGCTGGGGAGACTACCAGGATCTATATTATCCAGCCTGTCACCCAGCCCAGCTGTTGAGTGTAAATCACAGGAATCAAAAAGAAAAAACAATTCCCAGGACCAATAGTCCCCACCGGGAGCCAGGTCCTTCTACATTAGGCAGAAAAAAAACTGAGCTGCTGGAAGCAGAGTGAGGGGTTATAGCCAGTAGGACCACCCCCTGGGCGGTACTGTGCAGTTTTACTGTTTTTACATGTTCTGCCTAGCCCTCTCCTGAAGGGGGAGATATAACCCTAAGGTCAAGATTAACCACTTAAGCCCCAGACCATTTTCCAGCTAAAGGACCAAGCCCTTTTTGCGATTCGGCACTGCGTCGCTTTAACTGACAATTGCGCAGTTGTGCAACCTGGCTCCGAAACAAAATTGAAGTATTTTTCTCACAAATGGAACTCTTTTGGTGGCATTTGATCACCCCTGTGGTTTTTATGAAAAAAAATGCTCTCTTTTTTTACATTTTGCTATAATATACCCCAAAAATATATATAAAAAAAAAATAAAAACTTTTCCTCAGTTTAGGCCGATACATATTCTTGATACATAAAATTTTTTTTATACATACACGTTAGTTTTATGGCTTTTTTTAATAAAAAATGTTCTTACTACTCGATCAGCGATTTTTATTTTGACTGACATTATGGCGGACACGGTCAATTTGACACATTTTTGGGACCACTGGCATTAATACAGCAATCAGTGCAATTAAAAATGCACGGATTACTGTAAAAATGTCACTGGCAGTGAAGGTGTTAACCACTAGGGGTCAGTGTAGGGGTTAAGTGTGCGTTTTTTAACTGTAGGAGGCGTGGTTTGGCATCTGATGTCACTGACAGGGAACAGACGATCAGTGACAGCCTCAGTAGGAAGCACGAGGAGAGGTTTGTTTACACTTACCTCTCCTCGTTCTTCAGCTCTGTGACCCGATCGTGGTACACAGGCGGTTATCGGGTCCCACAGCCACGGAGCTCAGGACCGGGTGACACGCTCGGGACCCACGGACACTTAAAGGGCAACGTACCTGTACATGCTTGTGCCCAGCTGTGCCATTCTGCCGACTTACATCAGCATGAGGCGGTCCTTAAGCGGTTAAGGTGCTGTGTCCATCAATGAACAAAAAGAGAAAACACCATACCAACGGTGAAGTTTGGATGTGGGAACATCATGGCATGGGGCCGTTTTTCAGCATACAGTACTGGCAAACTTCAGGTCATTGAAACAGTTGAATAGAAAAATGTACCAAGACGTTCTTGATAAAATTCTGCCTGCTGTCATCTACCAGGATGAAGATGAAAACGAGGGTGGATATTTCAGCAAGACAATCCCCAAAGCCAAGGAAACGCGCAATTGGTTTCAAAGAAAATAAAGCTGGCCTAGCCAATCACCTGACTTGAATCCAATAGAAAATCTATGGAAAGAACTAAAAAGATCAGAGTTCACAGAAGAGGCCCACGGAACCTTCAAGATTTGAAAACTGGACCAAAATCACAACTGAGCAATGCATGCGGCTAGTTTCTATACAGGAGGAGTCTTGAAGCTGTAATTACATTTCAGTTAGTGTGCAATACTTTTTCCCTGCGTCATTCCATTTTATTTCAGAAATTAAGTTATGTGTACTTGTTTTGGTTTCTTTGTATGTATGGATTGCACGGGTTGTTACCGGCATGTGGTAAAAATTTCACGTCAATAGCACCTTTAGGCTGGGTCCGGTGCTTTTCCATTCACTGTTTCAGCCCAAAATGTTGGCTGAATTTGGACCAGAAAAAAACGGACCAAGAGATGCACAGGAGTCCCTGTGCAATTTGCACCAGAGCCATTGTGGAGATGTGTGAACCGGCTCCATAGAGAGCCGGTCTCAAACTCCTGCTATGCAAATTGGCATGTGTGGAAATCCACATCCAATTTGCAATAGTGTGAACCCAGCATTCGAAAAATATTTACATGTTCAATGCTTAATTTTACCCGCTGTGTACATACATAGGCAGCACTTTACATTCTGCTGTCAGCTGGGAATGCATTGCTGACAGCAGGGTTGTGTCACTGGTTGTTAGGATGCCAGCAGCTGTTTCCAACAACCAGCGACCAGACATGAACACTTGCAAATCTAAATTACATATGTGCTGCGTTAAAAATAAATTTAAAAAAAGCCACATTTAAAATGGCATATTGTGTTTAAGTGCACCAGCTTGAAAGGGCCCCAATTATGCCCATGCTGTGTACGTGAGAAGTATATTATTGTTAACATAGTGTGGCAAAAAAACTGCAAAATGCAGAGATTGTTTAAATCAGTTTTTCCTACCTTCAAGAAAGTAGTTTAACATTCTAAAGCAAAAAGCATTTCCTATCCAAATCTTCCTCCTCCACCCTACACTTCCTGGCTCTGGCCAATGTGTAAGCCGTGTGACATTTTAAGACTGGTGTCCTTGTGTCCTATGATGCTGCCTCAGTGTTTTCAGGCTCTCCCTCAGGCCTAAGTAAAACAGAACTGTCAGTGAAGGATCTGATCCACCCACCAATGCCTTCATGCAGATTACATCCTCGATCGACAGCTCCAATCCACTTTGCGCAGCCTGGGAGCCCTTAAAAAAAGAAAGGTAGCCGACGCGGGTCATGTGACCCGATCCGGTTTAGTTCCACTCCCAACCCAGGCCCTAGTGACATAGCCACTTAATGGATTTCTTACACACTAAGAAGTGTGTAGAAATGGCTTAGTTAAAAGGATAAGTACACTTTTTCCATGTTGCACCGATTTTAAGGTTTAACATGATCCCAGAGAGAGGGGGAGATTCTCAATCTGTCACGATCGATCGCAGGTGGCCAAAAGGCAACGGCAATTTACCCAGCTAGACACATATAGGCCAACATGAAGTCAGATGCCCCTGACAGCATCTGTAAGGCCTCATGTACACTGTTGCTGGTAAACAGACATTTACAAGCAGTTGGGAGTTTTTTCCCAGCTGCCCCTGAAATCTCCATCTTATCAGCACACATACACAGTTGTTTATAGTCATTTCCAGGCAGTTGAGGTTAGAGGCATTTTTTAGAAAAAAAAAATAATAATAATAATGCAAATAGGACGGATGTTCAGAAGCATTTGAAAAACCAAATGCTTGTAACAGCGTGTAAACACAGTAACTCGCATTTAGGCTGGGTTCACACCACAGCGATGCTGGAACGCCGCGAATCCGCGGCGTTTTCCCGCATCGCATGACTACCGCCGGCAGTTCACACTGCCCTATGCGAACGGCTGGGAGTGTCAATGAAATGTTAATGACACCCCCAGATCCGTCCGCATATCGCAGTGCGATCTGCAGACTCGCACAGGAATCGGATCGCATGGTGTGAACACCCATGCGATCCGATTCTGCTGCGGACCAAAAAAAGGGTCCCGTGCGAGTTTGCTGCGGGAGCGATGCGAATTCAGCCATACTATCTGTATGGCTGAACTCGCATCGCTACGGAGATCGGATGTGATTTGCACTGCAGTGCGAATCACATCTGGATCTCCCCCCGCAGCAGTGTGAACCCGGCCTTAAGCACGGCATAACGGAGGCTTTTAAACATCGGTTACACCATTCAGGACAGGTTTTAAAAACATGTGTACATGAGACAAATGACGGAAACATCAGCTGCAGCGTCTCATTGCTGGACTCCAGGACAGGCAGGTGTCCCATTATTAAAAGCCAGCAGCTGCAGTATTGTAGCTGTTGGCTTTTTTTGGCAGATCTCCGCTTTAAGTGGTAACTGCATACTGGTTGTTACTGTTGATAATTTGTTAATTTCATCCTATAGTTTCCATTTTAAAAACCATTTTCACACTTACTGCATTCAAATAAGATAAATGCACTAAAACAAGGTGTCGATGCATTTAACGCCCCATTAACAATATGAAGCTTTATCAGAAGAAGAGCTTCAATTCTCAACACCAGGATCTCAATTAAATTCCATGGTGCCTACTCACAACTGGGCGAGGTGTTACTGGACGCACGTCCCTTTGAAAAAGTATGACCTTTTTGGGGGAGATTCATGCACCGTGGCCCCCCCAAAGTCTTCAATGGAAGCACTTGAAAAATTAAATTTTTTGCATGCCTTTTACTATTGTCTAAAAAGAAACCTTCCATGCAGGAAAAAGTGTATACAAACACTCAAAAAAAAAGCCCAGAAAGTGACCAAGGACACCAGCTCAAGTGTAAATGGAGCCAGGGCTTGGTCAAATGTGTAGCTGTAAAAGAACATCTCCCCAAAACTAGACTTATTTGAATTTAAAAAAATCACAAAATAGTGACCAATGTGTGCTCAGCGTTCATAAATGCAGTATACTGTAAACCTGACTAGACGCCACTTATTGGAAGTAGCCAAAACAAAATAACGTAAATAAGTTCAACTTGTACGTGTTCTGCTCAAGTTTTGAAGTTTGTCTTATATATAATAAACACATACATTATACATACATACACCTGTAAACGAAATGCGGCTAGATGCGAATTCTAAATGAGAGTTACCACGTTTGGCGTCTGAACTCATTTTTGTTGCCTTCAAAGAAAAGCCTACAAAAACGCAACTGCCTAAAAACGACATTAAAACAAACCTGTGTACATGTACACATAAGATAACATTGAATGAGTTCAGGGGCAGTTGAATGCTTTTTTTTTTTTCTCTCTCAACTGCCTCTGAACGTCCGTTTACCAGCAGCAGAGTATATGAGGCCTTAGTCAGAAAAATCATGACTTCAGATATTTATCCAGTGAACTGCACCTACTTGTTTTTTTTCAGTTGTGATGATGTTACATCAGGGAAAAAAAAAAAAAAAGAAGTTGCCTAGAAACAAGAACTGTAGTAACTCACCTTGGTGATAAGTAAAATAGAAGGAAGGGCCAACATGCGTGGAAGTAATTCTAGCCATACACGACTCATTTTGACCAGTTTCTAAGAAATCTTCCCAAAATTTGCTCAGTGGGTGGTCCTGCTCTGTTTGTCAAAAGGAGCCTGCTGGATAACTTTCCGCTGACAGTGGCTGCAGCTAAGCCAATAGATGCTGTGGGAGTCACTCATCCACTCTGCATCATGTAAATGGAGGAATCATTGTATAGCCAGATTTTGACTGGAGGGCAAAATTTGCTTCTTAAAGAGGGATTCCACCTACAAAAAAAATATTAAAAGCCAGCAGCTATAAATACTGCAGCTGCTGACTTTTAATAAATGGACACTCGCCTGTCCCGGGGTCCAGCGATGCCAGCAGCCGAGGCCGATCGATCGGCCCTCGGCTGCTGCCGCCACCATTCTAGGTGAGGGAAATCAGGAAGTGAAGCGAATTGGCTTCACTTACCGGTTCCCTACTTCACATGTGCGAGTCACGCAGCGCAATAGGAATTGTCCGCGCTGTCTCAGACCCGTGTGTGTCCCAGCAGACAGCGCGGCAGGACAGGAAATGGCGTAGACTACCACGGGAGTCTATGCCCGGAAGTGGGTGGGGAATTGGGGGATCAGCGGGGAATTGTTCCGATCAGCGGAGGTTCCACTTTAGGGTGGAACCCCACTTTAAGAAAGTAGATAAAAAACCTGCTGTTTATCACAAAATTCTAGTGCACAAGGCCCGGTATAACCCCTCAGGATTTTAAATGACAGGGCAGATGTGGAGTAGAAAGGTAAATATTATACACAATGTAATAGTTAATACAATAACATAAGTATCAAAAAGTGATCAAGACGACATAAACTTAGCTGCCCTGGACACATAATGGGCTAGTATAGATAAATGCCATGAACCACGCCTGACATGTTTCGGACAGGAATGTCCTTCAGGGATTAATTGTCAAATAAATGGATATGCAGTCTTTCTATAATGTAGAAAAGTCAAGCATTAATACAGAAATAGGATTTAAAAAAAAAAAAAAAAAAAAAAAAAAAAAAGGGGGGGGGGGGGGGAGAGAAGGATTGAATATAAAAAACCTAAATTGTCATGCTAAACCACAATTTGTAGAGACAAGACAATGCACCAAATGTATTTACAAAAGCGGATTGGCCAACAGTAGACACACACACACACACACACACACTAGAGGTCAGGGGCATATGTGCGCCCAGCGAGTCAGGCTCCAAGGAGGGCCAAGAGGAAGATGGAGTTGTGGCCACTCCAACCAATGCAGTGGCACCAATGGGGAGATTGAAATGTATGCTGCAAGAGCACCCAGTCAGTGCTGAACTTACAGCCCACAGTTGCACTTGATGCCAGTCTGTGGATATAAACATAAAACAATATCAAATTATGATGAACATAACATATGGTTTTAAAAATACAAAACTTGGTCAGACCAAATCCCATTTTAGGATTGGCCTATCCTGAACAATAATATAAAGTCATATCCCTGTAAATATACCCAAGAATGATGAAATAAGGAAAGCCCCACTGACAGCAACATAGAAATGTCATGCAAAGGCATTAATGTGCATCTGTGGATGAGAGCACAAGAAATACCAAATGAAGTATAAGTGCAATATATGGCACAAGGTAGTATTGAATGTACAAGGCGGATGTTCAAAAAGTAAAAAACGCATGGTCAGAAGGGTAATACCTGAGGTATGAAAATGAGTTGGATGTCTCTGTAGCAACCTGGCACATCCAAATGACCAAATACCAGAAAGTTTACAAACAGACAAGTACAGCCGATTCCTATCGCTGATCAGCGATCCGAATCAGCCGAGGCTTGTTCACACTTGCCGCGCTGTGCATTATCTGCAGCTGCGTAATTAGGTGCTCAGAGACGAGGCGGCGCTTAAGAATCCCAAGCTTCTGCGCCCCACAATGGGACACAAACAGGAAGGGAATCAGCCGACACATGAAAAGTGAGGGCTGAGGTACCCCAGACGCGGCCGATAACTGGATTGCGCCAGGCAGCAAATCAACCTCCCCATAGAGAAGGAGTGTAGACTGTCAATCGGCAGCTGTCCGCTCTGCTCCTCCACGCCCCACTGGAGCGCTGAGCTGTGGGGCAGGGCAGGGATCGGCCGTCTCACTGAGAGGCCGAGATGGGCGTCAGTCCAGGCTCCCATTGTCAGGATGACACATGGTGCCTGGACTGATTTCTGTGACGTCAGAGAGCAAAATGAACTGCATGCCTTCAACTCATAGGAGAAGCCCAACCAAACAAGCTTAGGGTGGACTTCCCCTTGAACCTCTTCCTGCCCAAGGTACACAATAGGACGTCCTTGACTTTGTGAAGTTATATCTGAATCATGCCTGAAGCTACAGGCATCATTCAGATATAATTTTTCAGCGGGCGAGTCCCTACACCACAAGAATGATCATAGTGGCTGTTCCACTGCCTGATCCTTCTTATGGGTGGCGAGAGGGGATGTTCCATCCTCCGCCACCCTCTGGTGCTTCTACCGACTCACCACTTCCATCAGTGCGTCAGAGAATGGATTCGCCAGCCGCGGATGTTTACCATAGAGATATCCAGAGGACCAGATTGTCGCCAGAGTCTCTATGATTGTTCAGAGGTCAGGCACAATGTTATGATGTCACACCGGCCTCTACATTCAAACAAATGGCGCCACCTTGGCTGGGAAGGCGGGATCATTTATTTTTTATTTTTATTTCAGGCTTCCCATACTAAAGGTGAGATGTGGGGTCTTACTAACGCCACATCTCACTGTAAAGAGAACCGATCATGCCATATTCCTATTACAAGGGATGTTTTTTTTGTTCCTATTAAAAGGAATGTAAAAAAAAAAAAAAAAAAAAAAAAAAAAAAAAAATTAAAAAATCGCCCTCGTCCCCGCACGAAGCAGTGAACACATATGCAAGTCCCGCCCACATATGAAAACCACACGTGAGGTATCACCAAACACGTTATATTGGGAGCAATAATTCTAGCCCTAGACATCCTCCAACTCAAAACATGTAACCAGTAAAAACAAACACACACAATGTAATTTCCTAGCAAAAAAAGATGAATTTTACATGATGGCAAGTGGTTAATTAACCACTTAAGCTCCAGAAGGTTTTACCCCCTTCCTGACCAGGCTATTTTTTGCGATCCAGCATTGCGCTATAAAAAAAAACAAAAAAAACAAAACAAACAAAAAAAAACAGTATACCGATAATTTAGAAAAAATAAATAAATAAATTTAGGCCAATATGTATTCTGCTACTTATTTTTGGTAACAAAATTCCCAAATCGTGTATACGGATTGATTTGCACAAAAAGTTTTAGCGTCTACAAACTATGGGATAGATTTAGGGAATTTTTAGAATATTTTTTTTTATGATGATCAGCGATTTTTAGCGGGACTGCAACATTGAGGCAGACAAATTGACTAAAGGAAAACAGATAAATTTTTCTGCTTAGCAGAAACATCAGATCTCCAGTATCCCTTCTTGGCAGAACAGCGGTCTGCCTTGTTCACATAGAATGCCTCTCTACAAACGATCAAAGATAAACACCACTTTTTTTTTCCTCTCTCAACAAAACACATTTCCCTCTGGGTGATGTATGTCCATCTCATACTTCCATACCATACTTCCTCTTTAAAAGTCCCGAACCCCCCCCCTCCCTTCATTTTAACCGATTCCCGACCAGCGCACGACAATGTACGTCGGCTGAATGGCACGGGCAGGCAAATTGGCATACAGGTACGTCCATTTAAAAATTACCCCCTTGCCATTGCGTGCGTGCCGGTCGGGACCCCCGTGAGTCCGACCGCGGGTCCCGTGGACTCGATCGCCGCGGGGATACCCGCGATTGTCTCACTGACGTTTACATCGGCATCTCCCCGTTCTGCCTAGCAACAAGTGACACTGATCTCTGCTCCCTGTGATTGGAGCAGAGATCAGTTTTCTGTAAATCACAGCCAGCCGCCACCCCACCCACAGTTATAAACACACCCCTAGGACACAATTAACCCCTACACTGTCATTTACACATGAATCAATGCATTTGTATAGCACTGATTGCTGTATAAATGACAATGGCCCCAAACTGTCAAAAATGTCCGATTTGTCCGCCATAATCACACACAAAAAAATAAAAAATTTTTTATATATATATATATATATATATATATATATATATATATATATATATATATATATATATCATAAAACTATCCCCCATTTTGTAAACGCCATAACTTTTGCGCCAATCGCTTATTGCGATTTTTTTTTTTTTTTTACCAAAAATATGTAGAATACATATCTGCCTAAACTGAGGAGAAATAAAATGTTTATATATTTTAGGGGGATATTATAGCAAACAGTAAAAAATGCTTTTTTCCCAAAAATTTTGCTCTTTTTTTGTTTCTAGCACAAAAAATTAAAACCGCAGAGGTGATCAAATACCACCAAAAGAAAGCTCTCTTTGTGGGGGGAAAAAAAAAAAAAAAATTGATGTCAATTTTGTTTGGGAGCCACGTCACACGACCGCACAATCGTCAGTTAAAGCGCCTCAGTGCCAAATCGCAAAAAGTGCTCTGTACTTAAGCCAGCAAAATGGTCGGGGGCTCAAGTGGTAAAAGAACATTAAATTATAATACGACTTGTGTTGCAATTTTATGTGCTATTTTTTTTATTTTCCTCCACAACATTTTTCTCTTTGCGCTGCTGTGCAGGAGGTGTGAGAGGCTGGCTTAAACTCTCAAAGGCTGAGCCAGGTACTGGGTCCAGGCTTCTGGGGGGATTCCGACTTTTAAGGGAGGACGCCAATTTTGTTTGGGAGCCACGTCGGATGACCGCGCAAATTGTCAGTTAAAGCCACGCAGTGTCGAATCGCAAAAAAGGGGCCTGGTCCTTTGGCTGTAAATTGGTCCGGGACTTAAGTTGTTAAGGTCTAGGGGACAGGGGAAGCAGTTTTACTTACCCAAGCCTCCTCTCTTCCCCATGCCTTGGTGGTGTTTTTTTTTTCCTCTGCACCCTATAGGCCTTACATTAAAAAGTGATTGTAAAGTCTCATTTTTTCTTGTCTCAAAAAAAAAAAAAAAATACAAAAACATACATGATATACTTAACTGCCCTGTGTAGTTGGTTTTGCACAGAGCAGCCCAGATCCTCCTCTTCTCGGGTGCTCCTGGCCCCTCCCTCCTGTCGAGCATCCCCACAGCAAGCAGCTCCCTATGGGAACGCATTTGAATTGGCTGCTCTACACATGAAAACATGTGGAGGAAGCTCCTGTACCATTTTCGGTGCTCCATTTACTGCTGTATTAATGCATTTACTGTATGAAAACGCATGTTTGGGGCGCTATGAGGGATGAATGCATCCCTTATGTGCCCTCAGAACGCACAGCCCAAAATGGAGGGTTTCTGTCATTTTCACTCTCGTAAATCATATCAAACAGGACCAATAGGATGCTAACCCCCCCCCCCCCCCAATAGGTGCACAGACAGAAATAAACACCTGACAGGGGTTCAAATCCTTCTCCATTCTGTCCTAAACTAAAGCAAGCTTTTCCTCCAGTTATACTGGAACACTATAGTACTTTATCCAGGACCATCTCCTCCTCACATGTGCAATCACTGGGAAGGACAGACAACACCCACACCACACAGGAGAGTACAGAAGGCCAGCTGGGAGCTCTGCTAGGCCATGCAGAGGTAGGTAGTTAGGTAGGTGAAGTCACAGAGGACTGCTAATCTTCCTCGGACTGACCTTCTCCGTCGGACCTTATAGGAGAGCCGCATTACAAGCAGAAACATGTTTACTCACCTTCAGCCGCTCAGGGAAGATGCGACTAATGATTCCTCCAACTTCTACAGTCCGGGCTTTTCCTCTCCCCCTCCCCCTCTGACGTCCCTCCACTGAGCATGCGCACCCCAGCTCTCTGCCAGCTGCTCACTCACACCAAGCTGCTGCTGGAAGTGAAGCAGACTCTACCTGTGATCACGTGCTGGAGTTTAGTTATCTATTGGGGAGGACACAGCACCAAACACATTAACCACTTCAGACCCAGAACATTTGGCTGCTGAATGACCGGTACCATAAGGCACTGCGTCAATTTAACTGACAATTGCGCGCTCGTGCGGTGTTGCACCCAAACAAAATTTACATCCTTTTTTTCTCCCACAAATAAAGCTTTCTTTTGGTGGTGTTTGATCATCTCTGCAGTTTTTAGTTTTTTTGTGCTATAAACATAAAAAGAGCGACAATTTTGAAAAACACACAATAGTTTGTCATTTTTGCTATAATAAATATCCCTTTTTTTTTTTAATGCACATTTTTTCTCAGTTTAGGGTTATATGTATTCTTCGACATATTTTTGGTAATAAAAATCGCAATAAGCATATATTGATTGATTTGCGCAATAGTTATATCAACCCTGATCAAATTCCTTCTGCCTTACGATCGATCTTCAATAACATTTTGGAAAACCGGCAGATACCCCTATTGAGTTTGTACAAGCTTACAGAGCTCTGAGAGTGAAACCCTCTGACACCACACCGCCCAGAGACATTGTCTGTTGTCTCCAGAACTTTCCCTTAAAAGAAGATATCCTAAAGCAAGCTCGGAAGAGCGACCAAACTCTTTTTAATGAAAGAACGCTTGCTCTATTCCAGGATTTATCTCCCATCACCTTGCAAAATAGAAGGGTGATGCGTCCCCTGCTGGAGGTGCTTAGAGAAAATTGAATTGTCTACAAATGGCGCTTTCCCTTTGTATTGCAGGCTACACTAAACAGGAAACAATTTATTTTGCGGATGCCAGATGAACTCCCTGATTTTTGTGCAAACCTGCGCATCCCACATACGATTTGCCGGAATGGTACGCAGAGTTCAGAATCCCTTTGCCAGATCGTAGCTCGGTCAACAAACTCCACTCATCACTGACCAAACCCCTGCTGAAGAAAAGCAAATTTGGCAAACAAGGGAGCCCAAACTCAGGCCGCTCACTACACACCACCAAGCAATCTAGGTGCTGTGACCAGACCTGAAGGAGTATCATAGTCCAGCCTGACAGGTCTTGTTTTTCATAGGAGCCATCTGACTCCCCAATGGATACAGTTTTGGTGGATTCATCACCATATTTGGTTATTACACCTTTCAGATTTTATCCCAGGAAAGTGCACCTTTAGTGCCTACCTCTATCTGGGGACTTGATTCATTCTGCTCTTCTCAAGCCTCCTACTCCCATGCTCATCTCCAGGATTTCTCCAGAGCCTCTCCCATCCTCTGGAACTTACTACCTCCACTAGTCCGGCTATCCCCTACTCTCGCTACCTTCAGGCCATCCCTGAAAACTCATCTCTTCAGGGAAGCCTACCATGTCTCCAACTAATCTCCTACCACTTCCATCAGCTCATTCCCCACAGTTACAACCTTTTGTACCACCTGCCTCACCCTATTAGATTGTAAGCTCTTCTGAGCAGGGCCCTCTTAATGCTCTTGTATTTTATTGTATTGTAACTGTATTGTCTCCTTTTATTCTGTAAAGCTTTGCGTAAACTGTTGGTGCTATATAAATCCTGTATAATAATAATAATTCTCAAAGAGTTTGTTGCAACTGTTGTTTATGCATGAAACCCCTGGGGCAACTTTAGTTCCTGCTCCCCTCACCCTACCCCCTGTACCCTATTTGACTATGGAGCTGAACTCAGCTCGGAGATCCAAGAAAATACTTCAAGCCACCTAACGTGGGGGTGTGGGCGGGTCTCTCTAGCCTCATATACTACCCACACCCGGTAAAGGAGGGGGTTCCCCCTCTACCTGGAGGCCCTCCACTCCAGGCTTGGATGGACAAAGGATCCTAACTAGGGATGAGCCGAACACCCCCCGGTTCGGTTCGCACCAGAACTTTCGTACGGACCCCAAATTCGAACGAACGTTAGAACCCCATTGAAGTCTATGGGACTCGAACGTTCGAAATGAAAAGTGCTAATTTTAACGGCTAATATGCAAGATACTGTCCTAAAAAGGGTTTGGGGACCTGGCTCCTGCCCCAGGGGACATGGGTCAATGCCTAAAATGTTTTTAAAAATGGTCGTTTTGGCGGGAGCACTGATTTTAATGACGATTAAAGTGAAAAAAAAAAGTGAAATATTCCTTTAAATATGGTGCCTGGGGGGTGTCTGTAGTATGCCTGTGCCACGTGTTTCCCGTGTTTAGAACAGTCCCTGCACAAAATGACATTAAACGGAAATAACACCATTTAAAACTGCTTGCGGTTTTAATGTTATATCTGGTTCCTGCAATATGGTTGAAAATCATTGAGAAAAATGGCATGGGTAGCCCTCCCTGCCCATTACCAGCCTATTTGGGTCTTGTATGCATATTAAGGGGAACCCCGTACCCATATTAAAAAAAGGAAATGCGTGTGGCCCCCAGGCCCTATATACTCAGAACAGCAGTATACAGGCGGTGCAAACAAGACAGGGACTGTGTAGGTTTGTTGTGTTAAGTTGAATCTGTTTGTAATTTTCAACTGGTACATTTTTAAAGTGTAGCTCCAGTCAAAAAAACTATTTTAAAGCTTTTTGGAAAACATGGGGAAGGGTTATCACCCCTGTATAATTAGTTTTGTCGTCCATCTTTTTTCATCTCACTTGCTGTTGTCTCCTTCCGTTTGCAAGTAGGAGATGTTTGTAAATTGGATGTTTGAAAGTAGGGGCCTGCCCTATATGCTCTGCAGAAATGGCGGAACAAGGTGTTGGTTTTGCCACAACATTGTAAGCCCTCAAAGTGACTCTTGGTGGGCGCTGGAGCGCCCTGCTGTGGACGATTATATCAAGAATTGTAATTACATGCCATTGTTGAACAGTGGTAGAAAAATTGACCTTTGGTGGTTGTGGTGCTGGTGCCACAACACTATAAGTCCTCACCGTTACTCTGGGTGGGCACAGGAAGGAGCCCTCCTGTGAAATATTATATCAAGAATTGTAATTACATGTCCCTGTTAAACAGGGGCAGAAAAATTTGGCCTTAGGCACTGCTGCTGGTGCCACCACACTGCAACCTCTTCCATATACTCTAGTTTTATTGCAGGAATTAGCCCTGCTGCAAAGCATTGCATCAAAAATTGTACTTAAACGCCCCTGTTAAACAGGGGCAGAAAAATTGGGCCTTAGGCACTGGTGCTGGTGCCCCCACACTGCAACCTCTGCCATATACTCTAGTTTTATTGCAGGAATTAGCCCTGCTGCAAAGCATTGCATCAAAAATTGTAATTAAACGCCCCTGTAAAACAGGGGCAGAAAAATTGGGCCTTAGGCACTGGTGCTGGTGCCACCACACTGCAACCTCTCCCATATACTCTTGTTTGATTGCAGGAATTAGCCCTGCTGCAAAGCATTGCATCAAAAATTGTACTTAAACGCCCCTGTTAAACAGGGGCAGAAAAATTGGGCCTTAGGCACTGGTGCTGGTGCCACCACACTGCAACCTCTCCCATATAATCTTGTTTGATTGCAGGAATTAGCCCTGCTGCAAAGCATTGCATCAAAAATTGTAATTAAACGCCCCTGTTAAACAGGGGCAGAAAAATTGGGCCTTAGGCACTGGTGCTGGTGCCACCACACTGCAACCTCTCCCATATACTCTTGTTTGATTGCAGGAATTAGCCCTGCTGCAAAGCATTGCATCAAAAATTGTACTTAAACGCCCCTGTTAAACAGGGGCAGAAAAATTGGGCTGATGGCATCAACCAGAACCAGAAATGTTCTTCCAACATATCAGCGGAGGAGGAAGAGGATAGACAATCAACATAACAGGACAGTCACTCAGCATCAGCATAGGCAGTCTTGAAGGGATGTGGTATTTCAAAAAAAATTATTCGGTTACATCAGCTTCAGGAGCTTGGTAGCTGTGGGTGATCCAAGACTGATTCATCTTGATTAAGGTCAGTCGATCAACTGATTCGGTGGACAGGCGCACCCTGTGATCGGTAACAAAGCCACCAGCAGCACTGAAGGTGCGTTCCGAAAGAACGCTGGATGCAGGACAGGCCAGTAGCTCAATTGCATACTGTGCAAGCTCTGGCCAGTGATCCATCCTCAAGACCCAGTAAGCCAGAGGATTTTCGGTGGGAAAGGTGTCCAAGTCTGACCTTGCCCCTAGGTATTCCTGCACCATGTAAATCAGACGCTGGCGATGGGTGCTGGAACCGATCATACCTTGGGGCTGCGGACTAAAAAATTGTCTGAAAGCATCAGTCAGACGGCCACCTTCTCCACCGCTCCTTCTGACCGATGCCTCAGCAACACGTTGTCCAGGACCAGGAGTTTGTAACCTCCCAGTCTCTGGGAACGCGTTGCACAGACCTTTCTGCAAGGCCTCCCGGAGATGTCTCATCCTCTGCTCCCTCTGCGATGGCAAGATAAGGTCGGCAACCTTTCCGTTGTACCGTGGATCAAGGAGAGTGGCCAGCCAGTAATGGTCCCTCTCCTTGATCCGAAGAATACGAGGATCCTTCCAGCAGGCTTTGCAGGATCAGGGAGGCCATGCAGCGTAGGTTACCTGAGGCATTCGGTCCGGAGTCCTCTGGGTCACTAAGGACAACATGATCCGCAGCTACCTCCTCCCAGCCACGTACAAGTCCACGTGTTTCTTGGGACTGTAAATCATCCCTACAGGACTGCTGCTGCTGCTGCTGCTGCTGATGCTGAGTGCCAGCCTCCACCTCCATGCTGACACAATCATCCTCCTCCTCCTCTTCCTCCTCCTCATCCTCTTCCTGTGTGATGGGTGGCACAGCAGGAACACTGTTCTGTGTCCTGTGTGATGGGCGGCACAGTGGTGTAGTGGTTAGCACTCTCTCCTAGCAGTAAAAAAGGTCACTGGTTCAAATCCCAACCATGACACTACCTGCCTGGAGTTTGCATGTTCTCCCTGTGCCTGCGTGGGTTTCCTCCGGGTACTCCGGTTTCCTCCCACACTCCAAAGACATGCAGGTAGGTTAATTGGCTTCTGTCTAAAATTGGCCCTAGTATACAACTGGGGATCTTGGATTGTGGCTCCTTGAGGGTAGGGACCAATGTGAGTGTGCAATGTAAAGGGATAGGGACAATTGTAGACACTCACTCAGGTTGAACTGGATGGACTGATGTCTTTATTCAACCTTACTAACTATGTAACTATGTAACTGTCTGGATAAAGGGGGCCTTGAGAGGCAAGGAAGTCCTCCTCTTCCTGCCTCTGTTCTGCCTCAAGTGCCCTGTCCATTATTCCACGCAGCGTATGCTCCAAGAGGTGGACAAGAGGTACAGTGTCACTGATGCATGCACTGTCACTGCTCACCATCCTTGTGGCCTCCTCAAACGGTGACAGGACAGTGCATGCATCCCTGATCATGCCCCACTGGCGTGGTGAGAAAAAACCAAGCTCCCCTGACCCTGTCCTGGTGCCGTAGTCACACAGGTACTCATTGATGGCCCTCTGCTGCGTGTGCAGCCGCTGCAGCATGGCCAATGTTGAGTTCCATCTGGTGGGCATGTCACATATAAGGCGGTTCTTGGGCAGGTTCAACTCCTTTTGGAGCTCAGCCAACCGAGCACAGGCATTAAATGATCGGCGGAAATGCACACAGACTTTCCTGGCCTGCTTCAGGACATCCTGTAAGCCCGGGGTACCTGCCCAAGAACCGCTGCACCACCAGGTTAAGGACGTGAGCTACACAGGGCACATGGGTCAGTTGTCCCTGTCGGAGGGCGGAGAGGAGGTTGGTGCCATTGTCGCAAACCACCATTCCTGGCTTAAGCTGGCGTGGCATCAACCACCTCTCGGCCTGCCCCTGCAGAGCTGACAAAACATCCGCCCCAGTGTGGCTCCTGTCCCCCAAACAAACCAGCGCAAGCACGGCATGGCATCGTTTTGCCTGCGTACTTGCGTAGCCCCTGGAACGCCTACGGAGCACCGCTGGTTCTGAGGACAGAGCACTGGAAGAGGCCATGGAGGAAGAAGAAGAGGAGGGGGTGGAGGAGAGAGGTGTGTCACAACCAATAGTAGCATTTTGGAGGCGTGGTGGCGGAACAACCTCCAACACTACTGCACCTTGTCCTGCATCCTTCCCAGCTGCCAGAAGAGTGACCCAATGGGCCGTGAAAGACAGGTAACGTCCCTGTCCATGCCTGCTAGACCATGAGTCAGCGGTAATATGCACCTTACCGCTGACCGCCCTGTCCAGCGAGGCAAGGACATTGCCTTCCACATGCCGGTAGAGAGCCGGAATCGCCTTCCGTGAGAAAAAGTGGCGTTTGGGGACCTGCCACTGAGGAACCGCACATTGTACAAACTCACGGAAGGGGGCCGAGTCTACCAACTGAAAAGGTAGGAGTTGAAGTGCTAGCAATTTAGCCAAGCTAGCATTCAACCGCTGGGCATGTGGATGGCTGGGAGTGAACTTCTTCCGCCGGTCCAGCAGCTGGGGCAGGGACATTTGCCTGCTATAATCGGACGTGGGTGTACCGCTAGCAGAGTTCCTGGAAGCACTTGGCTGTGACACACCTAATTCTACACCTTCATTCCTCTCAGAGCAGGTTTCAGAGAGGACTGAAGGTCTAGTAGGGTTGGAGATGCCAGCTGATGAGGAGCAAGGAGAGGTCCGCTTTGTTCTTTGGTGTGGGTCTTTGAGGTACGCTTGCCAACGAGCTGCATGGCAGGTCAACATATGTCTGGTCAAGCATGTGGTGCCCAAGCGGCTGATGTTTTGGCCACGTGAGATACGCTTGAGACATATGTTGCAAATAGCAGCGGTGCGATCTGATGCACTCGTCTCAAAAAAGGCCCACACCAAAGAACTTTTAGAATAATGCGCAGAGGCAGCGCTCTGCACAGGCGGAGCTCTGCGGTGTGATTCAGTCGGTGTGCTGCCCCTAAGCTGGCCCCCGGAGGGCATCCTGCCTCGTTGGACATGTGCCTCCTCCTCCTCCTCCTCCCTCCTTCCAGGCACCCACGTGGAGTCAGTGCCCTCATCATCCCCTCCCTCTTCATCGCTGTAGCAAACCTGGCAGTATGCTGCAGCTTGTGGAACATGACTGCCAGATTGCTGTCCTTCTTGAGCATCCCCTCTGTCTGCGCTCACGCTACTGCCTTCCTCTAGCTGAGTGTCATCATCAGAGCCCACAAAACACTGGGCATCCTCCTGGAGCATGTACCCAACACTGTGCTCAAAGAGTTCAGGAGACTCCTCAGGAGGACGTGGTGGGTCTAGGGAAGGAGTCACTGATGATGACATTGAGAGGAGGGAAGACGATGCGTTGGCAGCTGCTTTGCTACTACCCTGAGACTGGGTGAGAGAGGATGAGGAGGATGAAGAGGGCTTGGTCATCCACTCTACCAAGTCGTTGGCATGTTGTGGTTCAACATGTCCAGCTGCCGAAAAGAAGGACAAGCATGTCCCATGGCCACGTGCTGATGACAATGCACCGCGTCCACGACCAGCACTGTTGTCTCTAGACACAGAGCCTGCTTGCCCTCTTTTATCGGCTCGCGCCTGTCTGCCTCTCCTTGCTGGCCTTCCAGACATGGTAATGGCCTGAAGGGAGTTGGGTAAAACAGCAGTTGGGTAGTGTATATTGTGCTGGAGGCACACAACACCCACTAACTCCTGCAGATGCCTTTATTATAGAACACCAGAGATAAAGGGGTATATACAGATGTATACTGTGCTGTGCTGGAGGCACACACAACTTCCAATAACTCCTGCAGATGGCAAGTGGGCTCAAATAGAGAACAGCTATGTAGGTGGATATAGCGGTATGTACTGAGTACAGAGCACGCAGACAGCACGCACTATCTCCTAACACTACTGACTGCAAGCTCTATTATAAAAGATAGATCACTACTACTAGCTATATAGGTGAGGTGAATATAGCGGTGTATACTGCGGTCAGGGCACGCAGACAATAACCAGAGAACACCAGAGAAAAAGGGGTATATTCAGATGTATACTGTGCTGTGCTGGAGGCACACACAACTTCCAATAACTCCTGCAGATGGCAAGTGGGCTCAAATAGAGAACAGCTATGTAGGTGGATATAGCGGTATGTACTGGGTACAGAGCACGCAGACAGCACGCACTATCTCCTAACACTACTGACTGCAAGCTCTATTATAAAAGATAGATCACTAGCTATATAGGTGAGGTGAATATAGCGGTGTATACTACGGTCAGGGCACGCAGACAATAACCAGAGAACACCAGAGATAAAGGGGTATATACAGATGTATACTGTGCTGTGCTGGAGGCACACACAACTTCCAATAACTCCTGCAGATGGCAAGTGGGCTCAAATAGAGAACAGCTATGTAGGTGGATATAGCGGTATGTACTGGGTACAGAGCACGCAGACAGCACGCACTATCTCCTAACACTACTGACTGCAAGCTCTATTATAAAAGATAGATCACTAGCTATATAGGTGAGGTGAATATAGCGGTGTATACTGCGGTCAGGGCACGCAGACAATAACCACTACACAACAGCAAGATAGAAAATCGGACGAAAACGATCGGTGTGTACTGTGTTGAAGGTACACAGAACACCCACTGCTTCAGACGCCAACACACTACACGAGGCCGCCGCGATGGCGGCCTTATATAGTGTGGGGCGTGCACTACACAGCCTGAGCTATGATTGGCCACAGGCATCCTGCATGTGGCCAATCATGGCTCTTCTCGCTGCTGGCGCTGCGATTGGCCAAGCATGCGGGTTCACAGTGCATGCTTGGCCAATCATGAGCCAGCAATGCACTGCGCCATCGCAGTGCATTGTGGGCCGTGAGCTCCACGCGAATTTGATGCGAACGGACCAAAATGTTCGGATTTCGCCTAACGGACGAACAGCCAATGTTCGAGTCGAACGTACGTTCGACTCGAACACGAAGCTCATCCCTAATCCTAACCTAGTAGTGCATTGAGGTTCTGTTAGACTTCCACCGAAAAAAACAGAGACTTACTTACCTTCCCTCCCCTAAACTATCTCCTATTTTTTTTAACAGAAACGTTTTTATTGATCAAAACAAGTTATCAATACAACTTATGCACAGATCTCAATACAAGCACAGTCGGTTACAGAATTCAGACCTCCAATCCTAGTGATCACAAGCAGGGGATAGGAAAAGTAACACAAATTAAACCGTAAGAGAGCGAGCACTCAACCATGGATCCCAGATGCCGCCAAACTTCTTGGGGCATTTCCGCCCCATATACGTGAGCTTATAAAGTGGCAGCACCGAGTCCACCATCGAGTGCCACTGGGACACCGTAGGGGGAGAAGAATCCTTCCACATCTGCAAAAGCACTTTCCTAGCATAGAAACATAAATAAAAGAGTAGGAGCCTCTTATATGTAGCCTGCACCACAGTATCCGTGACTCCAAGGAGAAGCACCTTCGGATCCATGGACACTGCGAGGCCAGTGACTGCGTTAATTTCCACCAGTATTTTTTGCCAATAATCCTGGATGATTGAGCATTCCCAGGTAACATGATACAATGTACCTACTGCCCGTTGGCACTTAGAGCAAAGTTCGGACTGGTCGGGATAGATCCTGGCCAGGCGTTGGGGGGTGTAGTAGGCCCTATGCAAAAATTTTAATTGAATAAACCTATCCCTCGCAGAGATCACCCCAGGGAGGTAACTCTGAAGGGCCGACTCCCACTCCTCCTCCGAGAGGGAAGGGATGTCTCCCCTCCACACGAGGAACAGGGGCGAGTCCCCCCCCGGTTTTTCACAGGTGAGGCGTAGATATATAGAAGAGAGAATCCTGTCTACCCCACGAGACATGAGAAACCTCTCTATCCCATGAGGCTCGACTAGTACCCTCCCGGGAAATTGGGCCTGCGAGGCATGTTTCAGCTGAAGGAACCGAAACAGCATCCAGGAGGGAAGGCCATGGGCCTCCTTGAGGTCCGGAAAGGGGGTGAGAGACCCCCTAGGCATAATATGAGCAATGGTAGTGATACCAAACCTAGTCCAGAGTCCCGGGTCTGGGATAGAACCAAAATGCCGAAGCCTGGGGTTGCCCCACAGTGGGCTATGAGGGGAGACGGAGTCCGCAGCCTTAACAGTGGCCTTGACTCTGTCCCAAACTTGGATGGTAGTCCGCATTGGGATCGTTACATGCGGGCTGGATTTGGTTCCCCGATAGACTATCCCCGCCAAGGCTGTGTAGGAACCCAAGATCGCCGCCTCCAGCGTAACCGCCGGATTAGATTTAGGCTGGGTGAACCACCAACGGACTGTGACCAACACTGCGGCCCAATAATACCGCCGGAAGCAGGGCAGCGACAGTCCGCCCGCGGACAGTGGCATCTGTAGTTTGGCCCTAGAAATTCGCGGAACCCTACCACCCCACACAAAGGAGGAAACTACCCCATCTAACTTGCAGAAGAAAATGGCTGGGATCGGAACAGGTGTGTTACGGAACACATATAAAAATTTTGGGAGAAACGTCATCTTAAGTAAGTTAACCCGTCCTACCGGCATCAGGGGCAGCGTTTTCCAGATCTGACATTTCGCTATTAAAGCATTCAGGACAGGATATAAGTTATTAGCTAGAAATTGAGAGAAGTCCCTAGAGATCTCAACCCCTAAATATCTAAAACGGGATACCCTCTGCAGTGGGGACGAGGCGGGCGGGGGGGGGTGTAGAATCAGAGAGCAGAAACAAACTCGACTTACTCCAATTGATCCGGACCCCCGAGAAACGACCATATTCATCAATTATGGATAGGGCCGACGCAAGGGACTCCGAGGCATCCCCAAGGTATAGTAACGCGTCGTCCGCATATAGCGACACCCGTTCTACCAAGGGACCCACCCTCAACCCTGCCACGCCCTCCGCAGAACGTAAAAGAATCGCCATGGGCTCAATGGCCAGAGCGAAGAGCCCCGGAGACAGGGGGCAACCCTGCCTCGTGCCCCGGCAAAGGCGGATAGGGGAGGAAAGGACTCCACCCGTGCGTATACGAGCCACAGGGGAGGCATACAATTGTTGTACCCAAGTCACGAATTTAGGACCAAAGCCAAAACGGGCAAGGACTTGCCAGAGAAAGCCCCACTCGACGGAGTCGAAGGCCTTCTCCGCATCAAGGGAGGCCACCGCACCCACATCCTCCCCCCACCCCAACCACGCTATGTTCGTAAAGAGGCGCCGCAGATTAATATCAGTGCCTTTTCCAGGCATGAAACCTGTTTGATCCCCATTAACTAACGCATGTATGACCTTGTTCAGCCTACCTGCCAATATCTTCGCCAATAACTTGGCATCAACATTTAACAAAGATATCGGCCTGTAGGAGGAGCAGAGTTCCGAGTCCTTCCCCGGCTTCGGGATCAGTACAACGATGGCCTCAGAAAAGGAGTCAGGAAGGGCAGTCAATTCCAAGGCCTTGGTTAGACTAGCATGATAATGAGGGACTACCACTTCTGCATTGGTTCTATAGAACTCAGAGGGGAGTCCGTCCGGACCCGGAGTCTTCCCCGCCTGAAGGGACTTAAGCGCCCTCTGGACCTCAAGCACAGTGATAGGGCTCTCCAGGGCAACTGCAGCCTCCCGAGTCAGGACAGGGAAAGCCACCCTGTCCAGAAAAGAGGTCAATTCCCCTTGGGAATACGTGGCCTTAGATTCGTACAGGTGAGTATAATATTGCTCAAACCTAGCGTTGATTTGAATGGGATCAGAGAGAAAAGAGTATCATCAGCCCCCCTAATATTCGCAATGCAGGAGCTCCCCGTCCGCTCCGCCGCCAGCCAGGCCAGCAACCTTCCCGGGCGTTCACCCTGTTCAAAAATTCTCTGCGTCTGGGAAAGAAGGAAGCGGCGGCAGGAAGCGGTGCGGACAAGCGCCAGCTCCCTATATGCGGTGAGCATATCCGCATGGGAACTCGGACTCGGGGAGCTGGCATAGCGGTCTTCCAGGAGAAGTGCTTTACGCTCAGCTTCCGATAGCATCAATCCTGAGGCCTTACGGACCTGAGCAATAGTAAACTGATATCTGCCCCGGGCATATGCCTTAAACGCATCCCACACCGAAGCCGGCGATGCAGAGTCAGCATTATGTACCCAATAATCCGCCAGTTCCGGCAGCACCAGCGGGACCACCTGTTCATTCGTAATCCAGTACCGGGAAAGTCTCCAAAGCCCCATCCCCGCCACCGAGTCAGTCTGGAGAGTCAGCATCACCGGGGCATGATCTGAGATACCACGAGACAGTATGGAGACCTCAGAGACCCTCTGCAACAGAGGAGTGCTCGCATATATCAGGTCGATCCGCGACAGAGTGGCATGAGTAGCTGAATGACACGTAAATTGTTTGGCTACCGGGTGTTTCCACCTCCACAGATCATGTAGCCCGAATGTTGCAGCCCAACTGGCTAAACCCGGATCCGCCACCCGCCCTGTCGCAAGCCTGTCGACACTCGGATCTGGAGGCATGTTAAAGTCCCCAGCAAGAATGACATTAGTCACCGGGTAGCTGGCCACTACTGCAAGAATTTTCCGAAGCGTCGAGAGGCCTGCCGGCGGCGGGACATAAAGCCCCACCACCACCATTTCCACCCCATCACACAGTGCATGCATAATAACATATTGCCCATCAGGATCTAGGTGTAAATTAAGCAGTTGAAAGGGAAGCGCCTTATGTACCAAAACACTGACCCCCCTAGAATGAGAGGAGAAAGTGGAGTGGTAGTAAGAGCCCACCCAGGGCTTTTTCAGTGCTAGAATACGAGAACCCGTAAGGTGAGTCTCCTGCAAGATACAGATGTGCGGGAGGAACTTCTTCAGATAAGAAAAAACCAGGGAACGCTTAATTTTGGAGTTCAATCCCCGCACGTTCCAGGACACCAACCTTAGGGGAGCCATAATAGTGAGAGCAAAAATACCGCAGTCCGGGTCCCATCACCCCCTCCCACCCTCCATAACCCATATGTGAAAAAAAGGAGCAGAACCCTAACCCCAGAACAGGAGATCACCTGCACGTTACAATGTACTGAGAAGAGTGCATACAAACTACCCAAAACACAGGCCCAGATAATAAACACAAAACAACCCACCCGACCCCCCGCCCCCCACCCCACGCTACCCCCCCAACTTGGGCGCGTTTGTATCCCAAAAAAGTACATGTCTCTCAGACCCTTGGAAGCAGTGCCCCAAGAGGGCGCCTAGAAGGCACAGTAGAAGTCAACCATGATGATCCTGCCACCACATAGTCAGGCGGATAAAGAGTCCTGCAGTATCGATCTCCCTGCGGAAAGGGAGTCACCCGGACAGAGAGGTCCGGGGGCACAGTTCTTAAAATTGGTGGATCGTGGGGTAAGTATAAACAGAACAGCAGCGCTGGGCATAACGGCTGGAATAATCCCACAAAAAAAAAAAATAGAACAGAACAAACCCCTCACTCCAGCACCGAGGATAGATGGTAGGCACATAACAGTCACAGTCAGCACTCCCAGTCCCACAGCCCCGCCAAGGAGGGACGGGGAAAGGGAAGGGGAGAAGAGGGGCCACGGATAAGAATAAGGGAACCCAGTGTCAGTAGCGAGACTACCCTCCGGTCAGATTAAAAAGCGCAGCATAAATCCAGTCAGCAACAACTGCAGGAGGGAGCTCACAAAGAAAGTAAGAACCAGGTAAAAAAGGACGAGGGCAGCTTCACCTGTTAACGTCTCGGCAGGGATTCCAGCCAGTTGGAGGCATCTTCGGGCGAGGTAAAGAATCTGGAGGTCTCCCCATCCTGGACTCGAAGGCGCGCCGGGAAGAGCATGCCATACTTCAGGCCCCTCTGCCGCAGGGCCATCTTCACATGATCAAACTGCTTCCGTTGTTTTTGTGTTTCTACCGAGAAATCCGGGAATAGCATGAGGCGAGTCCCCTCAAAGCGGAGTTCCTCCACATTCCTGCTCTCACGTAGCACCAGGTCTCGGTCTCTGTAATTGAGGAGACGCAGAATAAGTGTGCGAGGGGGGGCTCCAGGAGGCCCCCTAGCCGCCGGCATTCTGTGTGCTCTCTCAACCGCGAAAAACGGCGAGAAGGCCGTCTGGGGGAAGAGCTGGCGAAAAAGACGCTCCACATAGGCAGCAGGGTTAGAACCCTCAGATCCCTCTGGTAGGCCAATGATCCGGAGATTGTTCCTCCGATTGCGGTTCTCGGCATCCTCCGTGCGATACTCCAGCGCCCGCACCTTAGTAGTGAGAGCATGAAGGGAGGCAGTGTGTTCAGCCAGAGTGTCCTCTGCAGTCCCCACGCGGTTCTCCACTTCCGACAGCCTGGATCTAAATTTATCCATGTCCTTCCTGATCAGTCCCATCTCGAGCTGAAGGGTATCAATCTTTGCCGTCAGCGTGGTTTGGCACATACCGATGGCCTGCATCAGGGCAGAGAAGTTGTCCTGGTCCTGGAGTGCTGGGTCAGCAGGGTCCGTGTCAGCGGCCTGCGACGCCATACCTGAGAGCGTGCAAGGCCGAGGTCCCCCACCGCGAGGCAGGGAACGCGGTGTGGCAGCTTTCAATGGAGTCCCGGATTTCTTCTTGCTGGGCATACCACACCAGGAAGTCAGTAGCCGGGTTCCAGGGACCTCAAGGTCGGTTATATCCGCAGGGAAGCAGGATAATTAGCAGTGCAGGTCACGGAGCTCCCGGACTATGCCTCCACTCCGGTCGCCATCTTGGACACGCCCCAAACTATCTCCTATTTAGTGGGCCACCAACCATATAATGTGTCCATTGTATATACTAAGCTTTCTTGCCTACTTTTACATTGATGATTCTGTTGTCATTTTCACAACTAAGGGTTGATGTATTTTTTTTTTTTTGCTATTATTTTACCAAATCCGTTCAAGCAGTTTATAGGGTTGTGGGGTCTCTAATAACAGCTCTTTTATTTGAATTACAGTTTAACTGTTCAAGTGTTTACTGTGGGCTTTTCATAGCTTGAAAGCAAGCAATCATTTCTTAAGCAGAGTTCCTCCCATCTACCCCCACAAGTGGGCAGGGCTGTGCTGTTGGTTTTAGCACAGGTACTGCCCACAAAATACAGAAAAGCTTGCAGTTCTGATAACTGCAGGCAGTTCTTTGATTTTTTTTTGCTTGCTGCCCTACACCCAGGGCACCCTCTCCCACACCCCCTCCCTTTCTTTTTCTCTCTCTCTCTTTTTCTTCCTTTCTCTCTCTTCCTGCCTAGAAGGTCACCAGAAAAGAGTGGCACGTTTGAAACATGGCATACTCATCACTGGGCCATAGCCCTACCTTGATCTCTCATAATGTTCGAGGACTGAACATCCCTAAGAAACGAACATCACAAAGCAGCAGGCTTTGAGGTTACCCAGCAATTATCAGATCATGAAGGCAGATATCTATTTCTGAAGGGGACCTGGGGATCAATCCCACTAACCTTAGCCAATGTATATTTTCCAAATAATGCACAAGTCACCTTTTTTAAACATCTTATTGAAGAACTAAAAATCTTTGCCTCGGGATGTATCTTGTTATGAGGAGATTTTAATACTCCGCTCAATCCTCTGCAAGATATCTCTACGGGTAAATCCAGTATGGCCTATCACATTCTAAAACACATTAAGACACTTCTCCACTCCATGACCCTGATAGACTCTTAGCGTACAATACACCCGACAGGTAAAGATTTCACCTTTTACTCAACACCCCATAACAAATACACACATATTGACTACGTCTTTATTTCCCCTCCAAGATTTAAAAGAAGTCCACATAGGCATACAAACTTTTTCTGACCACGCACCAATTTCGCTCACTATTGAACGTTCTGACTTGCTCCCTAAACCCTGCATGTGGAGGCTGAATTCCTCCTTGCTAACTGACATTGAATTACTCCCAAAGATAACTGATACACTATGCAACTACTTCAAGACAACTGCACAGATGATCTCTCACCCCTAACAATATGGGAAGCACACAAATGCGTAATGTGGGGAGAACTCATCATAATGGGGGCTTATCCCAAGAGGGAAGCAGAGAAGTAGATTGGGAAGTTATCTTCCAAGATTGTGCAACTCGAGGCTCAACATAAGATGTCCTTAGATATATTGATGGCGCAGGAACTCATAGCGACACGACAAGAGATTCCAGACTTGATTGATGTAAAAAGTAAACACGCTCTTTTTCTAAAAAAGAAAATCTATTACGAACACGTTGACAACAGGGGACGTTTTTGGCCAGAGCTCTGAAAGAGGCTTCTCTAGCCAATAACATCTTGGCGATTAAAACGGCGGAATGTTTCCTGAACAACCGCATGGATAAAATAGCTGCAAGCTTCCAACTATACTATACCAAACTTTATGACATCCCACATCCACATAAACCCGCTGACCTCCAAGGGGACAGAGAACAAATTATTTAGGATTACCTGCCACAAAGCGCTATACCCACACTTTCCTCGAAGGATGCAGAATCTCTAGAGAACCTGATTTCATTGGAGGAATTATTAGCTGCAATTAAAAGTCTCAAACCTGGGAAAAGCCCTGGCCCGGGCGGCTTCACAGCCCATTATTACAAGACATTTTCCAACATATTAGAAACCCAACTTCTATGCATTCTAAATTTTCTGATGGAAGCCCGTCAAATCCCAAACACATAGCTACATAGTTACATAGTTAGTCAGGTTGAAAAAAGTCACAAGCCCATCCCGTTCAACCTTAAAAACAATAAATAAATAAAATAAAAAATATTGTATAATCCAATATACCCAATTTTATACCCACAGTTGATCCAGAGGAAGGCAAAAAAATCCACCTGAGCATGATCCAATTTGCTACAGCAGGGAAAAGAAATTCCTTCCTGATCCCCCGAGAGGCAATCGGATTTTCCCCGGATCAACTTTACCTATAAATGTTAGTACCCAGTTATATTATGTACATTCAGGAAAGTATCCAGGACTTTCTTAAAGCAATCTACTGAGCAGGCCATAACCACCTCTGTCGGGAGTCTATTCGACATTTTCACAGCTCTTACTGTGAAGAAACCTTTCCGTATTTGAAGATAAAATCTCTTTTCCTCTAGAGGTAAAGAGTGCCCCCGTGTCCTCTGGGTTGACCGTAAAGAGAATAACTCAACATCAAGTTCACTACAGTATATGGACCCCTTATATATTTGAACACATTGATCATATCCCTCCTTATTCTCTTCTTCTCAAGAGAGAATAAATTCAGTTCCTCTAATCTTTCCTCATAGCTGAGCTCCTCCATGCCTCTTATCAGTTTGGTAAACGCCTTTATGATGGCACATGTCTCTGTACTTCCCAAACCGGGTAAGGACCCTACGGACTGTACCAGCTACAGGCCTATGTCCTTACTCAATTTAGACCTGAAGTTACTCGCTAAAATAGTGTCAAACCGATTATGCACCTTTCTACCCCAACTGATTGGACCAGAGCAAGTTGGGTTTATGCCAGGAAGGGAATCCAGAGATAATGTAACAAAAGCCTTTAATCTGATCCATCATTGCCATCACTCTGGTCTCGAGGGCTTTCTCCTGTCCACCGACACGGAGAAAGCCTTTGACAGGGTTTTGTGGGACTACTTATTGGCCACATGTTCCTATATTGGCTTGAGGCCTCGCATGCTTTCCTGGATTTCCTCCTTATACCAGAACCCAACAGCGTGACTAAAAATGAATGAAACCCTGTCTGAGACAGTTCTTATTAAGAATGGCACCCGACAGGGCTGCCCACTCTTTCCCCTGCTATTTATACTTTCCCTGGAACCATTTATACGCTCAGTCAATAAAACCCCCTCAATCACTGGCTTTGAGGTAGGATCTAAAACATACAAAATCGCAGCCTATGTGGATGATTTATTATTTTTCTTAACACATCCACACACCGCCATCCCCAATTTACTACATGCTTTCTCCACATATGGTCAGGGCCGGTGCTACCATTAGGCAAACTAGGCAGCCGCATAGGGCGCACTGCTGCCTAGGGGCGCCTGGCTGCTGGTTTCCCTACGAGTTTGCATGCTCTGCAGGCTGCAGCATGTAACTAACTCAGTCCGACCGGTAGTGTAACGAGCCGTCGTAGCTATATGTCAGCTCCTTTAAGTGGGATAGCAGTTGCGCGTGTGCTCTGCTGGAGGCGTGCACCCGCTGCACTCCGGGGGTGCCAATGCTTGTGGCCGACTGTCCAGGGCCGGTGCTACCACTAGGCAAACTAGGCAGCCGCCTAGGGCACACTGCTGCCTAGGGGCACCCGGCTAACTAACTCAGTCCGACCGGTAGTGCAATAAGAGGTGCAGCAGAGCACTGGAGCCAGTGCTAGAGAAAGCAGAGCCGATGCTTCATCTATAGCAGCGCCTTCTGTCAGATGGGCAGGGCAAAGGGGGTGGAGTCAGGGGTGGAGTCAATGGGACAGCAAAATTAGGTTTCGCCTAGGGTGTCAAAAAGCCTTGCACCAGTCTTGCATATGGGTATATTTCTCACCTCAAGATCATCTATACTAAATCTGAGGCTATGAACCTCATCCTTCCCACAAAAAGTGTTGATACAGGCACAACAAAAATAGGATTTTTGTACTCACCATAAAATCCCTTTCTCTGAAGTTCATTGACGGTCACAGCATCTTCATCTTGACCTTAGGGTTATATTACCCCTTTAGGAGAGGACTAGGCAGAAAGTGTTAAAAACAGCAACAGTTGCACAGTACCGCCCGGGGGGCAGTTCTACTGCCTATAACCTCTCACACTGCATCCAGCAGCTCAGTTTATCAAAAGCAGTGCAAACATAAACAGGAGGGGTGGGTGCTGTGTCCGTCAGTGAACTTCAGAGAAAAGGATTTTATGGTGAGCACAAAAATCCTATTTTCTCTTTCTTTCATTGACGGACACAGCATCTCATCTTGACCTTAGGGACGTCCCCAAGCAGTGTCAAAGAAACGAGGGGTGGGAACAGCAAATAACAAGAACTCCACCCATAACAACCAGAGCTCCTCAACGGAGGAGTTGCAACATTAAACAGCCGCCTGCAAAAGCTTGCGGCCGAAGCAAGAATCCTGAAGCTGCGCTCATAGCAACCTTGTAAAATTTTGTGTAAGTGTGAATGGACAACAAGGTCGCCGCCTTACACACCCAGGAAACAGACACTTGATGTCGAAAAGCCCAAGAGGCACCAATTTCCCTGATAGAATGTGCCGTGACAGGAAAGGGAGGTGCCTGCCCCCTTATGGCATAAACCTGAACCACAATCATTCTGATCTACCGAGAAATGGTGGCCGATAAGACCGCCAGTCCCTTCTTCGGACCAGCCACCAATACAAACAGCGACTCCGACCTCCGAATAGGAGCCGTAGCAGACAGATACACCCACAGAGCCCAGACCACGTCCAAGGAATGCAAAGCCACCTCTTTGGCATGTGAGGGCTGAGGACATAAGGATGGAAGCACAATGTCCTCATTTAGATGAAAGGCCAAAACAACCTTTGGCAGAAACTAAGGCTGCGGACACAGCACCGCTTTATCCTTGTGGAGGATCAAGTAGGGAGACTTGCATGACAAGGCCGCCAACTCAGAAACCCTCCTGGCAGATGTAATAGCCATTAGAAAGTCTATTTTCCTAGAGAGTGTCAATAAGGGGATCTCCCTAATGTTTTCAAACGGTGGTTTCTGAAGCACCAAGAGCACCAGATTCAAATCCCATGGAGGTAGTGGTAGTCGAACTGGAGGGGCCACATGTCGAAACCCCTGAACAAACATACTCACCAATGAATGAGTCGCCAAGGGTCACTGAAAAAAAGACAGCCCGAACTGATATCTGCCCCTTGATGGTGCTTAAGACAAGTTTCTGATCCACTCCTCGCTGCAAAAACAGCAGGATCCTGGAAATCGAGTATGTGCGCGGACACCACCCCATCTCCTCACACATGGCAATATAGGCCTTCCACGTACGATGATAAATCTTCGGAGAAGATGACTTCCGTGCCATCAGCATAGTGAATGTTACCGAATCCTACAGACCTCGATCCCTTAGAACCTGGCTTTCAGCAGCCATGCTGTTAAAGCTAGTGACGTTAAAGCAGGAAGAAGTATTGGACCTTGCGACAGAAGGTCATCTCACATCGGCATTCACCAAGGAACATCTGCCACCATTCATGTTATGTCGGCGTACCACGGACACCAAGGCCAATCTGGGGCAAGCAGAATTACCAAAATCCCCTCGGCCTCCACTCTGCGAAGCAGACATGGTAGAAGTTTGAGTAGGAAAAAAGCATAAATCCGCCGATAATGCCCCCAGGGAGCCACCAACGCGTCTTCTGCATCCGCCCAGGGATCTTTTGACCTGGCCACAAACCTCTGTACCTTCCAATTGAGTCGAGAAGCCAGGAGATCCACATCTGGTGTGCCCCACTTTAGGCAAAGGAGCCAAAATACATCTGGATGTAGCGACCATTCCCCTTGGTCCAGCATCTGACGACTTAGGTAGTCCGCTTGCCAGTTTTCTACGCCTGGAATGTACACGGCCAACAGAGCCGGCATGCTCTGCTCTGCCTGCCGCAGGATGTGAGCGACCTACAGTGCTGCAGCCGATCTCCTTGTTCCTCCTTGATGGTTGACATATGCCACCGCCATGGCGTTGTCCGACTGGATCCTGACTGGAAGCCCCTGCAGCCTCTGTTACCATGTGGAGAGGCACCGCCTGATCGCCCGAAGTTCCAGCACGTTGATTGGCAGGCGGGATTCTTCCTGAGTCCAGCGACCCTGGGCTGTCTGTACGCCCCAAACTCCTCCCCAACCGGTCAGGCTGGCATTGTGATCACCGTCCAATGAAGAGGATGGAACGACTTCCCAGACCGCTGGGCCGGCGACCTCAGCCACCAGAGCAGGGAATTCCTGACTAGCCGGCTCACCTGAATTTGACAATCCAGGGACAACGGAGATTTGACCCATTTGGAAAGGATCTACTTTTGCAAGACTCGAGTGTGGAATTGAGCATACGGTACCACCTCAAAAGTGGCTACAATGAGAAGCAGGCCCAGGTACTCCAGGCATTGCGTCAGCATCAACACCGACTTCTGTAAGTTCAGTACCCAACCAAACTCTCGAACAATTTGCATAGTGATTGCCACATCCTCCCTTATTTCTGAGGCGGAAGCTGCTCTCAGAAGGAGGTCGTCCAGGTAACCCACGATTGCAATCCCTCACTGCCTTAGCAAAGCCAAAATTGGGGCTGGCACCTTGATGAAGGCCCTTGGTGCTGACGCCAGGCCAAAAGGGAGAGCTACAAATTGGTAGTGCTCGTCCCTGACCACAAATCGCAGAAACTTCTGATGCTTGATGCATATGGGGACATGCAAGTATGCGTCCTTGATGTCCAGGGAGGCCAGAAAATCCCCCTGATGGAGAGCAGCAACCACTGAGTGAACTGGTTCCATCCAGAATCTTTGTACCTTCACAAAGCTGTTGAGGGCCTTGAGGTCCAGGATCGGACGGACCCCTTCCTTCTTTGGGACTACAAAGAGATTGGAGTAGAATCCCTGAAACCTTTCCGGCGTCGGTACAGGTACTATCACCCCGTGCAACAGCAGGTCCTGTACTGCACCGAACAGGGCTTCCGGACGACCCGGAAGAAGATGAAGGTTGGAGGGAAAAAATCTGTTTGGCGGGCAAGAAAGAAACTCTATTTTATATCCTGATGAAACCAGTCCGCAGACCCACTGGTTGGAAAGTAGGGAGGTCCACCGGGCTGCAAACTCCTGAAGTCAACCTCCCACCCGAGAGTCGGGTGGGGGCAAACCTTCGTGCGGTAACCGATTTGCTTGCAGGCTTGTTTGGCTTGCGAAACCAGGGACACTTTGTCCCTCAGCAGTCACCTTGTCGGACTGGGAACGCTTACCTGCCGACCCAGGCGGATGAAAAATCCGCTTCTGAGGGGAAAAGGAGGGCCCTTGCCTATGGCATGGCTCCTTACCTTTTCTGGACTGTGGGAGCAACGTACTCTTACCCCAGTAACATTCTTAATAATGTCATCCAGCGAGGCTCCAAATAGCCTCTCACCCTGGAAGGGCAAGTCCGTCAATGCTTTCTTAGTTGCCTGGTCCGCAGACCAGCATTTCAGCCAAATCAGGCTACGTAGCACTACTGCTGATACAGAGGCTCTAGAGAGCAAGGGGGCTGTATCTAAGGCCGTATCACAGATATACTTAAGGCCCTGCACCAACTGGTCTGCCAGCTCCACGCCGATCGAGGGAGCCTGTTGCTTCTCCAACTCACGGTGCAACAATTTTTCCTATTCATTAAGCGTCTGTGACACAAGGACCGTGGCTAATAGTGGCCGCAATGCTGACCCCACCACCGTAAACATGGATTCTGTCAGCAGGGTCCTTGAAAGCAGGAGTCCCTTCCACCGGAATCGTGGTTACCTTATTTTACCTGGCTACCGAGGGGGTAAACAATAGGAGGAGATGTCCATTTCTTCAGGAAACTATCCTCAAAAGGGTAATGCACCGCCAATGCATTTAGAGACTGAAAAGACCCGCTGCGGTTTTCCCCACTCCTTGTAATTGTATCAAAATAAGTTGAGTAAGGAAACACCTTAGCCGTACGGGCCAGCTTGTGGGACCCGAAAGGGACCGACGTCTCTGTAGATGCCCCGCCATATCCTCCATCTTTAGGGTATCCTGCACCGATGTAATAAGTGCTCCTACAAGCGCCTTTTCCTGCGCTGACCCAGACACGGAGTCATCCTCGCTGTCTGAATGGTCCTGGTCCGCATCCTCTGACACGCTAGAACAGGGACTGCCTGTCACAGCGGGGCCCAAGTCCGAATAAGAGCTTTCCCCAGAAGACGGTGGGGGAGGGGGGCATTTTTTACCTCCAGAACTGCCAACAGCGTGTCCCTAGGCACCGCAGGTGCAGGGGAACCAGTTGCAATAACAGGGATGTCTGGGGAAGAAGCGCCAGCTTCCGACGCCATGCTGACCCACCTGTCACCCCTTAGGGACCTAAGGCAAGTCACACAAAATGTTCACCCTCCTAGCTGCCGCAGACTAAGGCCCCCCCCCCCCGCAGGACTCACCATCCTGACTCAGGTACTGCTCTGTGCTGCTGCTGTCCGCTCTCCCTGGTGTCATCCATGGGGTGTCTGTGTGAAAAGCACGCTTTTCTAGAAGGAAACAAGCACCCAGCACTAGAGGCAAAACTACCTGAGGCTACTAGAAAATGGCCGCCGGCCGCCTCAGCAAAAACGTCTGAGGGCGCAGAGAAAATGGCCACCGAACTTCCAGGAAATGTCTAAAAGGGAAAAAACTGGCTGTGGCTTCAAAAAAGCCCCAGGAAAATGGCCACCAACTTCCAGGAAATGTCTGAAAGTGAAAAAAATGGCTGTGGCTACAAAAAAGCCCCAGGAAAATGGCAGCAGAGCGTGTGGCGGCCTCCCCACATGTGAAACACAACACAAACACCCCACTGTGGCCCAGAAACAGGGAAGAGGACGAGTGGACCCCCAACACAAAGCGCAGCCCCCTGCCAGGACCCAGAGACCCCGCGGAGGACCCCCGGCCAGGTATGTGCACCGCACCCCCATGTGCCCAGTCACACAACGGCCCATAGCATGGGGAGGAGGGAAAGGACAGGGAGAGAAGAAAGGGAGAGTGAGAGACACCCTAGTAGACCTCCCAGGGAATGCCCTGCTGCTCCATCCTGCTGAGACAGATAGAACCATACTTACCCCTCCTGTAGGCACTGCTGGACGCATTCCACAGACAAACCCATCACCTGAGCAGTACAGGTGGCTGTCGGCTACGGCACACTGTGACACAGACAGCAGTAGCCCAGTCATATGTGTGCCCCAGAGCATATAGCTCACCGGCCGCCCCTGGATGAGACATGGCATGTCGTGGCCGACACAGCGCGTAGCTAGGACATGCTCACGCTCGATTACCAGGCTGGGGAGACTACCAGGATCTATATTATCCAGCCTGTCACAGAGCCCGGCTGTTGATTGTAGATCACAGGAATCAAAAATGCAGAAAAAAGAAAAAAAATTCCAAGGACCAATAGTCCAACCGGGAGCCAGGTCCTTCTCCTACACTAGCCAGAAAAAAAAACTGAGCTGCTGGGTACAGTGTGAGGGGTTTTAGCCAGTAGGACCGCCCCCCTGGGCGGTACTGTGCAAGTGTCACTGTTTTCAACACTTTCTGCCTAGTCCTCTCCTAAAGGGGTGATATAACCCTAAGGTCAAGATGAAAATGCTGTGTCCATCATTGAATAAAAGAGAAATTACCCTTTTAAATGGGTATCGGGAATGCTTAACCTCTTCAATACCAGGCACTTAGACACCTTCCTGCTCAAGCCAATTTTCAGCTTTCATCGCTGTCGGTCATACAACACTGTACCCAAACAATTTTTTTATCATTTTGTTTCCACAAATAGAGCTTTCTTTTGGTGGTATTTGATCACCTCTGTGATTTGTATTTTTTGCGCAACAAATAAAAAAAAAAAATTTGAAAAAAAAACCCAAGTTTTTCTTTGTTTCTGTAAAATTTTTTTGTAAATAAGTATGTTTTCTTCTTCAGTGATGGGCCCTGATATGGCTACACTGACGGGCACTGATAAGGCGGCACTGATGGGCACCGATGAGGTGGCACCAATGAGGTGGCACTGATGGGCACTCATAGGTGGCACTGATGGGCACTAATAGGCAGCACTGATGGGTACTTATGGGTGGCACTGATAGGTGGTACAGATGGGCACTGATGGGCACTGATAGGTGGGCACTGATAGGTACAGATGGGCACTTATAGGTGGCACTGATGGGCACTCATAGGTGGCACTGATGGGTACTTATGGGTGGCACTGATAGGTGGCACGGATGGACACTGATGGGCACTGATAGGTGGACACTAATGGGTATGGATGGGCACTGATAGGTGGCACTGATGGACACTGATGGGTGGCACTGATGACACTGATTGGTGGCACTGATGACACTGATGGGGGGCATTACTGGGCATCATGTTATATAATGGTGCCAGTCAGTGCCCATTTGTGTGCACTGATTGGCACAGATTGGGCATAATTTGCACATGTGGATGCCATGGGGTACATACCTGGCCATCCACATGTTTCCCTTTTCCCTAGTGATCTTGGTGGCTCTCCTGGTGGTCTAGTGTGGGCATTCAAGGGGGGCATTCAGGAGAGCCGCCTATCGGCTCTCCTCTACTCGCATCTGTCAGACGCGAGTGAGGAAAAGCCGATCAGCGCCTTTTCCTGTTGACATCGTGATCAGCGGTGATTGGACATGGCTGATCACGTGTTAAAGAGCCTCCGTTGGAGGCTCTTTACCAAGATCGGTGTGTCTGTGTGTCAGACTGACACACTGCTCCACCGATCGGCGTGATGCTCAGACCCATGGGCGCGCAGCGGATGTTATCCTGAAGGACATCATATGATGCTCAGTTAGGATAACTGAACCATGACCCGGCCGTCATTTTGCTATAGGCCAGGTGGGAAGTGGTTAAATACCTGGGAATCGGGCTCACTCCCCTGCTCAGCAATATTTTCTCCCAGAACTTTAGACCTATATTACTCCAGATTGAATCAAATTTATCTAAGTGGTCCCTCAAATTCTTTTCCTGGTTTGGTAGAGCCACTATAGTTAAAATGGTTATACTCCCGAGACCTCTCTACCTTTTCCACACGTTGCCTGTTCCGGACATTTTTTTTAAGCAGCTACAATCTATTCTATGGAAATTCCTATGGGCCCACAAAAAGACGCGCATAAGTCTACGTTTGCTCATGAAGCCAAAAGTAGCAGGCGGTTTGGGTTTCCCAAACTTCAAGCTTTACGATTATGCTACACATCTGGCCAGAATTATTGATTGGCATTGCCATGCTGCAAATAAGGACTGGGTGTCCCTTGAGGAGAGTTTCTCAAAGACCCCATTAAAATTTGCATCATGGATACCATGGGCAAAAAGCCCTCCAGAGCTTACACAACATCCAATTATCAGTGCTACCATCAAGGTTTTCCATCATGCTGCCTCACTTTACCAGATCGCCACCTCACCTGGGCCGCTAACCACTTTGTTTAACAATCTGGATTTTCCCCCGGGTATGGACACAAAAGCTTTCTCCTTAGAAGGAAAACCACCTCTTTTAGCCTCACATTTTTTACAAGCAGGACAAATCCTCTCACATGAAAAATTGCTGGATAGCCTCTAACCTTTTGTATTACCCTTCTGGAACTAGAGACAAAACTGTGACTACATACTCGCCTCTATAAGGAAAAAGGAAGTGATAAGGGATTTTACTTCTTTTGAATTATTATGTTCCAATAACAAACCCTTTGAGAAAACAACCTTATTTATGTATGCGTGTCCCCAACAGCATGACAACACAGATTTGGACAGGTTCAAGGGCCAATGGGAAATAGCACTCCCGACGCACTTCACTGACGTTCAGTGGCAGAATGTGTGCATTTTAGCTCATAAATGTTCAGCACAAGGCTGCAAGAGAATTCTTATAAGTTACTCTCACAATGGTATGCCACACCTCTTAAAGTGAAGAAATGGTACCCATTGGCCTCAGACCTGTGCTGGAGATGTGGTGAGAGTGAAGGAGACATGATGCACATTTGGTGGAATTGCCTCCAGGTAACCACATACTGGGAAAAAATCTGTGATCTAATCTTGCACATCACTGAGACCAAAATTAAACTCACCCCAGCCTGCTGCCTTCTACATATCTCCAACTTTCCCCTTGGAAGATATCATTTTCTGTTCTCGCATCTCTCTTCTTTCTCTCTTGTCTTTCTCCCTTCCCATCTCCCCCCGGGAATTTTTTTACCTTTCTTCCCCTTTCCCCTTACCTATTACCCCATTTACATATATAATGCTACTCCCGCGCACATACTGGCAATAGTAATGTTTGACATATGTCTGAACTGTAAGTTTCAAATAGGCACAGCCAATAAGAAATTTACATGTCTTCATTCTATTCAATGTTACTTCTCATACAGTTTGAGCAAGTATATGGCTATGCAATTTATGATAATTGTACTGACATTGTGTGGTTTATATTGTATCTTTCATTTTTTGCTTAATAAAAACTTTTATTGGAAAAAAAAAAGAAATTATCAGCCACACTGTTAGGATACAGGTGAAAAACAAGTTCTGTCATGCCAAGTAGAACAATGGCATAGTTGCCAACATTGTAAAAACATTTATAGGGACACTGTTTTTGGCTGTAGGCAGTGCCTTATTATACTTAGGAGGCAAGGCATGTGTTTATAGGCTTGACATAGCAAAAAAAAGCAAAATGCGGCGATGTGCCGAAAGATGGGCGGGGTTTATGTGAAATAGTGGGCGTGGCTCAAATGAGGGTGTGGCTAGAGTCTGAGATGAATGAGAGATTGAGAAAGAAAGGGGAGAAGGAGAGAAGTAGAGAGAAGAAAGGAAAGAGGGATGAAGGGACAGCAGGCCCAGATCCTACACCACAATAGAAATGTGTATTCCAGAGTTTAACAAATCAGCAGACAAAGATACTCCAAACACCTGGTGTTAACGCTTCAATCATCCCAGCACCATGGTTGTTGTGGTGTCAGGTTGATTGAAGCACATTATTACTATTATTACATTGTAATATAGAATGAAATCATTAAACACACCATAATCTAGAATCAGTGGGACCCCTGAGCGTGTCACCTGCCACGTCGCCTGCTACTAGATGCCATCAGGTGCCTCCAGCAGAGTCTGTCCTTGCATCAGGTGCCCCAACAGAGTCCGTCCTTACATCAGGTGCCCCCAGAAGCAGAAGCCCTCCTTACAGATCTGTGTCCCTGGCAGCGGAGCCCCTTCTTACATCTGGTGTCCCCAGCAGCAGAGCTCTCCTTTAAATTTGGTGTCCCCGGCAGTGGAGCGCTCCTTTACATCTGGTGTCCCCGACAGCAGAGCTCTCCTTTACATCCAGTGTCCCCAGTAGCGCAGCCCTCCTTTACATCTGTGTCTCCGGGAGTGGAGCCCTCATTTACATCTGGTGTCCTCCAACAGTGGAGCCCTCCTTTACATCTGGTGTCCCCCAGCAGCGGAGTCCTCCTTTACATCTGGTGTCCCCCAGCAGCGGAGTCCTCCTTTACATCTGGTGTCCCAGGCAGCGGAGCCCTCCTTCTCATCTGGTGTCCCCCAGCAGCGGAACCCTCCTTACAGATCTGTGTCTCCCAGCAACAGAGCCCTCCTTACTTCAGTGTCCCCAGCAGCTGGCAGCAACCCTCCTTACAGAGTGATCTGTGTCACCAAGCAACAGAGACCTCCATACTTCTGCCAGTGTCCCTGGCAGCAGCAGCGGAGCACTCCTTACAGAGTGATCTGTGTCCCCCAGTTACGCGGCAGCTACAGTTCCCGGCAGTTCCCGGCTTTCTCGTGTGTGTGTTCAGTGCAGAGGGGAGAAGCTGATTGGTTGCCCCTCCCCTCTCCACTGAACACAAGGGGAAATAATCCTCATGACGGCAGCGGCGGACATTTTTTGTAGCCTGCCAGCTGTTTTTTCCTAAAACATTCCAGATTTTCCCGGCATTTGGGACTGTTGGCAAGTATGCAATGGGCATGATCAGATTGCATCTAATAGTGAGAGTGGCATAAAAGAGGATTATTTAAACAGAACCACTCCCTGACCACCTACCTCTAAATGAACATAGCATCTGCTTGGGTGAGTACACATTGCCTCAATGTTTAGCTACATAGTGCGGCAATTTACACTTGACAAAAAAATACTACAAATAGCTACACATACTGCAGCTGCTGACTTTAAATATATGGAAACTTAACTGTTCAGGGATCCCACAATGTCGGCACTGCGCGACACTGCGCATGCTGCCCTTATTAATTGGATCGGAGGAGGGGGGCTGAACTTCCGAGAGGCGGCACCATCTCTGGAAGTGGGGAACGATGGCAGGTACCCGTTTTCCCTCCCCCCTGAAACATGCCAAATGGGGCAAGGGGGGGGGGGGGGGTGGGCAGATAAGCCTAAACCAAATACTACTTGGCATACAGTTGTGACGCAGTATTTCAATGCAAAATTCCCATTCTGCTGGGAAAAAAAAATTCAGGAGGCAGCAGCATCACCTCCTGCACTAACAGTGGGATGATCTTAAAGGGGCATTAACCCCAAATCCTGTTATTTAGGTACAGATTGCAGGGTTCAGGTGTACACTAATAACAGAGTGCAGGGTTCAGGCGTGTGCTACATAAAGATTGCAGGTTTCAGCAGTACACAGGATACGGAGTGCAGGGTTCAAGGGTGCACTGCGTACACAGTGCAGACAGGGCAAAGACAAGGGGTGGGTGGGAGGGTTGGCTGCCCTGGGCGCAATGATTTACTGGGGGCGCCTGCCAGGATTAGAGCAGAGCATGTCTAAAGAGCTGCCTGTCGACCTGGCTGCACCTGTGTCAAGAAGGATGTCCTGGTAATCCGGCGGTATATGGAAGACCTGCCCGCAGAATCCCTATCCTAAGAGCTAACCTGTGCACACGGGTGCGCGTTAGCGTGAACGGGTGCACGCGGGTGCACGATAGCATGAACGGGCACACGTGGACGTGTGCGCAGGTGCGCGCAGATGCGCCGTGTGACTGTTTTTGGCGCCCAGAGGGCTATTTAAGGGAATCTGTCACTGTGCCTCCTTGCTGTCCAGCCTACAGCGTTTCCTGTGGCCCTGCTACCTGTTACCAGTTGACTTGATTCCTGTCTACCTGGCCTGTTCCTGATAACGTCTGCTGCCTGCCTCTGACCCCGGCCTGTCCGACTACCCTTCTGCCTCTGCCTTTGGATTGATCACTGCCCGCCTGTTACTGACCTGGCCTGTACCTCGGCTACCCTTCTGCCTCCGTTTGGTACCTACTCTGCCCGCTAGTATTGATCCGGCCTGTCTGACCATGCCTGTGTTCCTGCCTGACCTCTGAGCACCTTCCTGCAACCTACCGATCCAGCCCTGCTGCTGTACTAGAGATCTCCTCCCAGCTGTCTGCGGTGTTCCAGTTACCAGTTCCAGCTTACTGTTCCTGCCTGCCCTTCTCCAGCTACTTCAGAGGTCCAGACCAGTCGCACACCTGCCATCTATTAGGCACTTGTGCCCTCTGAACTCTTGAGTCCCTGTCTCCACTACCAGGGGTTCTCGAGCTAGAGGCTTACGAGAGGCCACTCCCTGCATTCTGGGCTCCAACACCAGGTACGTGACAGTATTGGACAACCATGTCCAAGCCCACGCAGAGTGCCTCTCCCATGGATGAGCTCTGCCGCCACCTTGCTGGACATACTCAGGCGGTGAAGAGCCTGCAAGAGGGCTATAGTCAGCTGGAGGAACGTGTCCAAGCCCTGTCTGCATCCACACCCTCTGCTTCCAGGACTTCTATTGCACCTTCAGTAGTGATGATGCCGCCAGAACCCAGGGTTCCAAACCTGAGAGATTCTCAGGCAACCGGGGTAAAAAAATTTTATGACATTCCGCAATGCATGCAAGCTTTTCTCTGCCCTGCAACCAAGGACCTTTTCTCTTGAAGCCACCAAGGTGGGGTTTGTTATTTCGCTGCTGGCAGGTGAACCCCAGTCCTGGGCTCATCATCTCCTGGAAAAGAAGGATCCCTCCCTTGATAACTTAAGCACCTTTTTTCAGGCCATGTCTCTGCTCTATAAGCATCCACAGCTAACCGCCAAGCAGAGGCAGCTCTGCACGCCCTGCAGCAAGGCCACAGACCCATGGAGGACTACGTGTCGAAATTCAGACGTTGGAGTTCCGACACAAACTGGAACAATGCTGCCTTACGGTACCAGTTTCGTATGGGTCTTTCAGAATCCTTAAAAGATGAACTGGGCAGAGTGGGCATCCCTCAGACCTTAGAAGCCCTCACTGACCTGTCCATCCAAATAGACAGACGTCTAAGAGAGCGACGCACGGAACGATCCTCTGGCACTTCTCATCCTGTTTGGATGTTGCCACGTGTGCCTAGTTCTCCCCATTCAGCCTTTTCAGTTCCTGCTACGGCCGCCTCGGATACTCCAGAACCTATGCAGCTGGGCTTGCTTCGACCTTCTTTGACCCCTGAAGAACGCCAATGCCGTCGGGCTGGTAACCTTTGCCTGTATTGTGGAGAACCGGGACATTTTGTACGAACTTGACCTGCAAAGTTTCGTAAGTGCTTTTCCATTTCTCCTGCTCTTACTCCCATTTTGCCGAACAGTATTACTCATCTGGCTGTTCCTATTCTCTTGCAGCTCCCAGGAGCGAATATTCAAACCAATGCTTTAATTGATTCAGGGGCTTTTAGTGGCTTCATGGACTTGTCATTTGCTTCCAAACATCACATACCCCTTCGGCCTACAGCAAAAGGACTTTCAGTGTATTTGGCCGATGGCTCTACTCATAAATCAGAGCCAGTAACTCAGGAGACTTTTTCTCTGCTTACCACCATTGCCGGGACTCACCAGGAGTTACTGTGTTTAGATGTCATCAAGTCTCCACTATTTCCCATCATACTAGGCATGCCCTGGCTGAGAGCCCATAATCCACAAATCGATTGGATCTCGGAGAAGATTAAATTCCTCTCACCCTACTGTCATCAACATTGTCTACCGGAAGTCAACGATGCCCCTTCTTCTCTACTATGCCTAGAAGCGGATGCTGTGACCCGTCAAGCTGTACCCAAAGTTTACCACAGCTTCCTGGATGTTTTCAGCAAAAAGGGTGCAGAAACTCTCCCTCCACATAGGCCGTACGATTGCCCAATAGAACTTTTTCCTGGAGCAGAGATCCCTTTTGGAAGAATTTTCCCGTTGTCAGAATTGGAATTAGGATCATTGAAGACTTACCTTGATGACAACCTTGAAAAAGGGTTTATCTGACCCTCCACCTCCCCGGCGGGTGCGGGAATTTTCTTTGTGGAGAAAAAAGATCACTCCCTACATCCATGCGTAGATTATCGGGCACTTAACAAAATTACAATTAAGAGCCGATATCCTCTGCCTTTCGTGCCAGAACTGTTCCAAAGACTGGGGTCTGCAGTAGGGTTCTCCAAGCTGGATCTTCGGGGTGCCTATAATCTAGTCTGCATTCGGAGTGGAGATGAGTGGAAAACCACCTTCCGCACACGGTTTTTGGCACTTTGAATACTTAGTTATGCCTTTCGGCCTTTGCAATGCCCCCGCCACATTCCAACACTTCGTGAATGACATTTTCAGAGACTATCTTGACCTATTTGTTATTATTTACTTGGAGGATATTCAGATTTTTTTCCTCCTCCTTAGCTGAACATCGAGAACACGTTAGAAATGTTTTAACACGACTCCGTCTTCGAACATCCAGTTCCTTGGTCTGATCATTTTGGTGGAAGGCATTAAAATGGACCCTCAGAAGGTTTCTGCCATTCTGGACTGGCCAACCCCTACCGACAGGAAAGGAATTCAACGGTTTGTGGGCTTTGCAAACTGCTACAGGAAGTTCATAAGGGGATTTTCCACCATCATTTCCCCATCACAAGATTAACCAAGCAGGGCCTAAAGTTCCAGTGGACTCCTGAAGCTCAAGCAGCCTTTACAATTTTGAAAGACCTGTTCATCTCAGCCTCAGTTTTAAAGCATCCTGACTCGACCCTGCCATACATCTTGGAAGTAGATGCCACGGAGATAGTGGTTGGGGCAGTGCTTTGCCAGAGACAAGGACCTAAAGCCCTTCTGCACCCAGACACGTTTTTCTCTCGTAAGTTATCTGAAGCAGAGAAGAACTACATTGTGGGCGATCGAGAATTGTTAGAAATCAAGGCTGCACTTGAAGAATGGCGCTATCTTCTGGAAGGAGGAGCTCACCCGATCCTTGTTTATACAGATCATAAGAATCTGGAATATTTAAAAACTGCTGAGAGATTGAGACTGCGACAGGCCAGGTGGGCACTTTTCTTTACCAAATTCTCGTTTCACATAACCTATCGCCCCGGGTCGAAGAACACCAAGCCTGACGCCTTGTCATGAATGTACAATGAACCTGAAGCTCCTTTGTCCCCAGACACCATCCTGTCTTCAGGAAACTTCCTCCTGCTCCAAATGGATTTACTTTTTCAAATCAAACAAGCTTCCATTGGTGCCGCATCCCTGCCTGACACCACTCTACAGGCCAGAGACGACCTTCTATGTTATAAGAACACAATTTTCGTTCCCCAGGAAGTGCCAGTTTTGGTCCTTAGTTCCTGTCACAATCACATGCTGGCAGGCCATTTCGGGGTGCACAAGACCTCTGAACTGCTTCAGCGCACGTTCTGCTGGCCAAAGTTATGGAAGGACTGTAAGGATTATGTGGAGGCATGTGCTACCTGCATCCAGAATAAGGGCAGCAAGTCTAAGGCATGGGGCTTGTTGAAGCCATTACCCGTCCCAGAGAGACCACGGAGGATGATCTCCATGGATTTCATTGTCGAGCTGCCACCCTCAGAAAATTGTACTACAATCTTTGTGGTGGTGGCAGCTCGACAATGAAATCCTAGATTATCCAAAATGGCTCACTTTTTGCCAATGAAGGGCACACCCTCTGCCACGGAGACGGCTAAGACATTCATCAAGGAGATAGTGAGACTCCATGGCATCCCTGCAAATACTACATCAGATCGAGGAGTGCAATTCACTTCCAAGTTTTGGAGGGCACTTTGTGGGGCTCTGAAGATTGACCTCTCCTTCTCCTTTGCCTATCACCCTCAAACAAATGGCCAGACGGAGAGAACGAATCAGACACTGGAACAGTATCTGCGCTGCTTTTCCTCGTTCTCCCAGGATGATTGGGCTCCTCTTCTACCTCTTGCCGAATTTGCATATAATAATTCTGTTCATTCTGCCACAAAGCAATCACGTTTTTTTGCAAATTACGGTTTCCATCCTCTTCTGTTCCTGTCCAACAACCTCCCGGAGTGTCCGGTACCAGCCGTCCAAGAGAACCTACACTTCTTTGAGTCAAACAACAAGCTTCTGCAGGAGACTATGACAAGGACTCAGAATTACAAAAAAAGAGGTGTTTGACAAGAAAAGAAGGGGGGGAGCTTGGTCTGGCTATCTACCTTGAACTTGAAATTGACATGCCCGTCCAAGAAATTGGGCCCAAAATTTGTGGGTCCCTTTCCAGTTGTAAGGAAGATTAATAATGTGGCGTATGAGCTGAAGTTACCAGAATCATTTCGAAGTCACCAGGTCTGTCACGTGGCCCTACTCAAACCCGCAGTTCCAGATCCCTTTGCCAACCGGAAGGTGGGTCCCCCTGAACCTGTGATCATCGATGGAGAAGTTGAATATGAGGTCGAATCCATCTTGGATTGCAGGAAAAGATGCAATCAAGTTCAGTTTCTGGTGAAGTGGAAGGGGTACGGGCCTGGGGAAAACTCCTGGGAGCCGGAGTCCAACATCCATGCCAAGAGATTGATTCTTGACTTTAAGAAGTCCCATCTGAGTAAAATGGCACAGTTGGGCATTCAGAGGCTGCCTCTTGGGGGAGGGCAATGTCAAGAAGGACGTCCCGGTAATCCGGCGGTATATGGAAGACCTGCCCACAGAATCCCTATCCTAAGAGCTAACTGTCGCACGCGATAGCTCGAATGGGCGCATTCAGGTGTGCGAACGGGCGCACGTGGGTGCGCAACAGCACGAACGGGCACATGTGGACGAGCCCAGGTTTGCTCAGGTGCGCGCAGATGCGCCGTGTGTCTGTTTTTGGCGCCCAGAGGGCTATTTAAGGGAATCTGTCACTGTGCCTCCTTGCTGTCCAGTCTACAGCGTTTCCTGTGACCCTGCTACCTTTTACCAGTTGACTTGATTTCTGTCTACCCGGCCTGTTCCTGACGACGTCTGTTTGCTGCCTGCTTCCAACCCCGGCCTGTCCGACTACCCTTCTTCCTCTGCCTTTGGATTGATCGCTGCCCGCCTGTTACCAACCCGGCCTGTACCTCGATTACCCTTCTGCCTCCGTTTAGTACCTGCTCTGCTCGCTCGCTAGTATTGATCCATCCTGTCTGACCCTGCCTGACCTCTGAGCACCTTCCTGCAAATCCAGTCCTGCTGCTGTACTACAGAACCAGCTCCCAGCTGTCTGCGGTGTTCCAGTTATGAGTTCCAGCTTGCTGTTCCTGCCTGCCCTTCTCCAGCTACTTCAGAGGTCTGGACCAGTCCCACACCTGCCATCTATCAGGCACTTGTGCCCTCTGAACTCTTAAGTCCCTGTCTCCACTACCAGGGGTTCTCGAGCCAGAGGCTTATAAGAGGCCACTCCCTGCATTCTGGGCTCCAACACCAGGTACGTGGCAACCTGCCTGAGGTGAGGATGAGGTGGATTGCAGATGAATTAAAACATGGGTCTTCAAACTATGGCCCTCCAGTTGTTCAGGAACTACAATTCCCATCATGCCTAGTCATGTCTGTGAATGTCAGAGTTTTACAATGCCTCATGGGATGTGTAGTTTCGCAACAGCTGGAGGGCCATAGTTTGAGGATCCCTTTATTGTACCTGGCCCACAGCCCCCAGCTACATCACTAACCTAGTCCCAAAATACCAACCAAGCCGTTCTCTTCGGACATTCCAAGACCTCCTGCTCTCTAGCTCCCTTGTCACCTCCTCCAATGCTCACCTCCAGGATTTCATCAGAACTTCTTCAAAACCTTTGGAACTCCCTACGCCAATCTGTCCGACTGTCCCCTAATCTATCCATCTTTTGACGATCCCTGAAAACCCTTCTCTTCAAAGAAGCCTATCCTGCTTCTAACTAACACTGTTTTTTTTCCTCCATCAGCTCATCCCCCCACAGCTATTACCTTTTGTATCCATTGACCCTTCCTTTTTAGATTGTAAGCTCTAATGAGCAGGGCCCTCTGATTCCTCTTGTACCAAATTGTAATGCCTGCCCTCATGTTGTAAAGCGCTGCGCAAACTGCGGGAGCTATATAAAACCTGTATAATAACAATAATAATAATAATAGTGATAGACATGTGCAATTCGTTCCAGTCCAAATACAAATTCGGACAAAGTTTGGTTATTTGGAGATTCGGATGTATCCGAATCTCTGAAATAAATAGTAACGAATATTCAGATGTATCCGAATCTCCAAATTAAATAGTAACGAATTTAGTTGAAATCCGTTAAAATTCGTTTTGTTTATTTGTTTTAAATGATTGACTGATTCCATTTTGTGTGAATAAATGGCTGGATGTTAAGCAGCGGGCTGGAAAGCTGGCCGCTCGCATTCTTAACCACTTTCAGACCTCCCGCCCTGATATACATCCTTACTTTGATGGGGGATATCGTTATGGCAGCAGCTAGCTGCCATAGCCACCCTATCCTCTTGTTTGGCGGTCCGCTTGAAGAAGCCCCCCCCCTGCTATGCTCAGGTACCCTTCGCTACTTACCGGAGCCGTCGGCAGCGGCAGAGGCGATGGGATGTTCCTCCTTCCTTGGCATGGAGACGAGTGAGGGGAAGATGGCCCTCACCTGTCTCCATAACAATGCAGGGTGGAAGCGACATCAAAACGTCACTTCCACCCATGGCTCCTAAAGGGCCATTTTTTTCCATTTTTTTTTAAAATGACAATTTATTTTTTATTGTATTTTAGTGTACATATGAGATCTGAGGTCTTTTTGACCCCAGAGTTCATATTTAAGAGGTTCTGTCATGCTTTTTTTCTATTACAAGGGATGTTTACATTCCTTGTAATAGGAATAAAAGTGGATTTAAAAAAAAAAAAAAAACAGTGTAAAAAATAAAAAATAAAAGGTAAAATAAACAAACGCGCCCTGTCCCGCCGAGCTCTCGTGCAGAAGCGAGTGCATACGTGAGTAGCGGCTGCATATGAAAACGGTGTTCAAACCACACATGTGAGATATCACCATGATCGGTAATTTTTTAAACGTTGCCTATGGGGATATTTAAGGGTAAAAGTTTGTCGTCATTCCACGAGCGGGCGCAATTTTGAAGCGTGACATGTTGGGTCTCAATTTACTCGGTGTAACATTATCTTTCACAAAAAAATTGGGCTAACTTTACTGTTGTCTTATTTTTTAATTTAAAAAAGTGTATTTTTTTCCAAAAAAGTATAACGTTTGGGGGTCCTAAATAATTTTCTAACAAAGAAATCTGTTTTTAACTTGTAAACAACACATCTAAAGAAGAATCTCGGTCCTTAAGTGGTCAACAACCATGATTCATGTGATGTCAGAAGGGGCAGTGCTACCTGGTGATGTAGCTGGGTGGCCCCGCCCCTCGCCTAGAGAAGAACTGTCAAAGCAGATGGCAGGTAGCCTCCCAGGAGGCGGAGTGCTTTTATTTTTTTTTCGGGTCCGGTGGGCGTCGTTATTGGCGATGGATTTACATCGAAAGACACTATTTTTTATTTATTTTTTAATAAAGGACTTGTCAAAAACTGTTTCTTTTGGTTTTATCTTTTTGACACTTTTTTTGGTGAATGGGTAGCAGTATGATACCCATTCACATTTGGAGGGGGTGGGATCTGGGGGCTTTTAGACTCTGATAAGCCCCCCGCTCGCAAACCCCGAAAACCACATCCCAGGATTGTCGCAAATAGGCCCTTGTCCCTGTCAACATGGGGACAAGGTGCTTTTGGGGGAGCAGAGCACCCACCCCCCCATGTTAGGGCATGTGGTCTGTTTTGGCTCAGGAGGAGGGGGAACGCTCGCTTGTCCCCCACCTTTCCTGACCTGCTCGGATAAGGCTCTGCTATGGATTTTCGGGGGGGGGGGGGAGACGCCTTTTTTCTTGTAAATTTTGGCTTGGAGTTCCCCTTAAAATCCATACCAGACCCGAAGGGCCTGGTATGGACTGGGGGGGACCCCATGCCATTTTTTAAGACATTTTTCTATTGCTGGGAATGTTGTAGTCTTGCCAGTAACTTTTTTTCTTTAGAAATGTAATTTTTTCTGCAGCGTATTCTATAAATGCTACGGAAATGCCACTTTACAGGCAGACTAAGGGTACCCCCCAGGCACTATACAGTATTTAAAGGAATTTTTCATTTTTATTGTTTGACTTAACCACTTAACCACTTTCAGACCAGGTCATTTTGCTGGCTTAAGACCAGACCACTTTTTGCGATTCGGCACTGCGTCGCTTTAACCGACAATTGCGCGGTCATGCGATGTGGCTCCCAAACAAAATTGGTGTCCTTTTTTTCTCACAAATAGAACTTTCTTTTGGTGGTATTTGATCACCCCTGCGGTTTTTATTTTTTGCTCTATAAAGAAAAATAGAGCGACAATTTTGAAAAAAACGCATAATTTTTTTAACACCCCTACACTGCCCCTTGTTTGGGAGCCACGTCGCACGACCCTGCAATTGTCAGTTAAAGCGACGCAGTGCCGAATTGCAAGGGGCCTGGTCCTTTAGCTGCAAAATGGTCCAGGGCTTAAGTGGTTAAAGTTGGAGCCCCACTTTAACCACTTCAATACAGGGCATTTATACAGCTTCCTTACCAGACCAATTTTTAGCTTTCAGTACTCTTACACTTTGAATGTCAGTTACTCAGTCATGCAACACTGTACCCAAACTAAATTTTTATAATTTTTTTCATACAAATAGAGCTTTCTTTTGGTGGTATTTAATCACCACTGGGTTTTTTATTTTTTGTAGCATAAGTGAAAAAAGAGCGAAAATTTTGAAAAAAAACACTTTTTTTTAGTTTCTATGATAAAAGTTTGCAAATAAGTCATTTTTGTTCATAAATTTGGGCCAAAATTTATACGGCTACATATCTTTGGTAAAAATAAACCAAATTAGTGGATATTATTTAGTCTCTTTGAAAATTATAGAGTCTACAAGTTATGGTGCAAATCATTGAAAATCGATCACATCTGATCACACCTGATGTACTGACGGCCTATCTCATTTCTTGAGGCTCTGGAATGTCAGGAAAGTACAAATACCCCACAAATGACCCCTTTTTGAAAAGTAGACAGTTCAAGGTATTTAGTAAGAGGCATGGTGAGTTTTTTGAAGTTGTAATTTTTTTCCACAATTCTTGGGAAAAAGAAGAATGTTTTTTTTTTTGTTTTTGTTTTTTTACAAAATTGTCATAATAACAAGTTATTTCTCGTACATAGCATATGCATACTTCCAATTACACCCCAAAATACATTCTGCAACTCTTCCCGAGTATGGCGATACCACATGTGTGGGACTTTTACACAGGCTGGCCACACAGAGAAGTCCAAAATGCAGGGAGCACCGTCAGGGGTTCTAGGAGCATAAATGACGCCTCTAATTTAATTTACATTTGTGAAGGCCCTGGAGCACCAGGACAGTAGAATTACCCACAAAATGACCCCATTTTGGAAAACAAACACCCCAAAGTATATTCTATGAAGCATTATGAGTCTTTTTTTTTTTTTTCAAATTTCTCTTTATTTATTTTTATAAAACATACATTCAAAAATGTTCCATTCAATTTTCACATCATTATAAAACATTCCCCATACAAAAAAAAAAAAAAAAAAAATTGTCAGTACTAATCCATTCAATCCCCCTCCCTTACATAAATTCCCACAATTTTCCTGAGGTACTCAATTCCTCCCATTTCTTCCAATAGTCCGACATCGGTTTTTCTACATATCCCTCTTGTCTAATCTGTTTCTCCATGAAACACACCTCGCTCATCTCATAATTCCACTCTACTATTGTTGGGGCTACTTCCTTTTTCCATTTCTGTGCTATTACGGTTTTAGCTATTGTAGTTATTTGATACAAAAATTCCATCTCTTTTCGTTTTAGTTTTCCAGATGTATGGGAGAATAATATTGTCTTTATATCAAGATTTATTCTTATATCTGTCAGTTCCTGATATATTTTTATTATCTTAACCCAAAATATTTTTATCTTCCAGCAACTGTACCAGATATGTTCTAGAGCAGTGGTCCCCAACCTTTTTGGCACCAAGGACCGGTTTTGTGGAAGAATATTTTTCCAAGGCCCGATGGGGGGGGGGAATCGCGATGTGGTGCGTTATCGGTTCAATCATCCTGATACCATTGCATAAATAATATTTAATGTCCCATTGCATGAATAATAATAAATGTCCCATTGCAGAAATAATATTTAATGTCCCATTGCATAAATAATATTTGATGTCCCATTGCATAAATAATATTTGATGTCCCATTGCAGAAATAATATTTAATGTCCCATTGCATAAATAATATTTGATGTCCCATTGCAGAAATAATATTTGATGTCCCATTGCAGAAATAATGTTAAATGTCCCATTGCAGAAATAATATTTAATGTCCCATTGCAGCAATAATATTAGATGTCCCGTTGCAGAAATAATATTAAATGTCCCATTGCAGAAATAATATTTAATGTCCCATTGCATGAATAATAATAAATGTCCCATTGCAGAAATAATATTTAATGTCCCATTGCATAAATAATATTTGATGTCCCATTGCAGAAATAATATTTGATGTCCCATTGCAGAAATAATGTTAAATGTCCCATTGCAGAAATAATATTTAATGTCCCATTGCAGAAAAAATATTTAATGTCCCATTGCAGAAATAATATTAATTTCCCATTATAAAAATATTAGGAGTGCAGAGTGCACTGTACTTACTGTTCCAGCATGGGAGTGAGGGGAGGAGCCGTTGGAGACTGCAGGAAAGTAAGTTCAGTGAGGGTGGGCGGGGAGAGATGAGGTCACACTCTCTCTCTCATTAGCCGGCGCTTCTCTGTGTAGCCAGCTTATGGTAGGGCGGGACAGCGGCGCGCCTGTGCGTAGCGCAGAGGGATGAGGTCATGTCTCTGCTTGTTCGGCCGCATCGCAGTTTTCTCCGTCAGCTGCGAAGCTGACCTTAGCCGGCCGCGGCACGGGGGTTGATGATCTCGGACCTGACAGTGTCCTTGGAGCTGCGGCCCACCTAGAGAGGCGGTACGGCCCGGCTTTGGGCCGCGGCCCGGGGGTTGATGACCCCTGTTCTAGAGTACCCTTCTCATTCTTACATCTCCAACATAATTCAGAGTTCCGTTTATTTATTTTGTTCATAATCACTGAGCTTCTATAGCATCAGAATAGAATTTTATAATTTTTTTCTTGATATTTAATAGCTAAGGATGTTTTATATATTCCTTCAAATACCTCTCCCCACTCTTTCTCTGTCAACTCCTGCCCTATTTCTTCCTCCCATTTTTTAATTCCTGCTATTTTTTTAATATCCCCACCAGGAAGTAATAGGTTATATATCTTAGCTAATTTCTCCTTATTCATTGCTATTTGTTCAAATATGGTTGGTGGTCTATTAATCATTATCTTTATTGGGTCAATAAATGCCCTCAGCTGTAAGTACTGAAACCATTTGTTTTTATACTCTTGCCCCAATTCCTGAAACGTTCGAATATTTCCATCATTTAGGATTTGTATTATCCGCTCATGTTCCTCTATATTCCATTTCAAAAATGTATTATCCTTTATAGCTGGCCTAAATTCGGGATTACCAAATAAAGGGGTCATAGGGCCTATTAAAGATGATAGTTGTTTTTTCTTTATCATATCATCCCAGATTTTTAAAGTTGTTTTTACAAAGATAGGCATTTCCTTCCTCTCTGGTCTTGACTTAGGTTTTATCCATGGCTGGTGTTTTATTTTAGCCCCTAATATGTCTTCCTCCAATTTTATCCATTGCTTGTCTTTTTCATTATGCTGCCAATCGATTATTCTCATTAAAGAGGCAGCTTGTGAATATTTTAAAAAGTCAGGCAATGCTAATCCACCATTATTTTTCGTTCTAATTAATACCTCCCTACCTACTCTAGGGGTCTTATGTGCCCATACAAAGCCTTCTACCATTTCTTTCAGATCTTTCATAATTTTTTTTGATGGTATAATGGGTACCGTTTGAAAGATATACAGCATTATTGGCAAAATCTCCATCTTTACAATATTTATTCTCCCAAACCATGAATGGGTTATTTTATCATATTTGCCTAGAAGTTTCTTTACCTTCTGAACTGCCAAGTTGTAATTCACATCTTGCAAAAGTTTTAAATCTCTTGGAATATATACTCCCAAGTATTTTATCGCATCTTGCTTCCATTTAAATGGAAAATTCTTTTGTACAATAGTTTGATCTTTCTCTTCTAATGTAATATTCATTAATTCAGATTTGTCATAATTTACTTTGAAATTACTAATTTCACCAAATCTCTCAAGTTCTTTTATTAAATTTGGTATAGTAATTATAGGGTTGGTTATATATAATAGAAGATCATCTGCATAAGCAGCCATCTTATATTCTTTGCCTTTAACCTTTATCCCCGTAATATCTTTGTTTATTCTTATAGCCTCCATAAGATGTTCCATCATCATAATATATAAAAGTGGTGATAAAGGACACCCTTGTCGGGTTCCATTTGATATATTTATATACTTTGATAATATCCCATTTGCTCTCACTTTAGCCCTTGAGTTCTTATATAGGGCCATGATCCTTCCTAACATCTTGGGTCCTATCGCTGTTTGCTTCAATACTTCCTCTAAGAACTGCCATCCCACCCTATCGAATGCTTTTTCAGCGTCTATAGCCAGTAGGCAGGTAGGGATGGCAGTTCTCTGAGTGTATTCAATAAGCGTGCATGTTTTAATGATGTTATCTCTTGTCTCCCTCCCTTCCATAAACCCCGTTTGTTCCAAGCTTATATTATTTGAGATAATGGTCGTTATTCTTTTGGATAATATTTTTGAGAATATTCTTATATCTAAGTTAGTCAACGATATAGGTCTATAATTTTTACATAGTGATTGATCTTTTTCCGGTTTTAATATTAACACTATATGAGCTTCTGTACCTTGTATCGCAAATGGCTGATCTAAAGATATAGAGTTAAATGTTTCCTTAAGTATGGGTATTATTTGATCCTTGAATGACTTATAGAATCTAGCTGTATACCCATCTGGGCCTGGACTTTTTCCCAGAACAAGTTCTTTAATAGTCTGTTCAATTTCCTCTGTTGTAATTTCTCCCTCCAACCCCTCCATCTTTTCTTTTAAACAGTTAAATATAGCCATTTCCTTTACATATTTTTGTATATTCTCCCTTTTATCTTCTCCTTCCTGATGTTCCTGACCATCTTTTATATTGTATAATTTAGAATAATATGTATGGAAGGTTTCAGATATTTCCTCTGGGTCATATGTAATTTCCCCATTTGGTTTTACAATTTTCTCTATATAACTTGGGGGTTGTTGCTTTTTTAGTGTTCTGGCTAATATTTTCCCAGGTTTATTACCAAATTTGTACCACTGCGTTCTATCCTTATCTCTTATTCGAAGGGAATCTTCATCAAGCACTGATTGTAATTCCAATTGTTTTTCCTTTAGTCTAGCTCCATCACACGGTTTCCTACTTACTTTATGCAGTTCTTCTAATTCTTTGATCTCACTTTCCAATTGACCTATTTTTTGTGTTTTTTCTTTTTTTATTCTTGCTCCGTGCTTGATGAATATTCCCCTCATAACACATTTTAATGTTTCCCATTGCGTTGGAGGTGAGGTTTCATCCCTTTCATGAATTATCAAAAATTCTTTTATAACTTGTAGTATTTCTGCCTCACATTTTCTATCTTTAATTAAATTATCATTCAATCTCCATGTCCCATTCCTTTTCTTCGTTTCAATCACTGAAATTTCCATATATATTGGGGCATGGTCTGACCAAAGGAATCCTCCTATTTCTGTTACTGGTTTCATCATTAAACCCTCTTTATTTATAAAGAAATAATCCAATCTATGATATGAGTTATGTATATTTGAATAGTATGTGTAGTTTTTTTCGTTTTGATGTTGAGCCCTCCATATATCTATTAATTGATATTTTTTCAATGTATTCTTAAATTCCTTTATTCTATTGTTATTGTTATTTTTTTTTTTTTGTCATTGAGTATTTGTAGTGTCTTTCTTTACATCCATTACAAAATTTATATCACCACCCACTATTACCACTCCTTCCGCCTTCTTCATTGCGTCCGATAGGGCTTTCGTACCATTCTCTATTTGTCCATAATTAGGAAGATACAAATTAACTATAGTGAATTTCTTTCCATATAACATAAACTTTATTATTAAAGATCTCCCATCTTTGCCTTCGTATTTTTGTAGTATTTGGACCGGCAAGTCCCTATGGAACGCAATTGATACCCCTTTTGATTTGGAATATGGAAATGTGTCATGTAACCATGTACTATAATTTCTATTGTTGATTTTAGGTATATGATCTGAGCGGAAATGTGTTTCCTGAAATAGCACAATGTCTATTTTCTGCTTATGTAGGAAATTTAGAATTTGATTTCTTTTAGCAGGGGAATTAATACCTCTTACATTAAAAGAACAAAGCTTGACACTACCCATAGAAAAAAATAAAAAAAAATAAAAAAAAAATAAATAAATTTCCAACAAACAATAATCTCACTTAGAATTACCTCTGTCTATTTCGACACAGATATTAGATATTACAAACCCCCTATCTCTCATTCATTCCTTAACTTACGTTCCCCACCCACCCTATCCCTATCTCATATACACATCCACTTATCTTCCCCACTTCAATTCCCACCCCCTATGACACCTCTTAACCCCTATATATTGACTCTATTAGTCTATCTCACCAAAGGTGAGGTCCCTATTGAGGGGGTATTTAAGACTACTGATCCAGATATACTACCATTTGGTCTATGCAAGCTACTTATAATCTCTTCCCTTTCTTTCCTCGTTGCAAACTCCTTGCATTATGAGTCTTTTGAGCGGTTAATTTTTTTACACAAGTCTTCAGAAAACGTGGAAAGAAAATTAAAATCTTTTTTTTTTTTTTACACAAAGTTGTCCATTTATAAGATATTTCTAACACATAGCATGTATATAGCAAAAATGACACCCCAAAACACATACTGCTACTCCTCCTGAGTAATGCGATACCACATGTGTGAGACTTTTACACAGCCTGGCCATATACAGAGGTCCAACATGGAAGTGGTACCTTCAGGCGTTCTAGGAGCATAAATTACACATCTCATTTCGTTCCTACCTATCACACTTTTGAAGGTCCTGGAGCACCAGGACAATAGAATTACCCACAAAATGACCCATTTTGGAAAGCAAACACCCCAATGTGTATTCTATGAGGCATGGGCTGCAAATAGGTACTCGGGTACTCTGACGGGCTAGTGACAGGTACTCGGGTACTCCGACGGGCTGGTGACAGGTACTCGGGTACTTCGACGGGCTGGTGACAGGTACTTGGGTACTCCGACGGGCTGATGACAGGCATTCGGGTACTCAGATGAACTGTGACAGGTACTCGAGTACTCAGATGAACTGTGACAGGTACTCAGGTACTCAGATGGGCTGTGACAGGTACTCGGGTACTCAGATGGACTGTGACAGGTACTCAGATGGACTGTGACAGGTACTCAGGTACTCAGATGGGCTGTGACAGATACTCAGGTACTCGGGTACTCAGATGGGCTGGGACAGGTACTCGGGTACTCAGATGGGCTGGGACAGGTACTCAGATGGGCTGGGACAGGTACTCGGGTACTCAGATGGGCTGACAGGTGCTCAGGTACTCGGATACTCAGATGGACTGTGACAGGTACTCAGGTACTCAGATGGGCTGTGACAGGTACTCGGGTACTCAGATGGGCTGTGACAGGTACTCAGGTAATCAGATGGGCTGTGATGGGTGATGACAGGTAATTTGATGGGTGATGACAGGTACTTTGATGGGTGGTGACAGGTCCTCTTTATTGAGGGGGGGTGGGTAATCAGTGTGTGATTGGTGTACACTGAGCGGTAACGAGATGTTACCGCAATCTCCTCTTCACACATGATCAGTGTGTGAGGAGGAGAACCCGATAACATCTCGTTACTGCGGTTTGTTTCCATTCTGTGACCGGCTGTGATTGGACACAGCCGGTCACGTGGTAAAGAGCCAATTTCATTGGCTCTTTACTGCGATCGGGGTTGGGCTGTGTCAGGGTGACAAGCCGCATCCCCGATCGGCGCTCTGCACGTGCCCTAGGAGCGTGCACGAGCCCTATAACGGCACAGTACATGGGACCAGCTGTGATTGGACATGACCGGTCACATGTATGGGGGGGGGTCAATGGGGAGGAAAACAGGGACACAGCTCATTCACGATCGCCATGCTGCGGGCCCCCGGGGGCCTGGAGGAGCGGCGAAATACTGAGGCCGTCATATGACGTCCACCCAGGATGGGAGATCCCATCTGTGGCCGTTGTATGACTATGGCTGGGTATTGAAGTGGTCAAGTAAAACAATACATAAATCCTTTAAATATAGTGCCTGGGGGGTCCCATTAGTCCAGGGGTAGGCAACCTCGGCACAGCTGCAGTGAAACTGCAAATCCCATCCTGCTTCTAGGAGTTATGCCTGTGATTGTGAAGGTCTTGCAATGTCTCATGGGACTTGTAGTTTCACCACAGATGGATGGCTGAGGTTGCCTACCCGTGCCTAAAGCCCCATACACACTATCAGATTTTCTGCTGAATTTTGTCTTCAGATTTACCAAAACCATGTAGTGCAAGGGCCTGCCTTATTGCATACAAATTGAAACTAGTAAGGTTTGACCTCATATTATATGGTTTTGGTAAATCTGAAGACAAAAATCAGCAGAACATCTGATAGTGTGTACGGGGCTTTAGTCTGTCTGCACAGTTGCGCATCTGTATCAAAAATGAAATTTCGAAAGAAAAAAAAAAGAGTCAAATCACATTTAAATCGACTGCACTTGCAATTTCTGGCACACAGCTATTTTTAAAAAAAACAGCATAGCCCCCCCCCCCCCCCCCCCCCCCCAGTCCATACCAGGTCCTTCAGGTCTGGTATGGATTTTAAGGGAAACCCCACACCAAAATAAAAAAAAGGCCTAGGGTCCCCAAAATCCTTACCAGACCCTTATCCGAGCATGCAGCCCAGCAGGTCAGGAAAGGGGGGGCTGAGCGCGTGCCCCCCCATGAACCATACCAGGCCACATGCCCTCAACGTGGGGGCATGAGTGTGTTGGGGGCTTTGTGGACAAGGGCCTCTTCCCGACAACCCTGGGCTGTGGTTGTCAGAGTCTGCTGGTGGGGGGCTTATCGGAATCTGGAAGCCCCCTTTAACAAGCAAAAACCACAAGAAACAGTTTTTGACAAGCCCTTTATTAAAAAATGAAAAAAATAGTGTACCTCAATGTGCATCCATCGCCAAACACGATGGCCGCCAGACACATAGATATGCAGAAAGGTAGCAGGCAGAGCATTGTTCAGGTCACTCCGCACCTGGAACTGCGGAACAGGATTGGCAAATGCGGCCACTTGCTCCTTTAGTCACCAGCTCCAGCCTGCTTCTATTTAAAAATATTTCCAACTGGCTCCAAACTCTGCCTGAATAAGTGGTTGCAGGTGTTGAATCAAGCTGTCAAGGGGTTCTTTCTTACACTTGTGGAGCCAACACTAACCTGCCTAAAAAATAAAGGGCAGATTTTTACTGACATAAAATTTCTCTAATTGATATTTACAGACAGCTGTAAAAATCACACATTTTTTCAAAATGTCAGTATACAGTATGTACTAATCAGTGGCAGCCCATGCATCATGGGCGAATGGGCGCCGCCCCCCCCCTCACACTTCCACCGCTTTCCCTATTCATTGCCTGGCCCCTTTCAGGATGCTGGACACATGAAATACTATGGTGGGGATAGGTGGTGGATGTGTATTTTGAAGCACGTGATTAGAGCCAGAGGCTCTTATAGGCTTTAAAATAGGGTTGGCTCGGGGAGCAGAGCAATGCATCACGGTCCCATCATGTTGTGTGGCATAGTGAATTAATTTTTGCTATTTTCACACTAACGTTCTTCCCTGCCAATCAGCAGGCAGGTCAGTGAGACCTCTCTCCCAATTGGCCAAAACATTAGACGATCCTATTGAATGCCTAAAGCTTTGGTGGAAGAGGAGACACAGCGGAGGAAGCCTGAGGAGCCAAGCGGGCACAGGAGCCGCAGCCACCGCTTCCCGCCGTGGAGGAGAGCCGCCGCTTCCCGCCAAGGAGGAAAGCCACCGCTTCTCGATGAGGAGGAGAGCCCCGTCACACGAGCGGTAAGTGCCACCAGACTGGCCGCGGGAGGGGGGGTTAGTGAAGTGACAGCTGAGCCCGGGGATGCATAAACAGAAGAAAAAACAGCGCCAATCTAAGTGCAGTATTGTTGAATCAAAGACATTTAATTTGTGAAGTTATGCACTCACACTCTACCAGAAGGTTTCAGGCACATCATGTATCTAGAGGGCATCGCAGGGCTCTCGAGGAGAAGCGGTAACTCGTTCGGCTGTATCTCTCGTCCGATGGCGCCGGTGGTTCCCAGCGTCGCACGGCTTGGTATAACAGCGTCAGGGAGGTCCGTTCGTCCGTTCGTTGTTACGTTGAGGGGCGCACTGCGATGACGTTTCGTTGTAGTTTACGTTGCACGCGTTCGGAGCATACGTGCTCCTTCATCAGGCATCTGGGTTACCATGTTTGGAGTGGTTTATATAGGGAAAGGGGGCAGTTCTAATAGGTCGTTCGGGTTTAGGTTCCACCTTATGGGGCGGAGCTGTTCCGACCAAAGCATGGTGTTGATTGCTCATGTGTTGCAGGCTGGTTGTATGTGATTATTGTGTGTGTGTTCATCAATGTATGTGGATACAAGTTGGATAGTGTGGACAAGATGTGGGAAAAAGTGATAAGAATTGGAACTTTTTTATTTATTTACTTGTTTTAAAAATTGTTTTAAAAAATTATGAAAATACTTGTTAAAGGTGTAAAATAGAAGTGGATTTTGTAAGAATTAAAAGAAGGTTGTTAAAGGTTAAAAAAATTAAAAAAATTAAAAAAATATACATAGAAAATACTTATAAAAAATATATATATATATATATATATATATATATATATATATATATATATATATATAAAAGAAATTTTTTTATATATAAAAAAATATATATAAAAAATATATATAAAAATTATAAAGAATCAATAAAAATACAGGTAAAAATAATAAGGATAAAATTAAAATAGGAATAAGAATAACAATAAAAATAATAATAATAACAATAAAAATAAAAATAAAGATAAAAATAAAAATAAAAATAAAAATAAGAATAAAAATAAAAATAAAATAAAGATAGAACTAGGAATAAAAATAAAAATGAAAAAGGGGCAAAAAATTGTTAATTAAATTGCTGAAGGTAAATTTCTATGGTGGGTAATTATGACATAACATAGTGGGAGACATATATATTGATAGGATTTGATATTGTGAAAATTTGGTACTGTAAATTATAATAAAATGGTGTTAAAACGAGACGTGGATGTTAAAGCAGAACATACACACATATATATATATATATATATATATATATACACATACACACACATACATACACACATACATATACATATATATATATATATATATATATATACATATATACACATACACATACATACATACATACATACATACATACGCATGCACACGCACTCGGGGGGCGGCTAAGCAATTTTAAGTCTCATTAAAAAATCTCATGGAAAAAAGTGTGATGGGTAAAAATTTGACAACTGAGTTGATTTCTATGTCCTCGTTGAGGCCTCCAGGCGTGAGGGTGTCTAACGTATATATCCAAAAAGTTTCCCTCTCGCAGAGATGTTTGAAACGTTCTGCGAGGGGGAAGGATCCAGGTATCTGTTCAAGGGCCCGGGGATGCACCTGACTGCATTTGACGGGCACAAATGGCTGCATATACTGGGCACAAGTGGCTGCATTTGATGGGGCACAAGGGGCTGCATATGATGGGCAAAAGTGGCTGCATATGATGGGGCACAGTGGCTGCATATGATGGGCACAAGTGGCTACATATGATGGGCACAAGGGGCTGCATATGATGGGCACAAGTGGCTGCATATGATGGTGCACAGTGGCTGTATATGACGGGCACAAGTGGCTACTAGGGACGAGCCGAACACCCCCCGGTTCGGTTCGCACCAGAACTTTCGAACGGACCCCAAATTCGTACGACCGTTAGAACCCCATTGAAGTCTATGGGACTCGAACTTTCGAAATTAAAAGTGCTAATTTTAACGGCTAATATGCAAGATACTGTCCTAAAAGGGGTTTGGGGACCTGGCTCCTGCCCCAGGGTCAATGCCTAAAATGTTTTTAAAAATGGCCGTTTTGGCGGGAGCACTGATTTTAATGACGATTAAAGTGAAAAAAAAAAGTGAAATATTCCTTTAAATATGGTGCCTGGGGGGTGTCTGTAGTATGCCCGTGAAGTGCCACGTGTTTCCCGTGTTTAGAACAGTCCCTGCACAAAATGACATTAAACGGAAATAACTCCATTTAAAACTGCTTGTGGTTTTAATGTTATATCTGGTTCCTGCAATATGGTTGAAAATCATTGAGAAAAATGGCATGGGTAGCCCTCCCTGCCCATTACCAGCCTATTTGGGTCTTGTACGCATATTAAGGGGAACCCTGTACCCATATTTAAAAAAGGAAATGCGTGTGGCCCCCAGGCCCTATATACTCAGAACAGCAGTATACAGGCGGTGCAAACAAGACAGGGACTGTGTAGGTTTGTTGTGTTAAGTTGAATCTGTTTGTAATTTTCAACTGGTACATTTTTAAAGTGTAGCTCCAGTCAAAAAAACTATTTTTAAGCTTTTTGGAAAACATAGGGAAGGGTTATCACCCCTGTATAATTTGTTCTGTCGTCCATCTTTTTTCATCTCACTTGCTGTTGTCTCCTTCCATTTGCAAGTAAGAGATGTTTGTAAGTTGGATGTTTGAAAGTAGGGGCCTGCCCTATATGCTCTGCAGAAATGGCGGAACAAGGTGTTGGTTTTGCCACAACATTGTAAGCCCTCAAAGTGACTCTTGGTGGGCGCTGGAGCGCCCTGCTGTGAACGATTATATTAAGAATTGTAATTACATGCCATTGTTGAACAGTGGTAGAAAAATTGACCTTTGGTGGTTGTGGTGCTGGTGCCACAACACTATAAGTCCTCACCGTTACTCTGGGTGGGCACAGGAAGGGGCCCTCCTGTGAAATATTATATCAAGAATTGTAATTACATGTCCTTGTTAAACAGGGGCAGAAAAATTGGGCCTTAGGCACTGGTGCTGGTGCCACCACACTGCAACCTCTCCCATATACTCTAGTTTTATTGCAGGAATTAGCTCTGCTGCAAAGCATTGCATCAAAAATTGTACTTAAACGCCCCTGTTAAACAGGGGCAGAACAATTGGGCCTTAGGCACTGGTGCTGGTGCCACCACACTGCAACCTCTGCCATATACTCTAGTTTTATTGCAGGAATTAGCCCTACTGTAAAGCATTGCATCAAAAATTGTAATTAAACGCCCCTGTTAAACAGGGGCAGAAAAATTGGGCCTTAGGCACTGGTGCTACCACACTGCAACCTCTTCCATATACTCTAGTTTTATTGCAGGAATTAGCCCTGCTGCAAAGCATTGCATCAAAAATTGTACTTAAACGCCCCTGTTAAACAGGGGCAGAACAATTGGGCCTTAGGCACTGGTGCTGGTGCCACCACACTGCAACCTCTGCCATATACTCTAGTTTTATTGCAGGAATTAGCCCTACTGTAAAGCATTGCATCAAAAATTGTAATTAAACGCCCCTGTTAAACAGGGGCAGAAAAATTGGGCCTTAGGCACTGGTGCTACCACACTGCAACCTCTTCCATATACTCTAGTTTTATTGCAGGAATTAGCCCTGCTGCAAAGCATTGCATCAAAAATTGTACTTAAACGCCCCTGTTAAACAGGGGCAGAAAAATTGGGCTGATGGCATCACCCAGAACCAGAAATGTTCTTCCAACATATCAGCGGAGGAGGAAGAGGATAGACAATCAACGTAACAGGACAGTCACTCAGCATCAGCATAGGCAGTTTTGAAGGGATGTGATATTTCAAAACAAATTATTCTGTTACATCAGCTTCAGGTGCTTGGTAGCTGTGGGTGATCCAAGACTGATTCATCTTAATGAAGGTCAGTCGATCAACTGATTCGGTGGACAGGCGCACCCTGTGATCGGTAAAAAAGCCACCAGCAGCACTGAAGGTGCGTTCCGAAAGAACGCTGGATGCAGGACAGGCCAGTAGCTCAATTGCATACTGTGAAAGCTCTGGCCAGTGATCCATCCTCAAGACCCAGTAAGCCAGAGGATTTTCGGTGGGAAAGGTGTCCAAGTCTGACCTTGCCCCTAGGTATTCCTGCACCATGTAAATCAGACGCTGGCGATGGGTGCTGGAACCGATCATACCTTGGGGCTGCGGACTAAAAAATTGTCTGAAAGCATCAGTCAGACGGCCACCTTCTCCACCGCTCCTTCTGACCGATGCCTCAGCAACACGTTGTCCAGGACCAGGAGTTTGTAACCTCCCAGTCTCTGGGAACGCGTTGCACAGACCTTTCTGCAAGGCCTCCCGGAGATGTCTCATCCTCTGCTCCCTCTGCGATGGCAAGATAAGGTCGGCAACCTTACCCTTGTACCGTGGATCAAGGAGAGTGGCCAGCCAGTAATGGTCCCTCTCCTTGATCCGAAGAATACGAGGATCCTTCCGCAGGCTTTGCAGGATCAGGGAGGCCATGCAGCGTAGGTTAGCTGAGGCATTCGGTCCGGAGTCCTCTGGGTCACTAAGGACAACATGATCCGCAGCTACCTCCTCCCAGCCACGTACAAGTCCACGTGTTTCTTGGGACTGTAAATCATCCCTACAAGACTGCTGCTGCTGCTGCTGCTGATGCTGAGTGCCAGCCTCCACCTCCATGCTGACACAATCATCCTTCTCCTCCTCTTCCTCCTCCTCATCCTCTTCCTGTGTGATGGGTGGCACAGCAGGAACACTGTCTGGATAAAGGGGGCCTTGAGAGTCAAGGAAGTCCTCCTCTTCCTGCCTCTGTTCTGCCTCAAGTGCCCTGTCCATTATTCCACGCAGCGTATGCTCCAAGAGGTGGACAAGAGGTACAGTGTCACTGATGCATGCACTGTCACTGCTCACCATCCTTGTGGCCTCCTCAAACGGTGACAGGACAGTGCATGCATCCCTGATCATGCCCCACTGGCGTGATGAGAAAAAACCGAGCTCCCCTGACCCTGTCCTGGTGCCGTAGTCGCACAGGTACTCATTGATGGCCCTCTGCTGCATGTGCAGCCGCTGCAGCATGGCCAACGTTGAGTTCCATCTGGTGGGCATGTCACATATAAGGCGGTTCTTGGGCAGGTTCAACTCCTTTTGGAGCTCAGCCAGCCGAGCACAGGCATTAAATGATCGGCGGAAATGCACACAGACTTTCCTGGCCTGCTTCAGGACATCCTGTAAGCCGGGGTACCTGCCCAAGAACCGCTGCACCACCAGGTTAAGGACGTGAGCTACACAGGGCACATGGGTCAGTTGTTCCTGTCGGAGGGCGGAGAGGAGGTTGGTGCCATTGTCACAAACCACCATTCCTGGCTTAAGCTGGCATGGCGTCAACCACCTCTCGGCCTGCCCCTGCAGAGCTGACAAAACATCCGCCCCAGTGTGGCTCCTGTCCCCCAAACAAACCAGCGCAAGCACGGCATGGCATCGTTTTGCCTGCGTACTTGCGTAGCCCCTGGAACGCCTACGAAGCACCGCTGGTTCTGAGGACAGAGCACTGGAAGAGGCCATGGAGGAAGAAGAAGAGGAGGGGGTGGAGGAGAGAGGTGTGTCACAACCAATAGTAGCATTTTGGAGGCGTGGTGGCGGAACAACCTCCAACACTACTGCACCTTGTCCTGCATCCTTCCCAGCTGCCAGAAGAGTGACCCAATGGGCCGTGAAAGACAGGTAACGTCCCTGTCCATGCCTGCTGGACCATGAGTCAGCGGTAATATGCACCTTACCGCTGACCGCCCTGTCCAGCGAGGCAAGGACATTGCCTTCCACATGCCGGTAGAGAGCCGGAATCGCCTTCCGTGAGAAAAAGTGGCGTTTGGGGACCTGCCACTGAGGAACCGCACATTGTACAAACTCACGGAAGGGGGCCGAGTCTACCAACTGAAAAGGCAGCAGTTGAAGTGCTAGCAATTTAGCCAAGCTAGCATTCAACCGCTGGGCATGTGGATGGCTGGGAGTGAACTTCTTTCGCCGGTCCAGCAGCTGGGGCAGGGACATTTGCCTGCTATAATCGGATGTGGGTGTACCGCTAGCAGAGTTCCCGGAAGCACTTGGCTGTGACACACCTAATTCTACACCTTCATTCCTCTCAGAGCAGGTTTCAGAGAGGACTGAAGGTCTAGTGGGGTTGGAGATGCCAGCTGATGAGGAGCAAGGAGAGGTCCGCTTTGTTCTTTGGTGTGGGTCTTTGAGGTACGCTTGCCAACGAGCTGCATGGCAGGTCAACATATGTCTGGTCAAGCATGTGGTGCCCAAGCGGCTGATGTTTTGGCCACGCGAGATACGCTTGAGACATATGTTGCAAATAGCAGCGGTGCGATCTGATGCACTCGTCTCAAAAAAGGCCCACACCAAAGAACTTTTAGAATAACGCGCAGAGGCAGCGCCCTGCACAGGCGGAGCTCTGCGGTGTGATTCAGTCGGTGTGCTGCCCCTAAGCTGGCCCCCGGAGGGCATCCTGCCTCTTTGGACATGTGCCTCCTCCTCCTCCTCTCTCCTTCCAGGCACCCACGTGGAGTCAGTGCCCTCATCATCCCCTCCCTCTTCATCGCTGTAGCAAACCTGGCAGTATGCTGCAGCTTGTGGAACATGACTGCCAGATTGCTGTCCTTCTTGAGCATCCCCTCTCTCTGCGCTCACGCTACTGCCTTCCTCTAGCTGAGTGTCATCATCAGAGCCCAAAAAACACTGGGCATCCTCCTGGAGCATGTACCCAACACTGTGCTCAAAGAGTTCAGGAGACTCCTCAGGAGGACGTGGTGGGTCTAGGGAAGGAGTCACTGATGATGACATTGAGAGGAGGGAAGACGATGCGTTGGCAGCTGCTTTGCTAGTACCCTGAGACTGGGTGAGAGAGGATGAGGAGGATGAAGAGGGCTTGGTCATCCACTCTACCAAGTCGTTGGCATGTTGCGGCTCAACATGTCCAGCTGCCGAAAAGAAGGACAAGCGTGTCCCATGGCCACGTGCTGATGACAATGCACCGCGTCCACGACCAGCACTGTTGTCTCTAGACACAGAGCCTGCTTGCCCTCTTTTATCGGCTCGCGCCTGTCTGCCTCTCCTTGCTGGCCTTCCAGACATGGTAATGGCCTGAAGGGAGTTGGGTAAAAAAGCAGTTGGGTAGTGTATATTGTGCTAGAGGCACACAACACCCACTAACTCCTGCAGATGCCTTTATTATAGAACACCAGAGATAAAGGGGTATATACAGATGTATACTGTGCTGTGCTGGAGGCACACACAACTTCCAATAACTCCTGCAGATGGCAAGTGGTCTCAAATAGAGAAGAGCTATGTAGGTGGATATAGCGGTATGTACTGGGTACAGAGCACGCAGACAGCACGCACAAGTTCCTAACACTACTGACTGCAAGCTCTATTATAAAAGATAGATCACTAGCTATATAGGTGAGGTAAATATAGCGGTGTATACTGCGGTCAGGGCACGCAGACAACAACCACTACACAACAGCAAGATCGAAAAAGCGTCCGAAAACGATCGGTGTGTACTGTGTTGAAGGTACACAGAACACCCACTAACTCCTGCAGATGCCTTTATTATAGAACACCAGAGATAAAGGGGTATATACAGATGTATACTGTGCTGTGCTGGAGGCACACACAACTTCCAATAACTCCTGCAGATGGCAAGTGGTCTCAAATAGAGAAGAGCTATGTAGGTGGATATAGCGGTATGTACTGGGTACAGAGCACGCAGACAGCACGCACAAGCTCCTAACACTACTGACTGCAAGCTCTATTATAAAAGATAGATCACTAGCTATATAGGTGAGGTAAATATAGCGGTGTATACTACGGTCAGGGCACGCAGACAACAACCACTACACAACAGCAAGATCGAAAAAGCGTCCGAAAACGATCGGTGTGTACTGTGTTGAAGGTACACAGAACACCCACTAACTCCTGCAGATGCCTTTATTATAGAACACCAGAGATAAAGGGGTATATACAGATGTATACTGTGCTGTGCTGGAGGCACACACAACTTCCAATAACTCCTGCAGATGGCAAGTGGGCTCAAATAGAGAACAGCTATGTAGGTGGATATAGCGGTATGCCATCGCAGTGCCATCGCAGTGCATTGTGGGCCGTGAGCGCCACACGAATTTGGCGCGAACGGACCAAAATGTTCGGACTTCGCCGATATACGTCGGCAGAATGGCACGGGCAGGCATATGGGCGTACGATACGTCCCTGCCTCCCAGCGGATGGGGGGCCCGATCAGGCCCCCCCCCGGTGCCAGTGGCGGTCGGAATCCCTTCAGGAGAGATCCGTGCTGAGGTGGAGGCCACTGATTCATGGCCAACCCCTCGTGATCGCTCCTGACAAATGACAAACTTTCTCTGCTTCTGTAATGTAAACAGAAGCAGAAGAAGTGATGTCATCGCTCCTTGTGAAGCCTTTTCGTTCCAGCTTCCAAGGAGAGAAGACATCCAAGTGAGTGCACAAACACTACACATACAGCAGAACACGCAGGCACACTATTCACCCCCTAATCACCCCCTGCACCCCCTGTCACAGTGACACCAATAGCAGTTTTTTTTTTTTTTTTACTGATTACTGCATTGGTGTCATTTTTGACTGTTATAAGTGTTAGGGCAGTTAGTGTTAGGCCCCTTTAGGTGTAGGGTATCCCCCTACCCCCCCTAATAAAGGTTTAACCCCTTGATCAACCCCCGTCACCAGTGTCACTAATGCTACGTACACACGATCAGACTATCAATTCAAGTCTGGCGGACTTAGAAAGAAGAATTGACTCGAAATTGTCCGCTGGACCCGTCTTTCGAGTGGACAATCCGCTCGTCTGTGTGCTAGTCCGCCGGACTTTCCAAATGAACGGACTTGCCCACACACAGACTAAAGTCCGTTCATTTTGAACGTGACTTCAGGTACGATGGGACTAGAGAAGGAAGTCAATCTCGTCGCCTCCATCGGCGAGATTGACACCTTGCAAGCCCCGTCGCCTGGTATGGGCTTTAAGGGTAACCCCTACGCCCAAAAATGGCGTGAACGGACTTTAGTCCATGTGTGGGCAAGTCCGTTCATTTGGAAAGTCCGGTGGACTTCCGCTGCAAAGTCCGCCGGATTGTCCGCCGGACTAAATCCGCTGGATAGTCCGATCGTGTGTACGTGGCATAAGCGATCATTTTTCTCATAGCTGTATTAGTGTCACAGGTAATGCTAGTTAGGCAGGTAAGTATTTAGGTTCACCATCAGCTTTTCTGCGGTGGGTGCAGGAACGGGCCCTGCTGTGAAATATTCTATCAAGAATTGTAACTACATGCACCTGTTAAACCAGGGCTGAAAAATTGGGCCTTAGGCACTGGCGCCACAACACTGCAACCCCTCACAGATACTCTAGTTGGAGCGCAGGAATGAGCCCTGCTGCAAAGTATTGCATCAAAAATTGTAATTACACGCAGGGGCTGAAATATTGGGCCTTAGGCACTGGTGCCACGACACTGCAACCTGTCCCAGATACTCTAGTTGGAGTGCAGGAATGAGCCCTGCTACAAAGCATTGCATCAAAAATTTTAATTACATGCCCCTGTTAAACAGGGGCTGAAAAATTGGGCCTTAGCCGCTGGTGGCGGCACCCAGAACCAAAAATGTTCTTCCAAGCTATCAGCAGGATCATTGAGGAGGAAAAGGAAAGTCAGTCAACATAACAGGACAGTCACTCAGCATCAGCATAGGCAGTCTTGAAGGGATGTGACATTTAAAAAAAAATTATTCGGTTACATCAGCTTCAGGTGCTTGGTAGCTGGTGGTGATCCTAGACTGATTCATCTTTATGAAGGTCAGTCGATCAACCAAGTCGGTGGACAAGTGCACCCTGTGATCAGTTACAAAGCCTCCAGCAGCACTGAGTGTGCATTCCGAAAGAACGCTGGATGCAGGACAGGCCAGTAGCTCAATTGCATACTGTGCAAGCTCTGGCCAGTGATCCATCCTCAAGACCCAGTAAGCCAGAGGATTTTCGGTGGGAAAGGCGTCCAAGTCTGACCTTGCCCCTAAGTATTCCTGCACCATGTAAATCAGACACTGGCGATGGTTGGTGGAACCGATCATACCTTGGGGCTGCGGACTAAAAAATTGTCTGAACGCATTGGTCAGATGGCCACCTTCTCCACCGCTCCTTCTGTGACTGACCGAAGCCTCAGAAACACTTTGTCCAGGACCAGGAGTTTGTAACTTCCCAGTCTGTGGGAACGCGTTGCACAGGCCTTTCTGCAAGGCCTCCCGGAGATGTCTCATCCTCTGCTCCCTCTGCGACAGCAAGATAAGGTCCGCAACCTTACCCTTGTACTGTGGATCAAGGAGAGTTGCCAGACAGTAATGGTTCCTCTCCTTGATCTGAAGAATACGAGGATCCTTCCACAGGCTTTGCAGGATCAGGAAGGCCAGGTAGCATAGGTTAGCTGAGGCATGTAGTCCGGAGTCCTCTGGGTCACTAAGAACGACATGATCCACAGCCACCTCCTCCCAGCCACGTACAAGTCCACGGGTTTCTTGGGACTGTAAATCATCCCTACAAGACTGCTGCTGCTGCTGCTGCTGATGCTGAGTGCCAGGCTCCACCTCCATGCTGACACAATCCTCCTCCTCCTCGTCCTCTTCCTGTGTGATGGGTGGGACAGCAGGAACACTGTCTGGATAAAGGGGGCCTTGAGAGGCAAGGAAGTTCTCTTCTTGGGCAGGTTCAACTCCTTTGGAGCTCATCCAGCCTAGCACTGGCATTATATGATCGGCGGAAACGCACACAGACTTTCCTGGCCTGCCTCAGGACATCCTGTAAGCCTGGGTACCTGCCCAAGAACCGCTGCACCACCAGGCTAAGGACGTGAGCCACACAGGGCACATGGGTCAGTTGTCCCTGTCGGAGGGCGGAGAGAGGGTCGGTGCCATTGTCGAAAACCACCATTCCTGGCTTAAGCTGGTGAGGCATCAACCACCTCTCCGCCTGCCCCTGCAGAGTTGACAAAATATCTGCCCCAGTGTGGCTGCTGTCCCCCAAACACACCAGCACAAGCATGGCATGGCATCTTTTTGCCTGTGTACTTGCATAGCCCCTTGAACGCCTACGGAGCACCACTGGTTCCGAGGACAAAGCACAGGAAAAGGCTGTGGAGGAAGAAGAAAAGGAGGGGGTGGAGGAGAGAGGTGTGTCACAACCATTAGTAGCATTTTGGAGGCGTGGTGGCGGAACAACCTCCAACACTACTGCACCTTGTCCTGCATCCTTCCCAGCTGCCAGAAGAGTGACCCAATGGGCCGTGAAAGATAGGTAACGTCCCTGTCCATGCCTGCTGGACCATGAGTCAGAATAGCCTTCCGTGAGAAAAAGTGGCGTTTTGGAACCTGTCACTGAGGAAAAAAGGCCCACACCAAAGAACTTTTGAAATAACGTGCTGAGGCAGCGCCCTGCACAGGCAGAGCTCTGCAGTGGGATTCAGTTGGTGTGCTGCCCTTAAGTTGGCCCCCGGAGGGCATCCTGCCTTGTTGGAGATGTGCCTCCTCCTCCTCCTCTCTCCTGTCAGGCACCCATGTGGAGTCAGTGACCTCATCATCCCCTCCCTCTTCATCACTGGACCAAACCTGGCCAAGTATGCTGCAGCTGGTGGAACATGACTGCCAGATTGCTGTCCTTCTTGAGCATCCCCTCTCTCTGCGCTCACGCTACTGCCTTCCTCTAGCTGGGTATCATCATCAGAGCCTTCAAAACGCTGGGCATCCTCCTGGAGCATGTACCCAACACTCTGCTCAAAAAGTTCGGGGGATTCCTCAGGAGGACATGGTGGGTCTAGGGAAGGAGTGACTGATGGCATTGAGACCAGGGAAGAGGATGCGTTGGCAGCTGCTTTGCCAGTACCCTGAGCCTGGGTGAGAGAGGATGAGGAGGGCTTGGTCATCCACTCTTCCAAGTCTTTGGCATGATGCGGCTCAACCCGTCCAGCTGCCGAAAATAAGGACAAGTGAGTCCCATGGCCACGTGCTGATGATGATGCGCCGTGTCCACTACCAGCACTGTTGCCTAAAAGAGCTTTTATTGCCTCGTGACTCTCTCTTTGTTGGCCTTCCAGACATACTAATGGCCTGGAGGGAGATGGGAAAACCAGCAATTGGGGTAGCTTTAGGTGCACACTGAGCAGTTGACACAGTACACCGACTGTAATTACTGCAGCTGCCTGCCTGTAGTATAGGATCTGAAGAACACCAGCAATTGGGGAAGCTTCAGGTGTATACTGTGCAGGTGGCACAATACATCAACTGTAACTGCTGCAGCTGCCTGTGGTATAGAAACAGAACAACACCAGCAATAAGGGGTAGCTTCAGGTGTATACTGTTCAGGAGGCACCCTACACCCACTGTAACTGCTGCAGATGCCTGTGTTACAGAAACAGAACAACACCAGCAATAAGGGATAGCTTCAGGTGTATACTGTGAAGGAGGCACACTATACCCACTGTAACTTCTGCAGATGCCTCTGTTACAGAAACTGAACAACACCAGCAATCAGGGGTAGCTTCAGGTATATACTGTGCAGGAGGCATATATATATATTTTAGGCACATGTTGCGGTAAAAAATCTTTTTTATTTTTTTACTATGTTTTTTTTTTGTATTTGCTTTGCAGGTATGATAAGTCTTACTGTTATACTGTAATTTTACTTTGTTTTATTGTTAATCACCATTTGCTTAACAGGTACACCATTCGGCTGCAGCACGGATTTATTTATCTTGACAGCAACAGCGTTTGCGCCCACGATACATAAAACCGTGACTCCAGCGCTGTCAGAGGTGATTTCACCACCACAGTTAAAAAAAAGAGCATATATGCCGAAACACGGGGACAGCAGGGGTGGAGGAGCGATTTGCTCCTAACTTTTGGGGCTGATGCCCCCATGCTTAGGCCTATAATTTTTAGGCCATTCAGCTGCAGCACTGATTTATTTATCTTGACAGCAACATCGTTTACTCCCATGATACTTAAAGCCGTGACTCCAGCGCTGTCAGAGGTGATTTCACCACCACAGTTAAAAACAAAATAGTGCATTAGAAGTGAGTGGATGAAAGGAGGTATTTTAATGGTGGGCATACCCACCAATCAATCTCTTTTTTTCGTTCAGCCCACAGGCTGCATGAAAAAAAAGATTACAATATATGCCCAACAAGGACCAGCAAAGTACTGGTATGATTATACCAGAATGATGCCCTTGGGTTTAAGTATCATCTTTGTATCATTCTTTTCAGCCAGTGATCGGCTTTCATGTAAAAGCCAACCTAGCAGCTAATTAGCCTCTAGACTGCTTTTACAAGCAGTGGGAGGGAATGCCCCCCCCCCGTCTTCAATGGTTTTCTCTGGCTCTCCTGTCCCAGCAGGGAACCTGAGAATGCAGCTGGTGGTTCCGTCAGCTGATCATAGAGCTAATCAGGGCCCAGAATGGCTCCAGTCATCTCTATGGCCTAAGAAACCGGAAGCTACGAGCATTTCATGACTTGACTTGAATTTCAACAGCGCCATTGGGAAGTTGGGAAAGCATTTGATCACACCGATCTTGGTGTGGCCAGATGCTTTGAGGGAAGAGGAGAGATCTAGGGTCTAATAGACCCCAATTTTTTCAAAAAAGATTACCTGTCACTACCTATTTCTATCATAGGGGATATGTACATTGCCTGAGATAACAATAAAAATGATAAAAAATGATATATAAATTAAAGGAACAGTCACTTTAACTGACAATTGCGTGGTCGTGCGACGTGGCTCCCAAACAAAATTAACGTCCTTTTTTCCCCACAAATAGAGCTTTCTTTTGGTGGTATTTGATCACCTCTGCGGCATATATATATATTACTAGACTACTAATGTGCTTCAAAGTTGAGTCTTGCTATTAACAGCAGGGGTACAGTGATTCTCAAGTGGGGAAGTCATTTGGGCAACACAGCTTGGGAGGCCTCAGGTATGCTCCAAACAGATGGCTATAGGTAATCTCCTATTGTCATGGCTAGAGGCATATCCTATTCAGGTTGCCAACGCTAAAACCTGTCATCGCTCTATGTTCTAGTGTCTCAGAACTTCCTGTCAGATACGGTAAAATACGAAGCCTTGGGTGTTAAGGGTGGTCAATAGGAAGAATGTTCCGCTTAAAAGGGTGCTCAGAATGCCACCTTAGAGACAGCTAAAAATATATTTTGTGTCATGCTGCTGGTTTTGCAAAGTGATGCTGAACCTTGAACTCTGGAGGCACCGTCAAAAAGGTAGTTCATCAACCACAGCTCAAGGAAACCCTAGCAACCTCTGGAGGAATTCCAGGGGTCCATGGAACCCTGGTTGAGAATGGCTGCCCTATACCAACAAGCAGTTCAATGAATCTCAACCTGGCAGTACACTCAATGGTCAGGAATGGAAGTCATTCTTGCAAGAGGAGCTTCCCAGAAGTGGAAGCAGTGGAGCTACTAACATCCAGCTGGGTTAGCAGGTTAGCCTGTATAGCCACCAGACTTGTGATCTCTAAGCTCCTCATCAGGATCATAGTGCATGGTTGGGCAGGTTGAAAAAGCACACAAGTCCATCTAGTTCAACCAGGATCCATAGTCATACAGCTGGGATAAGGACAATGATCTGGTGGCCTTAAAGGCCATGGTGTCCTCAAAGTACTGTCTTTGGCCCAAGTTCCTCCTATTTTAATCTTCCTGAGATCTCAGACCTTGCACAACAGAGCCAAGTGTATCCAAATTCAGCCACGTTACATCTAGCAACTGGGAGACCAAGTTAGAAAGGCTCATTGCGGGAGCTCGCCTTCATTTGAAACCTGGTGGAAGCCGGGGGAACCGGCGGCAAACTCCAGCTATACTAGAACATGGAAAATCTTGCAGAATTTCAGAATGAATCCTCTGCTCCCGACTGCAACTAGGGTCATTCTTCTGAACAAGACTACCACAATCTGTTCAGTGACACCAAAGTAGTATTTCTTAAGGATATCACGTCTTTGATAACTCTTTCAGAAATCCAAGCGTCAAGCAGTAAACTACCTTATTGCTACCACGATCAAACAAAATGGCTCCGATTTCTTCTTCACCAGCACCAGACAAAGGTCTGCATCTTTGCTTCTGGGTCAAGACATCACCCTTTCGGCATGTCCAAACTGTTGTGAATTCATTAAGAAAAAAAATAATAATAATACATTTTATATTTACTGTCAGAGAGGTGAGATTTGTTTAGGCCTCAAGAACAGATGAACCACGATTTTGCTATCATTGAACTATTACCCTCTTGAAGAACACAAAATACATGATCTCATGTTCATTACATCAACTATTGAAAACTTTTACAAGCATGCATTGGGACAGAAACTCGCTGAAACAATGGTATTTTCTGTCACCAAACAAAAAGCTGTTTACTTATTTTGTTGGTTATAGTGAAAAGACCAAAATTGCATAAGTATTTATCGCATGGAAATAACCCTTAACTAGAAAACCCCATTGTGCATAAGTAAAAAGACTGTTTGGTTAGTACACAACCATGCAAATATATATGACAAGGTTTGGGCTATACTTTGGAGTACCTGTGACCAACAGCCATTAAACCTGAATGACCAGAACAAATATCCCATTGTCTCAGAAAGTGAGAGATCAATAAGCCAAGTAGTCAGTGTTGTCCTAGCTTCTCATGAGACAATGACTAAGATACGAAGTGGAGATCTACCCCAACATTGCAAATAAGACACCTCCATTAGAAAAGTAAACAATGGGACTGTATCCTGAATGTTCAATGTTCATTTGGAGATACTGTAAGGAAACATTGAAAATTGTGTATATTTTTACATCATGAATATACGTATATTAGAAGCAGGGATATGATATCTTACTACAGTACAAATGTCTCAAAACATGGTGTGAGAGGAAGATACAAATCAGACATATTTCAAAAATACTTCAAGTGATTAAAACTGTATGTGATATTTGTGGGTCAACAAGGAGATAATGTGATTTGGTACCTAGTGATCTGGGGAACTTTGTCATGGAGAGATTATATATGAAAGTGTGATCATATGTAGAGGTGTTTTAGCAACAAATTAGTATTATGAAAAACATATAATCAAGATTATAATTGTATAAGAATTTAACCTAGGTTTAGATAAACAAATATTGATTGGATACCCGAATTATACGTGTATCCATATAGATAATAATTGTAAGTGATTTGTTTGATATATATCTAACCTGTGCCCTTTCTAAATGGACTAAAGATTAACAGATATACATTGATATACATATATATCACCATTTTATGCAAGTGATTATTGAAATTTATGTTAAAGCGTATTTTATATTATGCCATAATTCGTGAACACTCGAGATATATTCATTAGAACATATATAAACAACGAACGCATATTACAGAAATAGAAAAATATTCACTTAAAGAAACAAAACACCAAACACATGTGAGACACCTGGTGGTTGAAGGTGCTATTACCTTAAAATCACGAAACTCCCGGGAAAGCTAACCATTAAGTCTGCCGGCCAATGAGGAGGGAACACATACCCTCTGGGCAGAACTTAGTATAATTTTATGATCTTTTTGTTCAAGAGGATATTTAAGAAACTAGAAAGATGGCCACTAGAGAGGAGAAAGGAGAAAGAAAGCTCGGAGGAGAGCTGGGGGGAGAGAGTCAGGGGGAAGCTTAGGGACCCCCCCTGAGAAGGGACACTGGAAGACATGCATGAATACACATTTTTACATTCATGAAGATCCCTGCTCCTTGGAACTCGGAGGTCACACAAAGTAATTCCTCTGTAAAAGGATCCATGTTGAAGCCACGGCAGCCATCTTAAAATTCCTGGTAACCAACAATCCAATAGTCATATTTGGAATGGGTAAATATATGTTTATCATTTATTCTATGTTCTCTTAAATATTGATTTTTTTGAATATTCTATTATTGAAATATTTCTCTCGAATCAATAACCGCCTTTTAGATTTTTCTCTAAATTAAATTTTTCATTATAAATTTATTTTTGCATAGATGCCAATTTTATTGACAAACAAATGTCTAATTTATTTCACATGGTTAATCACTTACTTACTTGCAGTATAGTAACGGTTGGACGTGTGAAATACAGACATTCTGTTTAATTGTCAAGTATCAAAAGGTTATTGATTCTACCGAGAAGTGATAATGGTGATAATGGTGTCCAAGGTACTACTACACCCGGTTGAGGGTGTTTCCAGTAATTGTCAAAATGATCAAGTAATGTAATCTGTATTTTAATATTTCATGTAAATATTTGTTTCTGTCAACCAATAAATGTAGCTATTTTGTATGATCACTCGTCTCCGTGAATAAGTTTCACATATATAGACTGTGTCATATAGACTGATTCTGTATATTAAAAATATCTTCGTTAAAAATTACTTAGTAAATATTGTGCGGGAAAATATCCTTAAAAAACACGACAAAACTAAGATGTCAAGCGTCACCACAAGCTGGAGTAAGGGACTCTATGTGGAAGAAATACATGGAAGTAGTCCTTCTCTAGAATATCAGACAGTGGCCTCTTCAGGCCTGGCAGTATCAGAAAAAGACTTGCACTGTCCACTAAGACAATAGCATTATCTTGGGTCAGAGTAGCCTAAAGGGCTTATAGAAGGAAAATAAATGAATCAATCTAGTGCAGAGCTCACTTTATCAGATGGATGTGCTCATGGGCAAAATTCAGAGGTCCAGAATTTTATAGGATACCAACCAGGTTCATATACTACAACCATTTTTTTGCCTATTGCAAAGTCAATCAGGCAATATTGGAAGCAAGGGAATCAACTTCAGTTCTAGTCTGACGATATGTTGATTCAAACACTTCAGCATGGCCTCCCTTATAGGTTTTGTGGGCGTGCTACATCCCATTCATGTATGCTGTCATGCTTTGTGTCAGGAAAACTGAAAATGTTATACTTACCTGATGGTAATTTTCCTTTCCTGATGCATAGCATGACAGCATACAGGTCCCTCCCTTGTGTTTTTGCATTTGAGTATAGTTACGAGAATACCGCCTAGGGGGGAGGCGACTTATTTAAATATAGTATAATCAGTCCTGATTGGGCGAGAGGCAGAGCCTATCCCATTCGTGTATGCTGCCATGCTTTGCATCAGGAAAGGAAAATTACCGTCAGGTAAGTATAACATTTTCAGTTTTTTTCATTTAAACAAAAAGTGTTAGAAAGGGCTTTGTCTTCAAATGGTTAGAAGAGTGGGTGATGTGTGACATAAGCTTCTAAATGTTGTGCATAAAATGTCAGGACAGTTCAAAACCCCCCCAAAATGACCCAATTTTGGAAAGTAGACATCCCAAGTTATTTGCTGAGAGGCATGTTGAGTCCATGGAATATTTTATATTTTGACACAAGTTGCGGGAAAAAAACTATTTATTTATTTTTTGCACAAAGTTGTCACTAAATTATATATTGCTCAAACATGCCATGGGCATATGTGAAATTACACCCCAAAATACATTCTGTTGCTTCTCCTGAGCACGGGATACCACATGTGTGAGACTTTTTGGGAGCCTAGCCATGTACGGGACCCTGAAAACCAATCACCGCCTTCAGGCTTTCTAAGGGTGTAAATTTTTGATTTCACTCCTTACTACCTATCACAGTTTCGGAGGCCATGGAATGCCCAGATGGCACAGATGTATCAAAAGAGGGTAGGGACCCATGATGTACTCCAAGAAAAGGATTTTACAGGTAAGCTGTTCTAAAAATCCTATTTTCTTTATTGTACATCACGGGACACAGAGCCATAGTAGTTACTATGTGGGATGTCCCAGAGCAATGCTATCTGAGGGGAGGGAGACACAAACAAAAGTAGGATGCCATCAGACTTGAGGACCTATACTGTTGACTGCAGCACACTGCACCCAAAGGCGATATCCTCATGCCTTTTTACATCCACCTGATAGAATCTAGTGAATGTATGGACTGAAGCCCAAATAGCGGCCCTGCAGATTTGAGCCATGGGGGCTTGGTAATGCACTGCCCACGCAGCACTAACAGCCCTGGAGGAGTGCACTTTGATCCGAACCTTCCTCTTCAAACCATAAGCTTGAATAATGATTTGCCAATTCCACTTAGAAATAGTAGATTTGGATGCTGCCGGTCCTTTTCTAGGACCTTCAAGCAACACAAACCAAACATCCCTTTTTTGAATCTGAGCAGTCGCCTTCAAAAGACTTTGACTACTCTCACTATATCAAGAGAATGTAGCGACTTTTCTTCCATAGCACAGGTTCGGGAAAAAAATTAAGGTAGAACAATATCCTGATTTAGATGAAACCTGACCCCACCTTTGGCAGAAAGCTAGGATGAGGATGCAATACCATCCATCCTACCCTTGTGACTAACCTAGTATGGCTCTTTTACAAGAAAGAGCAGCCAACATTGATACCCTTCTTGCAGAAGATATAGTAACCAGAAAAACAAACTTCCTTGTCAAAAGGATCAAGGGAGTATGTCATATTATCTCAAAAAGCAGTTTTTGTAATATTGATTTAAAAAACAAAACAAATTCAAGTCCCAAGGTTTCAAGGGTGGATTAAGACGCGTTACCCCCTGAATAAAACTATGGACCAGGGAATGCAAAGCAAGTGGTCGTTGGAACAATACGGATAAGGTCAAGACCTAGCCTTTGATAGTACTCAAGGCCAGCTTCATCTCTATCTCTAATTGCAGAAAGGCAAGGATTCTACCTATGACATACTTTCTAGGATGCCAACCACTGGATTCACACCAGGAAACATATTCCCTCCAGACTCTATAATAAATGACTCTGGATCTGGCTCCTTGCATTAATCAAGGTAGATATAATTTACCCTGATAGCCCACAATTCTTCAGAATGTGGGTTTCAATAGCCAAACCGTTAAAATGTAACTCTTTGTAAGGTAGGATGTAATATTGGTCCCTGCGAGAGCAGGTCTGGACATGGTGGTAGGGTCCATGGTTCCCCTGCCATCATCCTTATGATCTCTGCATACCAAGATCTTCTGAGCCACGCCAGGGGCCACAAGAACCACTGACTTTCTTCTTGCTTGATCCTGCGAAGAACTGCTGTGGCATTGTCGGATTGGATCCTGACTGGACAATTCCGTAACCTGAATGTCCAGGCCCTCAGGGCTAAGCATGCTGTCCGAATCTCTAGAATGTTGATGGGCAAGGTCCTTCATTCTGGATAATTTCCCTTGAACAGTTGCTTCTTCCAAGACTGCTCCCCAACCTGAAAGGTTGCCATCTGTTGTTACCACTTTCCAGGTAACTGGTATGAAGGATTTCCCCTTATGCAGATTCTTGGATATCCACCACCAACTGAGGCTCTGGCACACTTTAAGAGACAGCTTTGAACAAAGCCACTATCTTTCCCAACAACCTCATGCAAAGGCAAAATAGAAGGATTCTTCTTCGGCCTGACCACCTGAACCAGCCCCTTTATGGAGTGGATCTTTGCCTGGGGTAAAAACACCCTTTTCTGGGCTGAATCTATGATCAGACCCAAGTACTCTAGTCTTCTTAATTGGTTTTAAAGAAGAGCTCTCTGGGTTGAGGATCCAACCTAGGTATTCCAGGTAGTTTTGGTAACCATACTGGTCTATCAAGAACAGGTCGTCTAGGTATGCTATAATTGTTGTACCTTGAGCCCTTAATCTGGCCAGAATAGGGGTCAGAACTTTTTTAAACACCCAGGGTGCAGTAGCTAGACTGAAAGGTAAGGCTACAATTGAAAATGTAGCTTTCTACCTCGAAATGTAAATGCATCCTTGATGTCGATTGATGACAGAAGTTCTCCTCCTTATAGGATGGAGACAACTGCTTGGATTGATTCCATGTGAAAAAAGCGGATTTTCAGGAATCGATTTAGACCTTGAATGTGTTTGCTACCACCATTGGGTTTTGGCACCGTGAAAAGGTTTAAATAAAATCACAATCCCTGTTCTTTCATGGGGGCCACATTTGAGACAAAAGCCAATCTAATGGTTGAAAGGGAGACCTTTTTCTCTGGATCTTTGTACATTTGACCTGAGAAAACAAGGAGACGGGAACTCTTCTAGTGTAACCTAGAGTTATTATGGAGACCACTGATCTGTCTCAAAACTCTTCCTGCCATATCCTTGAGAACTGCAGAAGAATTTTTCCCCACACTCGAGCGAGCAGGGGCGCCCCTTCATAAAGAGGCTTTAGCATTCTGTTTGTAGGATTCCTTCCCTAGGACTTCTTCTGTCACTGGGATTGACCATGAGGTCTACCTTTTGAACCCAATGGTGAAAACCGTTGGGACTGCTTGGGGGCTGATGCCCCTGGAAAAGGAGCCAGTTTAAATGAGGGACGTTTACTCCTTTTCCTTCTGACAAAAGGGTACATTTTTTTGGATGCTTTTGACCAAATCATCCTCAAACAGCCATTCACAACGGAAAGGAAAAAATGACCAGGGGTTTTTGGCATGGTGCTTTGGCTGCAAATTTTTCAACCATAAAATTCTATGCCTGTGCACCATCCCAGTGTAAGGCATGAGGCCTGAAGAATAGATCTCTCATAGCGTCAATTGCAAAACATAAAGCCCCTGGTAGCTCGGCTAAATCCTGGGTCTGTTGATCAGGGATAACTTTGAACACCTGTCTCAGCTGGCCCTTCAAGGATTGACATACTCCAATTGCCACCACTGCAGGTTGAGCCATCATCATAACTGACAAAGAAAATGCATTTGTTTAACAGGAATTCCAAGTTCTTATCGGTTGGATCCCAAATCACTTGAATGTGACACCGGACAAGTCAAATTTTTATTCACAGAGGATACGGCAGCTTCAATTGCTGGTATACCCCACCTTTTAGTGACTTTTTTTCCCCCTAGAAGGTGAAGTACTGAACTTTTTAGAAGTAAAAAAACATGCTTATCTGGGTGATCCCACTCATGATACACAAGCTGTTCCAGTCATGAATGGACAGGAAAGGCATTCAAAGCTGGAGGAGGCTTTAGTGAACCCAAAGAAGAAGTAGGCTTTCCAGCTGATTCAGTTAGGGCTAGTTTAAATGTACAGCAAACCAATTCTGTAAGAGATTGCACTAGCAGTTTCTCAGATTGTGAAGCTGAAGAGGGATCTTCCCCAACTGACCCCTCGGTAGAGGAGTCAACAGCCTCTTCATGGTTCCCTGTTCCCTGTTTCTGACCTGGGCGGTAGAAGGGGACCTATTGCATCTCCCGTTTTGGGAAGATGCGATTAAAGCAGCTAACCTTTCCTCTAAAACCACCAAGGCTGAGGAAAAAACGTCTTCAGAGGCTGAAATGTTGGAAACAGTCGCAACACTTGATGGACCCAAAGGCTCACCTTGACCAGTCACCCCAGGTCTTTAAGGGGAGGATGGTAGTGCAGCGGTGAGATTAGGGTCTCCAGAGCCTGATGGTGACACCTTTAGGCCCTTTTTTGGGTGTTTACCCTCCCTTTCTGCCAGGCATAGTCCTGAGTACAAATGCAGAGGTACTGCCAGAAAAAATGCACCCACTGCTGAGTAATAGTCCAGCACTGCCGGTGCTATTAATGCTTTAGCCTGGTGCAAGTAAATGTGGCTTGGTGAATGTCTGTGTCAACACACTTACATGCCCCCATCTGCTCTCGTGTCCCTCGAACAGCCAAATGAAGCCTGGCAGTGGAGACTTTATAGCTAATACAGACCTACGATGAGGATGTTGAAGCACGCCATCAGCGTGCTAAGCCACGCCCCCTCATCTTTCCACCATGCCCCCCTTTTCAAAAAAGGCCAAACCGGTGTGTGGGTGGGGGCAGTGGACAGGAGGGAGAGGAGGAAGAGCAAGAGAGCCGTCCCTGTTTCAAAGAGGCAGAAGGAGTGGAGTTTGCAAAAAAATCCCCCCTCCAACATCTTACCAGAGGCTTAGGACTGCTTAGCTGGAAGAAGACTGCAGCTTCTACTGACACAAAGCGAGACATGGAAATCTTGAACAAGGTATGCTCTTTACAGCCCCCAGTGGTGACATTTAGGCATGACAACATTTAGTTTAAAGGAGAAAATTTTAAATTCCTTAGGAATCTCCACTTACTTTATCCCGCTGCAGGGATTCTGTGGTAAAACCAAACAGACCCAATCATCACCCCTCACGGCGGGCTCTGTTAAAAAACCTTCAAGGACCAGGGCCCCTTTTTAATCAGGGGATTTACACCCTTGGACCCGTATAGCACCCCACCAGGAAGCTTTATGGATGCAAAAACCAAAGCACTGGATCCCGGGGCCCAGCTCTCAAATATGAGAGGCGTTACAGGTTAACCTCGTTTCTTCCACCACGAGGCCTGGGTACCAATCAATTCTGCCTGAAAGGACACTTTGAATGGATCCGGCTGCATAGCTTGCCCCAGCAAAAGATTACTCCAGTGGAGCTCAGCATAGCGCGTCTTTACTCGTGACTAACACCTAAGACACTGCCGAAAAAACTGAGGTACTCCCAGTAATGAACTTCCTGTCTTAGGGTGTGCCAGTGTCCATCACCTAAAGCAGTGGTGGCGAACCTTGGCACCCCAGATGTTTTGGAACTAAATTTCCCATGATGCTCATGCACTCTGCAGTGTAGATGACCATCATGGGAAACATAGTTCCAAAACATCTGGGGTGCCAAGGTTTGCCATCACTGACCTAAAGGTATGGCTCTGTGTCCCGTGATGTACGATAAAGAAAGTTCAATTTTAGTCTCATCAGACCAGAACACCTTCCTCCATACATTTTGGGAGTCTCCCACATGCCTTTTCGCAAACTCAAAACATGCCATTTTGTTTTTTACTGAGAGTAATGTCTTTCTTCTGGCCACTCTGCCATAGTCCAACTCTATACTGCAGGGGTGGCCAACCAGACAAAGACCAAGAGACACATTTTTTACCAAGTTACCGCAAAGAGCCACATCATACGCATGGGCACACATGAACATCACCCCATCCCTTCCTCATACACACATACGTTTGCTCAGCTGGATTTATTGTAAATGTCACACACTGTTTTAACACTACAAAGATCACAGGCCAGTCATTTTCAACAATGAACATTGTGTGCACTCTCACACAGACAAACTCTGTTTAACCAAATCCATAACAAGAATAATAGAACAATTTACAAAACATTTTACCTTTTATTATGCGCATTATATGTGTTATTTAGTGGGACTTCTGGCAATCCTTGCCTTGAACAATCCTGTTCAAATCTGGCTTGTACTCCGTTGTTGTAACTCGAAGCAATTCTTTCACATGAGTGTCGGTCAGAACAGACCGATGCTTCGATTTCACGTGTTTCAGGGTGGAAAACACAGACTCGCAGACACATGTTGACCCAAACATTGACAGTATCTTAAGTGCAGCTCGTTTGACATTGGGGTATTTTTCCATTGGCACAAGTTTCCAAAACTCAATGGTCCCTTCCTTTAAAGCAGGTTTCAGTTTGTCCTCTTCACGAAGATCAATCATCTCCATCTCAGCCGCACCCTCATCTATGACTAGCGGGGCTTTCAAACAGTCCGTCTCAGCGTTAAATGGGTCGACAAGGAACGTAATCTGTGGCCTTTTCAGTTGTAGATCACGGAACCGGGCCACAAAGCTTTCGTGCAGCTTTTCAACCAGTGTTGCATATCTGGCTCTTTGCTTGTTCAGGACGGCGCTGGTGACCTGCCCGCTGGCTTTTAGTAGAGTGGGAAAATGTGTTAAATCTCCCTTTTGAATATGCGCCTTGAACAAATTCAGTTTGTTGACAAATGCAAACACACTTTGCACCATATCAGGCAGCATTTTTAACTTACCCTGCAAGGTCAGGTTCAGTTTGTCCAAGTGACACAGCATGTCAACCAAAAAGGCCAGA